>NC_140470.1:3719690-4919690 GCF_051167445.1 Perissodus microlepis
TACACTATGGACGGACATGCGACTGTTTTTATGCGTTGTTGTTAGCAACAACAACGGTAAAACCATCGCATGGCTCCGCCGTCCGCTTGCTTATTTTCTACATAAACCTTTCACAATAAAGCTCAAGATCCTGTTGAGATTTTTCAAAATACAGTGAATCACGTGAAATAGTATGCAGAGTGTTTACGGATGAGAAGCTAAAAAGAGCCGTCAGGTGCTAAAAAAAACAAACCTTAGAACAGGCTTTTCCCTGCAGCACGCCGTGTAATAAATACTCACAAAGAAAAATTGCGTCCGTTTCAACTTATGTAACACTCAACTCCAGGTACACGACGCCGAGCTGAAAACACTTCACGCAAGTCGAGTTGAGCGAGATTCACAGAATTGACAGAAAATGTAATATTTTTGTGATAAATATCGTTGTCGCCACGATAAATGTTTTATATCAGGATATGAGATTTTGGTCATATCGCACAGCCCTATATGACACATACTGTCTCTGCTGTCAATGCTAACACCCAACAACCTTCCAGCCTGCAAAGTCTGGCCAACATTTGAAACCCATCATCACATGCCTTCTACAGGTCCAACAAGGACACTCAGTTGGAAAGCAGGAAGCCTGATTTATTTCTGACAAAATCTCCACTATGTTTTTAAGGTTAACTGGTGTAACAGCCTCTGCTGTGTTCACTGGATTACAGTTGGCAGAGATGTGAGATTGTGCACCTGTGACATGCTCTACAGGGAATGTGAACCTATGTGAAGAATGGTGTGCCTGCTTATGCTGCTGTGATTAGTGCGATGGGCTTTTCACATGCACGAACCTATAATTAATGTCAGCTGCCCTGGAGGTTGCTCCTCATGCCCTTACATTGTGCCTGCTGTGTGGCGAGAAAATGCACGAAGACTGTGAAGGCATCGCAGGAATACTGCCTCTGACAGGGCTGAGCTGCATGGTCAAAGAAACCATTCGTCTGTGATCAAAGGCAATACCCCTGGAGGCAGAGAACCCTAACCATCCCATACAATGCCATGAGAGGAAAAGAGAAAGAAAAAAAAGAGGGAGGGACAGGCAGGGGCTACACGTTACCTTGGCCACTCAGGTTGGGATTTGTGTAGTCCCATGTGTCCTGGTCATTCTTGAAGACATTGAGGCGCGCTGGCTATAAGGATGGCAAGGTGAAAATGATTTTCTTCTCACAAGCACCTGATATTAACAGCCGAGCTACAAAGGGTGGTTAGACACTTACCTTGGCATATTCAATCTTTAGGGTGCAACAGCCAGAGTAGATGTCTGCCCCGTTAAGAGAGGCTTTAGCCCTCTGGGCACTTTGGACCGAATCAAATGTGGAAGCAGTGAGTTAAGGGGAGGTCTGACTGCATAAAGGTTTAAATGCTCATGTAGAAACATACTGATGTTTCTGAGTGGGAGTAGTAAAAAAGAACATGATCTAAAAGGATATTCGACCATGGCCTGAACACCGTTTTTTCTGAAGATGACAATCCTCTGTACAGGGCCACAGTTGTTACAAATAGTGTAGAGTACATCCTGTAGGGTTACACAGACAGATTGATACATCACTATCGTGAGAATACTTTATGTGACAACATACATTTCACCATTAAAACACAAACACACAGTGCTTTGAAAGCTCTTACCCAAAATCAAAGAACTAGATTTTTTAAACGACATCAAAGGGGAAAAGATACTGATGATAGTAGTGACGAGTATTGTAGAGACCAGCAAAGAAAAGCAGTGAAGCAGGGCCAGATGTATGAGACAAAACTCATACAGGTATTTTTAGGGTGGATAAGAACATACGACATATATCTCAGTATTTAATGAGATGTATAAGGAATAGATCACAGCACAACAAGTACTTTCATTAGAGCAGCTGGAATCATATAAAATAATCTAATTGGAAAATACATTTCAGGAACGTTAATATAACTATTTCACATATCTCTTTCTGATGTTTGTTTTTTTTAAACATTACAATACAAACTGTTTTCACTAAGCTGGGGATAGTTAACATTCTTTAAGATGGAATGATGTGAAGTTCTGATTGGGTCTGTAGGATACAGGCAAGGAAACTAACCAGCACAGCTACCATATACAGCTGTAGACTGGTCAGCAGCGACCATGAGGCAACATCTAGAGCAGAAACATTACATTAATGCAAGGTTAACTGCATTAGTTAATAAATAAAGAAATATTTTTATAATTTTACAACCCTGATTTCCATTACTTCAGGCCATGAAATTGGACTTTTCCACTGTGTGCTTCTTGTAACATTTTCAATGATTTTGGCTCCAGCTGATCCAGGCGAGAAGGACAACAGTTACCTAAGCAAAACCCTGTAGTGATCCCATATGTGTCAGGAGTATCAGAACAGCTGAAACGCATTTTTTCTAAACACCGCATCGCCGTGGCTTTCAAACCCCAAAACACGCCGCGCCAAAAATTAGTCCACCCCAAGGATCAGGTCCCCCGACACAAATATAGTAATATAGTGTACGCTGTTAAATACCAAGACGATTGCCATGATTTATACATCGGGGAAACCAAACAATCTCCTTTGAAGCGGATGGCACAACACAGAAGAGCTACCTCGTCAGGCCAGGACTCTGCAGTTTATTTACACCTACAGGCCAGTGGACACTCTTTCAATGATGAGGATGTAACATCCTGGACAGGGAGGAACGCTGGTTTGAGCGCAGAGTCAAGGAGGCCATTTACATGAAAAGGGAAAGACGATCTCTGAATCAAGGAGGGGGCCTAAGGGTACATCTTTCGCCATCTTACAATGCTGTGATTGCAGCGATTCTCAACCTCTGTGAATGGGACTCATGGGCATTGATCAGTGGTTGTTAATCAGTGGTCATGAGAATTTGCATATTAATAATCAAGGAACTGACCTCCCAGCCCATTGTTCCTTCATTGGTGATAGTTTCAGTCATTATGCAAATGTAGTGTTTATAAGATTGGAGAAACCTGCAGTCAGCTGAGACTGAAGAAGTCACTTGGATGAATGACGAAACGTTTCTCCCACTGAAAACGCTGCGTCCAGATGAACAGAATCAACTTTTGGGGATTTTCAATGGATTATCTGACTAGCATTATCAGATACCTGATATCTAACAATGAATTCACTGAATGATCTGTGGGAATATACAATAATAAATTATAAGAAGATGTTTTTACATTACCGTGGTAATGGGATAGATGGGGTTTATAATTGTGAGCAGCAGAACATTGTTGACGCTCCGAGTGTCATCCGAGTCTCCTGGTCGGGAAATCTTCTGACTAGTTGAGTAGTTGATGAAGGCAGGGTGACCTGCAATGTAAACCTGGTTCTCTGCTGCATAAGTAACAGCATTGCAGGAGCCGTTCATGTCCTCATACTCCACCAGGGCCTGCCGCTTCTTGGGCATCATAACCACAAAACTAGACATTAAGCAAGAGAAAGATTTATAGTTCCCACACTGAACCATGTTTAATGAATAAAGGCACAATCAGCCTATTAATTTTAAAACTACACAACTTGAATTTAGTTACAAGTAAACTTACTTTGCCTATAACTTATCAAACCTAAACTAGTGTTATAAATTGAGTTAGGGAATATGAAATTAACAAGAACCAACATTTAAATCAGCTCAATACCTTTTTTTTTGTTAGTTGTTAATATTCTGTGGAACATACGGCAGTGTATGGTTGACATCAGACATGTTCACCAATCTCAGTCCACTGAATGCAACAAACACGATAGAGAAGCTTCATTTTAAGTGTGTTCAGCTTTTACCTGATGGTGCCAAACTCTTGCAGGGCTTCCACCAGGTCAGCCTCCATGACACCGTCCACCAAACCCCTGATATGCACCACCGGGGAGGGGAGCGGTTTGTGAGGGTCATCGTAGCTCTCCTATTTTTTTAATTTAAAAAAAAAAAAAAAAGAGGAAACGCAAGATAATGTTTGCTGAGACATAAACAACACAAAAACAGCCAATCTGTGTCAATCAGCCCTTTAACAATAACTGCACTGGGGATTTGCGTTAGAAACTGACATTAAACTGAGTTTTTTTGCAACACTGAAACTAAAACGTGTCTTCTATCTGTACACACAGTGAAACTGCGTGTCATTAAACAGCTATTTCATATTACACAATAAACATGCAATTACTGTTGTTTAAACGAAATCTGACCATACCATTGGCTTGTTTGGTTTGGCTAGCTAGTTAGCTACTTAATTTTGGCTAGCGGTGAGACAAGCACTACTTTTGCTACAAAGTATATTTGTTTCTTAGATAAACAAAACTAGCCCATTTAAGCATACTAAAACACCAACTACCGGAGTCAGAAGGAAACACTTACCGTTGTCATTCCTCCGTCTTCAGTTTTCTGTCTTTTCGTTGCTCTGCCACCTTCTCCGTAGTATCGGCCCGCAGAAGCAGCCATGTTGTCCTGTCCCCTGTGCCGGCCTACTGCTGCATTCCAGATACGTGGGAAAAAACGGGATGGTATTTCCATAACCATCAGCAACGGCTCTATTTTCAATAAACCACTCTAGACTTCCACGGTGTAAGACCGGAGACTTCCTTTTCCCATAAAAAGTGATATTTTATTCTGCATGTGAGACGATGATTCGAATGACTAAACATTTTTCTCTCTGTGAATGTCCGTTCGACATTTTAAAAAAATGTCGTTTCGACTAATGTGCTATGAAGCTTCTTTTTCCCATGATGACCTTTGAATGCAACAACAAAGTGGCTCGCGCTTAGCATGTTCCTATTGGTCACTTTTGCCTGTCAATTATTAATGTCATGACAGGAGGTGGAGTTGATCCCTTTGTTCATGTTTTAGAACCAATGATTGTATGAAAAACGCTTTAATTTAGTTTGATTTTAATCTACAATCAAAAAACAGTGAAAAACAGAACATTTAGAAACTTGAGCCTAAAGAGTTGTAATTTCACATCACTTCTTGCTTCCAGCACATATTTAATATTATGAAATAATGGTGATTGAACAAGAGCAAGACCAGAAAGATGATTGTCTCCATCAAATAGATATTCTATTATACAAGGGGGCACTGGCCAACCCCCCAAATTTGCTGCCTACCCACCAGTGGCCCCTCCTGCCAAATCAAATCAAATCACTTTTATTGTCACGTCACATTACTGGTACACTGGTACAGCACATGTGAGTGAGATTCTTGTGTGCAAGCTTCACAAGCAACAGTGGTGTGCAAAAATACAAGAAACATAAGAAACAAGCCAAATATAAGGGCAGGAATGTGAGAATTATAGGAATAAATACATGTACAACTTTAAGGATGTATGCACATTACTAATATATATGACAAATATTTATGTGTGTGTGTGTGTGTGTGTGTGTGTGTGTGTGTGTGTGTGTGTGTGTGTGTGTGTGTGTGTGTCTGCGCCAATGACTGTAGAAAACAGTCATTGGTCTGCGCATATATACATATATGGAAAATAGGCATAGTGTTGAAGTTCCGGTAAGTGAGAGTGAGGTGCCTATGAAGTGTCACTGTTCAGCAGTCTGGTGGCCTGATGGAAAAAGCTGTCCCTCAGTCTCCTAGTTTGGGACCAGATACTGCAGTACCTCCATCAGGCAGATGGAGGTAGTTTGAACAGTTTATGACTGGGGTGGGTGGAGTCTTTGATCATCCTTGCACCGCTTCCTGTAGATGTCCTGGAGGGAGGACAGCTCACCTCCAATTATCCTTTCAGCACACCGCACCACTCGCTGGAGAACTTTGCGGTTGTAAGCGGTGCTGTTGCCATACCACGCGGTGATGCATCCAGTGAGGATGCTCTCAATGGCACCGTGGTAGAAGGTCCTGAGGATGCGGGGGCTCATGCCGAATCTCTTCAGTCTCCTGAGAAAGAGTCACTTCACTGTTTTGATGTTTGAACTGACCATGTGAGATCCTCCACCACATGTACATACACCTAGGAAACGGAAGCTGCTCACTCTCTCCACAGCAGCACCGTTGATGGTGATGGAGGTACGTGCTTCTCTGCACCTCCGGAAGTCCACTATCAACTCCTTTGTCTTTATGACGTTGAGGGTGAGATGGTTCTCTTGGCACCAGTGTGTCAGGGTGTTGACCTCCTCTCTGTGAGCCGTCTCATCATTTTGGTGATAAGACCCACCACTGTTGTGTCGTCCGCAAACTTCACAATGATGTTGGAGTTGCTAGTTGCCGTGCAGTCATAGGTGTAGAGTGAGTACAGGAGAGGGCTCAGTGCACACCCCTGTGGAGCACCAGTGTTCATTATGAAGGGGGATGAGGTGATGCGCTGCCCAGTCTGGCCACTTGTTGTCTGTCAGACAGGAAGTTGAGGATCCAGCTGCAGAGAGAGCTGCTCAGTCAACACGTTCTCACTCCCAACTCGTCAGAGGAAGCCTGACCATGCGTCACACATTTGACGAGTTGGGAGTGAGAACGTGTTGATTTGGGATGTTTTCACCTGTGGTCTTGGGCCAATATCAGTGTAAGCATCTATCTAAATAATCAATCAAAATAATTCACATGTTCAGTACTAGAAGTTCCAGATGTGTGAATGTTGTAGCCATAGTGGTCACTGTTGAAAGTTCAGCAACAGTAAACTGTGTTGTGAAATGGAGACATTTATCTGAGCTACAGGACTCACATTCTCTGCTTTTACATACAAAGATGCCCTAAGGGAAAAAAACAATACTCTAAGTCCAGCAGCAACAGTTAAATTCAGCACATTAATGAAAAAATGAATAGAAATAATCAAGCAATTATAAAATATATTAGTGGAAGGGTTAAATTTGCCCTTTTCACCAGTTAAGGTCTTGGATTTGGAATGAAAAGATGTGTGAATTGAAAAGAGCGTTTCCTTCATTAATATCTTAGGATGTTCGGTTGCAAATTAACGTCCTCATCAGAAAAACAGAGACAGCAAAATAAAGTGAATGAAGGAGGATAACAAAATAAAAACAAATTAGGTGTGGGTTACAACAAAAATGCAATTAGAATTAGAATTGTACTGCAGCAAACCACACCACGTTAATGTTATGGGAGAAAACCGAACCATATCATTCATGGAAATATGCATCCATGGAGCATATTCAGCCAATCACTGTGAAAACATCAGATTCATCTGTAATATTACTGTTATGTATTATACATAACGTGCGTCCACTAAGACCATGAAAATGGATCTTTGCTAATCGCATGTATCATACTTATGGCACGTATTTGTAATTATAAAACACTTGTGTGGATATAGTGTTATGCAGCCTAATTGTCTTAATATTCATTTATTCTGACTCAAAATGGTCAGCAATGAAGGAGCTGTGAGTATTGGAAGCTGGGGAGGCTAATCCATGACTGATAATATTCCACTGTGCATTTTGTTCTCTCCAAGTATGCTTTCAGTGCATTGGCAGCATTCTCCAGATTATTGATGCTTGAGAGTGAGTATTAAAGTACTTACTGTTTTCCTTTCAGATTTAAAGTATGAGAGATTTGCATAGGTTGGCTCAGGGTGATGCTTTCTTTTTGCAACCAGGACAGGAGAGTGAACAGGAGGAGAGTGCAGAGCTGATTAAGAGTGCAGCAGACTGATGAGACACCAGGAGAGCAGGAAAGGGGAAGAAGAGGAGAACAGATAAGACAGAGATGACACAGTTTAATTATAACACAGTAAAAGCAGGAGCTGTGAGACAGTTTGACCTGATTTTACTATCAAATATACTAAACATCTTTAAAAAGGTATTTTTATCAAGTGAAAATCCAAACAATTACAGGGCTGGGCTAAGCTGCCAGTGTTTCAAGAGCAACGCCCCCTGATGACATCAATCCAAACGTTACTGTAAATGATGGTGCCTGTAACTGTCCTCTGCCTACAAAACCGTGGGTTTAATTAGAAACATTAGAAAATAAAACAACAGGTTTTTTTTTTTCTATTTCCAAAATGATACAATCTGTGTTTCACCATTTCACAGGGCAGTGTCTCCGGCACTCCTGGAACAGCTGCGAGTGGACATCAGACAAATCTGTTCAGACAACCCAACTGCTCTCAGCGCGTCACACCGAGAGAACACAGTTATAACTGCCCTGCCTCCAACACCACACTCTTCAGCCACCAGGAGGAGCCTCCTGACCTTCACTGCACATTCAAAGTTGTCACCATATGCTCCTTCTGTGCAGGTGGGTTTAGGGAGATGCTCTCACACACACACACACACACACACACACACACACACACACACACACACATGGATTTTGCCTCTAAGCTCTGAAATAATTCCAGGCAAGACAGACAGGTTTTAAGCTAATATAAAAGAATGCTAACTGGGGGTTTATTATAGTAACTGAGGACTCCATGGGATGACCCTGGGGTGAATTTGATGAGACGTCCAGTCCTCGGAAGATTGGCAACTCTCTTAAATAATTTTCACTTGTGAATAATCTTAATAATAATGATGGACTTCGAATTGTCCATGTAACCCTTGCCAAACTGATGGGCAGCAACTAAGATTATTGATGAAGATTAATCAAGTGTATCTGATTAACAGCACTTAGGTGTTATTTAATCTCTTCTTCTTATAAAAGTAGCACGGATGCACTTCCAAATGCTTCTTTGTTCTGCTTTAGTTCTTGACAAATGAATAATGACATGGTGTGATATATATTATGTCTTGTTATGTCTGAGGTTTTATTAGAATTTTAGGGCCTGCTGAATACCATATGATTTCAGTAGAATTCAAACAGGGTGTGAAACACCAAGTACAGTTTCCACTGGGGAATTTTGAGGATTAAACACTTATTTGCTCATTTCTGGCAATTTTTCTATGTACCAATATCTACCAGCTTATGGTAGATATGTCCTTATTACTGACCTGGAAGATAATTCTATGAAAATCTCAGGCATTCTGTATTTGCTTTGAAAATATTATTTCCACTTTTGTCATTTCATAATATCACTCACACAGACACACAAGAAAATATGATTTATTCTTCTGTCTTTTTTATGTTTATCTGGTTACAGATGTGAGAAACAAATCAGTTTAAATGTGCACGTTTCACCTATTAATTAAAACTTCTCACATCAAATGGATGTGCATTAAATATTTGAGGCTGTTGTTGAGCTATGGATAAAATGTACAATTTTGCACACTGTTCTCGTAGCACTCACAGACTGCACGAAACATTACTGTGGTCCCTTGCCTGCAGGCTACACAATGAGAACCCTTGCCTTGGATCATCGCAAGTAAGATTTTGTTGCAGCAATAATATAACTCTCAACAGGAGTCCAGTGTTTAGGACAGTTACAAGACAGAAAAATAAAGATATACAGTAACAAGATAAACACATTTCCTTTAGTGTAAAATATTCAAATAAATAAAGTAAACACATACCATGCAATCCACTATCAAATCCCAACAACAGTTTCCTCAGGGTGCTGATTAATTTAAGTATCACTAATAGCAGCTTGGAAGTCATCTCAAAACAGCCTCATGCATTTATACGGTCAGTTCAGCAGGTGGTCTACTAATTGGAAGGTCGGTGCATCAATCTTTGGGTATTCCAGTTTGCATTTTGAAGTATCCTTGGGCTGTTTTCCTTGAGTGCACGTGTGCTATAGCGGGTCTGAACAATTCAAGAGCTTGACAATACAAGACACCAACCAGACTGAATGTTGCGCTGCACAAGGTTGCTGTGCATACAAGTGGAGTTGCATGTGCTGTCCAACTTAGTAGATGGTGCCGTTCAGTCATGGCTATATGTTTCGAAACATTTTTATATAGACATATGTTCATCCATTATAAATACATAGGAGCAGGTGCTGATTTGTGGCCATGTTGCTCTCCCATTTTGAATACTTTGATCATATTTTTTGTATGTGGCTAGATACTGAACATATGGCCAGTAAGAAATTGCACACGTTTGCATGCTGTGGAAGCAAATTTTAACATTTAAGATATGAAGGACCATACCTTTATTATCTGAAAAAAAGAGTCCCTTCACCAAAGAAGTGAAAACGTGAAGGAAAGACAGAGCGTGATCTGGATAAAACATCATCCTCTTCCTGGAGTCAGGGCTCTACGACATGAAAACGTCAATAAATATGGCTATGGTTTTATTCTCGACATCACAATTATCACTTATTATCAGCAGTTGAAGACAGCTGACAACAAGTCAGCTAAACAACAACAGCTGGTTATAAGCTAACATTAAGCCAGTGGGCTAATGTTGTACTCAAGTGTCCTAAAAAGCAAACTTTCCCTCTGAACAGCTTGATCACAGATGGATTCCCCTCCCTGAGCCTAGTCCTGCCAGATGCTTCTTCCTGGGGAGTTATTCTTTCCTATGTTTGATCCACTTCAAAGGAAGTTTCACTGTTGCTGGCTAACAGCAGCAAAAAAAGCAGCACTTACCAACAGGAAAGTTCAGGATATCCTTAACAACTCACGCCAGTATCGCAGTCATCAGTCACAAGTGACTCGCACTGACTCACGTGTTCTGCACCGTCTTGAATCGCAGGTTGTAACTTGTGAATGATGCAGTGAGGAAAATGAGAGTCAGATAAAGGTTGGCCTTTTTACACCTTTTTCTGCACCATCACTTGCAAAGCCAATGAAGCGTGCACCTAGTTTCATCTGATACACCTGCCATAACTGCAGGATACAGCAAGCAGCAGCCCTTGTGCATGAGTGCAGTTAACAAGTTGTAAACAATCAGGAAAACATCTGATGCACAGAATGAATACTTCTATGATTTTTTTGTGAGTCTCCTGATGCTGTGAAGTTTAGATGCGATTTCTACTGTTGTTTGTGGTGTGGACTGCTTGAGAAAAAAAATCTTCATGTTTGACTAAAGTTAATCGCAGCACATCACAAACATCTGCTCATTTGGGTTTGTTTTACAGTCCCAGGACCTGGGTACCTTGGGTAACAGTCAGTAATGATGAACTCTGCAGTCTAATGTGAGGCTCTCTGTAATACAGCTGAAGCTTGGCCCAAATTGGATCATGCAACAGCACAATGACCCCAAGCACAGCAGCAACGAAAAGAACCAAAGCTCAGTCAAAGTCCAGACCTCAACCCTGTTGAAATACTGCGGCACAAATGCCTGCAAGCATCAGTGAACTTAGGCAACACTTTAAAGAAGAGTGGGCTAAAACCACAACCACAACAAAAACTGATAAAGTCAGCTGCTTCAGGCTGCTAAATATGGTTCTACAAGCTACTGAATCCTGGGTTGTAGAAAGTCTTTTATAAAGTGTTTTTATTTAAACATTTTCGTCTTCAAAGTCAACACCATCTTTAACTGACCCATGCCAAGGTAATATGTATTACTTGACGATTATTTGTCAACTCTTTGTCTTGTATAAGACGTGGTTTACACTGGATATTAGTGTCACTGGTCTTGGTCATGTGATCTATCGCAGGTGATTTAACGCCCCCATGTTTCACAGGTTCAATAAATAAGGACATTGGCGTTCTTCAGTGAGTGGATCATCCATTCTTTTCTATGTTTAATAAAAAAGAACAATAGTGCAAAACAAACCTTCCCTCTAATAAATCAACAAAGAAAAAAGGAAACAAAATACGCTGACATTCCTCTTCACATACCATTTAATGCTATCAGTGACTTTTCTCTACAATAAGAGGTATTACCAGTTGCTCCCCAGCAACAGCAACTCATCTTGCTTTGCTTAAAATCTCAGATAGTGAATTTTTTAGGCTTTAATTGAGGTCCGACCTGCATGACATGTTATTATATTATATTAAATTATATATTATGTACTGATTTTGTCTTTCTTTTAAGAGAAAAATATTTTTTAACCTCACTTTCCATGTTTTTTGGGTGCACAAACTTAAAATGCATCTGTTAAACACAGAACAGGTAAGTATATAACCCCAATAAGTCATACCATCATGCTTACTTATGTGGACTTGAAGACAAACCCGATCGAGACACATGCAGTTAAAATTTAAATGTAATTATGACAACTTACAATAAATTACAACGTGCTTTTGCCAATAACAGTCAAATTCATAAAATTAGAAATACAATAACATTACACCGTTGATAAATAAACAGATAAGACTTCAGGGGTGAATGAATCGTTGTCAAACTAAATGGCAGACACAAGGTGCTCATGAGAAATTCATCGTGTAACTTTTTATCAGTTTCACATTTCAATACTGGCTCCATGTAGTGTTGCTATTATCAATGCCTACAATGAGATCAAACTAAGCAGGTGCAGTGCGCTAAACATCAAACAGTGCCTCATGTCACCTAACGCAACACAGACACACAACTGAGCAGTGGGAGATATTTCATAACAGCAGCTTATTGCTTCTGTGGACTGTCAAAAAAGCTCACTTGCTACTGAGTGGCCTGCAGTCTTCCTTCAAATCACCTGGATTCATGAATACTGACAACAATGAACTAACAAAGTTTCTCTTTTTGCGAGAGAAACATATGAAGCAAAGTAGTGTTCTTCCAACTGTTATTTTTATGTATCTGAGCAGCTTACTGTATATAATCGCCTGAAATAGTCATCTTGTAAAATAAGCTCTGACCCAGACTCTACAGGTGTGGGGAGACAGACGACCAAATCCTGGGCATCCAGGATGCGAGTCTCCAGGTATCAAGCAAAATCCAGCGACTTCACATCTATTCTGCTTTCTTAAAAAACAGTCGCTGCATTTCATGAGGTGAAAATGAAGGAGTGCTGTCACAATAATTTCACAGTCCGGCAGCGGATGCCACAGAGTTCCGTGGTTGAATCTGTGGTGTGTATACGTATGTTTCTAAACCGTGGCAGCAGATGTCAAATGATGACGGCAACTGTTTATCAGTGGGAGTTTTGTGTGTGTGTGTGTTATTGTGCAGGCATGACTCTCCACAGCTGTGCTCTTTTAGAAGCCTTGTATATGGCAATAGGCCTCCAGGCTAGAGAAGAGGACGTAGAGGAACCAGAGTCCAAAGAACAGCAGTGAGGTAAGGACTTTGGGGACGCGTGGTCCTCCTAGTTCACCACCTATGGACGGCCTTCGGCGAAGCATTAACACTCCCATACACAAGAAGGCAAAAATGGTGAAAAGCGTGACAGAGAAGGCCAGTGATCCTGGGTCCACACGGAAAACCTTCCCTTTGACTTCCCAGTATATGGCAGACACAGACCAGGCCACACCTATGCCCAGAAACACATTAACTGCGTTACTTCCTGTCACGTTTCCCACAGACGCGTCTGCGTACTGATCCTGCGTAGCAGCAACTTTACTAGCAAAGGTGTCTGGAAAAAAAAAACAGTCAAGTTAGAGAATGAGGCTAATCAGCTGTACATTCTTACATTCACTTTCCTAATTCAAACTTCTGCAATACAAGAGTGTTTACAACAACAACTATGACAACAAGAATACCTCACTAACCAGGAAGAGAAGTCCCCAGTGCTACAAAGACCACTGCAGTGACAGTGTCTCTCAGGCCGACGGTGCACCCGAAATGGGAGGCTAGGTCTCCGATAATGGCTGTTAAAATACCAATGACAGTGATTGACACTATGAAGCACGCCCAGCCATTCCAGTACCCTGTGGGTGGGACGCAAGCAAACAGGATCTTCCAGAAGATACAAAATATGTGCATGAAATAGTCGAAGCAGTTGGGCACTCGCTGCTCCTCTCCCTCATCCTCATCACCTGTTTACCAAGACACAGAGAAAGTAAATCAAACACGGCAAAAAAAAGAGAAGACGTCAATACCTACAAATGGTGCAATCACACTTTGGGCCAATAACAGACCGCTTCATAGTATCAGATGAAGCTTTAACCCTGTAAGACCCAACACATCAAAAAATAGCCAGAAAATTATGATTTTTTGGAACTGAGATGTTTATTAAGCCTCATTACAAAATCCACAAAATGTTTTTGCTATATCATGTTGTGTATGATATATTTTTATTATATGTTTTTGTATCGCATTTGACACATTCAGCATTTTTGACAACTTTTTGTTAACAACAATGTTAATTTTAGACAAAAAAAAAAGTTTTGTCATAACATTTTAAAATTGATCACTGATCAAAGTATTGATCATATTGATGAGATAGAGGTCTCAGAAACTCATGTATCAACACTTTAAATGAGTAGATTTCTTATTTTATATTCCCGCTTCCATGTTCAGTTTTCTCCTTCTGCACTTGGAAATTATTTTGACATGTCTGTAATTCTCAAACTATCAATATAAGATTTTCTGTAACATTTGTGCAGTAAACTGCTGTTGAACCCACTGAATTAAAGATGAAAGTTTGCTCTTCTTGTTTGATTTACTGTAAAGTCCACAATTATGGGGGGCAGAGGCAAAATTACACAAAAACAATATGTCACTGTCCAAAAAACTTGCAGACCTATCTGCAGCTCAGTATTTCAAGCATCTTAAATCTTTCACATCCATGAGCCAAGGTGACGTTTACTGTACACTAGTCAGTTTTAACCACCAAAAGTTTATTGTTGAAGTTAGAGTTCTGTTTGGGGGCGATCGTGGCTCAAGAGTTGGGAGTTCGTCTTGTAATCGGAAGGTTGCCGGTTCGAGCCCCGGCTTGGACAGTCTTGGTCGTTGTGTCCTTGGGCAAGACACTTCACCCGTTGCCTACTGGTGGTGGTCAGAGGGCCCGGTGGTGCCAGTGTCTGTCAGTGTGCCCCAGGGTGGCTGTGGCTACAATGTAGCTGCCATCACCAGTGTGTGAATGTGTGTGAATGGGTGGGTGACTGGTTGTGTAAAGTGCTTTGGGGTCCTTAGGGACCAGTAAAGCGCTATACAAATACAGGCCATTTACCATTTACAACACAGAGACATTACCACACTTCCCAGACCACATTGTGTCCATACCTGGTTTCAAAAGTACAAGTCTTCATTTCTTAATTATAACGTTCACAAAGTCTTATAATAAAATTACATGCAGTGCAATAAATTTCATGCTTAAGGATTTAAGGGAAAACCTGAATTTCAGAAATTTACAAGTGAAGCTCCAAAAAATGACAAAAACGCAAAACAATAAATAAATAAAAAGATGCCACTGACCTGCACTGACTGTGACCGCCCCGATGAACTGCTCTTTCCATGAGCGTGTACCAATCACCACGGCCAGATTTGTATCCTTGAGCAGTTTGTCCACAGTGTTCTGTTGCAACAAATTAAATATGTTGGTAATCAAGCAGAAACAATCATTGCTTACATGGATGCATACACAACAGATGGGTTCACATTACACAGTTTCAAGACTTTTTTTCAAACCACGTCTCAAATGTCTTTTCATTTTAACTTGTTTTGTTATTTAACACACACCCGGACACCAAAAAGAATAAATACTATTTAAATGATCTATTCATTGATCTAATTGAGAATAAGAACACATGAACAACACTTATTGGCCACTTAATTAGGTATACCTGTTCAACTGCTCTTTAACATAAATATCTAATCAGCCAATCACACGGCAGCAGCTTAAAGCATTTAGGCATGTACGCAGGGTCAACACAACCTGCTGAAGTTCAAACAGAGCATCAGAATGTGGAAGAAAAGTGATTTAAGTGACTTTGAATGTGGTGTGGTTGTTTGAGAAACTGCTGATCTACTGGGATTTTCCTTCACACTAGAGTTTAAGGAGAACGGTCAGAGAAAGACTGGTCAATGAGTGCCAGTTCTCTGGGTGAAACTGCCCTGGTGAAGTCAGAGCAGAAAAGCTAGACTGTTTCAAGCGGATGGGAAAGCAGCAGCAACTCACATTGTTGCCCGGTCTAATCAGTCTAATTAGTTCTGTTGCCACATTTGGATGGTCAGAATCTGGCAGGGTGGACCCATCCTACCCCGTATTAACAGTTTAGTTCTGCAGTAATGATATAATATTATGAGGCATTTTTTCTTGGCACACTTTCATCCCTTTATAATCCCAAGTGTTAGGATAGTGTGCCTTGTCACACAGCTCTAATCATCTCAAACTTGATTGTTAAACATAACGATGAGTTCAATGTACTCAAACGGTCTCCACAGTCAGCAGAGTACCTTCCAAGAGATTTGAAACTGAGAAATCTGCAGCAACTGAGTCATGCTGTCATGTTAACATGGACCAAACTGAGTAATGCGTCCAGCATCGTGCTAAATCTCTGCCATGAAGAATAAATGTATTTTTGAAGGCAAAAGGGGTTTGAACCTGGTATTATACAGGTATACCTAATATAGTGGCTGATGGGTATAAACACAGTACCAAATGAGATGGACTTAGTCAAGCAGTGCTTACACAATACACAATGTACACACACATTCCTTCTATGTATGGGAAATAAAGGTACATGGAATGAAATAAAATAGATAGTTTGGAAGCAGAAGAGTATCAAACAGCGCGTGAGTAGAAACTGTACCTGGTCTAGTACTCCATTGGGACTCTAACGCACAACAAGGCAGCAGGAGGTTAGTGAAGAAAACCACATACTTGTACAATCTTACACATTTATTTTTCAAAGTTTTTAAAGGAATTTTTCCAAATTTGCAAGTAAAGTTCTGGTTTAATTTGTCAATATTCAGGCTGCATGTGTTTAACATAACTTCATGTCAGTAACTGCCACTTTACTTGCAGTGTAACACTTGTATGAGCGTCATAATATAGAAACAAACACCCCCCACTCACTCCACACACACCTTAAACTCACAGGACTCCTCTATGATGACCTCTAGCCTGCTGTGCTCTCCAAGAATGGGTTTTCCCATCTCAGAGATCCTCCTGGCCTGTTCCTCCTCAGGGGTGGGATTCCCTGTGAGAGAGCGCAGACAGGAGATCACTATTCAAGCATTAATGATATCTTACACACGTGCTCTTAACCTCAGTTGAGGCTAAGGTGAAGAAAAATAGCACACTAGCACATGCTTTCAAAGTATGGCGTATTTCAAAGGTGTGTGAGCAGCATTTCAAAAGAATCTATAACTTGGCTAAGAAAGAGGTCTCGTCTGCACCAGCAGCTCTTTAGAGAGACTGTACCTTAGACCTGACCCCACTCAAAACATGTGGGCAGCAGAGCTTTTTGAGCATGGTAAAGGTCCTAGAAAGGGGACTGTCTGTGAACTTCTTTTCATGAAAAACAGTCCATCGTGCTAAAGGACCCAGGCACAATGGAAAGAAAAGGAAAAAAGAAAGCCGTTTTTGACTGGAACAAATCTAATTTACACGAAAGATTCCTGATAATTAATGAACCAGCCTAGCTAACCACCAGCTATCACCAACAAACACGACAATGTAACATGTTATATAGTAGCTTCTGCATTTTTAACCATTTACAACTGGTTGCAAATTTTGCCATCAGAGTGGGAAGACAAGTGCACAGTACAGTGCATCAATTACATTATATTGCCAAAGGTATTCACTCGCCCATCCAAATTATATTGAGGTGTTTCAATCGCCTCAGCATGCAGACTGCTTCTACAAACACACTCAGGAGCTCAGTGTATTCTACTGTGGTATCGCAATGAGATGTCACCTGTCTAACAAGTCCAGTTATGAAATGTCCTCACTGATAAATATATCCACAGGCAACTGTTAGTGGTATTATAACAAAGCGAAAGCAATTGGGAACGACAGAAACTTGGACACTTAGATCGCTGAGGTCATCAACTCTCTGCAGATTCAATCGCTACAGACCTCCAAACTTCATGTGGCCTTCAGATTAGCTCAACAACAGTGTGTAGAGAGCTTCATGGAATGGGTTTCCATGACCGAGCAGCCGCATTAGAGCCGTACATCACCCAGAGCAATGCAAAGCGTCAGACGCAGTGGTGTAAAGCACACCGCCACTGGACTCTGGAGCAGTGGAGACATGTTCTCTGCAGAGACAAATCATGCTTCTCTATCTAGCAAGTCTGGGTTTGGTGGTTGCCAGGAGAACGTTACTTGTCTGATGCTTTGTGCTAACTGTAAAGTTTGGTGGAGGGGTGATTATGGTGTGGGGTTGTTTTTCAGGAGCTAGGCTTGGCCCCCATAGTTCCAATGAAAGGAGCTCTTAATGCTTGTGGTGGCAGATTTCTTTTGTATTAATCATATGTTTTAATCATATCACATTAGTAATGGTAATATCGCTTTCTCACTTCAGTATAGCAAGATCAGTCCTGTCACCAGTTGTATGCATGCATGTAGAATGTTATCACAAGTGGACCCCAAGTTTTATTACGCCTTCACAGTGGATCCATTGTAGACGGACATCCTGCTCAAGGGAGGTTTTAAGGATGGGGCTGAAGGTAAAGCCCCCACCCGTGAGATGGGCCAACATGTAAGAGTTGTGGAATGTGACATATCCATATTGCAATATGTTATTAAACCACTTCAAAATGCTCACTGGGGGTGTTTGCAGGTTATTTAAAATTTCCACAACATGCTTCGGCATGTCCTGACCTCTACCTGAGGTCAACTGCCTACTTGTCTAATATCAGTGTCTGACCTCACAAATATGCTTCTGGAAGAATCGTCAAAAATTCCCATAAACCCATCAACACACTCCTAAACCTTGTGGAAAGCATTCCCAACAGAGTTGAAGCTTTTCCTGGCCCAAAGATGGTTTCTGCTTGCTTGAGTGAAATGTGCTCACCTGGGTTGCACATAAGCTAGCCAGGTTTTCCAGTCTTTCTACTTGTACTTCCCGAGTGTTTGGCCCTCTTCACAAGCACATTTAGTGTTTCATCCTCTGGCCCTGCCACTATTTTTTTTAATAAAAACACAAACCCGTGGAATAAATATTAATGTATTCATATACGTTTTACAGACGTCTTCATGCCCATTGAGACAAACTCACAAATTGACAGTAAGGTATTAAAGTGAGTGTAAAAAGAAGCAAGAGCTTGGGCGTTCACTGAGCTCAAAACAAGAAATGAACATTTCTGCTGATAGTGTAAAACGACCACTTCACACTGTCACATTTAGAGCCAAGGATTTGGAATTTCAAAATAATAGCCAGCTATTTTAAAATGCTGCACAGATCACACACAAAACCACACCCAAACAATCTTACCCTGGTTTAGCAGCAGTGCTGTGAACAAAGACAGATAATGACTGAGTACAAGCAATATTTTCATGCTGTGATAAAACAGCCTTACACTAAAATGAAAGTGTTCATTTCCCTTCTGAACTTCCACAAAAATTATTTTATACACGACTACTTCTTTCCCCTCCACTGGCATGCAAATATCCAATTTCTGCATCTTTTTGACACAATGAGGTTACACGAACAAATAATTACACCAGCAACTCATAATTAGCTGTAGCGTCTGTGCTGCAGTGAAACAGAGACAGTAGTGAACGCCTGCGTGTTTGGTTACTTGCAGCATTCAGCTGCGTGTGTTGTTGTTACTGTTTTGATACTTGATCTTGCACGTTGATACGATCTAATGCTTTCTATTAGTGTAGATGAGAAAGGAAAAACAGACTACAACTGTTATCTTATACTCATTTTTTTAAGTGACAGAGTCATGAGAAGTCACTTTAACATTAAAAATGAAATCTGAAATAATTACACACTCACAAGAGAGTCCTCGCTTTAGCCATTTGGGGTCATCAAGCACAATGAAGAAGTTTTCCTGCTTTTCATACTCCTCCACGTTTATAATGCACACTCGCAATGTCTGACTGAAGACACAAGCACACACACAGACAAACACACACACACACACACACACACTTATTTCTATACAGAACAGTTCTGTAATTTTACACAGGAAGAAAAACTCAGAAATACAACATAGTCTCTGCTTCTTAAACATCTGCACCTATATATATGTAACATGCATAGGTAATGTCCAATGAACTGAATTTACCACTTGACACACCTGAGCTCAATAGTGAATGAATAGGGTCATAGCAAAGACTGTGAATACTTTCATTAAATTGCAAAAATTTCAAGCAAACCTTTTTTTATTTGTCACTTTGTGTGACTTAAAGTGAAAAATAAATATAGGCTTGAGTTTTAGCACCGCAGCCAAAGTCGAGATGTCAGGAATGACAGCTTATAGCTTGATTAACAGTGTGCCCCTATCTCCCAGTCATTGCCTCTATGTTACTATACCTTACCTGGTCTGTTCATTGGTGAATTCCAGCTCCCCTCTGGTCTCCTCGTAGTCCACTCCTGCCTTGGCGCTGCCATCTTCCGTATGGTACGGCACAGCAACTGTGCCCCTGGACCCCGAGTTCCTCAACACAGTCACCGTCAGGATGCCTGTGCTCTCACTCACCCGCAGCACGTGCTGCTCAAAGGTGAAGATGCCAGCATGATCGTCGTCCAAGATGGTGACCGTAGCAACCAGCGGCTCCACTAGTCTCCCTTTGGGTGGAGTCCCCGTCCCTTCATTTCCACCCTCCTCTAACCTCAGGTTCTGAAGGCGCACAAAGAAATGCTCATCCTCTTCAAAGATGTCATCATCCAGGATCCTCACCTGGAGAGAGCAAAGTATTTTAAAGTTACATTCCTTCCAGATGCACGTGGTTGTTAACCATTTTATTGAACATTCACTACAATTAAATTCTAATTCAATTTCAATTCAATTCAATTTTATTTATATAGCGCCAAATCACAACAAAAGTCGCCTCAAGGCGCTTCATAGATACAGAGAAAAACCCAACAATCATATGACCCCCTATGAGCAAGCACTTTGGCGACAGTGGGAAGGAAAAACTCCCTTTTAACAGGAAGAAACCTCCGGCAGAACCAGGCTCAGGGAGGGGCGGCCATCTGCTGCGACCGGTTGGGGTGAGAGAAGGAAGACAGGATAAAAGACATGCTGTGGAAGAGAGACAGAGGTTAATAACAGATATGATTCAATGCAGAGAGGTCTATTAATACATAGTGAGTGAGAAAGGTTACTGGAAAGGAAAAACTCAATGCATCATGGGAATCCCCCGGCAGCCTACGTCTATTGCAGCATAACTAAGGGAGGATTCAGGGTCACCTGGTCCAGCCCTAACTATATGCTTTAGCAAAAAGGAAAGTTTTAAGCCTAATCTTAAAAGTAGAGATAGTGTCTGTCTCCTGAATCCAAACTGGAAGCTGGTTCCACAGAAGAGGGGCCTGAAAACTGAAGGCTCTGCCTCCCATTCTACTTTTAAATACTCTAGGAACAACAAGTAGGCCTGCAGAGCGAGAGCGAAGTGCTCTAATAGGGTGATATGGTACTACAAGGTCATTAAGATAAGATGGGGCCTGATTATTTAAGACCTTGTATGTGAGGAGCAGGATTTTGAATTCAATTCTGGACTTAACAGGAAGCCAATGAAGGGAAGCTAAAACAGGAGAAATCTGCTCTCTCCTTCTAGTCCCTGTCAGTACTCTTGCTGCAGCATTTTGGATTAGCTGAAGGCTTTTCAGCGAGTTTTTTGGACTTCCTGATAATAATGAATTACAGTCGTCCAGCCTGGAAGTAATAAATGCATGAACTAGTTTTTCAGCGTCACTCTGAGACAGGATATTTCTAATTTTAGAGATGTTGCGCAAATGGAAGAAAGCAGTCTTACATATTTGTTTAATATGTGCGTTGAAGGACATGTCCTGGTAAAAAATGACTCCAAGGTTCCTCACAGCGTTACTGGAGGCCAAGGTAATGCCATCCAGAGTATGAATCTGGTTAGATACCATATTTCTAAGATTTTCAGGGCCGAGTACAATAACCTCAGTTTTATCTGAATTAAGAAGCAGAAAGTTAGCGGCCATCCAGGTCTTTATGTCTTTAAGACATTCCTGCAGTTTAACTAATTGGTGTGTGTTATCTGGCTTCATGGACAGATAGAGCTGGGTGTCATCTGCATAGCAGTGAAAATGTATGCTATGTCTTCTAATGATGCTGCCTAAGGGAAGCATGTATAATGTAAACAGAATTGGTCCTAGCACTGAACCCTGTGGAACTCCATAATTAACCTCAGTGTGTGAAGAGGACTCTCCATTTACATGCACAAATTGGAGTCTATTAGATAGATATGATACAAACCACTGCAGTGCAGTACCTGTAATACCTACAGCATGTTCTAATCGCTCTAATAGGATATTATGGTCGACAGTATCGAACGCTGCACTGAGGTCTAGCAGGACAAGCACAGAGATGAGTCTACTGTCAGAGGCCATAAGAAGATCATTTGTAACCTTCACTAAAGCTGTTTCTGTGCTGTGATGAGCTCTGAAACCTGACTGAAACTCTTCAAATAAGCCATTCCTCTGCAGATGATCTGTTAGCTGTTTGACAACTACTCTTTCAAGGATTTTTGATATGAAAGGAAGGTTGGAGATTGGCCTATAATTAGCTAAGACTGCTGGGTCTAGAGATGGCTTTTTGAGTAAAGGTTTAACCACAGCCAGCTTGAAGGCCTGTGGTACATAGCCGACCATTAGAGATAGGTTGATCATATTTAAGATCGAAGAATTAATCAATGGCAGGACTTCTTTGAGCAGTTTTGTAGGAATGGGGTCTAAAAGACACGTTGATGGTTTGGAGGAAGTAATTACTGAAGTTAACTCAGAAAGATCTATTGGAGAAAAAGAGTCTAACTTAACATCAATGGTACTAAGAGTAGCTGTAGATAATATTACATCTGTGGGATGATTACTGGTAATTTTTTCTCTAATGATAAAAATTTTATTTGTGAAGAAGTTCATGAAGTCATTACTAGTTAACGTTAAAGGGATGGTTGGCTCAACAGAGCTCTGACTGTTTGTCAGCCTGGCTACAGTGCTGAAGAGAAACCTGGGGTTGTTCTTATTTTCTTCAATCAGTGATGAATAGTAAGATGTTCTGGCTTTGCGGAGGGCTTTCTTATAAAGCAGCAAACTATTTCTCCAGGCTAAATGATGATCCTCTAAATTTGTGACACGCCATTTCCTCTCCAGATTACGAGTCATCTGCTTTAGGGTACGTGTTTGAGAATTATACCACGGAGTCAGGTACTTCTGATTAGAGACCTTAGTTTTCACTGGAGCTACAGTATCCAGAGTCGTACGTAGTGAGGAGGTGAAATTATTAACAAGATAATCAACCTCTGTTGGGGTAGCGTTCAGATAGCTGCTCTGCTCTGTGTTGGTACAGGGCATTGAAGATGATAACAGTGGGTGGATTATATTCTTAAACTTAGTTACAGCGCTTTCAGAAAGACATCTACTTTGATAAAATCTACTCTCCACCGCTGTGTAATCAATTATTGTAAATGTAAATGTTATCAGGAAATGATCAGACAGGAGAGGGTTTTCAGGAAACACTGTTAAATGTTCAGTTTCTATGCCATATGTTAAAACAAGATCTAGAGTGTGATTAAAGTGGTGGGTGGGTTCTTTTACATTTTGAGAGAAGCCAATTGAGTCTAATAACAGACTAAATGCCATGTTGAGGCTGTCATTTTTAGCATCTACATGGATGTTAAAATCACCCACAATAATTATTTTATTTGAGCTCAGAACTAAATTAGATATAAAGTCTGAGAAATCAGACAGAAACTCTGTGTAAGGCCCAGGTGGACGATAGATGATAACAAGTAAGACTGGTTTCTGAGTTTCACAGCTGGGGTGGACAATGTTAAGCATCAGGCTTTCAAATGAATTAAAAGTCTGTCTTGGTCTTTCATTAATTAATAGGCTGGTGTGAAAAATTGCTGCCACACCGCCCCCTCGGCCTGTGCTTCGAGGTTTCTGGTAGTTAGAATGACTCGGGGGTGTTGATTCATTTAAACTAACATAATCATCCTGCTGCAACCAGGTTTCTGTAAGGCAGAGTAAATCAATTTGTTGATCAATTATTAAGTCATGTACTAACAGAGACTTGGAGGAGAGAGACCTAATATTTAATAATCCACATTTCACTGTTTTACTCTTTGGTTCAGATGTGGATACTGTATTGTTCTTTCTTTTTGATTGTTTATGTTTAAGTTGTTTGTTGCTGGTTTTTAGTTTGTTTTTTGTCTTTTTGGAAGCTGACACAGTCTATATGGAGATGGGTTTTTGGGGGGGTAGCAGGAGGAGAGAAGCTGCAGAGAGGCGTGTAAGACTGCAACTCTGCTTCCTGGTCCCAACTCTGGATAGTCATATTTTGGGGGGTTCAATAAATTTGTCCATATTTCTAGAAATGAGAGCTGCTCCATCCAAAGTGGGATGGATGCCGTCTCTCCTAACAAGACCAGGTTTCCTCCAGAAGGTTTGCCAATTATCTATGAAGCCCACATCGTTTCTGGGACACCACTCAGACAGCCAGCAATTTAAGGAGAACATGCGGCTAAACATGTCACTCCTGGTCTGATTGGGGAGGGGACCAGAGAAAACTACAGAGTCCGACATTGTTTTAGCAAAGTTGCACATCGATTCAATATTGATTTTAGTGACCTCCGATTGGCGTAACCGGGTGTCATTACTGCCGACGTGAATTATGATTTTACTGAATTTACGTTTACCCTTAGCCAGCAGTTTTAAATTTCCTTCAATGTCGCCTGCTCTGGCCCCTGGAAGACAATTGACTATGGTTGCCGGTGTCTCTAGCTTCACATGTCTGAGAACAGAATCACCAATTACCAGAGTTTGACCCCCGGCGGGTGTGTCACCGAGTGGGGAAAAACGGTTAGACACATGAACGGGTTGGTGGTGTACCTGGGGCTTCTGTTTAGGACTATGCTTCCTCCTCACCGTGACCCAGCCGCCCTCTTTCCCCAGCTGCTTGGGGTCTGCCGGGGAACAGCTAGCGGGGCCTACGCTATCTTCGGCTGCACCAGCTACAGGGGCCTGGCTAGCTACGGGTGAATGAAGGGTGCGAAGCCGAGTCTCCAATTCAGTAATCCTGGCCTCCAGAGCTGCAAATATGCTACATTTGTTACAGATATCATTACTGCTAAAGGAGGCCGAGGAGTAACTAAACATCTGACACAATGAGCAAGAAAGTGCAGGAGGGACAGGTGAAGTAGCCATGGTGCTAACGAGTCGGCTACGAGCTAAGCTAAGCTAGCGAAACAGTACAGAGACAGTGAGTGAATACTTTGGCTATAAATTAGGTAGTGAGTACACAGAAAGTGTGCTTCGGATGAAGCACGTGAAGATTATACTATGAAAGAAGAATGTATTTAAAAGTTGTTAATTAAATTGCTAAGCAAATAAGCTACTCAGAAACACCACTGTGTTTGAGCAGGAACAGGAAGTGATACTCTACCGCAGAGCGAGCGAACACCAAGTGACAGCGCCACATTCTCAGAATGACAGATTCTTTGATCCCACTGATGACAGACACCACAACTATAGGGGAGAAATCTAGATTCCTGGTCACCTCTCCAGGACAATTTTTGTGTTTGACACTTGACACTTGACAGTGACGATAAACGTTAAACACTGACACTAACATTAGCTTTTTTTCCTGTCTTACCTTGATTTCTTTGTGGGTCTCCCCTGGTTTGAACACCAGGGTTCCCTCAGTAAATTCATAGTCTGCTCCAGCATTGGCAGAACCATTTTCTGTACAGTAGTCCACATAGAATGTATTCTGACCAGTTCCCCCATCGAGGATCACCCCCAGGGTCAGGGAGCCACAGTTCTCCGTGCACTGATACTGGGAGCTTTCAAAACAAATGTGCGAGCACGTGGCCTTATCAGTCTCGTGGCCTGAACGTCGCGCGTGCTCAGCAGCATGTTTCTTTAATATGTTACCAGCACCGATCATCATGCGAGTCGCCTGGACACGGTAGAAGGCACGGCTCTTCTTCTGGTGAACCAGGGCAGAGTAGTTGGCCATCTCGATCAGCTGGTCCAAATCTTTGTCTGGGTGTTTCTCCTTAAGATCTTTCAAGATGCGGACAACCTATCAAAGCAGGAGAACTAGTAGTCAGACTAGGTCTTGTGTTTACACAGATATGTGTGTTGCTTAATGTTATGTAAAAACACCCTTTAAAAACTATTTGCTCAACAGTGTCTTACAAGAAGAGATTTTATTGTAACTATCCAGACAGGGTTTGCAGTGGGGATGTGAAGAGGGATGCTCACACCAGAACGAAAACAAATATCTTAGTTTGTGATGACAAAACATGTCGTTGTTTCTTTGACGACCTGTCTGCTCTCCTGCAATTCCCTTATTGAGACTCCAACAGATAAAATCTTATTTGCTTCAGGAAACGTGACAATGAACTGCCACTATTTAATATTACATGTACTTTGTATTTATTTTATTTGCTATGGACCCATGCGTATCTTTAATAAAGTGAAACTAAACTAAAAACTAATGTCTACTGTGACCATTAAATATGACTGTTTATAAACTCACTGAGCTCTAAATAAAAATGAACTGATTGGAAATGTGTGCAGTAGCAGTAAGAACTTTACATGCATTCATCATGAGCATGAACATGAAAATACATGCATACACCCCCACTAATATTTGGCTACATTTTAGTGGGCTTGCCATCAACAAGCTGTTAGCATAGCTTTGGCCACACTTCTTGGAAGAATTTGTAGCGTTCACTTAAATTAGTTGGTTTCTCGGCACAGATCTGGTTTTGGAGCAATTTTCAACATGGTTAAGGGGAGGAGCTTTGGTACTCAAAGATAACCAGTTTAAACAATGTACATAACTGCAGATTATTTAGATGTGTGACCACTTTGCCACGATCTAGAAGAAGACATCATGACATCACCACAGACTGAGAGGCTGCAGACCAAGAAAGAAGTCCATGCTCCTTCACTAAAATGTGCAGCTGCCCACATGGACAAGCCAAATGCTTTCTGGGCAAAAATGTATGGTTAGATGAAACAAAGATTGAGATATTTGGTCACAATGACAAGACATATATTGGGAAGAGTAAAGGTAAGGCTTTCTGAAGATCGTATTAGCGGTCAAGAATTGTTGTGGCAGCATCACATTCAGTTCATGCAGCAAAGCATGAAGTGGATGGAATAATGAAGACTGAGGACTGCCTCCAAATTCTTCAGCTTCACCTTAATTCAACAGCTACACAGTTGAAACCTGGTCTCAGTTGGGTGTTTGAATAGAATAATGATTCCAAGCACACATCAAAACTGGTTTTGTAATGGGTAAAGTAAGCAAAGGTAACATCAGGTTACTGGAACGGCCTCCCCAAAATTCCGGCCTCAATCCTATTCAAAATTTGTTGACTTTGCTTGAAACTGATTAAATATCCAGTCAGAATTACGGCAGTTGCTTGCTGATGGCTACCAAAAGTACCTGGTTGAGGTGGAACTTGTTGAGGAACATTTAACCATTAGTGTGGATACAAGAAAAGTTTTGACCCTGAGTGGATTAAAGTAAAACAAAATCAAACTTGTGCAACCCAATGCTTGTTTTTCAGTCATTCAAGATATATGCTGTATAATTATTCCAGTCTGGATAAAGAACAGGTCAAAGAAATCACTAGAAAAATAAACTTATCATGACATTCATGTCATTGATGAGATTTTTGGCCATAACTGTATATCAGAGGGGCAGATCAGGCTAAGCGGTTAGAAGACAAAGTTAGAAGCAAGGTCGAGATGGTTTGGACAGGTGCCGAAGAGGCAAAGAAGGATATATTGGACAAAGGATTTTGAAGATGTAGCTGCCAGGCAGGAGGAAAAAAGGAAGACCACAGAGGAGATTCATGGATGTAGTGAAGGGGGACGTGCTGAGGGTTGGTGCTAGAAACAGGGTGAGATAGAGGATGATGATCAGCTGCGCCGACCCCTACAGGGAGCAGAGTTCTAATTAGATAAAACAAAACAGATGTTAAACCTGAAATTAATGGAGGAAAAAAACGCTCTTTTAAAGCCTTCAGTCTGAGTGGCTCAATAACACGTTTGCCTGAGTCTTACCTCATCTTTGTTCTGGTCTAGTTCATTGCCTGTCTGCACAGAGACCGTAACAGTGGAGGAGTTTCCAGGGCATGCACTGCTGTCTGACAGCTTTCCGTCCACGATCACGTCAATGCCTTTGGGAGCAAGGTCCCCTTCCATTTCCACCACGATGCCGTGCCTCTTGTCAGCACGGTAACGCTTGTGCATGTATTTGTAGAAGAGTAGGCGGCGGTCAGCGATCCAAGCCAAGATCACACACACCGGAAAATACAGCAGCGTCACTATGGCCTCCCACACCTGATTATGCAGGCAACATGAAAAATAATCAGTTACTCATTTGATATATTAAAAATAGAATAAAAGGTATGAGTATACCTTTTAGCTAATTAGATGTTTGGGTGAGTTTTAGAAACACAACATCTGCGGCAAGTTTTTAAAAACTTAAATCTAAAAATACAGACTGTGGGTGTGCAAAGGGTTACCAAGTGAGGATTTACCAAACCTTGTAATACAGCTCGTAATATTTTGAATGTCACGTAAGATTCAGTATTTAAGATCCCCGCATCTGTTTGAAGATTCTTGCCACTTATATTTTCCACCGTTTCCCTTTGTTCTCCACAGCAGAATTCAGGTGTTGATTTAAATATTTGTTTTCTTGCTAATCTGTTGTCCATACATGAACATTGCAAAGTGCAACAGTGAGCCACCACTTCTGTGTCTGCAGCTCAGTCATGTGATGCTTTGCTTTGCCCTTCTGCCAAGCAGAGATGTAGTTTTTATGAGTATTATTGATCTTTCAGTTTCCTCTTACTGACATTTCAGGTTCTTTCAAACTAATTGATGCCTACGAAGCACATGGGCCTAGGAAAGCTATAAAAAGATATTTTCAGATCTGCTGCTTAGAGCATAAGATTGTTAGGATTGCCACATTTGGTAGAATTGGTATGATTATTACTTTCTGATGACAATGTTGACCTCTGGCTGACTTAGCAGAAAGTAAATTTGAACAAACATTTGAAAACAAATGGCACTAATGTCATACAAATAAAAGTAACAATGCATTAATATTTAAAGCTGCGGGGTGTGAATTCTCACCACTAGATGTCAGCAGACTGCAGATTGAATCCTGTTTTCTTACCTCTCCTTACCTCGCCTCTGGAGGAGGCTGTAAAACTGTGTAAAAAGAGTCCAGTGTGAGCGTATGAGTCAATGACGCTTACTTCTGACCGACGACAGTGATACTGCAGTGAGTTGTTGAAGATATCCTCAACTTTTCCGTCCATAAGTACTGCTGTTTTTGCCACTGCTAGCTGCTTTTAGCCAGTGTTAGTGGAAGTTTCTTTGAAGTGGATCTACCGTTGCTGACTTGGACACTTAGGGAATTCTCTTGTATTATATGAGAATGTAACCAACCCGTGTGCTTTTTGTAATAATCCAGTCTATCATTAGCTGGGGTAATACTGGCTTATAACCAGCTGTTATTGTTGTTTAGCTGGACCGTTGTCAGCTGTACGGAGTCAGAAGCGTCGCATGTCTAATCTGCTGACAAAAGGTAACTGTGATAATATCCGGAATAAATGTGTTGGAGACTTGAATTCATTTCAGGAGATTCCACTCGCATTTATGTTTTTTCATAAAGGGGACCCCTTCTTAGATGAAAAAATATAGGTATGATCCTGTCCGCAAGTGCTGGCACAAACTACAAGTTTGCCTCCACAGAATGCAAACCCCTACGAGTCCTCTTTTCCTCCGCCTGTGGCAGTGGTGTCCAAACCCAGGCCTCGAAGGCCGGTGTCCTGCAGGTTTTAGATGTGTCCTTGATCCAACACAGCTGATTTAAATGGCTGAATTACCTCCTCAGCATGTCTTGAAGTTCTGAAGAGGCCTGGTAATGAACTAATCATTTGATTCAGGTGTGTTGACCCAGGGTAGGCTCTATAACCTGCAGGACACCGGCCCTCGAGGCCTGGAGTACGCCAAGCCTGGCCTATGGTGTACGGGCAGTCTCTAGCCCAGGGGTAGGCAACTCCAGGCCTCGAGTACCGGTGTCCTGCAGGTTTTAGATCGCACCCTGGGTTAACACACCTGAATCAAATGATTAGTTCATTACCAGGCCTCTGGAGAACTTCAAGAAATGCTGAGGAGTCATTTAGCCATTTAAATCAGCTGTGATGGATCATGGACACATCTAAAACCTCCAGGACACCGGCACTCGAGGCCTGGAGTTGCCTACCCCTGCTCTAGCCATATTCATCTGGTCCTGCGTATTCCACGTGAAGGGCCAACATGGCATTTTCAATGAGTTTTCAATTTGTTGAAAGAAATAATAATACACTAGTCACTGTATATTTATGAGTACAACACATTTTTTCAAGAAAATAATCTCATAAAACCACAAACTTTAAAGAAATACTCATTTTTAAAGTGTGTTTAGTGCAGAGGCTGCGTTTCCAAAAATTAACAATAGCACTGTGGCCAGAAGTACATATGTTTTTCAGTTAAAATGTATGCAACGATCAGAACATACCTCTACAATCCCAGGTGAGATGACAGCCAGTATGAGGTAGAGCCAAATGTAGGCAAAGATACTCCAGAAAGCCGTTATGAAAAACACTCGGAGGTGTTTGATCTTACGAGACTCTCCGTCAGGGACCACCCACACACACAGACCAATTATCACAAACATATTGAAGGCAGCGCTGCCCACTATGGTGCCCGGGCCGAGCTCCCCAGCATGGAAGTTGTGGCCACACACCTGTTAAAGTGAGAAAAAAAGAGTCAATCAAAGCTCATTTGTTAAGCTAACTAGAACCGAATAAGAGCCACGTAACAACTAGAATTCAAAACAGACTCCGAGTGCACATACAGCTCCAGCATTTGTTGTATATGTTACGCATATGTTGCTGCAAATGTAATGAGTTGTGCACCTCAATAACAGAAAGCAGGATCTCAGGTGCGGAGGAGCCCAGTGCCATGAGCGTGAGGTTGGATACAGTCTCATTCCAGATCCGTACCGTTGCGACTGTGGTTTCACCGTTGGGTTTGGTGACGGTCACCACTTTCTCCTGCAGTCACAGAAGTTTGGGAAAATGCCCAAAATGCTTAATTTCAGTTAAGACATATTTGAAATGCCCAAATACATCAGGTTGGAAATCTTGTTTATAGTCTGGTACAAAAAACAGCTCATTTGACTGTTGACAGTTTTACTCTTCATAATAACTGCACTGAGGACTGCTTCTCTAATTTCAAAATGCTGTTACATTGTGTAAAATGTAAACTCTAATCACAGGTTTTGAGTCTACTACGGTCCATTTTAAACAAGCTTTGCCACAGACAAGAATCCAGTACTGATTTTTGGCCCCATCCCTTGTGTACATGTATCAATCTTTTTATGATATTAGGTACTATAGATGATGGATATTCAAAGCCTTCACAATTTTATGTTGAATAATATTCTATTTTTTAACAGATTGGCAAACCTTTATTTAAACTCTGCTTCTCTAAAATAGTTTTTCTACACCCAATCATGTTACTGACCTGTTGCTAGGTCATCTAATAAGTTTAAAACGTTTCTACTGGTTTTGCATGAAACAGTAATATGTCATGCAAAATTTAATATATAAAAATATAACAACAAGAGTTAAACTTTTCCTATGTTTACCGTATTCTGCTGTGAACAAAATATGAATTTATAGGATTTGCAAAATCAGGCATTCTGCTTTTACATTTACATGGTGATCCAACATTTTTGGAAGAGGGTGGTAATTTACTTTGTGTAAGGCATAAATTTAGGGGTCTGGCTGCTTTGATTGACAGGTATGCCACCACTTATTTAATAGAATTATCTGTAAAATAATTATCTAGTTGTAGACCAGCCAAGAGATTTGTGCTTTGGCTTTGGTACTGAAATTTAAACTAGCCTGTTATTTAGCACTGATGAGCATGTCTACAGCTTGCTAACCAGGATTACTACCTTTAGCGTCCATTTTTAGCTCCCAGAAAAACAAACTACTCATCGGCAGTTAAGACTGTGATTCAAAAGTGGAATCCAAAAGCAATGGGTGAGGTGACAGTGGCTTTGTCCATCTTATACTTACAGTCGATGCTTCAAACACAGTGGGCCTGATACTAGAACTACTTTTGTTTTGGCAACGAGTTAATGTGATAAAATTATTTTTTTAAATTGAAGATTGAAAATTGAAAATTTATAGTAAATATTTTAAAACTGTTTCTCTTTATTACCTAATTCTCATATCTGTTAATTCATCTAGGGCGACATATACTGGCACTTTACTTTGATATTTTAAAAAAATGCAAGCTCAAAGTGGAAACAAAATTTGCCTTTTCCTGATAAAAAGGAGCCAAAACACTCTTCAACTATGAGCAAACACAAAACCCTGATAGTAAAAAATTTAATGGTTGCATTTTTTAATTCCCAATTTTAAGTTCAATAATACCTGCGAGGTAATGACTTCTATAGATGCCATGAAGCGGTCTGCAATGATGGACACACCCAGGAACATGTACATGAGACAGAGGAAATAGATGATTGCCCTCCCTGCCTGCTCCCCCAGTGGAGGGTTGAGTGGTAGCCACACCGGCAGCAGGATGCCGGGTTTACAAACCACAGTGTCAGAACACGTCCGTTTTCCAGAGCCTGAGGTGTTACCAGAGGATTGCGGCAGCTCAGGGCCAGATGCTCGCTCCACAACCTGGGGCTTGAAGGAGGTCCCGGCGTGGCACAGGAGGAGGAACGAGAGGAAGAGGAGGCTGGAAAGGTAAACCGGAGGGGGTCCCATGGTATCCCTGAGTCAGGAAGGGCCTGGGGGTGGGGTTCACTGGGGGAACCGCTGGGTCAAAAGAAACTCCTAGTGAAGCAGAGGAGCACACATTTTTTTGAGAAAGAGAAAATCTTTATCGTATACGATAGTTTACATATCTCACCATGTCTTAAATGGTACATGATAGGCTGGTTCTTATACCCTGCTTTTCTATTCTGCTCGAGCACTCGAAGCGCTTTATATGACAACAAGCCTCGTACACCCACTAACGCACCTTCATACAGACATGCCTAAGTGCTTTCTAGCCAACAACACACACACACACACACACACACACACACACACACACACACACACACACACACACACACACACACACACACACACACTACATTCATCAGGAGCAAGTAGTTTGTCTTTTCGTCCTTGAGTGTCCTGGTCTGGATGCACTATCCAAGAATGTGAACATCAGCATTTAAAGCAATTCTAATGTAAACTATAACAGCAATGCCATGCAAATAAGTACATTTTAAATATGCTCTACATCAGATTACCATAAAAACAACATAAAAACATGGATGCGGCTGTAAGAACAGTTCTGCAGTCTTCACACAAAATTCTAGACACGCTGCTTCATTTCTTGTATTATTATGATCTTTGAGAGCAGTTTAAATATTAGACGTGTTTTAGTATCAACTGTCAAAGCTCCTCCCCTTCCCGCATATTTAACCTATGTAATATCCAGCAGATGACGATATGATGACCGTCAGAGTAAAACATCATTCATACTGCTTCAGCGATGTCTTCAAGCACACTCTGTCAGAATGCAGGCTCCCCCATTTCATTTAGTTTTTTTTTAAGCATAGCCGCCATCACAAAGGCTTGTTATAGGCAGTTAATTGTAAACTGAGCTGACTGAATCAGTGTAACAACATATCAAAATGACCTCTAGCACCAGTCACTGAGACCTGGTGGCAAGACTAACTAAGGACTAGTTTAGAGTTCAGTCAGTGTTCAGCACAGCATCAGCATCTCTGTGTGAATACTACATCACAGTCATTTTAAGGCAAATTTCCAACAGGACATATATGACCTTTTGAGATTGCAGTGATAAAACGGTCAGAAATAGAAATTTTCACTTATAACCATACTATAATAGATTTGGGCAATATTTGCTATTCCCCATAAAATACTGAAGTATTCTGTAAAAGGTACAGATGTCAGAATGATGGCGGAGAGGCTCTTTGAATATAGACGTTTACTACATGGATAAAAATTGAAGATATGTGCGTGTATCCAACTCTGGACTTTTTCTAAGATTATCCATCTGAATCCAGCACTTTATAGCAGGTCATATGGTCGATGTTGACCTACTAGCAACAGTTTCCTTGCTATCCTCTAAATAATTTGTAATTGATCAGTAATGAAACTGGCTAGTTTTCAACACTGATGTTTTGTCCAACATTGCGATTGAGATTTGGACTTTCATAACATTAGTTTAAAGCATATCCATATTTTAGTTAACATCTAGTTAGAATTAGGGACGTGTAATGTGGTTCAGACACCAAAAGTGGGGAGGATTTGTATTCAGGTAACCCTGGTCATGAGATTAAGTAGCCACCAGCTGTCTGGGTTCACAGCAATGATCCATTCATTTATTAGTAAAAATGACAGAACAGTATATTGTGAAACATAAAACAAACAGAACAGCAGTCACAAGAGATGTTAGTCTTCACCATCAGACTAGATAAGGACATTTTAATTGAACACATCCAGACTCCTGATGATTCCTGACATCCTGAAACAGCCCTTTAGTGAATTCACCATCTCCCCCATGCTGACTTCCAAAACATCAAACCACAACAATACTAAGCACTGATGGAATATTGGATTTGGCTAAACAATGCTATTGACATTGCTGATAAGCGCTTAAGGAGGGAGTGCTGTTAACCCTTCCTGAGTTGCCTCATTGCCGTAATCATGTTCACCTAAAGTCTTGATCCACAACCTCACCAAATTCCTCTCAGACTTGAGTTTTTACTTCAGCCACTGCCTGAGCCACACTCCACTTGGCCTAATGGTTCCCATCAGCTGCTTCGGGAGTTCCACAAACTCATTAAGACTCCACTCCTCTCTTCACCTTAGTGCCTGAGAGATACTACCACAGTTCTAATGACTCAAAAAAACTTGCTTTTAACAGGAAGAAATCTCTGGCAAGAATCCACCAAAGCTGTGTCCTCTGCAGCGTCATGCAAAGAAGAGTTAACATGTCATCCCCAAGCTGAAGGTGAAGGAAAGAAACCCTTTAGTCCACCAAGGAAAACCCCAACATACAACTTCAGAGTGGACCAGAGTCCAGCTCCTTTTCAGGAAACAAGGTCAAGAACCTGAGTTCTGTGTTGAGGTCAAGTCAAACTATTTCTAGCTCTCCACTTAATCCACTAGGTAATGCTTAAACTGCATTCACATTAACGATAAGCAGAATTTTTGACAACAACATATACCGGGCTTGTTTGTTTTCCAATAATCCCACCAATTAGATGTGCTCTTCACTTACCTTCCATGTATTTCTATGCAGCCAGTAATGTCAGACTGCTGGTTTTCAGTAACTTCACTGATTTAAACCAGAAAGAGGAACACAGGCAAAAATGTCACTAACTGTAAAGATGTGCTACCTTCACTTATTGATTGATCAGTGAGTCATGATATTGCAGTCAAGTATTCTAGAGCAGCGGTCCCCAACCTTTTTTGCACCACAGACCAGTTTAATGTCAGACAATATTTTCACGGACCGGCCTTTAAGGTGTCACGGATAAATACAACAAAACAAAATGATACGACTGAGACAAAAACTGTTGTATTTTGTAAGTATAATAATAAACGCAAATTCACTGTGTAATTGTGTAACTATTTTAGCAGCGTCCTCCTGAAATGCGCCAACAACATTGAGAGTAACATCCTCCTCTCTGCCCCTTAATGCTCTCTGGTCGCTATGGTAACGCGTAAATATTTATTTCAAAATAAGAGACACAACTACAACACGTGAAAAGACCCAAGGAAACAGAGTTAACGATAAAACCCCTGAAAACCATGAATTTCACATCCGAGCCTCAACTCTCACGGACTGGTACCAAACGACTCACGGACCGGTACCGGTCCATGGCACGGGGATTGGGGACCGCTGTTCTAGAGTTCTCAAGTTGAAAACAAGTATTTTGGCCATTTCCAACACGTGTTTTTGATTGAAAGGAAGATTAACAATATCAAGCACCACACAGACAAAGTGTAACAGGGAGATTTAGTGTAAGCAGTGAGTCTGAGGGTGTCATAGCAGGGTGGGAGAAAGATTTCAGCCTTTTTTCAGTGCTCCTCTTGAGCCCAACGCCTCCACTGCTCTTGCACAGGTGACACTGCACTATTGTGCACTGTGACTTGAAACAGATACTGGGGTGCTGCATCTTTGATGCAGCCGGAGCTCTGCCAGCTCATTATGCAGTTGTGATTCAAAAACACAGCCCTGAGGGCCTGCAGCATCGCATTTCACTTTCCAAGGCCTGCTACGGTTACCTCGACCTCAGACAGAGGGCTACCTTACGCCAGTGGTTGTTGTGGGGGAAACAGGCTCACCAAAAATAACCTCCCCAATAATCATATTTGGACAATAGAACAAAGAACAAAACTGTTTGGCGCAAGTTTGAGCATGACGACAATAACACTAAAAACACTCATATTTATTTTACTGTCACATAAAAATTATTTTAAAAAATAATAATCTGAATGCCAGCCCCTTTAAGAAGTCCACTAAATGTAAAAGTGAGAACCAAAGACTTCAATATTTTATATGACCTTTTTAACATTGTGACGAGACATGCTTAAAACATAAACTCAGATTTGTTCAGAATAGTAAACGGTGAATTTTGATGATTGGTAGCATGCAACAAAGCCTCAGTGGATAATGAGTGCTAGCTAATCAAGAAGCTGGTACAGGATAAGCTGGATGCATTATTGATCAATGCATTCACCTAAATATAGAAGGATATCTCTTCCTTTCAATCACCTACTCTTTAAGGATCATTCATATGAAGAGCCAAGTGGATTTATGAGTCAGACATTAAGTGCGTGCTTCATAGTCTTTCCACTTCAGAGACTGGGTAAATAGGCAGATAAATTGGCAGACTACTGCTCCTCCCTTCGAGCTGTGCAGCTCTGCAGTGGCACTGATTCAGGTCAACTCTCTGATTTTTCTGGAGGACTGATGTTCACTGGGAACTTTATTGTCTTTTAAGGATTATAAAAAAACCAAGGATAGTGAACAACATAAAGTGCAAAAAAAATGTGGCACTCTCTTCTTACAAGCCTCTCTAATGCCTGGAGTACAGGGGTCCCAGGGTGTTGACAACTCTGTGGTCTCTCTGTCCTCTTCACGCACAGGAACAGTGAGCTGGATGACAGCTCCTCTCCCCTTACGGCCTCCGACACGGCCACTATCTGTCAGCAGCACCGATAAGTGATTGCCTGGGGTTATCTTACACGGATAGGAGAGCCAGCAGAAAAAAGAGTTAGCACCTTTAACAGTTTAATATTTCCTGCCTGTATCCTGGCCGTGGGGTATTGTCAGATAAAGGGATGCTCTTTCTGACATGTGGAGCAGTCGGGCATACAGGTGAGTTAAAGATGAATAATTAAAGCATCAATAATACGAAAAAAATGCAATCGGACTTACAGGAGTCATTTCAGAGGTGTCCAAAGTCTTCCCAACCACTGGCTATTCTGTGTTAGCGCCAACAACCAAGTGGATGACATTGCTTTCTGCTGTGACTCTAAACCAGTCAGACTCAGAGACAGTGAGGCAGATGGGCATGTTACTTATTCAGTAATGGATTATCTATTACAGTCAAGTTAAGTACTTTGATTACAGTGATCACAGAAATAACACATATATATCAAATACTAAGCACTCTTGCCTAAACTAAAAAGAAAACCAAAGACACTTCCTGTCTTGGTCCCGTTTGACATATTCTCCAAAACAGAGACCTGAAACGCACACACAGACCTAATCAGCGATCCATCACTGCAGGAAGAAACTGTGTTGCCCCAACAGCTCAAACATTAACCTATATGCAGATTGACACAGATCAATTTTCCAGGATGTAAGCTCTATGCACAGGTAAACCAATAACACACCGTGTATCAGTTTCACAGCCAGCCAATCATGGCCTGCAATTGCACACAGAGCACAAGCTTACACTCGTTTGTAAAGCATTTCCTCTGCATTCTAACAACATCTACAGTGAATCACAGACGCACTCACCTGCCGTTCAAGAAAATATCATAATAACTCTCAATGTTAATAGGCAAAATTTACCACTAACAAATAACCAGTTAATACCACAAACATACATCAAAATATACTTTATCTGTAAAATGGTAAATGGCCTGTATTTGTATAGCGCTTTACTAGTCCCTAAGGACCCCAAAGCGCTTTACACATCCAGTCATCCACCCATTCACGCACTGGTGATGGCAGCTACATTGTAGCCACAGCCACCCTGGGGCGCACTGACACAGGCGAGGCTGCCGGACACTGGCGCCACCGGGCCCTCTGACCACCACCAGTAGTAGGCAATGGGTGAAGTGTCTTGCCCAAGGACACAACGACCGAGACTGTCCAAACCGGGGCTTGAACCGGCAACCTTCAGATTACAAGGCGAACTCCCAAATCTTGAACCACGATCGCCCCATATTCACACTATTTAAGTGTGAAATGTATTTTGGTTCTCTGTGGTTACAAATGATTTTTGAACATACTTAATATCTGATTCCCATCTGATTTTTCAAAGCAAACACTGACACCACCGGAGTTTTAATATTTTTCAAGTTTATCACGCAAACTGGGATAAGTAGATATTCAGACCAAAACAAGACCGGTGTTAAGAGACCTTGGAGTTTTATTATTTGCCTCAAGTACCAGTGAGACATTAAATATGATTCCCAAGATCCCCCAAAGGGAACCATTGCTTTAATGAGTAACACAGGACTTTGGGGTTTTGTTATGAGCCTGCTGATGAACCAGAGTGTAAGATATCTAATAATAATAATAATAATCACACAGATATGCTGAGCCAAACCACTAACATGGCATTCAGTTATATTGTGGAGATTTCACTGTAAACATCTCATTTTTTACCAGTCAGTGCTGGACTGTGTTAACATGCATGCGTTGTGTCAGGCGTTGACTAGAATCTGTCAGTTTGGAAGGCCATTTTTCATATTTAATCAAAGAGAAACACCTCCTTTTACTTTATTACGCAATTAATTTTTGAATCTTATCCCAAATTTAAAAAAGACCGTGGCAGAGGCAGCGGAAAGCAGGCAGGGGTTTGTTAAAGAATCATCTACTTGTTTCCACTGCATCAGATTTTCCAAAGAGCCCTCAGCAAATGTTTAAGCCAGTTTAAAACATGTCACAAACACATTTAGTTATTATAGTCACTAAGTAAAGGACTGAAGAAAATAAGTTTAACACATCAAGTTTAACAGACTGAACAAGCAGAATGTAGCAGAAAGGTGAGCATATCAGAATAAACTAGACAAAAAGTTCTACTTACTGTTATTAAAAAATGTATTTGCCTTTTTGACAGCCACATATTCACTGAGAACATTTCTAAAGCTCAACTTAAGATGAGATGTATTCTTGTGTCTCATGCCTTTCAAATATTAATCACCTGCTGCAGATGTTATTAAGTCAGTTTCTTCTTTTATTGTCCACTTGGAACGTTGCACGAAAGGACTGAAAATGAGTGAGAACACAACCAAATAAAAACTTTCAGAAAGCCTACGAGAGTAATGTAGACAAACTTAAACTTCAGTTCAGTCTATACCATCAGGTGTGTCTTACAAAAATCTGCCACGTTTGCTCTAATTATGTGTGTATAAATTAAGTACACCAGCTCAATCAGTACCGCTGAGGAATTAAATGTTTTCTGAGAAGTCCATGTGCACGCAGCAGGAGAAAGATAACCCAACTGCTTTACTGTCTTTGTTCCCCAGAAGTCCACCGGGTCAAAATTATCATCAATCTGGACGGCAGCAGTGCAAGCTCGGCTGAGCACAAGGTTTAGTTTACAACACGGCGGGCACACTGCCATGCTGTTCAGTTCCTCAAGTGTGGGGATCTACTTTCAACCACGACTCAACTGCATGTCTAACCCGTTCATGTACAGTCCCATACTGTATTACAACTGACTGCATAATGTCCAAATAATTTCTCATTCAATGTCATTTTGGAACTGATTCTATTTCATCCCATTCACTAAATCCTGTAAATTTAGTCACTGAAATTCCACCATAGGGTGGAGTAGGGTGAGGTGGAGGCAGATGATCCGCTGTGCCGACCCCTAATGAGAGCAGCCCGAAGAAGACGGCCACATAACATTCCAGACTGACATCAGGTAACTTTTTATTGTACTTCAAAATGGGATTGCTGACTGATTTAAGAAATCAGCTCTACAGTTTTACAGGGTCTCTGTGCTTGATTGGGCATCTGAACTGCCCACAAAGTATATTGATATTGTAAAAACATATTTTTAACATCTTTTTAAAAATGTCTACATACTTAAACATAAAAAAACCCTAATACTTCAGTTCAGTTATATAATGGACATTTGACACTCTGGAGCAGGTAACACTCTGCCATCATTACTACATGGTTGTTATTCAGTTATATACCAGGCAGTTATATACCAGGCTACACTAACTGCCAGCCAGACTGAGATATTTTGTAGGGTAAAGTTTCTTGTAGACACAAGAAACTTACAACTGGTAACTTGATGAGCTAATGATCTTTTTGTATATATCAGTGCCTGTGACACGGTTTGCATTCATTCACAGAAATTTTATGGAACCACTAGAATATTTTGGGCTGTGGGCATTTTCTGAAAGATAAGTCAGTAAAGATGTACTTCTACTGGCGGCTTTAACACAAAGTAAAATGTACTCAACTCTGTAACTCTAATTTATTATTAGTAAAATAATTTTGCTTCTTCTAACACAGACTTGAAGTTGCCATGGTGTGTGTGTGTGTGTGTGTGTGTGTGTGTGTGTGTGTGTGTGTGTGTGTGTGTGTGTGGTATGTGCTACTTCAGAACTGGAACTGAGGACATTTTTATGATAGAAAGAAAGCAGTGAAAGCCAGATACACAGACTGGGTTAAAACTGTGTTTTGTGAATTTTTGAGACAACTTTCAAGCACAAAATGAACCGATATCAAAACCAGCTCTGCCTTTGATGATGCACAAGTTTAGTTTTGAGTTGTCTGAAATCAAGATCATGAAAATTATACATGTAGCATACTTTGTAAACTGTCTATTTGGGACAAGGTGCATTCTGAACAAGTGCTTTAACTATATCTGATATCTGACTTAGAAATAGCAGAGATCAATTAAATCTGTTAATGCATAATGTTATATGAAGTTGTGTTGCTTCCCCTGCACAATCTCCAACTTTAGTTAAGCTTGAACATGTTAGCTTTGGAGTTGGAGCTTGGCTCTTACACAACACAGTGGCACTGACTCGGGCTTTGGTGGTTCCTCGCAGTTTGGGCTAATTTAATCTCTGCTGAGGACGACAGTTTGGATCTTTTTCAGACCGTGGCAATGTGGCTACACTTTCTAATAACTTGTACTGTTTGTGTCAATCTGTCATCGTCTCAGATCTGCACTGAGCTCTTTGGGATGCCCACTTTTACTGTGTGTTGCTCGGTCCAACAAATGCTGTCACAAAAGCCTTGCGTCGGCAAGAAGAAACAATCTTCTGCAGTCAGACGAAATTAAGTGGTCTTGACAAACTGAAAGACATTTTGAGCTTTAATCCTGCAGCTGAATGAATAACTTAAATGAGAATATGTGTATTTTTAATCAGTGTGTATAAATTTCATCTTTCATTAAAAAAAGCACCAAATCCAAGGTTTTTTTTGTTCTTTTACACTTACACATTATATTTATTATTATTCAGCTGCAGAAAAAAACAGTTCACAGACATTACTGAATGTCCTATATTACTTCAACATGATGATTGCAAATAAAGTTTGGAATTTTAGTACTAGCTAGTAACACAGAAGCTAAGCTCGTTGCAACATGGCAACTGCCTCAACGCTAACCAAAATTGAACCTCCCCCACCCTCATTCAGATCTGGCGTTTGGAACTATCTTGGTTTTCATGTGAAGCATGACCCTGATGGTAAGCGCGTCATGGACAAAAGTAAAACAGTATGTCGGATGTGCCACGCAATGCTCAATTGGTGGGAACTAGTGCGTTAGCGCAGTTAGCTTGTTAACGTGTTGACGCCGTCCAGCCCCACATACGGGGCGATCCGCGATAACTCGTTAACGGAGATTTGCTGCGTTATGGCGTTAGCGTCATTTCAACGAGATTAACTCTGACAGCACTAGTGGGAACACAACGAATATGACTGCACATTTACTCCGACAGCATCCTAGTGCAAAGACAAGTGGAAGCAGACAAAAACAATAAGCACGCATGCTACAAACTTTACCCGAGTCATTTAGACAGCCGTTAGCACAGGATTCTCCTTATGGGGACCTGATATGTTTAATATGCTGCTGAGAATATAGCCCAGAAGAAGCGTATAGTATAGCTTTTATTTTGGAAAGAGCCATTTCTCTGTAATAAATTATCTTTTCCAAAGATGAGTGATTTCTCGATCAGATAGATTTATTTATTTTTTATTATTTTGTTGTTTCAGCAACATTAAATTTAAAAACTGTTCTTTTGAGTTAAAATATATATTTATAATTTTAATAAATGACAAATTAAAAAGGCATGAACATTTTTTTGTATCGAAAAAATATCGAACCGTGACACCAAAGTATCGAACCGAACCGAACCGTGAATTTTGTGTATCGTTGCACCCCTAATATATATATATATATGTATATATATACACACACATACACACACACATATATATGTATGTATATACATATATCTATGTATATACATATATACATAGATATATGTGTGTGTACACATCCAGAGCAGCTTGAGTTGCATACTGTCAGACTAAAGAAGGGTTACAGAGTTTAACGTCTCTCTTCCTCTCTAATCAGTTTGACTCTGAGATAAACAATTCATTCGACATCTCTAAACCATTTCCGTCTCTTGTTTCTCGCTCTAGACTCATTGTGCCTGTGTTTAAAAAAAAAAAAGAGAAACGTACACAGCTGCTTTTCCTGGGACTTCCACATGCACCTCACTGTAAAAAGATAAGGCAGGTGGACAGAGAAAGTCAGCATGGGGCCGGAGGCGAGGGCGGACAGAAAGGAGGTCGGGAGACAAGCGGCTGACAGCCAGCAGACAGCGGCTCCTGAGGTTTCCATTACCTGAGACAGCCTGCTCAGCCACTGGCGGCTCTGTCACCTTAGAAGGAACAGCACTCTCAACTTCAGTATGAACCCAGACAGGGACACCTGTTATGCAATATTCAGTAAACTGTCATAAACATAAACAGTGGACTGAATATACAAATACATACTGATGGCTGTGCAAAATAACAGCTCAGATACAGACGGTCAGCACCTTACCCCTGTAAGCCATCTCTACTCCTTTTCCCCCTTTGCTGTAACTCATTCAAGAGAGAATCTCTACTTATTACCCAGTATAAGTGAATACATTACTTGTACTGTTCATTAACTGGGTGGCATCACACAGTCGCCTGAAGTCTAACATAGATTATGGGAATGGAAACACAGCAAGCTACAAACTTATTTTTTTGTTTGAAAGGTGACTTTTATCCTTCACTGTGTGAAGGATAAAAGTCACAACATGTTAATTCAGGAAAACAACCTAGTTCAGATCAACAAAATGTGCAGAGGCAGCCAGCAGGCTGGCAAACACAATAGACCAGCGAGTCAATGAAAACAAAACAGACCCTGATACACACCGACTCTCCTTTTCCCATCAATCACACGAACTCACAGAGAAACTGATAAATACTATACATCACAGCAAGCTTAAAAAGTTCAAAATAAACAGAAATTGTTCACTTGTGATTTATGTGACAGAGGTTTTCTGGGCTCATTAATACTGTTGCACTATTCAACAACTGATATCCAAACAAGGTAAGCCAATCTAATTCAAAAAGAAGTATCATCCATAAGACCCTGACCCTGGTTTTCCTTAATCCTGGAGATTAACATGCAGGGGAATCGCATGTGAAATATGAGAGAAATGTAAGGTGTAGTATAGCCCATTGTCCCTTGGCACTCACGAATGGTGCACATATGGGTGACTGCACCTAATGCTGCCGCATTGGTTTACTTGAGCGCTCACATACGTGTGAGTCTGTGGGAAGGAGCTTGCATTTCAGGATAAGTGTCAGTGAGCTTTAGTGGTAGACTACTTAGATTTACCTCCTGAACCCCCAACACATATTGTCTTCCCTGTGCTTAGATATCACACATAAGCAAGACAGCAACGGTCTGTCTGCAAACAACATGAAAACTGGGCTGTAACTAAAACAATTGTTTAAAAAATATAGAACTGACAAAGAATGAAAAAGCATGAGATCATACCACTTTTAATCCAGGTGTTTCTCATCACACATGTGTATGGACTCAAGCACCTAATTGTGCAATCTGCTTGAATAAACACTTGTGAATGAACAGGTCTATAATTCAATTCAATTCAATTCAATTCAATTTTATTTATATAGCGCCAAATCACAACAAAAGTCGCCTCAAGGCGCTTCATAGATACATAGAGTTCACTGAATTTGAACATGGCACTGTAACAGGGTGCCACAGTTGCAACAGGTCTGTTAAATAAATGTCTTACTTCATATGCATTCATAATCAACTCTTACCATAGCAACTCTGTCACAAAGTGGCAGGCCATGTAAAGTTACAGAGCAGGGATGCCGAGTGCTGAGGTGGGTAGTCGTCAACGCTCTAACTGTGAGGCTAATATAAAATAAAAATTTCGACAATAGTTGATGCTGATGAGGATATTTTTGGTTGTCTGTTCTCATAACAGGGTCACTCGGCTCATCGTCACACTATTTTTGAATGTTCAGACAGAAAGACAAAGCAACAACAGATTGACATTAGCCACTAGCACTGATATATGTCATGGTACTGATATTCAATATCTATATGTCAGCATGCCTCAAATAAATAATCATCCCTAATATTGAATTCCTCATTACAAAGACTCTTTAAATGTGACATTGCATCATAATATTTAATTGTTTCAAATACACCCAAAGTGTAACATCAAACTTTTTTGCATTCCTAGTTGATTGGAGTGGATTTAAGCTGTATAGTTATTACAACAGAAGAGATAAGTGTATGCCAAAAAACAAAAAACTACAAAGAGAAAATGAATAATCATAGTGCTTTTTTGGATCCTCATCTGAAAAGTGATATAACTGATATAATCTCTCTAAGCAAATATAATGAACCAGCACTGGGGATGTATCTGCAGTCAGCGCCTCCTGTCTCACACATCAGCAACTCTTAACACACCGATGGCCAGCCAGGGCTGTGGCGGACACAAGAGATGAGTGAGTGGGGATACTGTGTGAAGCCAATCTGCTAAATGAACAGTGTTTATCTGTCAGTTAAATGTCAGCTCTGAAGTCCAGCCCTTATCAGAATTAAATGTCAGGGACGAAGCTGGGCGATCTTTCTGAATAAAACATATAAAACATATAAAACCTCTAAACACAAACACACATTCTCTGAGCATCCTGGACTCATGGGACAGTAAAGGAGAGTAAGTAGGTTCTGGTATGAATTATAATGCACACATGTGGTGGAGCTGTAGCAGATTAGATTTCGTTTTCAAGCACTCATCAAACATTTACTTGCAGCTGCCAGTGATGATCCATCTAGATGTTTTTCCAGTTGTACTATATAACGCAAATATACGGTAAAGATTATGGGCTTAATAAATACGGACTAGAGGTACTTGTCTTCATTATATAATGTTTATATTCCTGTTTTTACTGGCCACACACCGCTTACTATTTCCTTCCCGAACCCATTCCTTTTTGACTCAAGATTGCTTTTAAATTTTAAAAATCCCGGTCAACTTTTAACCTCACTTTTTTTCTATAATAGAAAATAATTACATAGATAAATAATTCACTGGTGTGACTGACAGCTTAACCACTAAAATCATTAGGTTTGTAACAGCGTAGTGACCCCGGCCCTATTTAATGTTAGCTATCAAAACTGTACATGGATCGCGAGGGCGTAGCCTCTAGCAGCCCGCCACAACCGCTGTTTGTCCGCCGCACCTGTTCGCTGGCCATCCCTTCCCTTCGTGTCTTACCTTATGCTTTATGGGACTTCTCCACCACAGGCTGCCATTGCTTCAGAAAGTCTAGAAACGCGTCCTGGTTAAACTTTCCCCGCGTCGACAGCAGGCTGAACTCTCAAAGTGAACTTTCTCGTTAACTCACATTGTGGCTAACAGAGGTGGTGATGCTGCGAGCCCACGCGGCTCGTGACGTGCTGCCTTCAGGGTCTCCTCCCGAGATCGTGTTTTGGACTGTACGCTTTTAAAGTGGATCAAGAGCAAAGGTTTCTGAGACTGGAAATAATATATATTAATCACGACCTCAAACGTCAAAGAGACTTTGTTCCCGCCACATAAATCTGGTTAACGTCGTTTTTTATGTAATAATTTTTGAGAGCGCCTGAACGCAGCTTAAGCAGATTAAAATGCACAAATGAGACGTTGATGTTACCGTGCTCTCCTGAAGGCTTGCTTCCTCCCCAGAATTTTTTAAAAACCCACTTTTTGTCCTTCTAATATTTATATTTGTGGGTAGAATCTGCTCATGTGCTGAAATACAGCTTATTAGAATTGTGTGGCAAGAACTAATGACATTGTAAGCTCTTGTTAGGAGTTTCAGGCAGAATAAAGTCTTACTCTGGTCTGAAAAGCGTTCTAGTTAATTGTTATTAATGTATATTTGTTTGTTCTAAAAAGGCCACTGTTAATATTTTTCATATAAAATCATGCACAGAGCTCTTTGTAGTAAAAATCCAAGTATATCCGTCATCACTTCTAATCAGAAAGCACCACTGGAAAGAAAACAAAAGGCTACTAAGAGAACAGTATGGTCACCATTCTGGATGCTTTGTTGTTATGTAACCATTATACAAAGCAAATGTAACCATTTAAATATAAATGAGTTTATTTGTACTTAACCTTTGCATTACTTCTAATATGACAGTCTGATCACAAAGGTAATGTTATATCTTCAGTGATAGGTGTTATGTGGAACAGATATTTATGATGTGGCATATGGTACAACATACTAATAATTTACTCTTGAGAAATAACTAATGAATCTTAAATATACTGCCTTTATCATGAATGAATGAATGAATGAATGAATGAATAACAGATTTTTAGAAAATGTTGGACTATGTTTGTCCTTATCCTTGAAGACCTGCCCGGGCTGTAAGGAGATAAGTGGTTAAAAAAAACTGATGGATGACAATATTAAAACATTGTAATTTCAAGAAACATTTGGGAAAAATAATTCTTACCAGAACCTGCAATGAACACGTTTTACATTCAAATATGATCATAAATCATATTTATAAATCATACATATAAGCTCTTCATCAAGAAGAATTTCATAAAACCTCCTGACATAGTAAAAATAGTGAGTGCATAGTTAGTGTTTTACACACTGCACAAACATATCTAATATTTTAAATACCCAAATATGTAAATACTTAAAAGAAATGATCAACTCTCAAACCAGAAAACGGTATGTTTTATTATCGCATCATATCAGAATCTTCAGAAAAAACTGTGAATTACACCTCTTGGCCCACCTCCATGCCTCCCATAAAACCAGTAGTCAAATATTGATGATTGCGCCCATCATTATATTATTGTCATGACAACCTTTGTAAATGCGGTTACATATTGCTGAAACTGATTACACTGAGTGCATTATCAGATATGGCTGCACTGTAAGATTTAGCCTACGGGCTGCTTTTGCTTGGTCGTACAATCACTGCACTGCCAGTGAACTGTGTATTGTGGAAACCATTTAGGAAGCTGTTCTTCAGTCGGTGCAAGAAGTGGACATATCTCACGCCGGGTCCATAACCGGAGAACACATGTGACACCTGCAGGCCAAGACAGATGTGTACATTGAAATGCTGGAATATAGCACTGTGCACTGTAGTGGCAAAGAAATGAGAGTCTCACCTCTTTCCATTTGTGAGAGTAAACCAGTCGCTGCTCGGTGGGGTTGACTGTGTGCTCTGAGATCACTGTGTTTTTATCCGCACCCAGTAACTTCACATGCAGCTGGTAGATTGAGTCATGCAGCTGACTCTCCTCATACCTGATAACATGACACACTTAGATTTTCCTAAAAACTTCAAAGACATTTTCTGTATGTGATGTGATTAAATTGTTCAGAGCAGATTATTATACACTCATATACACTCCAGGCTTGTGGAATGTCTTTATATTCACAAATAGTATAGATATCTGGGACCTTCGGGGGAATGAGTGCTATTATGCTGGCACCAGGATGTCTGGAGTGTAAGGGGACAAAGGGAGACTTAATCTAGCTCAGTCACTTAAGTGGAAACACATCTATATATGTGAAGTTAGGAGAGTCTGTTTGTTCTTCCTTTTTGGCATGCAAACAGAAGCCACGCATGTGTCAATTCAAGCATTTTAAACTTGGAGTTCATCTCTTTATTGTCTCAACTTGTACAACAATCATTGCATACACATTGCTAGTACTGCATAAGAACCCCTTTTGCTTCCAGAACCAACTTAAGTCTGTGTGGTAATTCAACAAGATTCTGGGAAAACATTCCTCAGAGGTTTTAGTCCATACTGACATGACAGCATTACGCAGTGGCTGCAGATTTGTTGGCTCTACATATACGATGCAAAACATCTGTTTTACAACATTACTTAACTGGATTTGAACTCTGGTAACTGTGGAGGCCATTTGATTACAGATAACTCATTGTCATGTTCAAGAAACCAGATTGAGGGATGAAAGCAGCTGTCAGAAGATGGGTACAATACACATAAAAATGTTAGACATGGTCAGTGACAATACTTGGGTAGGTTGTAGAATTTTAATTATGTTTAGTGTGGGGGAAAAGGGCTCCAAAGTGTGGCAAGAAAATATTCCCTACACCATTACACCACTGTCCATCTCAATTGTTGATATAAGACAGGATGAATCAATGCTTTTATTTTGTTAATGCCAAATTCTGATCCTAAGACTATGACCCTGAAGAGTCTTAAGAGAACTGTAGCACATTGTACGTTCAGAGATGCTCTTCTGCATACCTTGGTTTTAAAAACTGGTTAATTGACTTACTGTAGTTCCTAACAGCTCGAAGCATTGTGTCCATCTCCTCTCACCTTTGACATCAACACAGAGACTTGCTGCTTGCTGGATATTTCGTTATTCTCTGTAAAACCTACAGCTGGTTGTGTGGGAAACCCCAGGGGATCAGCGGTTTGTGAAATTCTTAAAACAGCATGCCAAGGACCATAAACCATTCCATGCTCAAAATTACTTGAATCCCCCCCCTCCCCATGCCTGTTTTGAATGCACTGATTTACTGCCATGTGACTGGCTTGATTACGTATTTGCGTTAATGAGAAGTTTGGCCAGTGCATTTAAAGTGGCTGGTGAGGGTAGGTTGATCTGAAAGGTGCACAATGACCATGTTGATGGTTTTAGCTAGGACTAGCACTTGGTATTGTCCAGTGACCTTTGTGACTGAGACTTCCAGTTTAATAGGGGGTGTTCAAGAGAGACCAAAATATACATGTCATGGGATGAGCTTTTATTCCTGTCAGTTTTTATCACATTGCTAATAGAAGGGGTTGTAAGAATGCATATAGTTCAGTTTCGTTTTGCTTTTTTACTTTTATGGGTTTTGACTGTAGTAAAAAAGCATCTACAGTGTTGACTTCATGCATGAAACAAGCAGCAGTAGGGAATTTCTAGCAGCAGATTGTTGAGACACAAACACACAGGTCTCTGTTGACCAATAACCATTTGGAAATGAATGCTATTAATTGAGGAGCGTGATGTCGCAACTCCTTAACAGATCAATAAGTAGCAGGATGCCAGTGTGTGTACATTACGTGTCCTTTTATTACAGTTTTTGCTAAAAGTAACATAATGTGTGACCTTTTTGTCTAGAAGCAGTTGTGCATCCTTAGTTTAGCTGTTCAGTTTCATTCATTTTTATTCACTGAGGACTAGCCTGCAAGCGCCCTCTGCTGTGTCCCTAAAGGAACTGCTGACATTTTTTGTAGAAGCGGTAAAGGCTCATATGGATTGGCTCTGGTATTGGTACACTGCTCCTGTTTAACTTGTTTGACAATGCAAACTCTGTTAGCATTATTAGGCCCTTTTAGGCACTTTACTCACTCGGTGCAAAGGTTCTATCGTTTCACTTTGAACTAAACCAAAATGATGCAGTCACAACTATAACTAATTTATTTACATTTTTTGTTTGTATTTATGTTTATTTACCCACCAGTCTTGGATGGCAATTTCAGGCTGAAACTCATCCAGCAGCTTGTCCCACAGTCCTTCTGCTTTCAGGTCCACAACCTGCTCCATGGTGAACCAGCTGGGAACACCACCACAAACAAGAGTTATACTTACTACCACTGTAATTATACAACTAGAGGTTATATGGCAACCCACTCTTTAAATGTCATTTCTACAAGTATGTTTGCTGATAATCCCGGTTATACCCAGCATCGTGGTAATGTCTGACCCAAGTAACACCTACCTGTAACGAGGCAATGCACACACCACAACACCTTCAGGTATGCCGCTTGTATCATAGGGCAGGACCTCCGCATTCGTGGTCCAACCAGTGAAGTTGCCTAGGGATTCAGAGATTAGTCATGAAACCACATTGATTTGATTCATTTTTTGGCTAACGTCACTCCTGTCCCTCACCATCAGGCTGAAATCGTGGAGGTCCGCGGTCAGGCACGGCAGGCAGTTCGGGTTCAGGTGGTGGGATGTCTTTACTCAACCCTGTGTAGGGAATAAGAGAAAATATTGGCCACTGTAATCCCAGTATACACAGCTCACAGACAAAGAGTTATCTTTCTGACAAGCACTGGGCGTGCCTCTTTGTAAAAACACACTAAGTCAGCATTCTGAGTCACACCTCAGTTTCCAGTTGTCTTAGGGTCATAAAAGCTTTTTCACATCTAATCTTTATGGTAAATGGACAGATTCTTATATAGCGCTTTTCTACTCTCCCGGAGTACTCAAAGCGCTCTATACAACAAGGCAAAAAACAGCAGCCGTTTTAGTTGCTCTGTTTTATTTATTTATTTCTTAAAAACAGCATACTGCAATGTTTAAATGACAAGGAGGTTTAACTCAACGCTTAATGTTGTCAGTAAAGTTATGTCTCACATAACTATCAAAAGTACGGCTGCTGAAGTGTCAGCAACTTTTTGTTCCGTCTGTATATGAAGCTGAATGTAGCCGCCGTTTCGAGGAAATAACACAAACTTCCATTTCTGACCGTTGGATGTGCATTTGTGTCTATTGGCATCGTTTCATAAACTTTGTATGCAACTGTGATGGGTTTGTGTTTTCATTTACTTGTTAGCAGTGCATTTCACAAACTAGTTTAGTTGTGTGCAGCAGAATACTGGCTTAAAGTCACAGTGTCTCCGATGTCTATACCCAAAACATCTATTTGTTTGTAAACATATCGCTACATAACCAACAATATATATGCTGAATGGTAAACACCCAAACAGCACCAGTTAAAGTATGAAGACATCAACTTCCTGAAGATCAGGTTTTTTTCCGTCTCCACTTCTGCATTAGTCAGATTGCACACAGGTACTCAAAAACAAGTTTCGGGAGGGGTGGGGAGGTCTGTGCATTTCCATTTTTCCGTAAATGACCAAAGACAATGAATTCATTATTAACTTCATCCCGCTAATACTGGGGGGATAAAATCTGAATTCACACCAGCATAAATGTGTGCAACACATGCCATCTGTCTGTAATCCAAACTTTCTGTGGATCAGAGAGAGACAGCAAAACAACAAGCGTAGCGTGTGTAACAGTGATATGGTACCGTATGGCGCAGGGTTCATCAGTAAATTTCTTCCGAAGGGCTTGGCTTCATACACGGACTTCCAGTCCAGGCCATCGGGCATCGGTGCACTCTGCAGGCTCCACTCTTCCTCGCACTTCTTCTTCCACTCGGCAGCAGACATGGTGCAAATAGCGTGACAGGGCACTACAGCTGGAGTCGGAGTTTCCGAGTTCCCAGTCGGTAGTTTTATCTGGAACGCCCCCTCCTCCCACTCGAGCACAAACCACCAATAGAGGCACTGTACGTAAACAGTAGCAAATCTTTTGTGACTAACTAAAGGAGACTTTTTATTGTAGTCTGCCTGTGACACACCCCGGTGTTGCAAGCCAACATGCTGCTCCTCCCTGGCCTCTTAAAGTCACAGCAGTTTAAAAGAATTTCCATCATCACATGATTTATTTATGACATATGTCTGAATACAGATAGTGGAAAAATGTCAGTCTTAGTTTTGCTGGATCTTAGTGCAGCATTTGATACAGTTGACCACAACATATTACTCAAACGACTGGAGAACTGGGCAGGTCTTTCAGGAACTGTACTAAACTGGTTCAAAACATACTTAGAAAACAGGAAATACTTTGTATCAATAGGTAACTTCACATCTGAGCAGACAAGTATCACATGTGGAGTTCCCCAAGGTTCCATCTTGGGACCCCTTCTGTTTAACATTTACATGCTCCCACTTTCACAGATTATAAAGAACAACAAAATAAACTATCACAGCTATGCAGATGACACACAAATATATATCACAATGTCACCAGGAGACCGAGGCCCTGTACAGGCTCTTGGTAAATGCATTGAGGAAATTAATGACTGGTTGTGCCACAATTTTCTCCAGCTAAACAAAAACAAAACTGAAGTAATAGTCTTTGGTGCCAAAGAAAAACGATTACAGGTCACCAGAGAACTTCAATCTATACACCTAAAAACCACAAACCAGGCGAGAAATGTGGGTGTAGTGATGGATGCAGACCTAAACTTAGAAAAACACATTAAGACAATAACAAAATCAGCTTACTATCACCTCATTTATATTAAATATATATTAATATATAATATAAGCCCTCATATTATATATTATTTATTCATATGAAGTTTCGATGAATCTCGTTTAACGTATAATCCTTTATCTAAACAAGCTACAGAAACCTCACTACTGAAAGTGTGTTTAAAATGAACTATAAGGTGAATATAATAATATCATTTCGCTGTATCCTCCAGTAGCCTCTAGTTTTTTCTGTGTATAATTCTTTGATAAATATATTAAATCTTTTGTTAGGTTCATTAGCTTGTACTTATTTATTCATGTATTTAAATCTCAGGGAAATATAAAAATGCTTAATCTTAACAGCAGTCTGCCAGTTTTTTACTAATCTTCTAATATTATTCTAATATTATTACTTATTCGAATGTATTTTTTTCAAAAATGTATTTTAAGTCAAAGTTAGCACTTTGAAAATACCACAAAATAAATCACTTATTAATTAAAAAACATTCTATTTGTAAAGTTGTCTATTTAGCTCATTTGAAAAAATATGGAATTGTTTTATTTGCAGTACGGTTTAAACATTTCTGCAATAAAAAAAAAAACCACCTTTCCCGGAAAGTTTCGTCAGTAAGCAGTGTCTGATGATTCTGATGCAAGGAGCACTTTGCACTTTTAGGATATTGCATGATAACTGCACTCTTGCACATTGATTTTTGCAATGCTTAGAAGTCTGTATCTTGGCCAAGTTAAAGTTAAGCTTGTTTAGTTACAGAAATCAAAAGGCTCAGTCTGCATCGTAAGCGCTAAATGCATTTTGCATCATTTTTCTATTGGAAGTGTTAAATGCAGTTAAGTGCAGTAAGAGTTTAATGTTGACTGCAGTGTTAAACATCCACAAGGTGGAGACATTTGTATGTATTTAGTGAGGACACCTAATTTCATCCACAACTGTGCTGCCCTAAAGCTTTTTCAAAGCATGCGCAACTCACTGAAAGCAAAGTCAGCAACCAAAAACACTCCTCAGGGAATTATCAAACAACAGGGCCTCGCACATTTTTAGATCATGCCTAAAATTAAATAAGAAAGCCTGACATTTATCATTAATGTAATTAATGTGTGAGAGTCTAAAGGGATTTATATTCCATGTTTTTTATCCTGCTACCTCAGCTTTGCTTTTCTTTATGTAAATAAAGACATTTCCACCTTAAATTCATGTAGAAATTGCAAATATGTGCCTAAAAAATTACCCAGCCTGATCATTGTTTGTTCATTTATAGTATTCTCTAAGTGCTTCATAGTATAACACAAATAGATGTTGGGAACCAGTTGAAATCAGCATATTTATAGCCTAAAACTTATAAAATGTAATGTCATTTAGGTTAATTTACAGGCTACATGCTAATGACATAAGGAAGACCCTGAGTCGACAGGGTGTGTGTGGCTGGCGGAAAGCCACAGACACACAGGTTGCAGCAGATGCTGGGTTGGCAGCTTGAGCTGCAGGGCAACATGCTGTCCTGTAATATGGCTCTGACACACATAGTTACTCATAGCATACAGAACTGTGAGGAGAAGCAGTGTGCACAGATCAGCCACAACAGCACTGTGGCTTGCTTTGTATTGTAGGGCTGCCTTGTGTTGTTAAAACGGCTTAGATGTGGCAGAGGCCTGCATCTTGTACTATTAGGCAGTTTCACCATATCCAGGGTATCTTTTCATTATCTGGATTCACTTACGTTCAAATGTTCAGGACAGTTTTGTTGTTTCTGTGGCTGCATCACATTAAGCATTTAAGATATGTCAAGTGGTAAAAACCCAAACACCAGTTACAGAATGAAGACATCAACTTCCTGAAGATTAGTTTTTTCCACTTGTCCATCAGTCAGATTGCACAAATTTCCAAATTTCACAAGACAGTGTTTGTTTGTTTTTTCTTTCAGCTACCACCCTGATGGTTTTTAATTATGTAAGAGCAAATAAAGAATTAATTCAACCTTCAGTATATGAGCAGAGCCCTCAGATAGCCATATGAAAAAGGTTTTTCATAGTTTTCCTCTTAATAAGAAGTGTGTGGTGGTTGATCTTGTCTCCTAATTCGTCCTGGAGATGTGTTAATACTGCAGTAATTGTGTTTCTACTTCCCTGTGCCATTCTAGAAATCCAACAAAGCATTGACACAGCCTCCAACTGTGACTGGCCAATTGTTACCCATTTCAAGCTACTTCTTCATCTGCCACCATTTCTCAAATCATAAGTAGCAGCTAATCAAATGCACACGATTATTTGATTGTCAGCAAATGTGAGACCTCTATAAAGATAGACGTTTTGGCAGTTTGTTGGTCTGAACCATTCAGGTGTGTGTTAACATAATGGCATTATCCTCTCAGGAGTGGACATCCCAGAGAATCCACCCCAAGGTCAAACTGTGCCATACTCAAATTCAAACAAAGAGGAACAAAGGAAATTCCAAAAGCTGCATCTCAGACTCTACAGATCTCACCTGGCATGTTCAATGATAAAGTTCAGGACAGGACAATAAGAAACAGACTGAACAAGTATGTTTTTTTGGGGAGGGCTTGCCAGGAGAAAACCTCTTCTCTTTAAAAAGAACATGGCAGCACAGCTTAGGTTAGCACAACTGGATCTGAAGAAACCACAAGACTTATGGAAAAATGTCCTTTTTCAGTAGACGAGACCAAAGTGGAGATGGCTGATCATGTTTGAAGAAAATACAAACACAAGCACAGCATATCAGCACAAACACTTTGTACCAACTATCAAGCACGGCGGTGGAGGTGTGATGATTTGAGTCTGTATCAGTACAATACCAATACCTGTCTGACAGCTGAAGCCTGGCACCAACTGGGTCATGCAACAAGACAATGATCCCAAGCCCATCAGCAAATCAGCAACAGGATGTCTGAAAAGGAAAAGAATCAACACGCTGCAATGGCCCAGTCAAAGTCCAAACCTGAGCCTGACTGACATGCTGTAGTGTGTAAGAGAGCTGTGCAAAAACAAACATCTACAAACCTCAATGAACTGAAGTATAATTAAGAAGAGTGGGACAAAATTCCTCCAGGTAAGAGATTGATAAAATGATGTTTTAAAGTTGTTGCTTCTAAAGGTGGTTCTACAGGCTTCTGATTCACTTTCCTTTATGACTGTACCCATATAGATTCAGTCTGCTAACTGAATAGAGTTAACTGATAACCTTGCACCCCAGATTCTCATTTAAGTATATTCACTGCAAACCAACGGATGACATCGTGGTGGGGATGTCCATCTTTTCTATGCCATCTATAAGTAATTCTTGCTGTTAATTTAGTGAGAGCTCCAGGCCAAGAAACCATATTCCTCTGTAAAGCTACAATCACTTGTTTTACACTTTGATCGAGCATTTCCTGTAAATGTAAGTTTGGTGATTCGTTTTATGTTTTCCTCTTTCTAACAGGTGTAAAATTTGTCAGAAGCTCTTGTGTCTTAAGTTTTAATTTCCTGTTTGGACATCCCAGATCTACATAAATGATACATGTTTCTTCCTGCAACAAACAGTCCTAGTTGTCCCTCTTGCTGTTTATGAAATCACAATCAAATGTAATTTAAAAGAAATGAGAAAATGCAATTATCACATACTGTAACACACCTCAAATTGAATTCACGATCTGATATCACATGGATTCGCAAGCGTAATCTGCTTTGATTTGGCAAGTTATTCCATTAAACTGTGGCTACATGAGCTGAAATAATTGCTTTCTGCCTCTCTCCCTCTCACACACACACACACACACACACACACACACACACACACACAGAAAGCGTGGAAAGAATAACCTGTCTCATTTGAGGCTCATTCATTCATAAGCAGCAGCAGATTGAGCCAGACTGAGAGTGAATAACACCAGTGTTAATTCTCCGAATAATAATTTCAGGAGGAAAAAGAATGTGACAGGAAAGAATTTTTGAATCAGCACAAAGGTGTTTTTAAAGTAGTAACTGAGTAAGTATGAAAGTAATCAGGGCTGGTAATCCAGCTTGTCAGAGGACGGAGGAATGACTCAGAGGTTTTTTTGGTCAGGTGATGAGAATAGCAACCTCTCAAAGGGAGAAGAGCTTAGTATGAGCTGTAATGATGCACAAATCTACACATTAATAGGGTATAAAATAATGATGAACTCCAAAGTTGCCCTTACTTTTGAACACTATTCTTGATTACTTTTATTGCCGTAATTGTTGATACAAGACCCAACCCACACTTCCAGTTTGTTTTCTTTGTAGTCTTTGTTCTCACTTGTTGTGACCATACTAACAAACTGTAGGTATGGTGTAGGTTAGTGATGGGTCGGTCGCGAACAGAGCCGGCTCTTTGACGTGAACGACCGAGCCGGCTCCTTATCGCGAGCCGTGGTTTTTTTTTTTTCTTTCTCTCACCCTCTCTCTCTCTCTCTCGCACTTTTTTTCCGCTTCACTTGAGCCTTGTGCTTTACGCTGGGCAGAGGGGGGAGGGGCGGTAGTTACACTCAGTATCACAGGAACAGAGCGGGAGGGAGAGAAAGGCTACATTCACACTGCAGGTCTTAATGCTCAATTCCGATTTTTTGATCAAATCCGATTATTTTGTCTGCTCGTTCACACTACAAATAAAATGCGACGGCAAACGCGCTCTAGTGTGAACGCTCAAAGCAGCCCGCATGCGCAAAAGAGGATGTCACACACAAGGTGCTCTGTTTAGACCCAGACCAAACAATATTGTTTGACAGATGGCCCTTAATATAAAGACTTCGGACTTCACGTTTCCCAATTTTTGCTTTAAGTTATTTTGTTATTTACATAATAATGTAGATAACCTAATAATTATCCTTATTGCTGTTTTAGAGAGGAGCGGTGCTTCAAAGGATAGTTGCAGATTTCTGTCAGAATCTGCAGATTATACAAATAAAATGTTCACGTTTCTCCAACGTTGTCTTCCCAGCAGTTTCACCGGATGGCCAGGAAGTGTTCGCGATGTCTTATCGGGCGCTTCTCCGGCGCTGATAATTGGCGTCTGTTTTGTGTCAGTGGTAAAAGACGGATTTAATGCGACATGACCGTTCAAACAGCAGTCGCTTGCTAAAACATCGGATATGTATGGGCTTCAGTACCACATACGAAAGTGACCCACATCGGATTTGAAAATATCGGATTTGTGCCGTTCACACTGTCACACCATGATCGGATATGGGTCGCATAGGGTCAAAAAATCGGATTTGATGCGCTTTCGCCTGCAGTGTGAACGTAGCCAAAGAGAGCCAGGGACAACAACGTCACATTAGAAAGGTATAGTAATCATCCACAACTATTTTCAGTTGCGGATGATAAAGGATTCAGAAAGTTTATTCATGCAGGTCCATATGACAGAGAATGTGCATGTTCTTTTTGTTTTCATATTATAATTTATATTTAATTGTGTTGTGGTTTGCAGTGTTTTGTGTTGTTTCACTTTAAATTTGTAAAAGGAAAAAGCTGAAAATTTAAATAGTTAAAAGTTGAAATGTGAATAGTTGGTTTTTGTATTATATGATTTATTTATTACATTTTATGTGGAGTGAATAAATAAAAGTATATTTACGGTGGCCCCTACAGACAAAGCACATACAAACTTCAAATCACGTACGAACTCTGAAGCACGTACAAACTCCAAAACACGTAAAAACACGTACAAACTCCGAAGCACGTAAAAACTCCAAAACACGTAAAAACACGTACAAACTCCAAAACACATAAAAACTCCAAAACACGTAAAAACACGTACAAACTCCGAAGCACGTAAAAACTCCAAAACACGTAAAAACACGCACAAACCCTGAAGCACGTACAAACTCCAAAACACGTAAAAACACGTACAAACTCCAAAACACATAAAAACTCCAAAACACATAAAAACACGTACAAACTCCGAAGCACGTAAAAACTCCAAAACACGTAAAAACACGTACAAACTCCGAAGCACGTAAAAACTCCAAAACACGTAAAAACACGTACAAATTCCGAAGCACGTACAAACTCCAAAACACGTAAAAACTCAGAAGCACATAAAAACTCAAAACACGTACAAAAGACAACAGAAGTGCTCCAGGATGCTAGGCGCAGTGTTGAACTTTTGTTACCTAGTGGCTACACAAGCCAGCAAGTACCAACGACCGGATTTGGTGTGTGGTAGTAACAGGTAAATGAACATTTTTTATTTTTATTTTTACATTTTTATTATTTGACTATATATGAATGCTTGTGTATAAATACACAAACAATACACATATGCTTTCATGCTTTCAATTATGTAATTTAAGTGATCTAAGTAGCTCTGTTTTGGAAGTTCAGTTCATGCTAGAAAAGTGTTTTGGAGTTTGTACGTGGTTTGTCTCTAAATAAAACCACTTTTTTTTTTTTACATTAGTAATTCCTTTTGTGCATAATTTTGTATTATTGTTAATAATAAATTAATTAACCCTTTAAGACCTACCATAGAACCAAGTCGGCCAGAGCTTATATTATATTTTTACATGTTGTAGTGCCATTTTTGGGAGCATCTCAAGTTGCTATACATCAATACAACCATTGTAGCCCAAATTTTAATAATATGTATGCATTAAGTGCATAGTAATTACATAAATTGCAAAAAAAGTGCAATAAACTACAAAAAAATTGAAAATCGTTTGTTTTTTTTAACATACATTTCTAGTTAGAGAAATTTAAGAGGCTTATCCTTCAAAACTGTAAATACAAAAAAGTTGCACAAACTAGTTTCCCACCACAGGAAATTTATTTTGAGTGCCTTCATAGTTTTATTTTTGAAATACACCAATTTTTATACACTGCAGGAAAAACGAAAATAAATATTATAATGCAAATTTGCAAAAAAGCAGCATATGCATCAAAATAAACTATTTCCAGCAGTGCAATATGAGTTCTAAGCATCCCAGAAACGACACAGAAAGTCATAAAGTCAAACATAACTTTGAAAAACACCAGTATAGGCTCATGAGGCCCGGATGGTAAAAAAACTACATTTCCGCGAAAATGACGTCACTTCCGGTTTCGGGCAGGTCATGGTGGACATGCAATAGTTCGCGCTGATGTCTAATCCAACCTAGGAAGTGTTATGAACAGCTGATCGGATCGGCAAAGCATGTTTCTGGAATATTATGTTTTTGTTGCTGCAAGTGCTTTTTATGCAGTTTTTGTAAAGCTATATGTGGAAGGAAACTGTGACCTAGGGCAAGCTGATGGCATAAGATGTAAGTACAACTCCTCCGGTTTCATATGCAAAAATAATTATTGCGCTAGCTCACGTGGTTGCAGTGCTACCGGGATTTAAAAATAGTTGCGCAAAACGGAGCGTGCCCGCTCTGACCGGTTTTAAAGGGTTAAAGCAACAAAACAACCTGAAGAGCCGGTTCGGAGCCGAAAGAGTCGGCTCTTTTTAGTGAGCCGAACCGAAAGAGCCGGAAATCCCATCACTAGTGTAGGTGAATGGTAAATGGTAAATGGCCTGTATTTGTATAGCTCTTTACTAGTCCCTAAGGACCCCAAAGCGCTTTACACATCCAGTCATCCACCCATTCACACATACATTCACACACTGGTGATGGCAAGCAGGTGAAAGTCACAGTGACTTAATAGATTCACCTCACAGGTACAAAAAAGGCCTCGTGGGAGATTTAACTGTCATATACACTAGACCTGGGCAGACCAGCAGAGCAGCAGACCTGTAAAGCACATTCAGCCCAGCCAGTGGGCTAGTTAGTGTTTACCCTTTTCAGCTTGACTGTGAAAGCACTTAAACAAGTGTTGTAAGATTTCAATACAGCGTAGTGTGTTACCAGTGGTGTTTCTGGTGACTGTGGTCTCAGGTGCCTTCAGATCATTAACAAGCTCCTCCTGTGTAATTTTGTAAAATTCCTCCACCTTTCTCATGATCATTTTAACCCCTTGAGTCAAGATCTTGCATGATGCTCTGAAACAAGGCCGATTGATGGTCATTTTATATTTCTTCCATTTCTGAATAATCACACGACCTTCTCACCGAGCTTCTTCCTGATGATCTTGTAGCCCATTCCAGCCTTGTGCAGGTTTACAATCATGTCCATGACATGTTTTGACAGCTCTTTGGTCTTGCCCATGATGGTGGAAAGGTTAGAATGGAAGAAACTGATTCTGTGGATAGAATCAGTGCTTCATGATTGATCGATTGCAGTCTATGTGCCACATGGGCACAAAACACATCTGTGGCAGCCAGAATTCTTGTTGGGTTGTAGGGGATCAAACCCTTATTTCACTCAGTGACATGGGGATCAGTTTATAACTTTAATGTTTGGACCCTGCAGCATCCAGCATTTGAACATTGTATTTGAACAAGTTTATCAATTTTAGAAATGTCACCCGTCCATGGTTTCACTGTTATTGTGACTGGTGTAAGTGCCTTGAGGAAAACATCTTACTTCAACAGTTCAACAGCACTGCAAACTTAAGCCTTTCCAATTACTGTGGAGTTAAATCAGTGTCTTCCTAACAACATTTTCTGCCACGTACAACAATAACATACAGCCTAACGATCTGGCCCAACCCTGACTTACTTGTGTTCCACTCTAAAATGTCTGTGCAGCAACACAATCCATTGTGGAACAAATCATCTTGCAAATAATAATTCACTTTATTACAGGAGGGACTAATAAAGTTGTGGCACATGGCACATTGCACACAGGCACACTGACTGGGTTCAGTGTGTTTGGCATTTGCACCAGTACTGTGTCCTGAATGGTTAGGGTGTTAACACCTGGCTGTGTCTGTGGCTGGCACACCCAGACTCTATCCAGCTGATGTGGTTCCTTTATAGCTGAAGAAGACGGCTCTGCTTGACCTGGCCTCACACAACGTGTTTTGGCCTGCTGAGCGTCCTCTTCAGGTTCAGAAGACACAAACAAAAACACAATGGGTTTTTTTTCTAATAGATTTTTGACTTTTTTCATCACATTTGACATGAAAACGATTCCCCGAAATATTCTCTCACCTTTGGTGCAGTTACGATCTCTGACCCTCTTCCTCTTTTTGCCCTAAAAACAAACACATCAGAATTTTCCTGAGCTGATACAAACTCTCTGCAGTGACTGTTTCATCATTCAGTGCAGTGAAAGGCACATGCATGAACTGTATGTTGGCACTTTGGACATACATAGTTCTAGTTTGGTTGTGCATATGGGGGTGGGAATGCACGTCTGTGTCCACGTGCGCCTGTTTGTCTGTGTTTATATGTCAGGTTGGGTCTTAGACTCAACCTCTCTGGGTACATCTCAGGCCCTCTAAAGTACGGAGGCCTATCTCCCCTCACCACACTCCCTGCCGGTGGCTGATGCCCTCAGACGTTGGTGTGTTGGTGGTCCTTGTCATCTGGGGCTGGGCGCTCATGCATGTACCGGCTCACTCCTGGTGGCCGATTGGCGGGGCCGGGCGCCTGTGGCCCGGCTGGGCTCCTTCCGGGGGGTGGGATGCCCTCAGGCCTCTGGCCTCTGGGCCTGAAGCTCGGTCCTCTCTGGCACAGCTGGCTGCCGGCAGAGCCCGCGGGCACGCCACTGCAACCCCCTCTGGCCTCTGCTCCGTAGCTGCGGGGGGACCTCTCGTTTGGGGCTCTACTCAGCTCTTCCCAGGAGGGTGGCACGGTTCCCCCCCCCCCTTTGGTGGTCCTCCTCGGGTCCTTGTACTCTGGGGCCTCTGGATATCTGGGGCCTGGATCTCCTCCATACCTGCTTCATACCCTGGTGGACGGGGCTATGGCTCCCCACACTCCCTAGCAGATCGTTACATGGAGAAACCTTTGGAATACAAGCATGCTGATCCACACAGGTATGCACACAGGTGTACACACGGGTGTTCACAGACGCGGACTACACCTTTCTTGGCTGCTGCCTCAAAGCACATTGTGCGCTGTCTATCTTGCGTGCTGCACAATATCGTTTATTATTTAGTATCTACTGTTATCTACTGCTAGCTAGTTTATTGTGATGGTGCTGTTTTTATTATGTTGCTCTTTGTTGTTTGCTTTCTCTTCTGTTTTTTTTCTCCATACAGGTGATCCAGGCGTTTTGTTTGTTTGTTTGTTTTTTCCTTTCTTCCCCCCCTTCTCACCGTCTCTTCTCCCCTCTGGTTTTCTTTCTCTCCCTCTCTTTCTTTCATTCTTTCTCCCTGTCCTATCCCCCAGTCACGTCTGTCCCGTTTGTAGCAACCGAAAATAAAATAAATACATAATTATAATAAAGGTCAATCAAATGGACCAATATGGCAAGGCTATGATGATCCACTTGGTAAAATAAATCCGCTTGGCATCTTTCTTGGCCTTAAGACAACAATTCTGATGGCTAAAGCTCCAAACGGGACACAAAAAAAAAAAAAAAAAAGATACAATGGTTATAACAGCAACAAATATTGAAATTATATAACTGTTCACTGACCATGAGATCCCTCAGATATCAGGTGTGAGGTATAGACGAAGCTAAGAATATTTCATAGAGGCTGCAAGGTAACTGAATATAGACAGCTCCTGTATTGTTATCAGTAAGACTTGCCTGTAGCTTCATTACCTGAAAAATTATTTTATTCCCACTTTCGTGACCACTTATTCATGAAGTTGTGGGAGAGTCTGAAAGGTATCACATGTAACACAATGTGATAGGTGGAGTACACACTGGGCAGGTTGCCAGTTAGTCACAAGGCCATAATAGAGAGACAGAGACGCACACTCGAATCTGCATATATGGGCAATTTAGAAAGGGCAGTTAACCTAACGTCTTGATGCAAGGTCATTGTGTTATCAGGACATTGTCACACAGAACTAACACCATCCCAACAGACACAGCAGCCATGGAAGAGAAAATGCAGTGTTGGTGTTAAGTGCCAAGAAAATTGCTGTGAATTATACATTGGTGAAACTAGCTAAGCGAATGGCACAACAAAAAAGTGTCACCTTGTGCTACCTTTATATGCAGAGGGATTTTGGTCAACTCAATGACTGCGAGGTGATGCCCAGGTCCAAATCATTACTTCTCCACCACTGTGCTGACAGTTGGCATGGTGTTTGGCTTTCTCCAAATGTGGTGCTGTGTATTATGACCAAACATCTTCAATTTGGTGTCATCTGTAAAAAAAAGATTACTCTACAAGTCGTGTGGTTTTATCAAATGTTGCTTTACAAACCTAAGCAGTGCTGCCATGTTTATCAGAGAAGTTTTCTCATGACAACCCTCCCAAATGAGCTGTGCTTGTTCAGTGTTTTTCCTTCTTGTGCTGTCATTAATTTTAACATTTGAACATTCATTCATACAATCCTTATCTGTTTGGGACTTAAATGTAGTTTAATGCTAGTAATATTAGAAAAAACAAAAACATCAGCGCCTTTGTTCTTGCCATGTGAATGGGCCAACTCTTTTTAAAAAATAACTGTAAGAAATACTTGATTAAAACAAAACAAAACTTAAATACATATGTCTGAAGTCATAGTTAATGATTCTTGATTATGTGAAGGATAAACTGTCATTAAAGTAAAATTAAAATGCCACTCAGATAATTCTTGGCGTGTTCTTTATAGTGCAGATGTCTGCACTATGCTGTGCTCATGTCGTACGAGCACTAAATGCTTAAATGTTTATCAATCTCCCCTCAGCAGGCTTTTTGATACATAAAAGAAAAAAATATAATATACAGTAAATGTTTATATTATACAGGACGTCTTTGTCTTTTGCTTAGACTGTGGGTGTTTTTCTGGTGCAACATATTTAGTTGAACTTACTACATTTTAACCAGATATCAGTCAAAATTCCAATATTGGTTACTTTCTATAAATGTAGAAGACTTTTCTGTGCGTCTTGGATGAGGTCACGATGAAGAGAGTTACAGAAAGAATAATAAAACTTTTCACAGCTTTGTTTATTGCACTTCTAGGTAGCATGCAAAGGGTTTTCTGTGTTGAGTGGCATCACACAACAAGGCAGACCGGTGCAACTGGTGCAAACACGTTTTTGGCACTCAGTACGTGAAACAGGTGGCTTGTATGAGTCATTTGGACAGATTTCAGAAAAGGATCGTATTTTATTACCATTACTGGAAAAGGCTGTTTTGCATCCACTGTGTTAGCAGTGTTGCTCAGAATTCTGCTGCGAGGCTTCTTTTAAATACTCACATGTCACACTCCAGCTGCACTGGCTCTTCTTTAAATTCAGACTCCACTTTTGGAATTGGAGTTTGGCCTTTAGAGTGCTGCATGGTCATCAAGGCCCTACTGGCTATGCATCACACCGAAGGAGACAAAGCTTTTGCAACACTGGCACTCTCTCCCTCTGAGCGAAAAAGTCATCTTTATGAACTTGCTTTAGTTTTTACATTCTAGCGGTTTGTTTTGAAGCACTTTGTAATGTTTCTTGAAAGGTGCTTGGGAGAGTGTGTTCAGGGTGTGATGTCAGGAGAGGGAGGCTGACTGACACACATCTGAATTCTTCCCTTTCAAGTATGCTGCCGGGACCTGAATAGAGATCTGTGTGTGGTATGAGGGCAACTGAAAAGCTGCTGCAGAAACAGACTGCAAGTTAAAAAAAACACCGGAGGTGTAACGCTGTGTGCGTGGACGTTTATTATCACAGTGCTATACAAGAATTTACTTTTTTTCTTACCTTTTGTGAAATAAAAATTAAAAATCCCATGCATAAAAAAAAAAAAAAAAAAAAAATGTCACCCGTCCATGGTTTCACTGTTATTGTGACTGGTGTAAGTGCCTTGAGGAAAACATCTTACTTCAACAGTTCAACAGCACTGCAAACTTAAGCCTTTCCAATTACTGTGGAGTTAAATCAGTGTCTTCCTAACAACATTTTCTGCCACGTACAACAATAACATACAGCCTAACGATCTGGCCCAACCCTGACTTACTTGTGTTCCACTCTAAAATGTCTGTGCAGCAACACAATCCATTGTGGAACAAATCATCTTGCAAATAATAATTCACTTTATTACAGGAGGGACTAATAAAGTTGTGGCACATGGCACATTGCACACAGGCACACTGACTGGGTTCAGTGTGTTTGGCATTTGCACCAGTACTGTGTCCTGAATGGTTAGGGTGTTAACACCTGGCTGTGTCTGTGGCTGGCACACCCAGACTCTATCCAGCTGATGTGGTTCCTTTATAGCTGAAGAAGACGGCTCTGCTTGACCTGGCCTCACACAACGTGTTTTGGCCTGCTGAGCGTCCTCTTCAGGTTCAGAAGACACAAACAAAAACACAATGGGGTTTTTTTTCTAATAGATTTTTGACTTTTTTCATCACATTTGACATGAAAACGATTCCCCGAAATATTCTCTCACCTTTGGTGCAGTTACGATCTCTGACCCTCTTCCTCTTTTTGCCCTAAAAACAAACACATCAGAATTTTCCTGAGCTGATACAAACTCTCTGCAGTGACTGTTTCATCATTCAGTGCAGTGAAAGGCACATGCATGAACTGTATGTTGGCACTTTGGACATACATAGTTCTCTTTGGTTGACCAATTCGGATGTTCTGTGGCGTGATGACATCTTTGTGTTTCCGCCTCGTCAAAATATTTTTTCTGCTCCTTCTTTGAGAGCGACCTCCACTGTGGATAGAAGATCACAAGAACACACTGTCAGCTCGTATAAATACACAGCCACACTGCTACTACACATAACTACAGGACAGCTGGTGCACATGCACAAACAAGAGCATAGAGCATTAACAGATGCATAAATATATTCAGAGTTACACTTACTCTCTCTCCCACAGCTGCATTCACAGCTGCACTGTCACTGATACTTAGTTCTGCTTTCACCTTTGGCCTCTGCTGTTTAAGGTACAGCATGAAGGCATTTGGGGGCTTCTTAATGTAAGCCTGGTCTTCACGCTGTTTGGTTTGCTGCTTTCTGTTTCAACAGGAATAAAACCCAGAGTGAGAGCATGTGTTACCACTGTGTACAACTGTGAGGAAAGTACTTTAAAAACATGAGTAAAGCTGTGAAACTGAATGTAAGGCGACACCATTAAAGGAGGCTGATTACAATAATTCACACACACATCTGCAGATACATGACAGATACCTGCAGATCAGTGAGAAAACGCAGCAGAGAAACTTACTTTGGAGCGCAGCTGTGGGGCGGAGGAGCTGGAAGAACAGTTGCTGTTGTTGCCGATGCGATGTTGTTTACAGGTAACTGATACAGTAGATTGTGTGGAGAGAGGGAGAAGGACAAAAATCCATAATACTGACACTTAGTCCAGCATTTCAAAGACTAATAATGATAAACAGCACAGAAACATGTAAACAAAACTGTTTTTCTTTCATTAGCAGGAAGCATCCAACAGGTTCAAGCACCTTTATCAATAAAAATCTAAACTGTCTGAGTGTCTCACCTGTCCTTGGCTAGTTGTGCCTGGCTGGCCATACACATAATATGGCTGCATGGTGATTGGAGCAGCCATATATGAAAGTTGGTGCTCGGGCAGAGGAGGAGCAGATCCCAGGGGGGTGTAGCTGACAGACCCGCCACTGTGACTGTCTGCTGGAGGAGGAGGAGGCGGAGGAGGAGAAAAGGGAGGAAGAGGAGGAGGAGGGTCGGAGTTTTCCCTCAGAATATCAGTAAACACGTGTTCGAGACCGTAAGGCACCCCCTCTGACTCCATTCTTGTCATAATAAGAGCCAGCTCTTCCCTGATGTCCATTTTTGGGACAGAGTTGTTCTCTTTCTGGGATCCTGTGGCACACATTCATAGGAATTTGATCTTCTTAGACTGGGACTGACATTTTATATCATACAGAACTAAACTAAGTAAACTATTAAGTGCAAACAGGACTTATCAGTTAAAGTCAGTTAGCAATTAAAATATGATATTTGTTTTATGAAGAAGTCAAATACCAAAAAAAGTATAATATAGTGAACGGGTTGCAGTTGTTCATCAGAAACATTGAAACAGTTCATATATATATATATAATCAAGAATCTACATTAATTATCAGAGTAATATTTAACAACACTAACAAGTTATATGACAATTTCATTTGATTCAAAACATGTTTTTAACCTTTTAGTTCAGATTTAGGTCAAACTGTTACAAATTTAAAATACTGACTTGTGGGATTTAATACCTGATTATGCTGATCTATACTGCAGAGGGAAATATTTAACAGCAGTAGTAACAAGGTACACTGCACAATAAAGTTTTACTTGCATTCCTGTGATAACCTGATGTTGGTATGATGCACTGAAAGAGATTAAATCATCTCTAACTGTGTACTGTGTGAAGGAAGTTACTGTTTACAGATTTTTTTTAAATATTGCAGATATATTTTAAAGTAAATCTTTCTCATAATGCCACTGCATCATCTGTTTTGAATTTTAATTAAAATCTTGGGTTTTTACATGATGTGAATTCCTGACTTTACTGCTCCATCACACAACATCTCAGTAACTTAAACAGAGCTTTTTTTCTTTGTGTTCAAATTGAAGGACCCAGTAAAACACAAGATTCAGGGACAATTTTTGAAGAAAAACAAATTGCGGGATTTGAAAGAGTCTAGTGTATTATTAAGATGTTTCACTGTATCAACCAAAATGACCTTAAAACTACCTATGCAAGTACTCACCAAAAATGTTCAGTGTAGTTTCAGTTGTTTTGTTGTTAAATCTTCATCCCATTCCACACCTGCTTGTTTTCAGCATCGTCGGGGGAGACAGTTGTTCTAGGATCCTCACTGAGCCCACAGTACATATCAGTGTGCTTATTCCTTTAGTAGCCAAATAATAAGCATGGACACAAAACAATCCTCAGAAATATTAATGTTTGTTTTCTGTTTTGAGCAGGTTTTTTGAGTGGTGGGTTGAGTGTAATAAACATTTCTTTCTAAACTAGATTATAACTCAAATCATGGAGTACATAAAGTCTGCTTTGTTCACCTGTGGAGCCGGGCCTCCATTCTTTGCCAACTGGATTACAAAAGTGGCTCGCCCTGTACACCAAAATTCAAATATTATTTATAGTTAACTTCATTTGCATATGTCAAATTTAGACATTCAAGTATTTTAGAAAATCTTGAAAATCTTTAAACTCTTGCCATTAAAGTACAATTAACCCCTTAAATTAAGGTTTCAGATCTAATACAACCTTCATTTGGCTCCAGCAACTTCCTTAGGTACTCGTGCTCAACTAATTAAGGCCAATCAAATGACAGCAACTCCATGTATTTAGGCTGCCTAAGTTCAAACTGAGCATGGTAGTTGGTGCTAAAAGGGCTGGTGTGAGAATTTCACTAAGTGTGGGCACCAGAGATGGGCAGTAACGCGTTTCTACTTTTTTCAGGTAACGAGTAAAGTAAGGGATTACTATTGCAAAAACGGTAATTAGATTACCGTTACTTTCCCGTAGGAACGCTGCGTTACTGCGTTACTAAAACCGTGATTTTTTTGCGAGAATGTCTCATGACAGTGACATAAGCGAGCGCAACGTTCGTGACAACAGCTGTGTGCAGATCAACAATTGATCGTATATCGAGTGCGGAGAGAGTATGAGCGTGCAGCGTTTAAAGCGTGGAAGTACTGACCTTACTTTGAGTTTGATTCCATAAAAAGTGACAAAAACATTAGTGTCCGTTGTGCGTGGGAAGAATTTATTTAGAATTTATGTGCTGGAATGTGCAGAAAATAAGTTTAAATGTTCAACAAATTTCTTCCAGTCAGAGAATGTTGCATGTAATTAAATTTTTGCTTGATGCATAAAGTTAAAAGATTAAAACTAATAAAACAAGTTTTAAAAAGGGACTTTTCCATTTGATTACATTTTGTATGATGAATTATGCAGAAAAAGTAGAATTGGGCAGAAAGATCTATCGCTTTATCACCTCTTCAGGTTGTAAATCGTGTTTTTAAAAAGTAACTAAGTAATTAATTACTTTTGAAAATAAGTAATCAGTAAAGTAACGGGATTACATTTTGGGGGAAGTAATCGGTAATTAGTTACTGATTACCTTTTTCAAGTAACTTGACCAACACTGGTGGGCACAGCCATCTCTGTAGCTTCATGTCAAACACATCATGTCAAACCTTGAAGCAGAGGAGCTACAGCAGTGAACGATCACAGTCCTGTCAGTGAAGAGGAAGGTGAGGTTACAATTAACACGTGCTCCCCAAAACTGGACAATAGAAGACTGGAAAATCGTTGCCTAGCTGGATTAGTCAACTTCTGCTGCATCAGATTGTAGGGTTAGAATCCGGCGTAAGCGACATGAAAGCATGGATCCATCCTGCTCCTATCAACAGTTCATGCTGTAGGTGGTGGTGGTGGTGTGATGGTGTAGGGAATATTTTCTTGGCACGCTTTCCTCCAACTGAGCATACACTGTAAAAAATATCCGTGTATTTAACAGTGATAGACAGTAAAACTATGACAGGAAAAACCTGTCAGCTATAAAACAGTTTAAAACTGTTGATTTGATGGGAAGTTTCCATAAATAAATTAATGGGTGAAAACAGTAATTTGTACATTTTTTCTCTGAAAAAAAATACATAACACTAAACTTAAAAATATGATGTAAAGGGCTGCCTTAAATTTTTAAGTTAAGTCAAGAAATAGAGTTTGTTCTTGTAACACAACCAAATGTTATGTTGATGAAAAATAACATGTTGTCTAAACTTTTGTCTTAGTTTAGTTGGCTGAGATTTGTTAGTCAGTTCAACTGCTTTAATAGTCATTTTTACTTGGGAAAACTCTTTCAGCTAAATTAAAATAATCGAGAGAGTTTATGAATGAGAAGCAAAGAAGAGCCGTCACTTGCTAAAATAATCCTTAGACTCAAACGTTAGATCAGGCTTTTCCTCGAAGCATGCTGTGAAAAAATACTCACAAACAAAACAGCGGCCGTGTAAACTCATGTCTAAAAGTGTATAGTTTCATGCATCGGTCAAAACACTCGACTCCAGGTACACGATGCCCAGCTGAAAACACTTCACACAAGTTGAGTTGCCTGAGAATTTAGAGAAAATGCACTATTTTGCAATATATATCGTTATTTGGATGAGAAATGTCTTACATCGGGATATGAGAGTTTGGTCATATCACACAGCCCTACAAAGGATTATAATTCACGTAGAGTTGCATACACATAACAGCATTCTGTTGCAACATAAGCAGTTTATAATTAAAGTAACATGCATACCTTAAATCAATCACAACATTAAACTCACCTTGTTTTTGTAGAGAAGGTGATCAGGCTTTTTCTTCATTTTCTGAGACCAGCTGCTCTGGATCATCACCAGCTTCATCTTTTTTTCACTCGGTGAAATCTTTCCTTTTGTTGGCCATTGCTCTGCACTGGAAAACCAAAGTGTGTGATCACAGGTGAATTAAGGGATATTTTCCACTGCAGGATTTAGAGTGCTTCAAGTAGTGAAGCAAGTAGCTGTTGATGCATTTCTCAAATAATCTCTAAGGATCTGAATTTTTAAGAAAGACACAAATATCTCTGCTTATATTTGGCTAAAAGCTTTATATATACATAACAGTTTATAATATATCAGCATCCTCCACAAGGCATATAAAGCCACTGCACACCAGCACAGTTACAGGGAAAATGTGTCTTTCGGCAAATATTAACTAAACATTGGGGCGATCGTGGCTCAAGAGTTGGGAGTTCGCCTTGTAATTGGAAGGCTGCCGGTTTGAGCCCCAACGTGGACAGTCTCGGTCGTTGTGTCCTTGGGCAAGACACTTCACCCGTTGCCTACTGGTGGTGGTCAGAGGGCCCGGTGGCGCCAGTGTCCGGCAGCCTCGCCTCTGTCAGTGCGCCCCAGGGTGGCTGTGGCTACAATGTAGCTTGCCATCACCAGTGTGTGAATGTGTGTGTGTGAATGGGTGGATGACTGAATGTGTAACGCGCTTTGGGGTCCTTAGGGACTAGTAAGGCGCTATACAAATACAGGCCATTTACCATTTTACCATTTACCAAACATTTCTATGTCCTACAAAATAGACATAATGATAAATGTGCTGAGGTGAAACTATACTTTCAATAATATTACCACTACAGTCTGTTAACCAACAAATTAATCTATGCTGGTCAACTAGCTAAAACTCTTTACTTTAGCAGCTTAAATCAGAGGCTAACATTAGCATTTGTTAGCGTCAGCCAGGAAGGTCTGAAACTTAGGCTACATTCACTCTGCAGGCGAAAGGGCATTAAATCTGACTTTTTTGACCCTATGCGACCCATATCCGATCATGGTATAACAGTGTGAACGGCACAAATCCGATATTTTCAAATCCGACTTTTGTATGTGGTACTGAATCCGATACATATCTGACGTTTTAGAAAGCCACTGCTGTTTGAATGGTCATGTCGCATTAAATCCGTCTTTTACGTCACTGACACAAGACAGATGCCAATTATCAGCGCTGGAGAAGCCACTGCGAACGCTTCCTGGCCATCCAGTGTAGATGTTAGTGAAACTGTTGGGAAGACAACGGAGAAACGTGAACATTTTATTTGTACTGTATAATCTGCAGATTCTGACAGAAATTTCCAACTAACCTTTGAAGCACCGCTCCTCTAAAACAGCAATAAGGATCATTATTAGGCCATATGTAAATAACAAAATAACTTTATAACTTAAAGCAAAATTGGGAAACGTAAAGTCTGAAACAAGTCTTTATATTAAGGACCACCAGTCAAACGATACTGTTTGGTCTGGGTCTAAACAGAGCACGCGCATGCGGCCGCTTTGAGCGTTCACACTAGAGCGCATTTGTTGTCACATTTTATTTGTAGCGTGAACAAGCAGACAAAAAAATCGGATTTGATCAAAAAATCTGAACTGAGCATTAAGACCTGCAGTGTGAACGTGGCCTAAGATGGCACAATAAATGCTGAATGTTGGGTGCTCGTGAGTAATTGTCTTGTCATGTTCTTAAAACAAACTTTCTGCATGAAATGATCAGATACACTTTAATGGAATCTTTGGGTTTTTATTTTTTTCTGTAAACAACAAAAAATTTATTTAAAGGAATGTAGATATTTAAACCTGAGATCTAAGGTAAACCTAACAGGTAGTTTTGCTGAAATGGATGATGGAAAGCTAAAAAAAAAAATACTTAAGATGTTCAATACACATTTTTCTTTACATCCTGTCAATCAACTCTGATAATTAAAATGAAACTGATTTAGGAGTTCACACAGCTACCTTAAGGAGCACAGTTAATTAATAAACTTCTATAAACTTAGCTAACAGATTATAGTTAAGCTAAAATAGATTCCTAAATTAAAAGAACTACTACAGTATTTGAATTAACTAAAAAACCTAAGTCAACGAACTAGGACAAGAGTTTAAACAATACTCTTTCATGTGATTCTTGTGTAGGTGGTTAAAGAGGTTTGTCATGTTTGAGTGGTGGTGGGGACCGTTTTGTGCTATACTTTGCATAGTACAGTTTTCTGGGGCATGTCAGACTTTTCATAACCAAACCATGTCCATGCTACAGAGGGAGCCCCTCGTTTAGCAATAAGGTCCTCGACTTGTTTTGACTGGTCCTTCAGTTTGGAGCTACCCGGTTCTGCCTCATCCTCGCTGGCCATGCTGGTATTCTCTGTGCCTTCATCCGCATGGTGACTATAAGTGCCAATTTATAGTTACTTCATGTTTTAATTTGAGGTCATTTGTTTGATGCGTATTCTGAAATTTGATGTTTGAGAATAATGTATATCATTTCAGTTTACTTTGAAAAGTCTCAGCAGGATCTTGAGCTTTCTTGTGAAAGGTTTATGTGGAAAATAAACAAGCGGACGGCGGAGCCACACGATGGTTTTACCGTCACTGTTGGTAACAAAAGTACGAAACAGTCGCTTGTCCGTCCATAGTGTGGTTATTTTAAGTATAAGAGATAGAGAGAAGTTTAAGAAATTAATATTGCCGCTACAGTGACCATCAAAACCATGAAAAAATATTGCCGTAAACAGTTTATTTTGCAACATCACGAAACAAACGATAGGGTATATAATATGAAACAATACACATTTTTATATCGTCATCCGATATATATCGTCATATCGCACAGCCATAATCCTTTGTTTTTTGTTGCTGTTGCTTATGTTCAAGGTAAAAAAGAAAAAAAAGATTAAAAATATAAACTTTTTAAAATATCTTTCTGTGTCTCTTGTTTTCCTCAGAATAAATTGCAACTAGTCTCAATGGCTGACATGGAGGAGCAACACAGCGACACGACTGCTGCAGTTCCCGTATGAACTGAGCAACTCTGAAAATCTAAGGAAAAGCTGAGTGTATTTTATTTAAAGCTCAGATGGACCTTGATGGACTAGCATGCAGGCTGCATTCAGGACTTTGACACACTGGTTTGTGAAGAGTGGTACCAAGAGAACTTGTGCGCACACAACGTGTCACTTTATGCTTGCTCTTCTCCAGCCTCTGGTGTCACTTTGTAGTCATTTGTCTTATTATTGTCTTATTTGATGCAATTTAGGTTCTGTGCGCACAAGCAGAGGTTTTTGCTCGGCAAGTAACCATGACCTCGTTTTCAGAGCCGTGTTTAACATTTAAATGCCGTGAAATATGTCAGACTTTTTCCTCTACTTAAACAGTTAAGAGCATTTGAACACAGTGGAGAAAAAGGTGTGCATTAAGGATTTTGAAACTATGATGTTTAAGTGTTGTCACTGTTGAGGATTCGTGGACACAGATCCTTATTCACCACGCTGCTGTTTACAGTTTAACTCTTCAGAAAAAGCACTTCTATTGTACTTTGCTCCTCACTGTCTTTGAAAAGCAAGAGCTGACAAAACAAGTCCAGTAAATGCACTTTTATCTTTAAGTTTGGAACAGTAATCTGTCTAATCTATTTTGTGTTTTAGTTATCATATGGGGAAAAGTCCTGTGGTCATCCATCCGTCCTGTTCTAATAAACCCAAATTTCAGGAACACCTTCTTTAGATCTGTTCAGTTTTAGCACCACTTAAACAGTCAAAAGTATGTTATATTGCAAGGTAAAGACCCCAAAGAGTTAATCTCAGACAAACGTTCAAAAAAATGTGAATTACATTCACTTCATTAATGAGGTGAATGTATTCAGTCATCAAAGGTGAGTGGCTATAACTGACTACATGTGTATACTGTATCATAAGTGGACAGACATGGATGTAAACCAAACTCTGGATATTATTAAATGTGAACATATCGTTAAATATTACATTTTTTGTTTGTCAGGTGTCCTGCTTGAAGAAAACACTTGGGATCCAGTTGAATGAATGTATGTTAACACATTTACATGAGGGCAAACAGATTTCAAGGAAAATAAAAATGCTCAAATTTGAAAGCTTGTGAGTTACTTTGTTCATGTATCAGCTGTTTAGTTGTTTATGACGAGATGGATGCTGTCGTTATATTTTAGAATAGTTTTTGAGTTGAGGAGAGTAAAAGAATATTTAACATTAATTGTATGTTGTTGTGTACTAAGCACAGATTAATTTAAAAAGTTTTAATTTATGAATTTTTTTAGCACAGGATGTACTACGTTGTAGTTGCATAGAAATGTACGTTTAAGGATATAAAGAACTTTATTTAATGAGTTACTGTCACGGCTGGGGCAGCAGTCGCGTTGTGGAATGAAAGGAGGACCCAAAATGCAGGCAGCCGACTGATGATATGAGTGGGAGTTTATTTACAGGTGACAGTGGCAGAAACAGACAACGAAGCATGAGAAATACTAACGGAAACCTAAACTGGGAAAACTAAAGAGCAACTTGAAATCCTCAGGACACGGGGTGAAAGGCAGAGAGACGCAGACTGACGGAGGATACCAAGAACGCAGACAAACGCAGAGGTACACAGATGAACTCACACGAGCCGACAACGAACACAGACCGACACCCACTAAATATACACACACAAGGTAATCGGGTAATCACACACAGGAGGGGAGAACAGCTGATCCTAATACACACGATGACTGGAGGACACAAGCTGAACACAATGACAACAGACACAGACCTTCAGAATAGAACAGGAAATCCAGAACACGAGCCTTCAAAGTAAAGCAGGAAACACACAGACTGATTTACAACACAACACGGGGACATGAACAGAGCACCGAGGACAGACACAGGTAGGGCTGATAAAACACTAAACTTCAGGTTCAACCCTAAACTAATACAAAATCAGAATAAACACAAGGCACAGAAATGAACTTCAAGGAAACACAAAACGCTGGGTCAAAATGACCCAGGACCATGACAGTTACAGTGAAAAGAAGAGCTTGGAAATAGTAATATAAACAGAAATTTACATTTTTCTATTAATGGAAAATATCAGTTAATGATACAGAAAATATACTGTAAATCTACAGAATTTTCTGTTTTATCATTTACAGAAAAGTCCGTCAAACTTCCGTAGAAAAAACAGAAAGTGGAATGACAGAAAATTACCAGGACATTTTCTGTTTTTCTACAGATTTTTTTTACAGTGTAGAATTCATATATGTGCTCAGTCTACCAGCGATTGACACCAAGTGCAAATAAGTATCCTAATTTATATATTATTGCTCATAGAACAACAACATTATTGTCAATTTCACTAACTTCACACTGTCATGGGCTGGTGTTATGATGTTCTTGCTTGTATAGTTTAGACCTCAGTTCTGTTGATAGTGAGTTCTGCTTCCCTATTAAGTTCTCGTCTGTCTAGGTTCGTCCCGCGTCTGTGTCTTCCCCACTATGTTGGTTATGGTGTGTCTTCAGTGTGTGAGTCTGTCAAGTCCCCTGTGTATCAGTCTCCCTCGCACTTTGTATGTTTCAGTGTCTTTGTATCCTGTCGTCTCCCCTGTTTGTCATGTGTAATCTCGTCCATTTAAGTTCCCTTTGTGTCTCTGTCCTCTGTGTCACGGCTGGGGCAGCAGCCGTGTGATGTGTGGGAAAGAGGACTCGAAAGCAGCACTTACTGAGATGCGAGGGTGGTTTATTATAAATGACAAAGAGGGGATGGCAAAACAGAACTTAGGATAAACTAAACTGGGAGAAACTAAACTATAAAACGGCAAACCTGAACACGAAAGGAGGACAGCAGGGAGAGCACACAGTGGATTCACGGAGAGGTTCACAGACAGTTTCCAGGAGACGAACACAGAGTAATACAGAGTACACGGAGTAACACAGACGACACAACAAGGAACACAGGCAGACACACACTATAAATACACAGAGGGACACTGGGAAATCACACACAGGTGGGAGACACAACTGGACCTGATTAACCTCGCCCTTTGTTAAATTATAGTTTTGTTCCAAGTGTCTGCATTTGGGTCCTTCTCCTCTCTCCACATGGTCTGCCAGCATAGACCCTGACACGGACACTATTAAAACAACAACAACAACAACTTTAGACCCACCTATCTGCCCAGGTCTCACAGATCTTCCAGGAATGGTGACACTGTTTTCCAGGGACTTGGCTGGTCAGTAGAAGTGATTTCACCTTTTCACCTCTAATCTGGTTTGCAGCATAAGTTACCATGGCAATAGGATCTCTGGCTGTGCACCGTGGCATCTGTTACTAGCATTGTAAGGGAAAAGGGCCTTTGGTGGGGCTCCAAAAGGAAAAAACAAACAGAAAATAAAAATTCCAACAAAAATAAAAGCCAAATCTCTCTCTAAGGCTCGACACACACAGGGAGATCAGACAGGCAAGGAACACAGACACAGTGACAAAGGTCAAAGAGAAATTTGAAGTTTTATATATCACATCCAGAAACAAGAGGGGCAATCAGAGGGAGTGGAAACACCTGGCAAACAAAAGATAGGCGACGACATTCCATACAATGAGACGGGAGGAAGATGCATAAGGATGGATGCCACTTTGCCACATTTGGAAGGTATCATTTGTGAAACCTGGAGCTCAGCATTTGCCAGCTTAGCATTTTAATACCAGACAACAGGGCCCTATACTACAAAGTTCATCATACCCAAGTAATCTGCTACTGACCAAGTTATGTGTTCAGCATAGGTGTTAGGAGACCTTGGTCGTTGACCCAGAGTTTTGAGTTTTCTTTACTATTGTACTTTGATTTTGCCTTTATTTATCATTTCTAGTCTTTTTGTTTGTTTGTCAGAGTTCTGCCTTCTGGTTTCTGTTCTGTGTTCCTTAGTTGCTCTTTCTCCCCTGTCTGCTGTATCCCCTTGGCACGTCTGCATCTCTGTGTTATTTTTTTCTGTTTTACTTTGAAAGTCCGTGTCTCATGTCAATGTGTCTGGTTTTGCTTCCCTTGTCTCGTTAGCCCTGATTTGTCCCAGCCGTGTTTCCCTCCTCTTTCCCATTCCCTGATTGCTCCCTTTGTGTATTTAAGCCCTGTGTTTTCCTTTGTCTGTGCTGTGATCTCCCTCATAGCACGCTGTGGGTTCTGTCCATCTGCCTGCCAGTTTAAGTTTCTGTATTCCCAGTTTAGCCAGTTTTCTGTTTTTTTTTGCCATCCACCATTAAAGTTGCATTTGAATTCACCTTTTTGCTCTGTGTGTCTGCACTTTGGGTCCTCCACGCCTGCCTGCACGCAGCCACACATGACAATAGGAGACATTAAGCTGGACATTCAATTCAATTTTATTTATATAGCGCCAAATCACAACAAAAGTCGCCTCAAGGCGCTTCATAGATACAGAGAAAAACCCAACAATCATATGACCCCCTATGAGCAAGCACTTTGGCGACAGTGGGAAGGAAAAACTCCCTTTTAACAGGAAGAAACCTCCGACAGAACCAGGCTCAGGGAGGGGCGGGGCCATCTGCTGCGACCGGTTGGGGTGAGAGAAGGAAGACAGGATAAAGACATACTGTGGAAGAGAGACAGAGGTTAATAACAGATATGATTCAATGCAGAGAGGTCTATTAACACATAGTGAGTGAGAAAGTTGACTGGAAAGGAAAAACTCAATGCATCATGGGAATCCCCCGGCAGCCTACGTCTATTGCAGCATAACTAAGGGAGGATTCAGGGTCACCTGGTCCAGCCCTAACTATATGCTTTAGTTTTAAGCCTAATCTTGAAAGTAGAGATAGTGTCTGTCTCCCGAATCCAAACTGGAAGCTGGTTCCACAGAAGAGGGGCCTGAAAACTGAAGGCTCTGCCTCCCATTCTACTTTTAAATACTCTAGGAACAACAAGTAGGCCTGCAGAGCGAGAGCGAAGTGCTCTAATAGGGTGATATGGTACTACAAGGTCATTAAGATAAGATGCCATACATATGACATACATCACGTCATGAGTGACTACCCTGGTAGGAAGTGCCACTCTATTTAGTAAGGCTTGAAACTAATGACTGCATTTAAGAATTTTAGTACAGGTGGACTTCTTTTGGCACGAGTACCTTGGTGGGCAGTAGAGCAAATGCAGATTTAAGGTTTTATTCTCTAGACCCAACCTATGACCCATCTTTGAAATAAAGCACATGGCTTCCCTATACTTACCTCTCTTTTGTGAAAACAAAAGGTAGAAAGGACATACCTCCTCCACATAAGCTTAGATTGTTGGATGGCTCAGATTTGTGGAACTGACCAAACCTGTGTTTGTTTTTTTAATTTATGGGATACAGCAGATAATCTTACACTAACATTTATGCAAGATTTCTGACTTTCAGTGGAATAAGAGACAAAAGAAAACTTGAGAAGCAAAAATTCAAGATGACATGACATATAACCTAAAAATAAATATTTTCTCTTCAGCGATGGTCCTGGACTAGGTGTGGATTCATGTTGGACAGCACACTCTTTCATTTGGGATCATTAAACATGCAAAGGTCCATGGTCACAAATTGTACTGGAAGGTTCTGGGATCCTACTGACAGGCTCATTTGTTTAGAACAGAACCTGCAAGACTCAGTTGTAAATGCTTTGGTGAGCAAATGGAATAACTCTCTCGCTTCGCCCACTTCCGTGGACGTTTGGTACACTTATTCATACTGCTTATTGCAGTCAGTGTTTGGGGTGTTTAGCCAAAGCAAAGGGACCTCGAGTCCTGTCTGTGATGGACAGACAACTGACTCAATGAAATTGAATCAGGGTTCTGGGTGTACACATGCTGCTCTACCAGGATGGACGCAGCAAACCTGGTATAATTATAGCCTCACCCATGCCACGCTATGTGCACGTGACGCAAGTGGTTAGAATTTAAATGAAGAAAGGCCAACCAGAAACCAAGTGCTGCAACAACTGCGATACCTCAAACCTGGCTTCCATAAAATCTAATTTTTCCAGTTGATAATTTGCATAATCGTCAATCAAAATAAATTTTTTTAAAAACGGTGCAATTTGGGTTTTCTTTTGTGAAGTCAGGAAAGTATAGTATAAAACACATTCGTAACAATGTAGATATCTGGAAATTAAGTAATTAAGAACAAACACATTACATATTACATGCAGCTCATACTGTGGGCATGAGCCTGCTGGTTCTGTCCAGACAGGTGCTGAGGTTAATGTGTGAAAGAAGCTTTAAATATAGCCTGCCATAAAGGTGCTATTTTTAGCTGCTTGCTCCATCATTGTATTTGGTTGCAAAGCATCAGAAGTTACTTTTCCAATCATGATTCCTTGAAACTGTTTTATTATGAATGAACTGCCGATAAGCGTCGACACTGGAATTAAAATGACCCATTTCCCATTCCTAGACCAAGTGACACAATTTGCCCTCACCAATACTGAGAGTGTAGCATTACACACAGCTGCAGCTTGACACTGTGCTGTTCTGACATGGGTCAGTGCAGCCAGCACAGATTCCTTTCAAAGGCTCACGCTGTTTCAAAAGTGTGTGCGAGCCTGCAGATTAATGCTCACTTGTTTGGATGTATTGAAAGAACAAAACACCAAAATTCCAGAGAAATGTAAGCAGCCATAACCGGTGAGACCAAATCATAAAACATCTTGAAATTCTCATAACTATAATTTTGGACTAGAAACATACTTCCCTTCGGTTAGCATGTGCCCAAACACGATAGGTGACTATTTCTGTAATATGATGGTGATTCCAACTTGTTGTGACGCTGGAGGAACTCCATGAGCACCGTTTGTAGAAGGCAGCTTATGTGATGTAACCGCCCTGTTGCATAACTGCTGTAGACCAGTATTATCCAGTAGCTGTGTGTAGAAGCAGCTAGGGTCTGCTCATACTGCTTCCTCCTGAAAATTAAATGCTAAAACCTGTTCTAAGTTTTACTAACACACACACACACACACACACACACACACACACACACACACACACACACACACACACACACACACACACACACACACACACACACACACACATATATATATATTATATATATGCCAAAAATATATTTTGTTTACCTGAGGGAAAAAACAAACAACAAAACAACCCCAGCCACTTACAAAGTACCTAAATATTCTGCACAGACAAAAGTAGCTGCTCTAGTTAACAGGGACAGATTGGTATGTGGAGAGATAGAAGAAACCTGCACTAATTTGGTAACATCTGACTTGTTGAAGGACAGGCAGGGGACAGCTGAGAAACATGAGAAGTGGTTTCAATTCAGGGCAAGGGCACGGTGACCCTCCTCTACAATACAACAGGAGGCGAGTTAGAGTGCAAAAATGAGAGGGGACCTAGGAAAGCACGGATGCAAGCCTAAGGAGCTTGGGATGGTTGAATTGGATAGCTGGATATGTCCTTTCTGTGCTGTGGTTCACAGACATGGTGACGTTGAAAGAGCAGCTGTGAATCTGTCAGTTGCCAGTCAAAGATGGGTGGGCCATCCCACAGAAAGAGCTGCATTCTGGGATGCCCCTCTCTCTTGGAACGATGCCGGTGTTATAGCTATGATGGATTCTCTAAGTCACAGGTGGCATCGACTTTCTTCCTCAACATTCCATCGCTCAGTATTCCCATCAAAGATTCAGCATCTGATAATTATCATATCAGTTTTGAGTCAAGGGTTTCAAATGTCTGTGGTGTGGGGCAGCACTGGTACCAACAACATCTCAAAACATACGTGAGAATCTTTCTCCCTTCGGTCTTCAGAGAAATCATGAAGATTGGGCTGTCACAGAAAATATTAACACACTCCCTTAAATACATGCACAGCATATTTGAACTGCGAAAAAGGCTTTAATAAAAGAAAATAGTAACTCTTAATCTAATATTGCATTTGCCAAATGTATAAAAATCTGGCAAATGCAATGTTTGAGTCTTTGGTTTTTACCCTCATTTTTTGGACTCTTGGGTCTTTAAGTTTCTAGACAGTGACACAGTTGTTGTAGGTTTTCCTCTGTACACCATTTTACTTGAAATATGATTGAAGTGCAAACTTTCATCATCATTTCATGGCCAGGTGAGACCTGTACCCTTGTTATTTCATGAAATAATAAACAGATAAAGAATATGGAGTTAATTCCAAGTGTTAAGTTTGCATTTGTATTGTTTTGCTGAAGAGCAAAACAAAAACAAGATCATAAAGATGGCAAAAAAGTTTAGAAGTGACCAAATCAACAATCAACAACCTGATGACTTAAGAAAATAGTCATTAGGAAGAGATAGGCGCATCACTGTCAGACTCTACAATGAAAGTACACCTTCATACAGATGATCTGCAGCAATCTGCAAACCACTGGCTCCAAGACAAGAAGAGAAAATTAGACTTGTGGAAAACATCTATAATAGGATACAAAGACCTGCAAAATGTATTGACATGAATATCTGAAATTATTTGTCTACAGAAATATCTGTACATAAGGGTAAAGGCTGAAAATCAATATTAGATGGTTGTGATCTTCGCGGCCCAACATGGCACTGCAATAAAAGCAGGTGTTACTCTGTCATGGACATCAATGCATGGGCTCAGGAACAGTTCCATACATTGGAACACAGTTCATCGTGCCATCCACAAATTCAGGGAAACGTTTTGTATTTTTTTCTACATGATAAAGAAATACTGTGTTGCACATAAACTGCACGAAATAAAAGTGTAGAATTACAGAAAATGTTCTGTTAGCTCATTGTGCACACAGTCCTATACTGCGAACCCACCGTATAAATCATACATTTCTACAGTAGTTATTGAAGAGGGAAAAAATGGGAACATTCTGTAATTTAATTTTTTTATCTATTACTTAATTACTTTGGTTAGTATGAATGGCCATGGAGGAGGCTCGTCATCGGCAGGAAAAGATACAGGAGTTGTTAAAATACAGTGAAAAGTTTATAAATTGTGTTCTCCTTCACATTTTCCACAGCCACACTGCGGGCCAATTACAGTCTTTGGGGGGCCTGTTCTGGCCCCCAGGCATTATGTTTGACACCCCTGGTGTAGATCAAAGAAGTGCAATGATCGAAACCTGACCAATCACTCTGTTTGATTCAGTGTGTTTATGCCTTCCATAGCGTAAACCAGCTTCGGTGGGTGGTGGGACATTGCTCACCATTAAGATGCGAGGAGCATTTCTAGATAACAGCCATTTGATAAGTGAAGAAAATACCAACTCTTTCTAACCTTCACACCTACAGTAAGGAACCCTGACCTCCAAAGTGTGCTTGACAAAAGTGAAACTCAGCTTATTTCAGTGGCCTTTCCCCATTACCACCCCAGCCTCACTCATGTGACCTCCTCCTCCCCTTTCACATGCTCCCACACTCCAACTACAGCTATGTATGGGCCAAGGGTTGGTGGGGGGCTGTGCGGAGGCTGACGGGGGTGAGGTTACAGCTGCAGCACCCGTCTTGAATGACTGAGCTGTAAATGTGTCTCTTTCATAAACTGTGCAGTATCAGTGCAGAGGCTCTGGCCAATGAGGCTGCAGTAGGCACTAAAATGGCCAAGCCAATGGCTAATGTCTGTGTGGTATATAAAGAGGGGCCAGAGACCTCCAGAGTTGGGTGACCCCTATTTTGGCTGTGGTGAACAGGATCTGATCCCAAGGACTGTTACCTCTGTACTTGTCTGGTGTGCAGGTAAAGAAATGATTAGTTTTGTGGGGTTAAAAAAGAGCAGACGTGGAGATATGGATGGATTGGGAGAACAAGCAAAGCATTTAAAATAGCACAAACAATTAGTTCTGGCTACTTTTTCTTTTAATGAAAAGCTGTGGACATGAAGTCCATGATGAAATCAAAGGATAATTGTGCAACAAATCTGGTACGTTTGCATCCATATGATGCATTAAAAAAAGAGCTAATTTCATTGAATTGTTCTCCGTTAAGATTAAGCTTAAAGATCATGCTTTAACAGACAGGCTGTGGTTCCAGTGATAACTTGTGTCACTCCACTCTTTATTCTTGCTCTCTGCATATGATTTTCTTTTGGACAGTGATTTATGTGGACAGGTGCTTCGCAGTTTAATACATGTAGGAGAGACAGACTGAAGTCCCCCATGTGTCATCTGCGACTTTTGCTGTTTCAAAGTTACACTTTTGGAGCTTTTTGGCTTTAAACTAATCAGAAAATTGTCACATTGAAAGGGATTACTGATTTAAAGAACGGCTAATTTTGTAAATCAGTTTGGGACTGAGGTGCAGATCATATTTCATGTGATGTAACGAGTGCGTCATTGCATGCATCATGTACGTACTCATGTTGAACAGCTTATCAGGTAATGAGAGTAAGAAGAGTATGTCCATATATATGGCTTCTTTCAGCATTGTGACAATTATACTGTTGCAGTAATCCTGTAGTGACACAAAGACCTTGTAGTGCTTTCAGTGAAAACACGCCTGTGCTGGAACTGACCAGTCAAGTTTTCATTTATGTGCATTTATGTGTCAATGTGCAATCAGGACAGCTTTGCTTGTAGATACTGAGGACAAAAAGGGTACACATTCAGATGTACTTGTGCTAAAAATACCCAGCCAACAGGCACTCCCCCCTGTACTCTGTTTCAAAGTGACATCTGAGCTGCTGGAAATTGAGTGACACTTGTTACCAATATTCCTCTGCCGACACCGCTTAAAACTTGCAGCTGTCACACAGAATATCCCGTATCTCCAAATGCTGCAGAAATTTTGTGACTATTTCGATCACCTCCACAATCTCCAGATGAAACAGTTTATTATCGTTCCAAGATTTAGTCAAAGGCTTTTCCCTCATTTTGCAGTGTTAGAAAGCAATCATGCCTTTCGGAAACACCCACAACAACTTCAAGCTCAACTACAAAGTTGACGAGGAGTTCCCAGATCTGTCCAAGCACAACAACCATATGGCCAAGGCTCTGACCAAGGAGATATATGGCAAGCTGAGGGACAAACAGACACCCAGTGGCTACACTCTGGATGATGTCATCCAGACTGGTGTTGACAACCCTGGTGAGATATGTTTCATATCAGATAAAGAAATCTGTTTCATTCGTGATTAACATTAATCATAAAAACTAATTCTTTCATTTCTGTTCCCCCTCCGAACACACACTTCTTACTTACATTCTTCAGGTCACCCCTTCATCATGACTGTTGGCTGTGTTGCTGGTGATGAGGAGTCCTATGAGGTCTTCAAGGATCTGCTTGACCCTGTCATCTCCGACCGTCATGGTGGATACAAGCCCACTGACAAGCACAAGACTGACCTCAACCATGAGAACCTGAAGGTACCGCAGAGTTCATGGAGGAGAAGTACTTTAACAAAAGACTTACTGCACAAGTCTTCAGATGTTGAACTGATTTAATGGTTTAGCACATCTGTGCATTGCTCCAGGAACTCTGTTATTTATTTATCTTTTTTCACCTGGGACTCAAAGTTTATTTGTCTTTAGGGTGGTGATGACTTGGACCCCAACTACGTTCTGTCTAGCCGTGTTCGTACTGGTCGCAGCATCAAGGGATTCACCCTGCCCCCCCACAACAGCCGTGGAGAGCGCAGAATTATTGAGAGGCTGTCCATTGAGGGTAAGTATTCAAAGGAAAAGGACTGTGTCTTTGAATTTAAGCGTCCAGTGTCAGTATGGACAATATTATCCCTGCTTTGCTCCTAACTGCAGCTCTGAACAGCCTGGATGGTGAGTTCAAGGGAAAGTACTACCCCCTGAAGACCATGACTGATGCTGAGCAGGAGCAGCTGATCGCTGATCACTTCCTGTTTGACAAGCCCGTGTCTCCCCTGCTGACCTGCGCTGGTATGGCCCGTGACTGGCCTGATGGCAGAGGCATCTGGTGAGCACTGTCATTAAGTGTTAATAGGCTGAATGTGAAACATTTTCCTTAGAAATCTTTTGTCTGCATTATCTGTGTGTTCCCCTAAATGTGAAACTATATCTGCTCAGGCACAACGAAAACAAGACCTTCTTGGTCTGGGTGAATGAGGAGGATCACCTTCGTGTCATCTCCATGCAGAAGGGTGGCAACATGAGGGAGGTGTTCAGGCGTTTCTGCGTTGGCCTGCAGAAGGTATGCAGATATAACAGGCCTCGGAAAGCCGGGATGAAATGAAAACAATTGTTCAGGATGTTTCCACAACTCTTCTTCTTTCAAACCTGCCAGATTGAGGAGATCTTCAAGAAGCACGACCGTGGCTTCATGTGGAATGAGCATCTCGGGTACATCCTGACCTGCCCCTCCAACCTGGGCACTGGCCTGCGTGGTGGCGTCCATGTCAAACTGTCCAAGCTGAGCACACATCCCAAGTTTGAGGAGATCCTCACCAGGCTGCGTCTGCAGAAGCGTGGCACAGGTAAACATTCATATGCTTGTGGACCAGCTTGAACAGCCCAGTGAAATTTCCACTGCGACTCTGACGTTTGCCCTTTCTCTTTAGGTGGTGTGGACACTGCCTCTGTGGGTGGAGTGTTTGACATCTCCAACGCCGACCGTCTGGGCTCCTCTGAAGTGGAGCAGGTCCAACTGGTGGTTGACGGTGTCAAGCTGATGGTTGAGATGGAGAAGAAGCTGGAGAAGGGAGAGAGCATTGACAGCATGATCCCAGCCCAGAAGTAAAGAGGGACAATCTTCCGTTTTTCTCGTGACCGTTCATGTGTAATCGAGCCAACTGATGGACACGCAGAGGAAACAGCCGCTCAACTAGAGACTCTTGACTCTGAAAACTTCTTTCTCTTCTTTCCTGCTTTTTCTTTTCTCTGTCCTCTTTTTTTTTTTTTAAGTTCTCCTGTGTTGGTTGGTAACATCCTGGGATCAGCCTCCACTGAGCTGGGCTTGCCTGGCGAATGTGGCATCACCTACTTTTTGTTATAAAAAGTAAAGATTATTGAAGCTGCTCATACTGCTCAATAAAAAAGTGCCCTGTAAAACAACTAAACGAGTCATTTTTGTCTTGTTGCAGTATAATCGACAGATAGAGGTTTTGGAAAGTAGTAGCTTTGAAAACAAGATGGCAAAATGACGGAAAAAATTGCCAACATCAGTGAATTTTATTCATCTTCAGCTCCATGTTCTCCTTACGCATCACACCCACTCATTTCAGGTTACAGTTTGCTTCTGATGGGAGGAATTAAACAGTAGAAGAGAGTAAAATTACTCATACAGGTCAAACTGTGTGTGTTCTTAAGTGTCTTTTGCATGTAACATTAACTGTATCCAAAATCAGTTTTGAAATGACAGTGAATGTTAAATACTGAGCCCCTCGGGTTTCTAATACTGTCATCATCCACCATTTAAACCATTTAGACCAGTGATACACCTTTTCCGAGCAGGTATACAAGCATTTACCCAAACACTCACGTCACCAAAAACCTCTTTTTGAGAATTCTTCACAGTAGAATCCCCCTGATTCATCCATGTTATACTATGAGTGAGTTGTTTAACCATAAGTTATTTGCTTTTCTCTTTTTTTCAACCCATTTAGTTCAAAAGTTCCAGCTGAAATGCTCAGCAAACAACCTGAAACGTTTCTATGGCTTGAATGCAGACAGGGACTTGGAAATTCAAGTTAAAACTGCACAATTTATTCCAACTGCAGCTGTCCTCGTGCAGGATCTAAATCATTTTTCTTATGTACGAGGTGCACTCAAAGAGTTCACAGACTGCAGCATGGTACGGTCATGTGTACGTAAAAGATGTCAAGTAGGACTTTAAGAGACGTGATTCCACATTTTGTCACTCTATCAACATGAAAACCTGTGATAGACAAAGTTCTGTAGATAGGCTTTTGCACTTTGTACCATGGAGCTGAGGCAGTATGTGGGCACCAACATTCAGACCCAGGATCTGGCATGAATTTGTCCCTCAGTGTCATATTATTGTTGGGTTTTTACCTCACAACATAAAGAGGCGAATTTGTTGTGATCTGGTGCTATATAAATAAAATCAAATTGAACTGAGTATTTCCAATGTAGAGTTCTATAGTAACAGCCTACTACAGAACAATCAGCTCAAATGCACGTGCAAGTGTTTGGACCATACCAGCACAATCGTTGCTCACCGCCTGCTCTGCTACACAGAGCTGCGTCTCTGCAACCTTGTCTTCTTCGCCGCAACAAGTCTTGTAATTCTTTGACTGCACCTCATACTCTACGCTGTGGTATGTTTTACGGCATATCCAAAGACTTCTATAAACTCAAGACGCCCTCTTGAATGAGTGCTGAAGCTATCCTGTTGCAACAAGGTGGAGTGAAGTTACTGTGTCTCACATGAGCCCTTCTGTTACTTTTTGTGAAAAGGGGGGTGGGGGATATTCTGGCATTTCATTTAGCAACTCATATCTGAAAAGTGACTGTGTGTGTCTGCATTTCACAAAGCTTCCAGTCCAAGGTGTGCATCACATTTCATTTTTTCCAGTATAACCCAAACTCTGAACTCATGCAAGATTTCAGCTTGGTTTTGTTCCCCATTATCACTGACAGAAACTGCTTTAATCTAGAATTACTTCCCTTGCTCTAGCTATAAATAAACCTTGAGCTCTAAGATATATACTATATTCATATATTTTATATACAGCCATCAACTGACTGATATAAATCCTGTTTTTTTAATGATATTATTCTAAAAAATAAATAAAGTACCTGTGCAAATATCCACAAATCGAAGTGTTTCACATTTAAGACATTGGCGCCTTCCAGTGGCTAGTTCTGGGTATTACCTATACAGGTACACTGGAAGGAGCTGATTCAAGTCAAAGCAAAGTGCATTGAGGTCTATATTACCTAATGCTAATATACACCACAATGAAAAACGTCCAGGGAGAGGACAAGGACAGACTCCTGATGTCCACTCTGGTGTCTGCTTCTCACCCTGAGGGGGAGGGCAGGTCAACATCGACTTCCCCTGCTGGGCTACGTGAAACAGCAAACACCATACTGGACTGAAAATGTAGAACAATGTGAGAGAGTGGATGATGGCTGACCATTTCCCTGCAATAAAGAAAGACGAATGCTCGACCGGATAAAGTTGGCGGTACGTATGGAGGCGGCGAACAGAAGGTCAGCGATCCCTGTAAAATGTAGGGGTGGGAATGGAATGGGGTGGGGCTGGGTGGTGGGGGTAGGTCACCATGAGCAAAGCCACAACTGAGAGACAGTATTAACAGTAAATCAGCAGCCAAACAATATGATCTCTGTAGCCTACGCAAATATCACAGTACATTATTCACTAAAAACAGGGAGGGAGAATAGAAAGCTCTCGCACTTTTCTCTCTCTCTTTTTTTTGTTTTTTACTTTTTTACATTAAATGTGTATTGTATGAAGGCGCTGGGGGTAGTTCACTTTAAAGGCAACTGGACTAACAAGAAGAAAACACTGTCCACACTGCCTTCGTCGTGCCTTTCCGAATACAGAGCGCTCCCCCCTCCCCTGATCCCCACGGTCATCAGTAATGGACAGAGCAGTTAATACACGTACCACAAGAAAAAAAAAAGAAAAAAGAAAGAGGGCGGGCGTTAGAGGAGTGCACGCCGCCTCTGTGTGTGTGACGGCGAGTGTGTAATCCAAGCGCTTGCGCTGCTGCTTGGCCGATCCACTTTTTGGCGTTTCCCACCGACAGAACTGAGGCGACGACTAAAGTGAGATCACGACTGAGGTGAGATCGCACGGCACAGAATAGAAGCGGCAGAAGAGCTGCCCTGCACTGAAAATACACCAGAAATACTGAATCTCTCTAAGTCTGTGGTGGGGTGAGTGACGGCCCACCTCTGCTAATGACAACTGACTTATTACAAGGCTGCTAAAGAAAAGTGAAGGTTGGTGAAATCTAAATGACTCGGTTGGGGGTCGGTCACAAATACTGAAGGACATTAATTTTAGCCAATTTTAGCTCCTGTATTTATTATAGAGGGTCATCAAGGACAACTTACTGCACCGAATTATCATATGTAATAATTTAAGAGCGTTATCCCAGCAAACATACTGAAATATAAATGATGGACATAGCCAGAGTGAAATCAGCAAATGGTTTTTAGCTTTGCATTCTGAAGCCTCAATGGTAGCTTTGTGGCAGCTGCCTTAATAGAATCTTTTTGCCCACACATTATTGCAGTGGACTGCAAACAGGTCATACAGACCAACACATGGATACAGCCTCTGTGGCTGACCTATTGGTTTTTGGATTATTCGGGCAATTCTATATTATTTGCCAGATTATTTCTTTATAAATTATCCAAAAGGTACCAATACCACAAACATAGTTCAAAGATCCAGTTCAGTAGCTCAGTTGCACATCTGTTAACACATCTGTAAAGGGACTGTAAAGGCCAACACTGTTTCTGTACCACAGTGCAAGCATGCTATTAAGTGCTGTGAAGAAGATGAGTCTCTATGGAGATTGATTCACATTTGGAGCCTGCCTCAAGTGGCCACTAGAAGAACTGCAGTGTTTGGCACTTGAACTTTTTTTCATTACTGGAGGTTATAACTCGGTTACTACCGGTAATGGGAAAAGAGCACCATCTGTCTTCCCTTTCTTCAACCCACGTGATTGACAGCTTAATTTTGACAGTAACTGATAGCCTTTTGACTTAAGCATAACGTAGTTTGAGTCATAATTTAGGTGTCATAAATTGGTTTAGATTTAGTTTTGACTGGTAACAGTTGCTCCACACCATTTCCAAAGGATTTTTTTCTCTGACATCAAATGTAAAATGTGTCCACATGTCTGATCTTCTCTTCCTCCCAAGCGCTGGATATTTTGATTCTCACATAAGAAACAGGGAGCATGACAGCTAGCTGTGACGTAGTTGTACCATTTCACAGTGGCAGATCATATATGCGCATCTAACCTTTCTACACTTCTACACAACTTCATTAGTTCTGATTGGATCTCATCTCTCCAGGATGTTTTCATATCAGTTTTATCTGTGGATGAAAGTGCTTTTCATCACACTTTTTGTCCTCCTGCATTAGCTTTTATTTAGTTATCGCCTTGTTTATGTCTGAAAAAGCATTTTGTTGATGACTCTCTGTGATAAATGATCAGCTGATCAGGATAAGAAATGTTTCCCTCGTGGTGAGAATGTTTTGTCCGCTCTTTGTAATCAGCACATTCTTCACTTTGGAACTATTTTTCAACCCATGTTGGATGTTTAGAATGAGCACTGATCTAACTCACCACTGAAATGTTTGCTGGGATAATAAAAGGAGGAAATCAGCTGGACTGATTTAGCGTTAAAGAAGGCTGAAAAATGGAGCTGGACCTTACAGTTACTACTGACCGACATTAGCTAAATTTGAAGCGTCTGCTCTCGTCACTCAGAGAAACTAATGTGACTGAGAGGCCATAACTCCGTGCTGCACTCAAGCTTCTGACTGGCTGTTTCAACGGCCCGTCAACCCCATCCCCTGACCTTAATCCGGCGTGTTTGTCACTGCTGTATTTACCCGACTCAAAGCAACGTAACACTGCGGCTGCTCGTCTGATTGCTGAGTCGGACCATTTCCTTGTTTGTGCATGTTACTATTTCAGCAGGATAACTATTGGTGAGGGGGGAATATTAAAAATTAAAAAAACAAAACAGTAACACAATGTAAAGGTGACATATTAAAAAAAAAGTGTTAAAAAAAGGATGGATGAGGATGTCAGAAAGACAGGAGGTGATTTTCTGCAGTGGTGAAAGTGACAGTGAGTAAAAACAATGACCAGAACAATAAATAACAAAATAAAGAGTCATTATGGCTAGGAGTAGCAATAAAAAATATTCAACTTATTCCATCTGATCCAGGTCCAGTGGGAGCAGTAGCTCAGGGAAGGGAAAGCTGAGCTGTGTTGGGTAGGGTGGAGAGAGAAGGGGGCAGGGGGTAGGAGGGTGGATGTTTTAGTCTGTATGACTTTACGGATCAGGTGTGTGTCTATCTGTGTGTGTGTGTGTGTGTGTGTGTGTGTGTGTGTGTGTGTGTGTGTGTGTGTGTGTGTGTGTGCATGTGTGTGTGCAGGGGGGAGGTTAGTCTTGAAAGAGACAGAAGGAGACGTCTTTTCTTTCGGGTCCAGCCCCTCACCTCTTCTCTGTTTTTTTGTTTTCCTTTTTTGATTTCCTTTGCGCACACACATCAACACTCACACGGAACCACGCACTCGTATGCAAACGCACCCTCTCGATCAAAGTTCAAGGTCCTTAGAGATTTGGGTGGCAATGTCCCGAAAAGCTAGCGGCGCCCCCCAGAGTCGCGTGTAGCGCACCCCGTTAGAAGTCTCAGAGGTGCCTGTGGAAAGATGGCACACCTCGGCCTCGAAAGCCACGCGGCCCCCTGCCACGCCGTGGGTGCAGGAGAGCAGAAAGGGGCCGGCATGGTGAACCTGGCAGCCACATCCGAGAGCTGCCTCCCGCAGAGCCAATACCACCTCCGCAGGGTCCCGCCGCCCGCCGCCTCTCAGATCCCAGCCACGTCCGACGGCCCGGGGCTCGGGCGCTTTTTGATACCCAGGTAGATGGCAACTGAGGAGAGGGAGGGAAGAACAGGAAGAAAAAGGTCAGACATCTGACATCCTCTCTGTTTCTAAACGCTATCGACACAGGCAGAACTTATGTACTTACCTTGTGACCGCAAATCTCCTGATTCCCTCAGATTCATTTGTGACCCTGTTGGACAAACAGGCAACGTAAGAGGTAATCCACCAGAGCACAACGAGCCTCATGATGAGACGGCATTAACAAGTGGATATTAAACAGTGGAACTGAGCAAGCATCAGCAACAACAAGCATGTGATGTTGCAAAACAACTTGTCCTCACAAAGGCACTCCTCACTCACTCACGACTTCTAAAGCATGCAGATATAAACAGTTTCCTTCAGCTTCTGTGTTACAACGCTTTCATTTTACTTACTTTCATTTTCTCAACTTCACACGGAGAAAACATTAAATGATTTTTACCCCACCAACCACAAACTGGAAACACTATTCCTACAGGTATGCACGGGATGCTAGTGGATAGTCTTTATAGACGATGACACTGATTCTTCCTTGATTGCAACCATGCTTGAAAACAAGTGTGTGGGACCTGGACAGAATGAAGACCATTCACGAGGCATGCAGACAAGCAGTATGAAAAAACATCAGGCATTTCTGAACTTGAGCAAATTCCAGTGTGAGCAGGCAGACAGGAAATGGGTGGCACAGGCAGACAAGAAAGAAGAGCGAGACATGGAAACTTACTAACTGTTTTTGATCCTTGTGGAAGAGTACAACCCGAGACTGATTTGTTTGAGCCCTGGCGCTTGGACGGGTCAAGATTGACCCTGATGCCATGACACGGAGAAAAGAGAACGAGATAAAGATGGAGAAAAAAGAGGGAGTAAAGGGTAAGAGCAGGGGATTTGGGGGAGGAGTAAGAGAGAGTATAAGTGAATCACAGGAAAGCAAGTGGTGGAAAAAGAGTGCAGCGCTGCAGCTGATTGGCAAGGATGAAGCTGAGGTTTGATAAGATTAGACATGTGTGATTATGATGACTGGGAGGGAGAGGGGATAATCCGGGGCCGCAGCAGGGCTTGCTGAAAGGCCTGGGTGGATAAAATGTTTTGATAAGCATGGATCCATCCCAGGCTGTGCTCAAGATGAAACACAGAACTTTACATCAACTCTACATGACTTTGTTTCATGTATTTGACGTCCTTGATTTGAGTTCATAAGAATCTTACACCAACTGGAACAGCAAAGAAAGCCATAAACAAAAATTGAAAAACAAAAACATGTGAGAGACACTTGTGTCCTTTTTTCAATAACCATATAAGAATATGGAAATTGAATAAAAGCTATGTAGATGTAGCAAAGGCTACACTATGAGGTAGTGTAACAGATTCATTATTAAGACTGTTTCCTACTAAAATTAATAAGATCAAGTAAAACGGATGTCTCATGTCAAGCTCTGTAGTGAGCCAGCACAGAGGTTTTATCCTTTTTTGTTCTTCTGCATGTTTATGGATTAACACAACTTCAGTCACGAGTGAGAAGCAGCAGTCCAAGACAAACGGCAGCAGCCGTCTTGACTTCTTTGAGAAGTGAAATTTCCCAACAAGTACTCTCCCCCAACGTCACATTAGCACAACATAATACCAACATAGCGTTAGCTTAGCATACAAACACGTGTATATTGGGGGTGTCCAAATTCATAGGCTGCATCCTCCCGAGGGCCCGGCCTTCACGGTCTAAGTGGGCCAGGTCCTCCGAAGGCCAGGTAGGCGGAAGTGAGCAGCTGTGAAACTGGACGGTCTAGCCTTCAGTTTTGCGTCATCGCTGTCTCGGTGGAGTTTAATAAACTTGGCCGTCTGCTCCTTGCTATCTAAAATATAACAGGACCCTGGTGTAAATTCTCGATCTTCTCACACTTCTGTTTAATCAGTTTTCCCTTTGACATTTATTCAGCTGTAATCTCAGCCAAACCGATTTACTCATGAACAAATAAAACACTGAAAGCCAAACAATAACATTTTTTAAGTTACCTAAGTGACTTATATATCATCTTTATCCTGAGTCACGAAAGACCGTGGGGGGTCTGAAAACGATGTGTGGGGAGTTCGCTGTTATCGTCCGGCTAGCTATCGAGCTGTTGGGTAACAGACGTCTCCGAAAACGTCTTGATAAACCGAGCAGATATCTGAGGTTTACACAGCTACATTCTCGCCTGAAAATATCGTAAAAGTTTATTTTGTGACCCAGAAAGAGTAATATTAAAACTAAGTAGTATTGTTGGAAACTTGAATTGGCTGGGCCGCGCTATGAGTTCTGGGATATGGTGGGCCATGAAGGATACACCCGGCCCATCCTTCAACTCTGGGGAAAAGGACCACGCATTTGGAGGAGTCTATGAATTTGGACAGCCTTCGTCGCGTTGCTGTGACGTAATTGGCCTACAAATGCGGCCTCAGGAGGATGCAGCCTATGAATATGGACACCTCTATTATCTTCTTAATAAATAGTAACTGCTAATGTTGTAGCAAGTGGTTTCCACAAATGTATGATGCAGGGAGAAGCTGTATGTCTGCTTCTGTTAAAAGTAAAAAAAAAAAAAACAGCTCCAGCTTTCTTAAAAAGACTACAGCTTTTGTAGAGTATAGCTTATGTCAGTGGTTAAGGATACAGGTAACAGAACTACACTCACATACTACAAGCTACTGTGTTAAAAGCCTAACCAATGAAAATTTCAAGTCATTCAGGAAACGACCAGCTGGTTGATTTTACTTGAATTTGTAATATTTAAAAAACTTGAAGGCGTTTGGAGGTGAACTGGAGCACAGCTTTTATAATGTGCTTCTAGTCTTTATGCTAAGGTAAGCTAATGTCTCATAGCTCATTTATATTGAAGGAATACATAAGCCATGCTATTAAATCTTCTCATCTCGAGCCATTACTTTAAACAATATCATTCTATTGATTATTTATTATCCTATCACTTGCAGAAGAGGCGGCTTGTACAAAGAGCAGTTTTCCCAGGCTGTAAATACTTTCCTGGTTAAATCAAAGAAGTTTTGATTTCATCACCTAATGAAGACCTACAAAGCTACAGAAACTGTCATGGTTCTTGTATTCAGCAGTACTACTATACAGATCACACGTAGTGCAAGTCTACCTGCGAGTGAGTTTCGAGGTCAGCTTGGTGAAGAGGTTGGAGGTGGCCCTGGTGCGGGCATGGGTCAATGGGCTGGCGTCGTGGTGCGACAGAGTGGGTGAAGTGGGCGGGGCCGAGTAGACCGGGGGACCACGATCCCTCAGCTGTCCCCCGTGAAAGGTGCTGCGGATTGTGGAGCCTCGAGTCAGGCGGCATCGGTCTGAGGAGGAAGATGAGCCTGTAGCTCCAGCTGCAGAAATGCTGAGCGTGGAGGGAGACGCTGCCGGCATGCGGTGGCCCAGGGAACTGGAGCGAGGAAGAAAAATAAACAGGATTTAGTCTTTAGTCTTATTGACTTATAATTTTTGATAATCCAGTCTTTGAGTCTGACGTCATTAGCCGTTTCCGGGTCCAAACTCCGCCAAACACTGACAAACTGTCTAAATTCAACTTTAATAAAATGATCAGTGTAGCTTCTTTACAAGGTGTAACAATTAAGTTTAACATCCAGGCATCCATGAAAGCAGGATTTATGGAGTTTAACGGCGTTGGGAGTTAGCTCGCTAGTTTCCATCTAAAGACGACATAACATGTTCTGACTGAGGGATTTCTGAAAAAATTAAAGGGTACACAATTAGAAAGTACAGCAGTGATGTTTGTAGGGTTAGTGAGGGGGGACTAGCTGGTATATAATGATGTGCTACATAGTGGCTAGCTACACGGCTATGGTTAGCATAACATAAACACATTAGCACAGTGAAGCTGGAGGATGAACGCTAACTTTTTTCCACTTGATAAAAGTTAACGTGAGGGTTCCTGATGGTTAGGAACAAATGCAATCGCATGGCAAGATGCTGTAAACGGACCAAACTCCAGTCAGGAGAACAACTGAGATAATCCATCCACAGTACAAGGTTAGTCATTAATACAGTGGCTTGCAAAAGTATTCGGCCCCCTTGAACTTTTCCACATTTTGTCAAATTACAGCCACAAACATGAATCAATTTTATTGGAATTCCACGTGAAAGACCAACATAAAGTGGTGTACACCTGAGAAGTGGAACGAAAATCATACATGATTCTAGGGCTGCACGATTAATCGTTAGAAAATCGCGATCTCAATTCATACTTATGTGCGATCTCATTTCCAAATGACAACGATTTAAAAAAAAAAAAAAAAAAAAAAAACGACGATTGTACCGCATTTTGATCCGGGACGTAATCTGCATGAAAACAAGCGCTCACTCTTCCTGCTCAACAAATGACAAGGGCGGAGCCTTATACCACGTGATACAGAAGCTGGTTGCTAAAATTGGCAGGGAAAAAACAACGGAGAGCACGTCAGGGATGACGAGAAAATCCGTCCCGGTCAACCACCCAAACATCAATAACGGGAACCTTATACAGCGCTTCCCTATACCCGTCGAACTCCCGCAGGCACAAAGAAATTACGGAGGCTATTACTTTTATCCTTTTTTGTTTGCTATTATTTTTCTATTGTTGCACTACCTGCTCTATACACGCAGTGTCGAGCAACGGTGGAGACGGAATTTCAAGCAGTACAACATTTTGCGGCAACGACAAAATGTGAGACATTTGTTGTTTTTATGTTTATTTATTGTTTTTATGTTCAGTCTCAACTGTTACGAAGTTGATGTGCAGTTAATAAGCGCAATAAATATTTATAGTGGAAAAGAAAATCGTGAGAGAATCGTGATCTCAATTCTTAGCAAAAAAATCGTGATTCCCATTTTATGCAAAATCGTGCAGCCCTACATGATTCCAAACATTTTTTACAAATACATAACTGAAAAGTGGGGTGTGCGTAATTATTCAGCCCCCTTTGGTCTGAGTGCAGTCCGTTGCCCATAGACATTGCCTGATGAGTGCTAATAACTAAATACAGTGCACCTATCGCTTACGGATATTTGCCATGTTAATGCGGTTATGGCGTTAAGGTCATTTTAAAGAGATTAATGCTGACAGCACTAATTGTAAGGTTTTAAAAACTGAGCTTTAAAACATGCTGTTGATGAATAGTGGTAAAAAAAAAAAATCACAGTTAATTTTGCAAATTGGCCACATTATCAACAAGACAACCACGTCATGGTTAAAAGGATGTCGTATTCTTTTCAGAACGTACCAATATGTTGGCATCTTCAACTCCGTCTCCACCATCTCCAAACCATACATCACAGCAGGTCATTACCATCTTCTAAACCTTTTTACTCTTGCTGCTGTCCCACCACACACCTCACAGTCCTCATACATGTCCTGCACCACCCACATACTTTTCTGCCACTCCTGAGTTCCTCATGCTGTACCACAGTTCCTCTCTTGGCACCCTATCACATGCTTTCTCTACATCCACAAAGACAAGTGAAGCTCATTCTGACCTTCTCTATACTATATCCCAAACCAAACATCCCATCTGTAGTGCTCACTGTTCGTCACCTGTCTTCTTAACCTAGCTTCAACAACCATAGTTTCATGGTCGACCTTTTCCCTCTACAGTTATTACAGCTCTGTACATGACCCTTGTTCTAAAAAAAGCATACCAGCACACACTTCATTCCTCGAGGATCCTTTCACTCAGACTGTGTTAAACAATCTGGTCAAAAACTCGAGTGCCCTCTCTGCTAGACGTTTTCATATCTCCGCAGGTGTGTTGGTTAGACCCATCCCCTTTTCATTTTTCATCCCCTTCAAGCTGCCCTCCTTGCTAACCCCCTTCATTTCTTATTTCACTAATTTTCCTCCATCTGTGCTCCTCTCTCTCTCATTTTCTACATACATCAGCTCCTCAATATACTCTTTCCATCTTCTCAACACACTCTTGTCACTTGTTAGCCCATTTCCATTCAATCCTTAATTATCCCATTCTTAATTCCAGCTCTGTCTCACTGCATAGCCGATTGATACAAGTCTTTTTCTCCTTCCTTAGTGTCCAGCCTCGCATGCAGCTAACTATAAGCCTCATCCTTTGCCACCTCTCTCTTTGCCTCTCAGTGCTCCTGTCTACTTTCTTCTTCTTCCTGACTACCTACTTTTTCTTTGCTAACCTCTTCTTTTAAATATTGTCCTGTACTTCATCCTGAACCATCTCAATCCTTCTTGAACTCTGCGAAACGCTCTTCCTTCATCAACTTCCACCACTTAATCCTTGCCTCTGCCTTTACGCACTTCCTCTTCTTGGCCAAAGCGATCCTATAGACCTCCATCCTGACACAGATACAGTATCAGCCAGCTCTCTCCCTTTACATTTACAGCCCTCTCACCTCCACATTCCTGCCTTCTTTTTTCCTATTGCTGCCTACATGCCTTCCACCTCTCCTCTTCCTTTGTCTTTGGTCAACAGCACCACATTGACTGATAGCCAACTGATTTGGTATGGTAATCTCTTGCTTTAGGATCTGCATATTTGATTCAGCCGAGATTTTATGCTGGATGCCCTCCCTGGTATAACCCTCACCAGGACACTGACTTGTGGTGCCCTGTGACTCAGTTCGTAAATATTATCAGAACAAAGGACTAAAAACCCCAATCCAATCCACCTTCCTTTGAAGGTTAATGATACCAAATATCTGCTACCTGCTTAAAGTCTCTGTGAATCTGTACGACTACTGACGACACAAAGTGGTACCTGTTGTCTTTGCCGTTCTGCAGAAGAGAGTGTCTATCAGTTCCTGAACGGTCGGTGCACACATATGTATTCCGGCGTGTCATGGCGCTTCCGGGGATGTTATTCTATCCGAGGAGAAGAGTAATTTCAGAACACATATTAGCTTAGAGAGTTGTTGAGGAAATTAAACTGTGATTCATACAGTGAAGCTGTACTGTAATGCAAATCCATGATCTGTACTGAACTTTGACATTTTACAAAGATATCTGTTGGAGCTACATTGGAAGCAGACAGGACTACGGCTGAGTGAATATAAAACACCTAGAATGCTTTTTTTAAATGTTACAATATTTATTACAATGTTACAATATTTATTACAATTTACAGACCTCCAACAAACCATTTTAACCTTTTAACAACATGAAAACAAGATTTGTATGTAAAAATCTACCTTAAAAAAGGTAGACAAAAAAATAAATAAATAAATATATATATATATATATATATATATATATATATATAGTTTTAAGGAAACAAAAGCCATAGCTTCGCGATTATGTAAATAATTATTTTATGCCTTTCGTTATTTTCCATTATATATACATGTATACATATATATACATATAGACATATATATGTCCTTCTGACTATACACAGCACAAGGTTTGTGTTTTTTTAACTTGTCTAAGAAGCTATACAACCCTAATGACTACTTATGTGAGTGCTAACAGTAGTAAAACTATACTTGCTGAGGAGTAGTGAAGACCAACTTTCCGATTCTTGCAGTAAAACCTATGCTCTTGGTTCGATGCCCAGCTTTCTGCTTCTTGAAGAGTAAATGTGTCACTTACCGTGGTGGCAGTCATGTCTTTGCGACGGTCTGGGATTTCAGACTTGTTGGGGTTGTTGGCACTGCTAACCATTGGACTAGAGGGAGGCAGGCTGCGGCTCCCCATCACACTGCAGCTAGCCTTGCGCGGAGGCATCCTTCCCTCCCGCAGTTCTCGGTCGCCCGTGCTGGTTGGGCTCCGCTTGGGGTGCATGACGGGCATGGAGGGCCCGCCTTTGTTGTGGAGGACAGCAGAGCACAGACACATAGGAATTCATATAAGGAATATTCTGTGGATGACTGGGTGAAAGCAGAGCTGTCACAACAGTGCTCACAGACCTAAATAAGACCCTCATTTGAATAACTGCCAATTAGAAAACCTTCCTTGTCATATCAGCCAAGACCCAATGACAGGTTGTGGTCACTGGACAAGGAGGAAGTTCGTGGTTCCAGATTTCATCACAGCTCAGAAAGAGTTTAGAAAAGAGACTCACAGAAGTCACTGTGTCGTCGCTGCCTGTGGTAGGTGGAGGCACTACGCTGAGTCTTGCTATGTGACGAAGAGGTGGAGGAGGAGGAGGAGCCAGTGGCTGAGGAGTGCTTGTTGGTCCCGTTGGTGATAGGGCTGGGTCGTACCCTCGCCAGGGACAGGCTACTAGCAGTGCGGGCGTCACTGCCGTCCTATAATGTCCCAGTGATATTGGACAGAATGATATTAGAAAGTGTGACAGTGCAGAGCGTTTGAAGAGATAAGGAGATGGCATGTAGTGATTTCAGACACAAAGATTGGAGTCAGAATTTGGAATAAGGGCTCTGAGAAGAGATATGAAAAAAGAGATTTTTGAAAACACACAACAAACAATTAAATATTATTAATTTTGTCCCATTGGACCCATTGATCCTAGCCAGATACGGTCTGCATCGATATGCACTGCAACATTGACTGAGCTAAGGAGAATGTGTGGCTATCTGGCTTTATGTTGTTTATCTACAAGCCTGGTTAAGGCATCATACTATTCTAAACTAGGCAAACTTAAACACTGATGCAAACTCTGGTTTATGGTCATACATTTTAAAGAGTTTTGGATATTAGAAAGAAAAGTTAAACGATTCCAATTCCTGCTGATCCAGCACTAACATCTGCACCGCCGTACTGGCTGGAAAGGCGGTGCAGTGGTTAGCACTGTTTCCTCACAGTCCAAAGGTTCTTGGTCCAGTGTCTTGCATCCAGTGTGCATGTTCTCTGTGTGCGTTTAAACCAGAAACTTCATCCTCAAGTTCAAAGGTAAACTGCTGATTCTAAACTGGTTATGTGTGAAGATGGAAGGTAGATAAAGCACTGAAGCGCTGTGTGGAAAAGGTTAATGTACCTTATAGTCAAATATGCATAAATAAATAATACAGGTAAGATACAGCTACAGAACTCACATCGCCTTTGCGGCCAAGCAGTAGGTAGGTAGCGGTGACCTCGTTATATTTTTGATTAAGCAGAGAGTCCTTGATTTCCTCTGGAGTGAAGCCCATCCCGACCATAACCTCTGAACCAAACAAATAAACAAAGATGAAGGTAAGAAAACACAGATGACCTTGTATCCTAATTACATAGACCTCAGTGGACAGGCTGACAGCCCACTGACTCACCGATGCGAGCTGGATCACTGTAGTCCTCAACAGGTTCTATATGAGGCTTCAGTTCATCCCCCTCGTACCCTGCATTTATCCACTTGTCCTTCATGACTTGCTGTAGAAACGGAAACACAGAAGAGCTTCACATTAGCGGGAATTTCACAACACATCTGCTCTGTTAATTGTGCGACGCTCACCTCAAGTGTGCAGCGTTTGGCGGGATTGAGCACCAGGAATCGGCGAAGGATGCCTTCACAGTCTGTGGACATATAGAAGGGCACGCGGTACTTTCCCCTCAGCACGCGCTCCCTCAGTTCCTGTTGGCCACATCAAATACATGTTTTTCCATATTTCCTTCAGCATAATACGAGAAGAACAAGACCAGGTCATTCATGTTCATTACCAATAGTGACATATGTGACAAATTAAATATACATTGGTCTCTACCATTCCTTTAGTGGAGCTCTGGGAGGAGGGAGGCATTCATTGCCAACTATTAAATTTGAGATAAAAGTTCTATTCTTCACTTTTTATTCAGCATGGCCCACTGCACGGAGTAATGATATTACAAACAGAGAGAAGACTGATGATGATGCCTTAGTGTACAAACCATCTGAATGGAGTCCTTCCATGCTGCCGAAAGTCTAGCTACATTTGCCACATCCTTTCTCTGACAGCTGTTTACTTTGATTCTCCAGGCATTATGGTATGTCAAAAAAGATGTTGCTGAAATGGTAATGGCTGTGAACGGCTAAAATCTGCAAACATACACTAAATGAAACAGTAGATAAAATTACATAAATGAGAAGAATTTTGAACAGCAGTCTTGAACTCAGCAACTCTGTACTATTGTTCAAACTCTTTTTAATTTTAGCAGTATGTACGTATTTTTGGACATATTAAATAACTAGCCCGCTTCCTGAGAAATGCATCACCAACAAGAAGCACTCTGAGAGCCCAAACCTCCGCCAAGGCAGCTCTCTGTCTGGGCAGTATTTTAATGAAATGGAAATAGAAATGGAATTGGTGAGGTCAGAGGTCAAATGTGACATCATATTTGGATGCAAACTACAAGGTGAAGGCCTGTTGAAATCATGTGTGACATCTCCAGAACATAATGTCAGCATAAGCAAATACGCACATTTGTTTTAACATTTATGATTCTTTTATTTTTATCACTTAGAGAAATTAGAAAACGCCTGAAATGCAAAACACAAGAAAGATAATCATGTGCTTGTTGTTGCTGCAATGTGGAAACTGCACAGAGAGTACACCACTCCACTTGCTGCATGATGGACAGACCAGACATCTACAACAGTTGTCAGCATTTTACAGCATTCAACAGTTTTTAGAGGCCTCAGTAGCTGAATGGCAACATTTATATTTGTCTATTAGCTGATTAAATATGGCCTGAATACACCACCATTTTAAATCCTATCAGTTCAGTAGTTTGACGGCTTCCTAATCAATCCTAACTTTTGTAATTAAATGCATTTTGACTGTTTTGGCATTTATAATGTCTGATATGTATGTGCCACCCACACTGTCTACATTTTAATAAACATGCACCAATCAGCCACAACACGGCTGACTAGTGTGCCTTGTGCTGCCAAAACCTCTGACATGTCAGGGGATGGATAGAGGACCTCTGCGGGAGTCCTTTGGTGTCTGGCACTGGAATGCTACTTGGGCATCCTTTGTGGATCCTCCAAACAAGCATCTGTGGTTCAGGATTATTTGGTGCATTCAGAGGATGCTTGGCTAAATTTGAATCAGAGGATATTGCATGTTCAGTCAGCAGCTAATTGTCCTGTTTTTGAGCTATGTTTGAGGTATGGGAGGTGGTATGGGATTTGGAAGTGCAAGGAGGGCTGTTTGGTCTGCAAATAACCCACTTCCTACCCATTTAGGTGGGTGGTACTTGTCAAAGTTACTTTCACATAAATGCTGTGATGCAAGGTTTCCCAGCCCAACATTGCATTGTAACTAGCAGTGTTGGGTAAGTTACTTTAAATTAGTAACTTAGTTACATTACTAGTTACTTCTATCAAAAGTAACTCAGTTACTTCAAGTTACACATTACTTTCAAAGTAACTAGTTACTAGGGAAAGTAACTTTGTTTTTACTCAGAATTCTCTTGTTAATGTTGCTTCCATAACTGGATACCCAGCAAGATTGCCAGTCTTCTAGCTTGTTTACTTGCCACAGTGCACTGTGCCACCTACCAATAGAAAGGAAAAAATAATGTGCATATTTCCATGAGAGAAATCCCACGCCTGCACCAACGTTGACCGCCGCCATGATTCTAGCCTACGTCACAGCGTCATGTGCGCTTTTTACATCCAACACAAAAACTGCAGTCGTGGTGCTTTGATTGTACTCAGAACTCGGAAATTCTGCCTTCTGAATAGGAAGATGTAGGTAACACCAGACTGCAGATGAGCTGCATACAGGGCTGGACTGGGACAAAAATCAGCCCGGGCGTTTTGACTAGAGACCGGCCCACCATTATAGGAAAAAACAAAGCCTTTGAATGAAAACAAACGCTGGTGTGACAGTGATGTACACTGTTTTGATGGCATATATGCATTAATCTATCAATCGTTTGTTGTAAGATTCAGATAATTATTTTTTTAAAAGCGAGACATTTTAAATGAGAATAAGAAAGAAAAGTATTTCTTTGTGCCCCCCTCTCCCTGTTAATACCCTACCTGCCCCCCTGGCAACACTTTGCTAGACCCGCCCCTGCACAGTTACCAGCTGTCAGCTACACAGAAAAGGATCCTGGTGTTATTTGTCTCTCAGAAACAGTTCACAACTTCCCTTCAACTCATCCATGTCACCTAAAAGGTAAACCTGTTTCTCCATCACCTGTTCAGCTCTGATGATTCAGTAAGGACATCTCCTGGTTTCATCTTCATGTTTCCCTCTCACCACATATCCAAACCAACATCATGACCAGCAGCTTTTACAGCTGTGGCTCCAGCAAACATCAGCTGATACTTGAAATTAATATTAAATAAATTCTAACAACAGCTGATCAAGCTTAAACATGCTGCTGTTGTTTAACGCGACCTCCGCTGGGTTCCTCTTTCTGGAGCAAAGTGGGCGATAAACAAACGAGAGAGAAAAGCCGATCAGCTGATCATTGATCAGTTTCATGATTGAAGTAGAAACAGGAGAGGGAGGGGAGAGAATGAGAGAAGAAGAAACAGCTGTGCAGCAAAGACACAGAATAACACCAGCTTTTGTGTCTTTTTCATTGTAGCTGAAGTCCGGGACAAACTGTGTTTCTTTTCACCTCAATACGAAACGAGTAATATTTTCTCTGGATACGAGACGATTCTGTTTTTTTACGGGATGGTTGGCAACTCTAATAATTAACCTTATGAACAAAATAAAGTTCAACATCAATAATATCATAGCACCCACCCAGCAGTATATAAACTCTATCATGCTAGCTAGTACGCAGTACGAGTTATTGTAACTGACTGTAAAAAGTCAGCACAACGAAAATAAACTAAACTTGGTTTATATCTGACCAGATAGACTGCAGGTCATAACTTCTTACCTGAAGTTCAGTTCACCTGACACTTGGACCAGTGGCCGCCTCGGGTCTCTCCTCCTGCCTCCCCTTTCTCTCATCCACCTGCTGGCCTCCACCACTTGCTAATGTTACTGAATCTGTGGAAGCTCCGCGATAGCCACCACACGAAGTAACGAATAACGAGCCTATCTAAATCCCAGTAATGAGTAACGCGTTCCTGATTTTGGCATAATAACTAGTTACCGTGCGCGTTACCACAATAATAACGTAGTTACTGTAACGCGTTACTTAACAACGCGTTAGTCCCAACACTGGTAACTAGAAGATCAAAGTTATTGAATAAATCAGTGATTTTAATGTTGTCGCGTATTAATGCATGAAAACCTATTGCTGCTACAATAAACCACCAAGGAAAACTCAAGTATCCCCACACAGACAAACAGACGGATAGTTTCCTCCAGCCTTCCACTTGCCTTCAGATTCTGCCCATCAAAGGGCAGCGAGCCGCTGACCAGCGTGTAGAGGATGACTCCCAGACTCCAGACGTCTACCTCGGGCCCGTCATACTTCTTTCCTTGGAAAAGCTCAGGTGCAGCATAGGGCGGTGAGCCACAGAACGTGTCCAGCTTGTTGCCCAGGGTGAACTCATTGCTGAAGCCGAAGTCGGCAATCTTGATGTTGGCATCGGCATCCAGCAGGAGGTTCTCTGCCTGACTCACACATCCATTCACACAGAGGAGGAAGCAGAGACGGACAGCAGGATGGAAAGGACAAGGAAGAACAGGAAAGATGGATGGGGGAGAAAAGAGAGTACAATGAGAATAAAGTTGTACTGAATACAAAGAGTGCAAACGAGGAGAGGGAAGTTGCACTTGTGTGTTATCCACTAATGCACAAGTTCAACTGGGCATGACTTATAGTGTATATATGTCACTGTGCCCACTGTGCATTTGCACATTCTACCCTCCCATACACTCATCAGTGTGATTAAAAACCCTTTACAGAGACATAGATTAAGACTAGTCAGAGATTACAACTTTGAGTTCAGAGTAATCTGTCAGTGAAATAAATTTTCTAGTCCTAGACTAGCCGTAATCCCCCTCTGAAAGTTGCCCCAGACATTCCTCTGAGCTTCCTCACCTTCAAATCTCTATGGACAATGTTCTTCGTGTGGCAGTAGTGGACAGCAGAAACAATCTGTGGACATAGAAAGGCAGACACCCTTGAAGTACCGACAAGAAAATGCAACAACTGGTGTAACGTTGACACCGAGAGGTAACGTATTCATACTTGTCGAAATTTGGCTCTTGCTTCAACTTCCTTCATTCTCCCATGAGACACGAGGTAGTCAAAAACTTCACCTGTGAGGAGCATATCAGCACATCAGTCAGGTAACAAAGCCAGAAGCTTTATGCTGTTAGCTAAGTAAACACTGCTGACGTACACAGTCAATTTTAATCACATCGTCAGCTTTTAATATTTAATAAGATGCAAGCACTGTAAGTTAATTTTAATATCCACAAATCATGTAATTGCATGAAAACATATAATAAACAAATAATACATGCAGACCAAAGGAACAGTTTGATATTTTAGGAAATGAACTTTCTTGCCAAGAGAACGACTGAGGCATAACAGAAGAGGGTAGCAGCGACCGTGGCTCCGTCCAGAGGTGATGAAAATCCATGTGAGAATAGTTTTAAGGTTTATCTTGTTTGATAAGACCAGACTACAACTTTGGAAAGACTAAATAATACTTCCTTCTGTATGCTGAGGCGTTGCGATGCTACAGTACTAATAGGCCTGGTATGCACATTAGCTTAAAGTGGCTAAAATTAGCACATCCTCCTAAAAAGATGGCTGTCTGTAACAATGACTGGATATTTCTCAAAGATATTTTAAAATATAAAATGCATATACGTGTCTTGTTTCATGGTCAAACTGACACAAATTCACTGAAATGTATTTAATATTTCTGTTAGGCGTTCCCATTTGCTTATGTGACCTGTATTCACATGGCTGCCATCTATGGCAGCCTCCAACTACTAACAACACGAAGGAACATCCATAACTACTGAAGCCATACAGGTCTGGTTATGTGGGCCATAAAAACTTGATAAAAGTCTTTTCTGCGCCCTACTTCAATATCACAATTATCTCACTTCACATTTTTAGAGACAGAATAGCTCCTGACACCTTCTAACATATAATGAAATAACATAACAAACTGCTTAATCCCCAAAACAATCAAAACATTCAGTTTTAATACTTTCTATGCTCTTTTGTGTGTGACCACATCTATGAAAGCAGAAGGTTTGGCCACTTTTTACGTGATATAAAAATGTCACATCGTGATATCATTGCTATAGTTAACACCATGTGTATATCTTCAGTAGTGTGCATGATAACAAGGTAAATCTGGGAATATCTTTTTAATACCTAAAAAAAGGAGCTACTTCAACAAATCTGAAAGAAAGCACAGTACTTGGCAAAATATCCAAGAAAACTGTCCCTGCAGTGGAAAAAAACAAACATATTTTACCACTTGAGGCAAAAAACACACCATAAAGTACAACCAGGCTATGAAGGAGGAAATACTAGCAGCTGGTAATGTGTCACCCAAAGTAAAGATATGACTCCACTGAGCGTCCCTGGAGCACTCTCTAGGTGCGCCCCATATGACAGGAAGAGCAAACAGTGGATGGAAATTACTGATGCGGTGAGATGAAGGAAAAACAGGGCTTTATGCAAATGGTTAAAAAGCTTGACCGAGGATACAACATCAGCTGGCAGACAATACTTTTCAGTTCTATTAGGTGACAAAATGAAGCAACTCCTGAGGAGTTACAGGGTTTACTTGTTAAGTGTTAAGCAGTTATTTTATCATTTTTTACACATTTTACTAAGGAAAAATCATTTGACGGAACTGAACGTGCTTTATTGATACACAGAATTCAATGAAGCTATTTGCCGATTAGACTGATGAAATCCCAGCGGTGACAGGGATTAGGGCCCCGTTCCCTGGAGTCTAGACGCTGGTGGTGGAAATGAAGATGGATGCTTTGATAGAGTCTGAGTAACATGGGAGATGCGGAGATGGCAAGAAAGGTGAATTGCATGAAGGCCTCTGCGAGGGAGAACGACAGTGATCGGTGAGATTTAAAGTAAGCAGAGCGGAGGCTGATTGGGCTGAAGAAGGCAGGCAGAAAGATGATTGGACTGGACCACAGCTGCTGCAATGAGCTTGAAAGCGTGGGAAAGTGGAAGTGATGTAATGCTTAGATTAGCCACCAAACACCTGGGAAGCAGACAGATGTGTGACTACAGAGCTTCCTTACTGAACTTACGCATAAGCTTCATTTCTATTGGAAACACCACTTTTGCACTTACATTTGACTTATGCTGTGTCACAGGCAATAATACTATGTGACTACTATTATATTGCTCCTGCTGCAGTATTTCAGTAGATTTACACTTAAAATGAGTAATTATGTAATCAATGTCAGCAGGGAAAGGATGGAAAATGGATTGCTAGATGCAAGCAACAAGAAAATGTTCACTGTTTTCTTTCAATATTGTAAAAAAAATCTGATCATATATTTTATTGACATACTGTGATATCATTTTGAATTTATATCATCTACCCCTTTTCCCAGGAGTGCATGCCCCAGCAAATTCACCACCAGTGTTAGACAGTACAAGGCTGAGAGAAATGTGAAAAACAAGACCAACAGATTCTACAGGACTCAGTTAGCATTTTAAATGTTAAAGTTCAGTCCCAAAAAGAACGAACGTATGGCTTGTTTGGAAGGGTTGGCAAGAGAAAGCCTCTTTATTATAAAAAGACTTCTGGAACAATGTCCTTTGTACAGATGAGACCAAAGTGAAGATGTTTGGCCTGTCGCTACATTTGGAGAAAACCAAACAGCATATCAGCAAAAACACACTGCATCAGCTGCTAAGCCTGATGGTGGAGGGTTGATGATCTGTGCTTGTCCTGCAGCCACAGGACCTGAACAACATGCAGTCACCAAGTCAACCACGAAATCCTCTGAATGCCAAAATTTTAGAGTCAAAGGTCAGTTTGTCTGACAGTTAACGTTAAAAGTGAGTCATGCAACAGCATAATGAGCTCAAGCAGAAAATCTACAAAAGATTCAAAATGTTGCAATGGCTCAAAGTTCAGATCACAACCTGACTGAAATGCCCGAAAAAATCCAACATTTTTAAGAAGCGTGCACCAAAAATCCTCCACAAACATGTAAGAGATTTATAAAGTCCTGCAGACAATGATTCATGAGAATTATTGCAGCAAAAATTGATTCTACAAGCTACTGAATCATGGGGTTTATCTGGGGTTTTTCACAGGACTCCACATCTGCTTTCCTATATCTGCTTGAAAAACTAGCTGTAAATCTGTAAATATGCATCATAAAAATACTGAAAAACATTACCCAAGTCTGACCACTAATATTTCTCTACAGCAGCTTAGCTGTTGTTTTAATACTATCGTGTTTGTGCACTATTATGTACTCTTAAACATGCTGCAGGAAAAAGCATATTATGGCCTTCACAGGCATTTTACACCACTACGACTCCCTAATACTTGTTTTTTACCCCCTGACTTAAAGGCTTGTAAAAAAAAAAAACCCCACAATGCCTCTGACATTCGCCAAGGTCACAGTAAGAAAATGATATGGTCTCAGACACAACACAGAAAAATGGGATTGGTGACGAGAAATTGACACAAATAGAAACCAATGGACGCAAACAGGAAAAGGATAGTGTACAGATACGTGTGCTGGCGGGTATTAATGTGTTTAAAGTCTGTTTAAAAGCAACATTATTACTGCACTGAGGCTGCTCACTTATTTATGTTGAGGTCCCATATGCTATTAACTTTAAATACAGAGCAGCTATTAGCGCATAGCCCACAGCCATCTTTTTAAAGAGTCTGTCTATCACATATAGCCATAAAAAGGTTTAGGCACACTATATTCCAATATGTCATAGTGCCTGAACATGACATATGCATTTCTGGACAGCTATCACTTGAGTTCAATCGCCCACAAAAATTATTATATTTCACAATTTTAGATTAAAAGATGTGATACTGTAGTTTTGGTTATTTAGATGTTATTTAGGCTTCTTTAAATTAGCTTTGTTACAGAAGGAACGTTTCCTTTAATTTCCTTTGAGTTCAAGATTGACAACACTGCCATTTGTACTATACGTATAAGATTACAGCCTTATAGAATAGGCTGCTTTGTTCTGCTAAGGTAAGCTAACTGACAACTGGGTCTCATATGATACTGTGGAGATGAGAGTGGAACAGTTTTCTCACCCTCAGAATAATATCTGTTTTCAATTTTTTGAGGGTGTTAATGCAATAGCATTGAGGCACATTATTTATTGCTCATCAGATGTATTATTCTTATTGGGTGTGCCAGTGCATCAGCATGAAGGCACACTATTATTAGTCAGATTTACTGTTGAGTATGCCAATGCAAGAACACTGAAACACTGAGGCACATTAGATATTAATAAGTCAGACTTATTTTTATTATTCTTCTTCTTCAGCCTAACTTTTTTTATGCGCGTCTCTATATCAGGATGGGAAAGTAATGACACATTTTTGCAAATTTGATAATAATAATTATTATCATAATAATAATAATGGGAGAGGATACTGAAAACGCAGAAAACCAGGCCCAGTAGTTTAAGTTTATAAACAATTTTGATTTTTTTCTGGTGTTTTCCTGCCACAGTGTGATGATGTCATCCACTGTAAATAAATAATCAGAAAAAAATGCTTTCTTTCTTTCTTGCAAATACTTTTTATTATACTTATATAAAATATTTTTTAACATGAAGGTGTTTTTGTCCTCTTTTATCTAGTGTTTTTCTCATTATGGTTGGACTTCTCTGGTTCTCCCACCAAAGTCCAGCCTCCTGCAACTGCCTTGCTCATTAAGAGCGATTCAATTAATAGCAAATTCTAGCTGAAAAATCGGAAGTGCAGGGTGTCTTTAATCATAACTAAACATATGCAAACATGCACTTTCATTGAATTTCTGCATGTAGCAACATTTTTCTAGTCAGGAATTTATTTTCTTTTAATATGACACCAATGCAGAGAGTGTCTACCAGGCACTGGAAATACCCCAGGAGCTATTGATTATTTTGTACATATTTTTACATATGTAGTGTACATAAATTCTCTGAATGATGAGAGACAACGTCAAAGCGATTTTTCAAATAGTGAAGAACAAATCCGGCCGAAGTGAATAAGTGTTTGGAAGGCTTAAACCCCTTAGACACTGTGTTTCTATAATGGATCAATTAACTGAGTCTGTCAGATCTCAGTCTTGCTATTGATATTTCTCAATGACCAACTTCAACTACATCCCTACAACATTTTATCAAAAATACAACATAACATTGCCAAAACACAAGGTTATGATTTACTCTTTCTATTGTGAAAATGTATTATCGGCTTTCATGTTTGTAAAATTGGTTGTGCGCAAGCAAGAAAACAACAACTGTGTGGATGTAGCGCGCCACATAATATTAAAGCAAACCAGGAAGCTATTGTTTTCAGGCTCATAAGGCATGAAAGCAGTTCTCACAGATGGAAAAAGTATAAATATTCCTCAATTAAGTAGAAGTACAAATACTTGTAAAGTTAAAGTAGTAATTGAACTTAAAAAGTGAAAAAGTAAAAGCTCTGAAATGCACTTGAAGTATAAAAGAAGGCACACTGACATTTCATACTATGAAGCATCACAATAGCTACAGATCCATGGATTGCACTAGTGTGTTGCTAAAAAAAAAACAAAAACCTAAAAAGTTCAGCAGTGCCCGCACCAAGACTGAAGCTATTGTCAATGGTGTGATACTGCTACATTCAGTGGAAGTCACTCTTGAAGCTCTTAATGAAATCCAGTACGGTGGCATTTCTCCGACTTAAGTAACCATGGAACAGGGAAAATATTCCCAATCATACTTTGACTGGAAGAATGGTGCCGTGCAAACAAAATTAACTGAGGTTAGAAACGCCAAATGAGACAGCAGAAACCATTGCACAATACCTCACTGGTACCTCACTATAATTTTTCTTATACAGATGAGACATTATTTCTGTAACACTATTTAATTCCAGAGGTTTTATTTTTTTTTGCACTTGTTGACTTGTAAAAGCCTATATGACATTTTCTATTTCACCATTCACTAACCGCACAAAGAAGGCATCTTTTAAATATGTTAAAATTTTCTTTAAACAAACAGTATTATTAAAATTCTTCATGACTGGGCCAAATGTCCTCTTTTTTGGAAATCAAAATATGGTCACCCTACACTACTGACACACCTGAATCAACAAGAATCAACAAGACATAAGTTATTGATATTACATGAGCTATCAAGGATGATTTCGGTCAATGAATCTAATCAATATACTCATCTTAAATTGAATTTGATGTCTGATACCTGCTATATAACCTAACATTGACCATGAACACTAGCTGCTCCAGTCCAATATGGTACATTACTATAAACCTCACCACAGTTAGCAGCTAGCTTCAAGTTTCCAGTCTATAAAATGTCACTGAGCACTCCTTATCTTTAAAAATATTCTCTCTTCTTCCTCTCCTGCCCTGTCATTGTTACACATTTTTCTGTCTCTGCGTAAAGTTGTTTCACATTCTGTCTTTCCTGGGAAATACAGCCTCTGTACCGTTAGCTAACACACACCCTGTGTGACTAGCCAAACAGACACACAGAAACAGGAGCTAGCTTAGCTTTGTGTAAATACTAGAAAGGGGAAAGAGCCACTCTGGCTCTGTAGAACATACCAGCCATTGATTATATCTTTGAGAAAAATCCCTTTTTTGTGCATATATTAGATAAATGAAGTCAAATAAGAAGGAAAACCAGGGTGTTCTTTCAATTCCATCTGCTAAATAAGGCTAACTGGCTGCTTCCACTTATGTATATATTTCCTCTATTTACATGAGAGTGAAAATCACTCTTATTAAGCTAATATTAAACTGAACCCTTTTTTAACCTGTTCTGTGGATATGGATGAAAAAAGGAATCAGTGTTTTTAAAAAATTGTACCACTTTTATTCTGTTTTATTGCACATCCTAAAGAAAGACCGCATCTGTAAAATCAGCCACATACTGCTCTCACAAACAGTTTTCATTTTGGAGCTTAGATGCCAAATCTGCAACCCTATACATCATTTGGGCTCCATCATAGCTTTCCTGGACATGATGGTTGATGTACCTACCTCCACTGGCATATTCCATGACTAGGTAAAGGGTCTTATCCGTCTCAATCACCTCGAAAAGCTGCACTGTAGCCCAAAACAGAACCAGATCAACATCAAAACACAAAACAAAAGCTGTTAATGTTATAAAAAATGCACAGGTATCTGTCTGGCTCTCTTAATATGTAGGAAAGTCATTAGTGCAATGGGAGATGTCACTCTGCACTTCAGTCAGTGACTGCTTAAGAGCTCATACCTTTTTACTACTGCCTGCGCACACACCTTGTGACAAAGTACAGTAATGTGTACATTAACTTACCTATGTTTGGGTGATTTAAGCCTTTCATTATCCGTACCTCCCGAAAAAGCTGGAAGAAGAAACAAAATTTACATTTCATGATAAATAAAACCTCAGTGGAATTAGGTGCTCAGGAGAACTGGTTTCAACTATGGAACCAGTCTCTATACAGTGGTGGAGAGGGCATTACTGCATTCACTTTGTAGAGATCCATGTCAGTTAAACTAGAGTTTCCCTGAAGTTTTATGATCCCAGAGAACCATGAAAATGTCAAGCAATTATAAGTAGGCTGAGCTTCTCATTTGAAGCATGTTGCTGTTAATTCCCACATGTGACACTGAATACTAAAATAGTTGAAATGTCAGTAGAAACTGAGCATAGTTAAACACTTCATGTAAACGATTTTCTCCATTTCATTTAATTCACTTTTAAATTACAATAACAAATCTGTCATTTTCTAATTGCACAATTTAGAACTTTTTAAAGATAAATTCCAGTTAGGGGCTCACATTTGTCCATTGCATGTTGCTCTTTGTATATACATATACATTCATTCATTCATTCGCTTCCGCTTATCCTTTTCAGGGTTGCGGGGGGCGCTGGAGCCTATCCCAGCTGTCATAGGGTACACCCTGGACAGGTTGCCAGTCTGTCGCAGGGCCAACACACAGGGACAGACAACCATTCGCACTCACTTTTACTCACACATTCACACCTAGTGGCAATTTGGATTATCCAATTAACCTATCCCCACAAGCTGCATGTCTTTGGACAGTGGGAGGAAGCTGGAGTACCCGGAGGGAACCCACGCAAACACGGGGAGAACATGCAAACTCCACACAGAAAGACCCCGGCCTGATGTTGGAATTGAACTCAGGACCTTCTTGCTGTGCGGCAACAGTGCTAACCACCGTGCCACCGTGCTGCCCCATATACATATACATATCATGCTCATTTCCAGCCATACACTTTATTCTTGGACATCTCTAAAGTAGCTCGTCATGATTCACATTAACAATTTTTTTTTTTTTATCTGATACTTTATGTTATGAAGGTGAGGCTCTCCCTAAAGTGTGCAATATTAGCTGCATACACTTTAATGACCCCTACCTAAAACCACGATTTCGTTTCACGTGCAGATTTAGTAAGTCTGTCAAAGGGCAGCATCCAGTGCTTGCGAGCACTTGCCTTGACAATTCGCCAGTTTAAAGGTTCCAGAAAATTTAAAGTAACATCATTTCTCGTTCTTTATCAACAAGTCGAACTGTTATATGAGAGCAGGAGAGCCCGAGACAAACCTTTCTCAACAAACGGGGAGCAAGTGAAGCAACTACAAATGAGATAGCAAGATACTGTTGAACTGTTGACCGACATATTACCTGGTAGTGAATACATTGATGGGTTATCTAGGTAACCACAAACAGGCAGGAGTTAGCTTTAAAGCAACAGGCAATGAGTGTTAGAAATGTGTTTACTGAGATCTCAGCATCTATGCAACCAGAAACCCTTTATAAAACAGAGGTGCTGCCCAGCTGGTCAGTGGCATGAAAAAATTGCCTCACTTTTCAAAATTGGAAATTACAGCCCTTTTGTACAGTACATGTACAGTCTGTGATGTAAATAACGATGTGCCCTATAATGCCCACAGTGCTTTTATAACAAAGAATTTATAACTTATCTTGTAATGCATCTCTTCCGTACAGTACAGTAATGTGCAATTCATTTTACCACAAAAAACCAAAGAGGAGCAGACAAATGTATAATAATCCTCATAATAAAATGATTTTCATTTTAAGAGCAAGCAAAGCCCACACAGCAGTGTGATGAATGGAGCCAAATTCAGACCAACATCTACTCTGACCCCCCCTCCTGTCTGTAATACTGTGAGGCACATATTTGTACACTTCAGTCAGGGGCTTTAAAATGTATGCCAGCTCTCCCAGTTCCATGAACATACAGTAACAGTACCACTGTCATAACAAAAGGCAGTTGGTGGCAACTCTCTTCCATGATGTCAACTACAAAAAAAAGGAAGAAGAAAAAAACGATGGTGCGATAAGCAATTCTATTCTTTTTTTTCTCACTCCCCTTTCCCACATCTCCCTCCATCCCCTCCTCCTCCTCCTCCATTCAATTCCTTCAGCAGTGCCCCAATATCACTGTTGCCATAGCAACCTAGGTATTAAGACCAAGCTCCTTCCCAGCTTCTCCAGCTGTGCTAGAGGGAATCTTGGGATGCGTAGCGCTTAAGTGTCTTATCATCCAGGCCATCCCATTAATTCCTTGCTCATCACAACGAGGCTGAGAAGAGTCAGATCCATCAAAACAATAAACAATCCCCCAACACTGCAAAGAAACAGCAGGTCTATGTCAGGATGCATGTGAACAGTGGTTATAAGCTTCCTGGCCGTAGCTAAGACAGAGCAGAAACGCGCTGAAATAGAAATTTCTGCTTGGATGTGATGTGTCTTTAACACGCACTTCATTTCAGACAGGACTGTCGTATAAAGAGAAGACAATTACTTCCATCTGCAGCAATTTATATTTGGCGGCAAGGCTCTGTTCTGTGGCCTCTCCACCAATTCTATGCACATGTATCGAAGGCAGGGAGAGCAATAAGACCCCATAGCATTGTAAAGTAGACGATGGATGGCACTGATGAAGTCAGAAATAGCCAGAACAAGAGGAACTGGAATGGTGGTGAGCTGCAAAGTGGCACGCACCTGTAGCAAGTGCGGACAGGTTGAAGCAGCTCGAATATCTAAACGAGATTGACCAGTTACATACATACAAAGGTGTCAACGATGTGGGATGTCACTGTTAGCTTTTGTATTCTGCCTGAATTAACATGCTTAAGTTCGGACTTTGTTATCTTTCAACTAATCTCTACAAAACCATCCACATTGTGTTAATATTGCCTCTTTTGTGTGTTTAAATCTAAGGACTTTCACTAGCCCACAGGTATGTGAAAAACTATAACCAGTGGCCAGGTGTTGAGTTTTCTCCCTAATTGGTGGAAATTCCTTCACCTCTCTCGTCTCCCACAAGAGCCAATCCAATCCACAAAAAGGTGCACCCAGGAAGATGGCATGACATGGAAGTTGGGATTACAGCTCCTGAACCGGATGCCATGAAATAAGCACCAGAAATATGATTTTAAGAATGAGGATTGCAGGAAGTCAGTGATCAAAATCTTCCAGGACATTTTTGCAATGGTGTTACCCTCCACATTAATGTAAACAAGGGGTCCTATCCTATAGAACTAGTGTCTTGTGGACTGCATCAAGCCAGACATGCAGATGTCTTCAGTCAAATGAAATCACACACATACTACACACAAATAAAACTGGATTATTTCATCCCTGATTTGATTTTGCCTGGTCTGTTCACTTCTTGTGCACAGGCAGAGGAGCTTGTGCATGTTGAGACTTTGGCATTATGTGGATATTATAGGATGCAGCACATGTCACATGCATTTTCTGAGCTTCTATATACCTTTTATTTTTCTACATCACACAGCTACATGAGGCGCACATTTTGAGACACAACAGCTTAATAAAATAATGAAATCTTCAATCCATGTCTCCAGCTCCAAGTGTCTATAAACCCAGCTCCTGCTCCATCTATACCAGACATCCATGTATAACAAGCCATACAAGTATCTACAGTTCAGACTCACATCTCAACATTCTGCCCAGCAGGAACAAGAAACCAGACTGTGCCATGCACCCGACAGACACCAAGGACAGCTGATTTTGTAGCAATCCACCTCTGAACTGCTACAAAATCTTGTGTTTTCTTTGTTATGCATAGAAACAAGCTTTTCATGGCAATCTAAGAAGGTATAGGTTGCGTGACTGTGGTTTATGAAATAACTCAGTCCCTCTCAGGCCGGTGATTAGCCCAGAGAGAGACAAGAGTTGATCTCTGGAACAGAGGTCTCCTCTCACTCCCATCCAGTCCCTAGCACCTGTCAAACAGCATCACATCCCATGAGCCCTCTCTCTATCAGATGCTGTCTCATTGCTGTCCCTTGTGAGAGGGTGGAAGCAGCTGAGGATAAACCTGACCAGCCTCTAAACCCCCAACAGAATCCACCTCACTTGAATGCTTTGTTTCAGCTTATGAAGACAAATAACATCAAACCAGTGTGCGTTTCTATTTTGTACCTGAGCACATAACACATATATTCCCTCGTCTCATTAGTATCAAAAGGAAAAACTCACCTTTTGTAGGCTGGTTGGGTTCAACTGAGTTTTGTCAATGATTTTTATTGCAACCTGGAAGAGACATCAAGAAATTTTTGATGAGTGAAAAAAAGATAGCAACACTCTTATATGATGCTGTGAAGCCTTTCCCACTGATATAACTGACTCATATCTAAGAATTCTTTTCTCAGCACTCAGAAATGCAGAAAAATCTCATTTTGAGAGGCATATTTAAATCGTCTTCTACAGCGAGTAAACATGGACTGAGGCCACTCGGAACATTTACTTCCACAAGCTGTTGTCACGCGAATTTGAGCGGATTTAATCCCTACTGACTAGAACTGGTGCTGCTAAACCAGGCGCTGCTAAGTAGATGATGAAAGTTCTTTCCGAGCTTTGTTAAATACATAATTAATCATAAAGTGTCATAAAGAAAACATGTACTACAAATGATAAAAACATGTATTAAAAGTTATTATTCTCTGTCTCTCTTCCACAGCATGTCTTTATCCTGTCTTCCTTCTCTCACCCCGACCGCTCGCAGCAGATGGCCCCGCCCCTCCCTGAGCCTGGTTCTGCCGGAGGTTTCTTCCTGTTAAAAGGGAGTTTTTCCTTCCCACTGTCGCCAAAGTGCTTGCTCATAGGGGGTCATGTGATTGTTGGGTTTTTCTCTGTATGTATTATTTTAGGGTCTACCTTACAATATAAAGCGCCTTGAGGCGACTGTTGTTGCTGTATAAATAAAATGGAACTGAATTGAAAAACTTGTTAACTCTTATCTTATTAGACGTAATGCAATTATTTAGTCGTGTGTTTAGATTAGGTTGTTTTTACCCACAGTTTGAAATAATTTCACTTCATAGTTTCCCAGTTTCCCTTAAAAGGACCTAGTATGTGTTTCCTTATTTCCTGTCATACATGTAGTATTGCAGTGGTGCATGCTCATGTTAAACATGGCTATAGTTTAATATAATGAGTCCACTGTATGCACAACTAACGCCTTGTGAGCACATTAGCCCCTCCTCTCTGTTTGTGAGTGGCAGCCGATGAGAAGAAAGGTGGCTTAAACTGAAGGACTTCGCTGAGGTACATGCAGTATATAAGGACTATTTTGAACTTTGAGTCATCCAAAGAAATTCTACTTGAGTCCAAGAATAAAATATGGAGCTTGAAGCTCAGCATTAAAGATACAGAAGATAAGTCAATCTATTTGTGTTAAAATAGCTGGCTCAAAGAAACGTACACAAATAAATTTTAGAGAAGGACTAATTAGGAGGCAAGGAAAATGTACTTTTTAGAAAATATAATTAAAAGGAGGGCTCTCATGAAGACATACTACTGGATTCTTAAGATAATATTAAGGACACCAGCACATCGGCCAAGTGTTACCTTTCATTTTTTACAGTTATATCCATCACTCACTCCCACCTTTGATGTCTGTTTCTCTTGTAACTCACCTCCCTGCCCGTCAAAATGTGGCGGGCCAGCTTGACCTTGGCAAAGTTTCCTTTGCCGATGGTCTTGAGCAGGCGGTAGTTGCCTATGTGCGGCTGTTCATCAGAGCAAGAGGCAATCGAGTTCCTGCACCGGGCACCCAGAGAGCGGCTGGACTGGCTGGTGGCCTTATCTGAGCGGCTGGCCCCCAGTGACACATGCTGGAGGAAAATGAAGGGGAAGAGGTTAGGTCACTGTGCCAACAGCAATATCACACAGAGCAGCAGCAGCAGGCTGGAAAAGGACTTTAAGGATGATCTACAACCTCAAACGACTGATGGGCCTCCAGAAGTAAAATAGCATGCATTAGTTAGTGCCTGCAGCCTCTTCAAGCTACTCATAAACTCTGTCTCCAAACAATAAGACACCTCTCTCTTTTAGTAGCTAAAGTGTTTGTCACATTGATCGCTGCACAGTGTAACACATACTGTGTAAGTGACAAAAAACACATTGGTGACAACACTTACAATAAGCAACCCAGCTTTGTATATCAAATACTGCTCATAATGACAAGTTGGTGCCATATCCCATAATCATTCCAACAGATGTTTGACCCGTAATGACAAAGAGCAACAACCTGGAGCTGATCTGCATGTGACTACATGTCCCTCATTCCTGGGCTAACAGCTGTATTCCAACACAACATACTGTTTCCATTTTGGGCTCAGCATCATCTTCTTCAGAGGTCTGCTGCTTCACTGCTGATAGATGTCTTCATCCATTTTGACAGGGGATACAGGTAACGCTGTTGCTAGAATATGTGGTGGCCCTGAAGCTTTCACAACCCTGTAAACAGTTGATCCTGGACCCCAACACTTTAGAGCATTGCTGTGCAGTTCTGATAGTCTCACGCTTGAGTCACAGATAATTTTCAAGGGGAAAACGACAACATGCAATCACACAAGCAAAGCCTGATGCAGCACAGCATGAAACAGCTACTTGTCATGTGACAAACAAAGGGAAGATATTAAAGAGGGAAACATAAGAACAGGTGGTAGTGAGTGGGGCAATAAAGAGGTATCACCTTTCACTGTTTGTAAGAGGAAGAAGTAAAAAAACAACAACACAAAAACAAAAAAATAGGGAGCAGATGCCGACACAGTGGTCCCTGGCCAGCCCTGGGCCCTGAGGCATCACACTTCCATTCCCCCCCAGCATGTCATCTTGCTCTTAGTTTCACACGCAAACACAACCACTCATAGCCTTAACCCCCACCTTCCGTTATTCCTTCTCTTGCTTCCAGTCATGTTCCTATGCCCCACCTTGGTGCCAGTCGGGATCCAAACTCCACAATCAAACATCTCCAACCAATACCACGGGCAGCACACACATGCATGCGTGGCGAGCAAGCGAGTGCATTAATCCCCCTGCGCTGTTCGTTGCACATCAAGCCAAGCCTCACCTGTGACTGCCAATATGGCAAGACACCGTTTCATCCGCTCCATCCATTCATCTGTCATCATCGTATAATCGAGATGCAACAGTAACAGCTCCAGATCACTTCTAATAGAGGTATCTCCATTCACAATCAATCACACACCTCATAAAGTCACACACTCCTGCACATTCACTTCCACACACACACATCCACACATCTATTGGCTTACCCATCCTTCTGTGCTGAAAGCTCTGCTAACAAACAGATGGGGTTGGGGTGGGGGGAGGGGGTGCAAAAGTGTTGAGGGCAATGAAATGACATAATGCAACATAAATCAGTCATGCGCCCATTTAGATATTAGATGGATAGATTCCACATATGCAGACTGTTCGGTGTCAGCTTGCTTCTTTTCTGCAGGCCGTTTCTGTTTTCCACAGCATACAATGTATGGCGCTGTCTGACACCCACTGGCTCTGGGGTTGATCGCTTTGTAGGCTGCGCAGCAATGGACTGCACATCATTTTACGCAGTAATCCCCTGGCTTCAGCCGAACAGTCCAGATATTCTCTCTACGTTTATTTTGGCCTCTTGTGCTGCTCTCGTCCCACCCATCCAATTTCTAGGGAACACACACACACATATACACAACAGCAGCAGCAGCAGCAGCAGCAAGGAGTATAATGTGACATCACTATCTCTCCAAGCCTTATAATAAGAGGTGACGGCTGGTTTTCAGGCTTTCTGCGCATATCCGCTGAGCGTTATCGTATGCGGATGGACTCATTCCGGGCTGTTTGCCTGCCATCAGCTCTTTCCCTGCACAGACACCCAAGGTTAGCCTTTTTTTTCAAAGAGCCTGCTCTGTTTAAATATCCGTCCAATATCAGGACAGCAGAGCCTCAAACGGGAAAAACATCACCATCTACGACCCCCCTCCCCTCAACCATCCGCACAATGAATAAAACCACAGACTGCCCAAAGCCACACATATGCAGATATCTTTTTTCTTCTTTTTTTTAAGGGATGCACGATCTATCGTCTGCAGGCACACAAACACAGGCTGCAGACTGGAATCGCACTTACATGGTCTCCACTACTCCTGTCGTTTCCAGACGGTAATGCAGATCGAGAAGACATGTTTTCTTTCTCCTTTTTTCCCTGAGTAAGAATCACGGTGTGCGCGCGCGGATGAGATTTACAGGCTCCACAGACGGAATAACATCCGCAGATATGACCCACCGTCCCAAATCAATCTGCCTCTTCTCCAACCGGCCGAGCCACGGTCGAGAGGAGACCTCTGCCTATCATGGCAGCAATGGGTATGTGGAAGGGGGGTGTCCTCAAACAAGCTGCATGTTCCACCATGCACTGTCAAGAAAGGGAAAAAATGAGCGGTGCAGCAGATGCCGTGTAACGCAAATCCCGAGCACTGAAGAAGTGCTAAAATGCGGTGATGTTTGGACGGAACCCAGCGTCTCTGTGGCGACTCTCCACCCCCTGCCTCATCCTCATTTCGCCATACAAAACAAACACAGCTCCCTCTGGATGTGTGTCATCTCCCTCTGTCATAATACCGACCGACAGAGCCTGTCCTTAACCCCACAACGCCAATGCAAGCCGCAGCACGAAAACGCGGCTTTACGGTGCAGCGGAGGGAAAAGGCCGGAATGTTCGGAAATCGGTATTCCCGGTCGGTGAGATGCGCACCACCGTAAAGTCAGGAAGAAGACACAGGGACGAGACTTCCGGTTGGTTTGGGGGACTGACAATATGAAAGTTATGTTTGATGTTCGAGACAAAACGACTCAAATATCTATTATCTGATCTATCAGGTGATCACTTTCAGCCTTTGTGTATGAGGGTAAGAACCAGGGCCCCTCCCTCCGGGGGCTTTAATCTGAATGCACACTAAACCTATATTGTGGTCAGTTGTTACGCTCCATTAAATACCTTTGTGTTGTGTCTTTATGTAAAGGAACACACAAAATGGTCATCAACATAAGGAACATATGCTATAATGCAGTAATGCTCTCATATTGTGTATCGTTTCCAAACAATTATCTCCTCCTAATGTTAATGATGGTGAGATTAAAATAACAATGATGACGATAAAAGAGGCTACTTGGGTCAGGCGGAGGCCGATGATTCCCTAAAACATATTGTTACATATTTGTATTTTTCTTTTTGCTTTCTTCTGGCACCTGGATGTTGTTTTTACTCAGAGTTTCAATGAGTGGTTAATTCATTTTAAACCTTTTTTATTTTCACGTGTGTATCTTAATCGGTCTCCATAAAGAGCATTAATGTAGCTACAAATTAACCAGTAATAAAGCAGGCCGTAGAAGTATCACCCTCTCGTTGTGCTAACTGGGGCCAAGTAAAGTAAAGTAAAGTGTGTGTGTATGTCCCCATAGGGAAATAGTTCCTCTGCATTTAACCCATTCAAGCAGTGGGCAGCCACCAATGCAGCGCCCGGGGAGCAGTGTGTAAGGACGGTACCTTGCTCAGGGGTACCTCAGGGTAGCCGTTCAGTGGAGTCGAACCCCCGACCTTCCGATCATAGGGCCACCACTCTACCTGCTGAGCTATCCCTGCCCTTCACAAAGCCAAGTCAGACCGAAGCGCTCCACACATCGACCAACCTCACCATTTTATTTTGGAAACTCAATTTCCTAACTTCCTGCCTGAGCTGTCTAACCGTATTGCGTTTGATGCGACTCAGATGCGCCACATCAAAGATGCTGACAGGTCCAGCACAACACAACCCACTACCGGTTATACCAGCGTAGTTTTGTGCGTAAATGAGCATAAACTATCCAAAGATGGCCGAAGTGCAAGGCTTCTCCATCCAAAACAGTGATTCATAAAGCGGTTCTCTGCCTTTATAAGACCTGGTGTCTGGCTGGGGCCTGCACAGGGAGAGAGATAGTGTTTGCTGTGGGAGCTGAGGCTCTTCTCTCTGTTAGAGCGAATGCCTTAAAAGGCAGAGGCATCACAGAGTTAAAACGTGAATCCCTTTGTGTATAATGTAATGAAATCCCCTGAAACTTAACATAATGGGTGGAAAACTGTTTTGAAATTGTAACCAGGCAAATGTTGTCCCCCCCAATAAACCTCTACACAACACTCCTAAAATTACACATTCTAAACATTTTAGGGATCCAGAAATAAAAGTGCCAAGCTACTTCATGTCCACTCATCAGCTCTGAAATAATGATACTTTTTTCTTCACACTGTCAGTGAGGTGCTTCCTGGTTCCCTCTAGGCTACTGGCTTCATATGAGCACATGTGTGTATATGTGAGTGTCTGCACACACACATATACATGCTTTGCATTCTGTCTGATGGCCAGCAGGAGGTGACATTTAAGGTTGCAGAACATGTCTGACTATATAGAAGTCTGTGATTAAATGGCCCTCAGCTCCCTTCATCTATCACCTCAGTCAAAGCTTTTCTGACTAGTTTTTTGGTCTCAGTTGCTGGTTTCAGTTCTTACTAAATACAGTATGATGTTTATTTTGTAAATTATTGCCTCCATTAATTTCCAGAAGGATGATAAAGAAGAATACATTTTGCCTGCTGTGTGAACAGAGTGCCTCAGTTTAACACTTGCTCACGACACACTGTTTCAAAAAAATATGGAATATAACGACGATGCTCCACTCAAGGCTTTACAAGTTCACAAAGCAGCAATGTTTAATGTCTATTCTATGGTCCACACTGGGTTTGTGGTGGAACACACCAACACACCAACACACAGTCATGACACTACGACCTGTGCAGTTACTGTGACTGATGCCTTATCTGTCTGTCGGGTCTTGCACTTAGTAAAAGATGCACATGTGCATGTCTACAGCTCCCTAGAACTAGGAATTAAGAAGCTATGGCTAGTTAGCCTGATTGTCTCTTTTGATATACCTTTATTAGTCCCACAAGGGTCTGCTGTGCTTTAATGGCATTCTGTTATTTGCTTAGGTAGAGATGCCTTTTCTGCACTCACCAAAGAACTCTATAATAAGTAACTTTTGCATCCGTTGTCATTCAAACTATTTCCTTATCGTTACTCAAATTCCAGCTTTATTTAAGTCTGTGAGGCAAAATCAGGTTTTCTGAAACACAAGGCTTTTCCCTCTATTTCCTCCACCTCAAATGCTTTATTACACATCTGTCAAGTTGTTTTCTGTGTGGCTCATGCCTGATGGCTTATCTTATGTTTCTAAGAATGAAGGCCCCTGTTAAAGGTGCCATTCAGGCTTTAATTAAATTGTCCTTGCCCTACTTTTGTTAAGCATATAGCCATTCCCGAGAAACCAATTTATGTCGTTTCCACTGACCCTCCTGTAACTACACTGCGATCTTCCTAATAGTAGGCTACTTTCACAAGATGACTTCTTACACACTCTCCCCAGACTTCCAACAGAGACAGTAATCTGTCATCCATCATGTTTTCATAGCCCTCCTGTCTGCTGTCTTCTAGGAGGACTGTCCTCCAGTTCATACTTCCATCACAGCGCTCAGGTTTGTAAAATGTAAATGAGTACAAAATATACATTTTCTCAGTGATAATATGTGAAGTTGCTACAACAAAACCAAATTCCAGCATCACCAGCAGTCCTTGCTGGTTCATAAGTAAATAGCTCAATAGTCTGACAATTGCTAAGAATTTAGGGATTTCATCCTCTGCTGTACATGATATCATTAACATTCTGAAAAGTAGACTGAAAGCCAGTAATGAATCAATCTTTGGGTCTTCACGCAGCATTGCATTAGGTTTAAACTTTAGGGAAAAATGTCAGTGTTGAACAAGTGCTGCTGGTTTCTCCAGGTGTAAATTCATTTAAGATGGAGCGATGCAAAGGAGAAAAATGTACTAGATAATCAGTTTTTTCTATCTGTGCAGTCATATCGTTATAAAATATCAGACTGAAGCACTTAAATGAGCTTTGAAATTTTTGCCTGTGAATCTGCCACTTCTGGCATCTCCCTAAATTTTGTAGGACTGTCATCTACAGTTTCCCTCTACTTTCTTTGCACTTGGATCACAGCGAGAGGAGCTCATTGTTAAAATAAAAGGTAAATGTTACTGTCGACTACACTGATTTAAGAATGTGAACACCTAACCGCCTTGCTAGGACCTGTATGAGACTGTAATGGGACACAAGACTGCTTGGAACTCAGTGCTAATGTCAGCATGCTAACAGTGAAAATGCTGACATGCTGATCAGTCTAATGTCTAATGTTTGTGTGTTGTGCCATCTAAGATTAGTATGTTAGCATACTAACACTGGCCCATGTACACATGTAGATGCTACACTGGTCACTGGAATTATGTCAACGCAGCCACCATGTTGTTACAGAGTCTTGTAATGCATGCTAATCTAGAGAGGCAGAAATGTGTAATTAAAATTATTATAACTCACTCACTGAATTTTCAAACAAATTTCAAGCATTGTTTTTCTTTTTAAATATTAAAAAAATGCTTATATTATGTTGATAGTAATCATAATGGTTCTTTAGTGTAATGTTTAAAATTAACATTACAGTTCTTCCCAATTTATAACTGAGCAACAGGCAGTATTAATCCATCATTTAAATGGCTTTATGGTCCAGTCCTGTCAAAGTTTAGCTTAAACGAGAGCTCCAGACAAATCATTTAGTCTCCTTTCCTCAGTGGCTCTTTCAATCTGTGTCTTTTTGGGAACCTGCACACAAAATAAATCCAGTCTGTGCTGCGCTGCATGTTTTGCTTGAAACAATCTACAGGGTGGGCCATTTATATGGATACACTGTAATAACACGGGAATGGTTGGTGATATTAAAGTCCTGTTTGTGGCACATTAGTATATGTGAGGGGGCAAACTCCTCAAGATGGGTGGTGACCATGGTGGCCATTTAGAAGTCGGCCATCTTGGATACAACTTTTGTTTTTTCAATAGGAAGAGGGCCATGTGACACATCAAACTTATTGGTAATGTCACAAGAAAAACAATGGTGTGCTTGGTTTCAACGTAACTTTATTCTTTCATGAGTTATTTACAAGTTTCTGACCACTTATAAAATGTGTTCAATGTGCTGCCCATTGTGTTGGATTGTCAATGCAACCCTCTTCTTCCACTCTTCACACACTGATAGCAACACCGCAGGAGAAATGCCAGCACAGGCATCCAGTATCCGTAGTTTCAGATGCTGCACATCTCGTATCTTCACACCATAGACAATTGCCTTCAGATGACTCAAAGATAAAAGTCTAAGGGGGTCAGATCGGGAGACCTTGGGGGCCATTCAACTGGCCCACGACGACCAATCCACTTTCCAGGAAACTGTTCATCTAGGAATGCTCGGACCTGGCACCCATAATGTGGTGGTGCACCATCTTGCTGGAAAAACTCAGGGAACGTGCCAGCCTCAGTGCATAAAGAGGGAAACACATCATCATGTAGCAATTTCAAATATCCAGTGGCCTTGAGGTTTCCATTGATGAAGAATGGACCCACTATCGTTGTACCCCATATACCACACCAAACCATCACTTTTGTTGTTCCAACAGTCTTGGAGGGATCCATCCAATGTGGGTTAGTGTCAGACCAATAGCGGTGGTTTTGTTTGTTAACTTCACCATTCACATAAAAGTTTGCCTCATCCCTGAACAAAATCTTCTACATGAGGGTCCTGTTCCAATTTTTGTTTTGCCCATTCTGCAAATTCTGTGCGCTGATCTGGGTCGTCCTCGTTGAGATGCTGCAGTAGTTGGAGTTTGTAAGGGTGCCATGTGTGAGTAGCTAATATCTGCCGAAGGGATGTTCGACTAATGCCACTCTCCAGTGACATGCGGCGAGTGCTACACTGTGGGCTCTTGCTGAATGAAGCTAGGACAGCCACTGATGTTTCTTCATTAGTGACAGTTTTCTTGCGTCCACATTTTGGCAAATCCAACACTGAACCAGTTTCACGAAACTTAGCAAGCAGTTTGCTAACTGTAGCATGGGAGATGGGTGGTCTCGTAGGGTGTCTGGCATTGAAATCTGCTGCAATGACCCGGTTACTGCGTTCACCAGATATCAACACGATTTCGATTTCGCTCCTCACGTGTTAACCTCTTTGACATGTCAATGGCTGTGAACTAAGAGAAACTTGTAAATAACTCATGAAAGAATAAATAAATAAATACATTTTATTGTGACATTACCAATAAGTTTGGTTATTTTGTTATTTTGTTCTACTGAGTTGAGATCAGGTGACTGACTTGACCATTTAAAAATATCCCATTTGTTTCCTTAAAAAACTCTTAGATTACTTTTGCAGTATGCTTTAAGTAATTATCTATTTGTGCTGTTAATTAGTGCCTGACCTGTTTTTACAGTAGCTGATTGAATCTGCGCAGAAAGCACGTTTCACTTCAGCATTCATACTCCTACTTCTATTCACAGTAACATCATCAATAAACACCAGTGACCCAACTCCACTGGCAGCCATACATGCTATAACACTGCCTCTACTGTATCTGACAGATGAGCGGTTGAACATGGTCAAACATGAGCTGTTTCTCTGCTTCAATCATGACTTTTTATCATTACCAGTTCATCTGGATTTCATCGGTACAAAGAATTTGTTTTCAGAACTGTGCAGATGCTTTCTGCAAAGTTTTCTGTTGAACTCTAATCTGCTCTTCCTGTTCTTGAGTGTAACCAGTGGTTTTCAGCTTGGCTTGGTTAAATATTGTGGAGTTCACCATGGAAATAATTCTGTTTTCATGTCCTTTATTTGCCTTTTGTAGGCTTCCATCCGTTTGGTATTGCTGGTCTGGCCAAAGCATTCTTTCTTTTTAAGAATGTTCACAATTTTTGATTTGACCACTCTGAAAGTTTTTGCTGTCTCTCAGATTGTATTTTTTCTTAATGGTGGTCTCCTGGGCTTGCACTGGCATCTCCTTGGGCTTCATAATTAAAATTACAGTTCAGAGCTATAAAATTCAAATTTGATGCGTCAGATATTATGTTATTAGGAGGCTTAGATAAATGTCACTAGAATAAATGCTTTAGGGACTAGTTATTTTATTTGTCAAGAAATAACAAGGGAACTGGTCTTACCTGTCCATCAAAGTGCTTGTAAATCAGTTCTCCCATCACTTTTGAATCTCTCAAAATGGGGGATTATGTATGAAAATGTCAGTAATTAACAGTTAACACTTGTTTTTGTACCATCCTTTGAATTAAGGCTGAAGGTCTGCACTTCAATCACATATTGACTGATTGATTAAAAATAGGTTTGGTGGTCCAGAGAAGCAAAAGTACTACAATTATCCAGGAAATTCTGAGCCTAAATGTGTTTGACTCAAAATCACAAAATCTCATGACACTGCAGGAAAAGTGAGGGGATTATAAACGTCTCTCTGAATACTCTGGGGAACTTTGACTGTCTATACAAAACTACAAGAGAGTCAAGCCAAGTGTGGACAGATGACTGGTGGAACAAGCTTGGCATCCTCAGAGCTTTGCCACTAGCTTGGCTAAAATTCAAGATGAATTGTGTAAATCCATTAGGTATACCCAATATACTCACTCACATTGAAGGAAAGAATACATTTAGATAAACACTATAGAGTGCTTGACTCATCATGGAATGATATCCAGATCGCCCAGTCCTGGGAATGCAGATGGCACAGAATAGCACAGCTATGGCCTCTGTAAAGACCATTAAGTTCAGAGGCTCATTTGGACTGATGACAGATATTACTGTTTGATATTAGTCCATCACAGCTATATCAATAATGATGCATACAATCCCCAATATAATCCAACATGAAAACTATTTTTCTTACAGAGCATCATGAATAAAAAGATGTGTGAGGTACTTTAGAAATGTTTCCAGAGTTTGTCCAGCTGTCTTAAACTTGAAATGTCTCCATGTTCAAAATGTGCCATAGATTAAAAAAAAAAAAAGTCACATCAGCGTTGTGAAGTCTTCTAGTTTGGTCAGGCGATGCTTTGCAATAGCCACCAGAGGGAGACAATGTGTAGCTAATGTTGTTGAAATGGCACGATATGATATGGCTGTTAAAAGATATATAACAATATGTGGACAAATCAGTTTAAACTTAATGACAATGATGTTTCATGATTCACTGATATTTAATATATGTTTTAGAATAATCATTAGTTAGAATTGCTGAGGTTATGACATAAGATTTATAGATATGGAGTCAAGAACTGTTGAACATATTTAACTTAATATCATTCTGCTGACTGGACACAAGAAACATACAAAGTTATAATCAAACTGTGTCCACAGGGTTCACACACGGTATCTATGCTAACCTGCTAACCAGGTATCTGTCTCGCTGCCCCTCAACTGTTTTTCTTTTCTTTTCCAAGATCCACAGACAGCGACCTGTTGTGCAACAATGACGTTGTTAAGATAAGATAAGATAAGATAAAACTTTATTAATCCCTCGGGTGGGTTCCTCTGGGAAATTAGGTTCCAAATAAGCACAGCACCGACAGAAGTTATAGAGTTACAGAATATTATATATATATATATATATACACACACATATATAAATACAAAGACATATATAGATAAAAATATACAAAGGGGATAAATAGAATAAATAGGAATAAAATAAAAATAAAAATACAAGTGGATTGCACATTTCAAGTATGGAGTCTATTGCACCGTTGACTATTAACAAAAAGTATTGCACAAAAGGTAATTGCACAGTGAGGTGAAGAGGCACAACACAACAGATTTACTGATGAGCATGAAAAAGATATGGTTCTTATGTCAGAGGTCACAAGTGCGAGTGGGAAGGGAGAAGCAGCGTCAGCAGGAGACAGGAGAGGATGTGGAATCATTAGACTCGAGTTTTACGTCTCTGTTGATGAATGATGGTGCTGAGTGAGGTCAGGAAGAGGTGACGCTGGCTGATATAGCCTCATGTGCACTCACAAGACACCCAGATTTTTTATTTTATTTTATTTTTTTAATTTAAGGTGCTTAATTTTTAAACATGTGTTTGGGATGTGTATTACTGGAGCTGACAAGTTTAAAGGATACTTACTCATATTCAGAGTAACCACATTACTGTTGACCCGTATGCTCAGAGAAGAACTTCTACAGGCCAAAAACTGCTACTGATCGAGAGTAGGACGCAACCTTATTATGAGTCAGGCAAACAATGATGATACTTGGATAAAAAACAAACAAACAAACAAACAAACAAACAAACAAACAAAACAAAACTGCAGCCCCACCAAAAAGCCCTTAAGATAGTTTAGGTAACATCATGCACACAGACTTGCCTCACTCTTCTCATGTCATATACCACAAGCCTTCTCAACTTGGTTGTATTGTTAAGCATCTCTGCCTGCTCTTTCAAGCCCATCATCCTACTAGAATCAGATCATCATGATGTCATGATATAAGGTCCTATGTATAGGGATATAAAAGTGATGTAGTCCTTACCGGGTCTTAAAATTAGGCAAAAAAGCTAAATAAGCTGAGATGAGCACAATTAGAGGCAATACCTTGAAGTATTTGTTTACTGTATAACTTTATCAGCGTCTCACATTATTGTTGAAGAATTTAGACTCACTCTTTTTTTAAATATTATTTCAATTTGTTGAGGTTTTACAGGCATTTGTTTATGTAAAACTCTCTTAAGGCCTTTGGCTGGACCATTGCAGCATGTTGACTCTTTTTCAGCTATTCTGTTGTTGCTGTGCTTGGAATCTTTAGTCTTTGGAAAGACGTTCCCACATTCGACTCTAGAATACTTTGGTATTCAGAGAAATTTATGGTTGAATCAGTGAGTGAAAGCAAAACAAGCCCAAATCATCATCCCTTCACCACCATGCTTTATAGCCATCAAGGTGTTTGTGCTGATATGCTGTGTTTGGTTTTTAGTAAACGTGGCTCTCTGCACTATGGCTACACATCTCTACTTTGGTGTAATCTGCCCAAAGGACACTGTTCCTGAAATCTTCTGGGTTGTTCAGATTTAAGTTACAATTGTAAGATCAGTGCTGATGTCTTTCATCCTTGACACTGTGTTAACACACACCTTAATATTCCAGACCAACAAACTGCCAAAACATCTGTTTTTATAGAGGTACTCACACATGCTCATAATCTGTTAATCAATAGGATCTGATAAGCAGTAGATCCTATTCTCTAAAGTTTCTCACACATTGTTTTTGCATTCTCACTCAGTTTTTGCTTTGTTGCAGTCGCCTAATTTTAAGCCCTGAGAATGGGCAGAGCTCCTGGGGTGGAGCCAGGAGACAGGTTACGCCCTGGACACGTCGCCAGTGGAGACAGTCAACCATTTGCATTTACATCCACAATTTAGACTTACTAACTGACCTAACCGCATGTCTTTGGAATGTGGGAGAAGGCCGGAGTATCCGGAGAGAACCCACGCAGACTCTGGGAGGACATGCAAACTCCACCCAGAAAGGGTGGAACTCAGGACCTTCTTGCTGTGAGTCAACAGTGCTAATCACCGCACCACCGTGCTGCTTCTTTTGACCATGACTGCATTTATGAAATGAGCTGTTCAAATGTCACCTGCTTTATTTTCAGCATACTTCATTGTCTTTTCAATGCCCCGCAAGGGACATTGGAGGAAAAAAAATGAAGATGTTTTGTGAGATCCCGCAGAGAAAGACTTTTTCCTGCATTTACCAAACTTTCATTGGTACCTGTGAAGCTGTCCAGAGTACTGCAGTTGGTTGTTAGTGGATTCAACTAACACCTTGCGTGGGTCTCCTTGCACTAAGAACTCTCTTCAGATGTCTCTCACTTACATAAAAACTGTGTCTACAGCCAAGCACAGGTTTAATTTCATAGTTCAGGCCAAATCTATGAATCTCTCCCACGGGTGTGTGTCCTCCATTACTGTGATTGTATCCAAGGTTTCAATACTGACATGGAAGTGCATGGACTTCAATCAAAGGCTTTTGCAGGATCTTCAGGTTTTCTTTCCATTTTTTTCCTCCAATTTAATTTTGTTTGTTTTTAGTTAAAGTCCACGTCTATTTTATAGCATTTTTTATTGTTTTGTCACTGGAGCTGAAAAGCTTTTCATATTTCAATCATTTCAATGATTTAATTAAATCTGACATGTGTAGCCTCACCAATCAAATTAACATTTAAAATGTGCTTGAAAAAAAAGTTCAGACTTTTTAAACTGACTTTTGGAAACATTGTTTTTTTAAAAAAAGGTCGTCATTTAATTTAGTGAAAATAAACATTGTGCATGCAGAAATCTTGGTAACATTAATTTCTTCTTTAAATGTTTCTGAAATGTTCTTGTTTCATTCTTCTTTGGGTTATCACATTTTTAGCTTCTGCTTTTCAAAGTTTATTGTGCACCAAAAAAACATCTTAATGATAATCAGTATTGCTGGAATCAAACACAATGAACAGGTTGGACTATAAGTCAACATAAATAACCCCCCATGAATGTGAAAACATTACACCCAGTGAGTTCTGGTGCACAGGTCACGCTCATGTTTACCCTTTTTTTCCACCTCCCTCTGGGATCAGATAAGCTGTCTTTTGGGGTCTAATGTTGTGAGTTTGCGCTAATTCCTACCTCAGTTTTGGGTTTCCTGCAACACCTCTTCCTGATGGGGTACAGGACACAACGTGCTTACGTAAATAAGCCGGGGGAGAAGGCACAAGGAGCCAAAGGTGAGACCCTGTTGCCATATTTCACAAGAGTAACCATTGTTTAGTTCCAGAGTTACTCCTCGCCATGTAAAGCAGTTTCCGTTGTTGCAAATGGCCCGAGCCAATAAATTTGTTGTTAACAGCAGGAACAGGCAACTTACTGGCAGGTACAGGACAAAACAAACTGGGAGTCTATCACCTCTGTTTGTGGGCAGAAACACCAGCAGACACAAACAAGCCTTCATCGGGAAACTGCTCCAGAATGTGTTAAAGTTTAAGTGACCGTTTCTCTTTCAGTTTTTTGATGTTTCCCAAATGGTGAATTTGGAGCAGAACATAACAGAAACACAAACATCACAGTCCAAACATTTGAATTTCTTACAGTTGTGTGTTATGTTTCCAGAGACTAAAGGTGAGGCTTTCCTCATAAATACAGCCTTTAAGGATGTCCGTTTGTCCACCCTGTTTTCCATGAAAAGAGCCAGCATCACAGTCACTCACTGTCATATCCACTCTCTCTTCTTTCTTTTGCCTTCCACCTATTTTTAACCTCTTGTGAGTGTCAAGTTCCAAAAATGCTGCAAATGTCAACTAGCAGATAACAAGGGAGAAGGCTAATGAGTAATTCTGCCAAGGAATGATTAACACATAAAAACGATCCTTATTTTTATGAGAGTTTTGTGTCTGAGAAAAACTAAATGTGCATGGTACCTCGGGGGAACGTTTCGGATCATCAGTCTAAATGTTTCTCTAAATTAAACAGTGCATTTGAATTATTTTAAGCTTGCCCTTTAATTTTACTTCCTTACACTGACTTTTCTGCACTTTTTAATATATCCTTGCGTGTAGAGACTCCGGGTACTGTTATTGTCTAAGCTGAAATCATTAGTTCATATTGCAGGACTACAGACGTTGAGTTTGCCATGGCTGTGTGATGTGGGTTTCCACCACACTGACTGAGACTCTTGTAATGTTTAATAACTTCCGGCCAGTGTTCACGACTGAGGCTGTTCTATAAATGTGAAATAAGCTGGTGCAGCTGTGAAGTGTACAGCTCTCAGCCTCCTGACAGGTAATGTTGTGTACAAGCAGAGCAGAATTTATGGAAAAATATCTAATTAATAAAAGAAATACAGCTGGAGATTGGCTGCTAACATGGAGGGTGCATGTACTTGTGCGTTTATTGGTATTTCAGTCTCCTGTGAACTTCCAGATACAGATTGGGTCTATAAGCAGTGGCTGAGCCTAACTTTTATCACAGGCGTGGTGAGCCTGAGACCATTAATTACATTTGTATGGCACAGAAGCAAAATCATTATTATATTAGTTTTATTTTCTGCATGGCAAATCACTGCGTGCTGAACAGTCAGCTAATCTTGTACAGGGTTGATTGCAATGTAAAGGTACACTATGAGGACTCACAGTGAAACAGCTGTGACTGTCAGTGGACTATAAAACATGGAATGAGTGTAAATGTGTTTCATCAGCCTGTCAATTTGTTATGTTATATATATTCAATTTAATTCAATTTTATTTATACAGCGCCAAATCACAACAGCAGTCGCCTCAAGGTGCTTTATATTGTAAGGTAGACCCTAAAATAATACATACAGAGAAAAACCCAACAATCATATGACCTCCTATGAGCAAGCACTTTGGCGACAGTGGGAAGGAAAAACTCCCTTTTAACAGGAAGAAACCTCCGGCAGAACCAGGCTCAGGGAGGGGCGGGGCGAGAGAAGGAAGACAGAATAAAAGACGTGCTGTGGAAGAGAGCCGGAGATTAATAACAATATATATATATATATATATATATATATATATATATATATATATATATATATATATATATATATATATATATACAAATTTAACAGTTTATTTTCATATCTCTTTGCATCTTAGTGCAACATTTTCTTATTGATGCTAGTCACAGAACAGCCTAGCAGAGGTAGCTGGAATTTTTTTTTACAGATCTCTTCATCCACCTGCAAAGTTAGTCTTGCCATTCTGTGGCCACTTTGAATGATCATTTTTAAATACACTATAATTTCTATGGTCTCCCTCTGAGGCATAAAATCTGTATTTCTTTAGATGCACATGTGAAATATGAAAAAAGAAAAAGTTTGGAAAGATAATGTTTAAGTTGAAAAAAAAAAAAGCTTTTGAAAATGCTCTTTTTTGCTGTTTGCAGAATTCTCCCATAGATCACAATTCAGGATTTTTGGACTTATTACACAGCAAGCAGCTGTGCGCTCTTTGTTTTTTACACCTTACCTTTATATGCCAATTGTTTTTGGAAGACATACCGACACATATTAGAGCGGAGGAATATCCCAACTTTGGGATAAATAAAAGTTGACACTTCCAACCACCATTTGTCGACACGTTTTGCCTGTGCATTTGTAACTAGTCAGACAAAAACAATACACATCTAGAGCCGCACTTATAGCACTGCCAAAACGCAGTCTCGTAGTTTTTGAGGCTTATAATTCACTTTCATTACTTCTGTTATTATGATCATCACCTGGAGGGCAGAGGTCTTCCTTCTGCTTATTTACTCAAGTATCACTGCTCGACTGGCGGTGATGCTGAGCATCCTGCCAGGTCTGTGAGGTTAGGGGATGTGCTTGCATAAATACAGACAATCGGGGCGAAAAAAGCATCCCCCTGTTTTTTTTCTCACTATTATATGGACGTCAAAATGGTTTAAACAAAGGAAAACAAATAACTCTACAGGTTGGGATGTTTACAGTGTAAGTGGCTTCAGGCCAAAGCTAAATATTTATATCCATGGATCCACCCAGTGTCACTTTTAACACTGATCACATGGCTCAAGAGTAAACGGAATGAATTCTCATGCTCGTGTAAGGACTGTTGACTCATTTTAAGAAAAATACTTTAAGATATAGTCAGAGTTTATTTTAGATAACGTCCCCGCTTTGAACAAAGGTGAACTTCCTCTGCTCTGCCCAAGTCCTGAGAACGATGATTTAATATGACCGCTGCGAAACAAACAGGTTGGCGTGCCGCTTCAGCGCAGCGTGGATTGAACGGGCACACACAGGCAGGGTCCTGCATTCCCCCCCATCGCTAAATAAAGATCCACTTGATGGATAAACTCTGATAACATAAATCAGGATATCCCAAGAGGAGTGACGAAGTGCACCATTGTTTTGGTTCAAGTGGGCAGCCATCCTGACAGACGGTGTACACTGGACATGGGAGAGGACAGGAGGTTCTCTCTATTGAGTTTTCCTTGATGGGTCAGGTCAGAGGCAGTTTTTCACACGTAGTTATGAAATCTTCTGACGACAGAACTGTCTTTTGTGTTCCGTTTGAAGGAACAGATGTTTTATAATCTTCATAAACAGGTATATGAATATGCAGAATGTGTAGCGCTGGGTAAGGTAAATGTTTGCGTTTGCAGGCCGCATCTCACTGACACTTGAGCAGACTTTGTTTGCGCAAACAGTCTGAATGTAGAGCAGTCTTTACATTTTTGGATGTGATCATGATATTTAGATTGAAATATAGAAAGCTTGTTTAGAAGTAAAAGTGACTGAATTCACATTTTTACACCCAAATTTGAGAAATTAGTCGAGCATAACATTTGCACAATAAAGCAGATTTTTCTGTTCAGGGATGCAAGTAAATATATGTATTTTTGGCAGCTTAACCAAAAATGAGCAAACCAGTAAAATCTAATTATTTCTAAATAATTAAATATGATTATTGATAATAAATATGATTATTTGTCCACACTGATGGATTAAATACTACAGAAACATTAAAAAATGATTTCTTTATTTTTGTTTTTGTAAAATGACACCTGGGAGTTTTTGAAAGTTTGTCTTCTCACCACAAAGAAGAGAATTTCCTAAATGTTGAACTATTCCTGTTAATTGTTGACTAAATGTTGAAGAAAAGTATGATTTTTGTGTGCTGCTATACAATATCACCTACATGCATCTGCTGTTGGTTCATTCCATGTCTGGCTCATTTGGCCAGTGTTAAACATGATAACTTGACAATTTCTTAAATAGCGCTTTTCTACCCCTGCATGAGTTCTCATTTTGCAAATCGAGCTCAACACTGCCCCTAGCGTCCTGAAGCACCTCTGTTGTGTTTTGGAGTTTGTAGGTGCTTTGTCTCCAGGGGCCACTGTAGACAGTAAATAACTACTTGTTACAACAAAGTCATGCAGAAGAGCAACTGTTATTGAACCTTGAAGCAGACAACCACATCAGGTGCCGCTACAAACAGGAAACTGAGGCTACGATTTGCACAGGCTCGCCTAACTGCACCATCTCAATCATCATGTCAACATGGACCAGATCTCTGAGCAGTGTTTCCAGCGTGTTGAATCTATGCCATGAAGAACTCAGAGAGTTCTGAGAAATGGGTCAAAGCGACCGAGAGAAACTACAGTGGTGCCTTGGAGTTGGTGCAAGTAGAACTTTACTGCCACCACCTGCTTTTTTACAGCATTCAGAAAGAATGACACCAATAAAGGAAAACAAAGTGGAGCTTTCTTCTCTTTAATCCTCTTTAGACTCTAGTTCCTGAGGGCCGAGAGGAGGAAATGTAATAAAAAGTCACCTGATGATGGATTCAAGGATGATCTGACACTCGAGAGTTGACCATTTTCTGCGGAAATTCATGAGATTCTTGAGATGTTCTGTTGAACAGTCAAATCCAGAGTACACACTATAAATTGACATGGCTATTGTAAAACGGTCTGTGTTAATTCAGTTGTTTCCTGCATTTAAAGGATGCTGTTTGCACAAGTGCGTTAGCACGTGTCAAGGAGAAAGTCTGCATCTACAACAGCAGGAAAAAAAAAAACAGTACTTCACGGTTAAGGCTGCCCCAAATTCTGTTCCTGAAAGTTCATTTAAAGCTTTCTGAAAGCTAAATAATATCTATGGAAGCTGTTTGGTTTCGTGTTAAACATGCTGTTAAAACTTTTGCCCTCTGAGCAGAAACAAATCAAGATTTATTTCCGCGGATCAGACCAGCACTTCAGTAAGCAGTCATATCAGTCCAGACTGAGTTATGAGCACTCATTTAGAGAGGAAAAAACAAACACTGGAATGAATTGTCTAGACTAAACCAAACCCAGTGCCCAGAGCTGAGCCAAAACAAATGCCATTCTTGACAACAACACAATCTTAAGGGGTGTTTTTTCTTCTTTTGCTTCTTTTTTAATAGAAAGCAAACAGAGTGCTGCTTGAGAAACAAAAAGAAAAACTTCTAACTATCAAAAGTGCATGACAGTGTGAACAAAGACAGGGTACAGCTTGCTTCCAAAAACAAACAGCAAATACAGCCAGATGGATTTTCCATTGCAGAGCTGTGTTAATGAGAGGAAGCAGAGGAGTGCTTCCCAGGGATTGCATTGTGAACCCGTGCACCACTCCACCTTAACTGCTTGATCGAGGGAAACCTCCTAGAGTTTGGCCCTCATTTTTACCTGCCCTTCTCAGTCAGAGATGGTAATCCCCACATGGGATCACTTGAAAACAGCCGTCCAGCATCCGCTTTCAGCCTGCTATATAAGAGGATGTCTGATAATGCTCTTAGGTATATGTATGACTCAAAAGCTGAACTGCCAAACTTAACAGTTAGTTGATGCCAACTCCACTTAATGTTCTTCCTGTTCTGGCCTACAAATTCGTGGAACATATTTAAAAAAAAATGCACAGTGCAGTCCAAGGTCAGAAATATCCGAGAGCTATTGTGGGTAAACATCTTGAAGAAATATTTAGATATGTCTGAAATCTTTTTTTAACACATGTATGAGTCTTTGTTGCATTCGCAGTCTTGGAACTGATCATACAAAGTCTTAAATCAAACACATGTCATTAGCTTGAAGGTGGTACACCTCTCTCCGGCTGGTCATCATGGAAACCAATAAAAGTGGGGGCAAAGGAGATAAACAGCCCACTGTTTATCTTCCATCTGCAATAGAGTCTGTTGTCTATCCCAACTCTTATGAACGCAGAGGCGGGGTACACCCTGGAGAAGTTTGCTAGTGTGTCAGAGGGATAATGCATAGAGACACACAACCGTTTGTGCTCACAGTTACACTTACAGCAAATTTAGAATCATCATTTAAACTCACATTCATGTCTTTGAAATGCGGGAGGAAGCTAGAATGTCCGCAGGGCTCTCTCCTAAAGACCAATAACAGGAAGAAAAAAGGACCGCATCCAAAACTTGTTCGCACTTTGACTCTGTTTTGATAGAAAGGTGAAAACCCAGTGAAATCCTAACTCTAACAGGTTGTCTAAAGAAATAAAAAGGACAAAGACGTGTGTTCAGAGTTTGATTTTTGCATTTGTTAACTGATGGGGAACATTTCTCTAGACTCACCTTTAATCAGGATTTCTTTGTTTTTTTGACATAGCTGCTTTGAAATCCAGTCATGATGTTTCTTTCATAAATTCTATGTGTTAAAGACATTCTGCGTATAAAAAAAAAGTATCTCTGGCTCTCTTCCACAGTTTGTCTTTCTTCCCGTTTCCCTCCTCTCATCCTCAGCAGGTCGTAACCAGGGTCTGGTTATGCCGGAGGTTTCTTCCTGTTAAAAAGGAGTTTTTCCTTCCCATTGTCGCTAAGTGAGTGCTCCGAGGAGGTCATGGGATTGTTGGGCTTTTCTCTGTATTATAGTAGAGTCTTTACCATATAAAGCGTCCTGGGGAGACAGTTTTTGTGTTTGGAAAAGCACAAAAATTGAATTGAATTTGATTGACCTGAAAAATTTTCTAGCAAAACTTAAACAATACTTTAGTTAAACCACTTGTATTAAAGCTGAACGTCTAATCACAGTACCACAGTGGCTGCGGTACTGTAGGAAAGCTACAAAAAACCAATTTCATCAGACTACCACCCAGTAGCGGTTTTTGATACGGGCGACACGGGCGGTTTCCCGGGGCGGCATCGTGGTGGGGGGCGGCATCACGCCCATTTACTCGTACTCATGCTGTCCGACGTCATGCCAGCGCATATTGGGAATGGCATAGGCACCGATCGGTTTTCTATCGCCCATTTGCTGGGAGTAAGGGCGCCCTCGTTTGCGAAGTGCGCCTGCTGCTTGCGGCACAGGGAGGAGAGGGCGGGGCGGCGGGGGATTCTCTGACCGGCTGGAGCAGCATCTAATAACCAACCCGCAAAATAAAACAAAATAAAAACAAACCAACAAACAGGAAAACACCAGACATTATAATACAGACTTAAAATTTGCACCGATGTTTTTTCGAAATTCCATACGCGAAGTGAGCGCGAGAGCCCTCGGTGCGCCTGCTCGCTGCTGAAGTTAAAGTAAACTTTATTGTCATCTCCGCGACATACAGTCCAGTATATAGAGATTACAACAGTGCAAGTCAACAAACAATAAATATAAGAAGAGTAAGAAAATAAATATACACTTTAGGACCAGGGGTAAAGGGATCAATAACAATTTAAAATTTATATTTGATGATTTAAAGTCTCACACACAACCCGTCGAAAGGGGAGGGGGGCCGGCTGCTTCCAAATAGAGCACATTTCATTTATAATATTGTAAATCCAAGCCCATTATGTATTCATGATTTGAATCCTGGGTTGTGCGAAATCCCAGAAATAAACCTTAGACAAAGTGATTCTGTGAACTAAGGTGTAGGTCTGTTAGGTTATGTTGTGGTGATCCTCAGGTTGGGGGGTGATTGTTCATACTGGAGTGCAAAATTAAAACCAATGGAGGTTTGGACAAGAAAAGTTCAAAGCCATCAGGTGCTCAGTTTAGAAAAAAGAGAAAGGAAGAGGAGAAAAGAGCAAAAGATACAGGTAAGCAGATGTGTCATTGGATAATGGCAGGTCATCCTGAAACAATCAGAATCAGAATACTTAACAGTAACAGACTAAACTCCAAACATTATGTAACATTATGTTACAGATTTTACACATTATATATATATATATATATATATATATATATATATATATATACTACATATAGTATATAGTATATATTATACTAATATATAATCAGTTCTAGATATCAAGGATCAACTGAGGTGATTATAAATAAATATCAAGAAAATTGACAAGAATATTCCAGAGTAGAAAAGAGCGTGTATAAAAAGGGTGTAACTATTGCAGTGTTCACAGTGTGCTAGATGGAGGAGTTGTACAGGGAGATGGCCACAGGCAGGAATGATTTCTTGTGTTGGTCAGTGGTGCTTTTTGGTAATCTCAGTCTCTCACTGAACGTGCTCCTGTGATTGGCCAGCATATCCTGGAGTGGGTGGGAGGTATTATCCAACAGTGTACAACCCTTAATATGTTTTGTGTGTGTGTGTGTGTGTGTGTGTGTGTGGTTGGTGGGGGGGGGGGGGGGGGGGGGCGCAGAGGGAGTGTTTGCCCAGGGCACCGAACAGGCTAGGACCGCCACTGCTACCACCACAGCTGCCCTAAATTAAATATCCATTTTAGTGGAGCAGGTTGAGTTTTATAACAGCTACAGTGTGTCCCAGGATGGTGACTCGGATCTTTGTCAGTGTCATGTAGTGTGGGGTTTCTGCTGAATTTTGTCCTTAATTTTGGATTCCTGTGTTTATGATGTTTTGAGATTTGTATTCTGTTCATGTACTTGTTATTTCGTCGTTAGTTTCTTAGTTTTAGCTTTGCTATTGTCTGCGGTCTTGTCTCTGTTTGGGGTTGGAGTTACAGTTTATATTCAGTTCATTGAGTTTCAGTTTATCCTGCCTCCTCTGCGTCCCCATGTCTTGTTGTTTAGTCTCTGGCTCTGTGTTATATTACTTCCTGTTTTATTTTGGCAGTCTCCTGTCCCTTATATCTTGCCTTTAGAGTTTTTTTTTCCTTTATCCCCTTATCCCTTGCTGTGTGTTTACCCACCTGTTCCTCATTCCCCTAATTAGCCTTTTGTGTGTATATATAGCTTTTGCCCTCCCTTTGTCCTTCTTATGTCATACTGTTGTCTTTACTCTGTCTATTTGTAATTCCTCATTCCTAGTATTTTTCATGGAGCTCTAGTGTTTAGTTGAACATTGTTTTGCCACCATCTACTTATACTAGCCTTAATAAATGGCCCAGTATTTATTTACTAATGCTCCTTCTCTCTCCATTTGTGTCCTTGCTTCATCACACTCCAACATGACTGTCAGACGGGCAGTAGTAATAGTGCTGTTACTATTTTCTATATTATCATTTTAGAGTTATTTGGTTTTATAATAAAACCAGTGTTTTAAGACTTTTTATTTTTTTACTATACTTACAGATCAGAAAACAGAAAAGGCAAATGTATGCAATCAGAGAGCATACCACTAACTACTGTACAGTCCAATAAAGTCACACTGCACACATTCAGCAGCCACTTTATTACTTACACCTGTCAAAACAAGCTGCTGATGTTCAAACTGAATGTCAGGAAGAAAGGTGAGTGAAAGTGGCATGGTTGTTGGTCTGAGTGCTGATCTACTTGACTCTAATGGATTTTCCCACACAATGAGGCAATGGTACAAAAATGACCAAATATCTTATGAGCCACAGTTGTCTGGTTGAAAATACCTTTTTGAAAATGCGCAACAAATCAACACAGTAAGAAATATCTTTACTACTGAACAATACATGGAAACCATAGCAGTGAGTATAAAAAACTGATTTGAGAGCTGCATTAATAGTAGTGACAAAGACTGTTCTAGTGTGAGGTTAGTGGCAGAGTGGAGAGGATTCTTACTTTTTATCTGAAAACATGTCTGCAGGACTAAATGTATTGTTTTCTGTCAATATTTCCAAATGGAATACAAGGTTATTATTGAATAATTACTAATAATTTCTAATGATCAGAAATTGAAATGAATCAATGTGAAGCAGCAAGTTTATATGTGAATGTAAATTTACCAAAAGCACTTAAAATAAACTTGCTGGATCGTGTCGTGTGACCACCCTTTACTACACTGACCTTACTGCGGTAAGGGGACATGGAGATGGCCAAACATCTGCAGTTCCATGCTTTTCAAATAAATATATCCCACCACCTGCTGTGAAATCCCACACGCTCATGGCAAACCTCCCGAGTTATTTCAAAGCACACGGCCACTCATTCAGAATTCAAATACAGATCCTCTGAGAGGTCGGCATGTAGAATGACCCCTGCTGGGGCTGGCCAACTTTGTTATGGTAAGCCCACGAGCAGCTCAGACATGAAAAAGCTCAGCGGCAGCAGCAGAAGGGAAGTTCCCTCCTAGTGCATAACGTAAACTTGGCTCCAATAAAAGCATCCGTTGGCACCTCAGCGGACAACAGGAAATCTTTGTTTAGTAAAAAACATCCCGTTGTTGGCCCCGGGTTGGATGACCCTTCTTTTTGCAAGACAGTGTAGTCGTTGTTCTTGAGCTCCATATTTAAAGCTCTGTTTACTGAACAAAGCAGCCTTACTCTTAAGATAAACAACAAAGACTTTATGTGTAGGTGGGTGTATATGCGTTGGCTACATAGATTGTGTGTCGGTCCAGTGCCTGTTTGTCAGAGTACCATTTGGTATGTATTGTTTAACATAGCGCTAGACAGCATGTCTGACCCTCTGGTGATCAGGGGTCACAGAACCTAAAGTTAGAAGCTGGCAGAGTAACTGACTAAAAGCATATCCATTCTAACAGTTACTCAATTTCTATTGGATTTCTCAGACTTTTTAAAGTCTAATTTAGTGCTCTGTTATGATAAATGATGATATTTTATTAGACCAATCCAAGAACAAGCTAATTTCAATCATTTCTTCCTAAAAACCATCATTGTGTCTTTTAGACCCCATCCCTGCTGCTTAATAAAGTTCCACCATTAATTAATGCTTCAATTGTAAATATGATTAACTTATCTTTATTATCAGGCCATGTACCACAGGTTTTTGAGGTGCCAGTAAATAACCTTCTAGGCGCGACTCCTCTGCTTCCTTAATACCAGATCACTCTAACAGGTCCCTGAAAAGTCTTCAGTTAATCCAGAATTGGAGCTATAAAAAGAAACCATGTGTTTCCCATATTAGCTTCTTTTCATTGGCTCTCTGTTAAATTCACAGTTGAATTTGAAACCTTTCCCCACACACTCAGGCTCTGAAAGGTCACACAACACCTTATTTTCCTAACAGAGCACCTTGTTCTCAGACTGGTGGCTTACGTGCGGTTCCCAGATTTGATAGAAGTTTAGTCAGAAGCCGAGCATTATTAAGCCGTCTGTGGGACCGGCTCCCGGTTTGGATTCAGAAAATTCACCGTCACTGCTTTTGAAACTTTTGTTTTTGATCAAACCTATAGTTAGTGATGGATCAGGTGATTCTGAACCATTCCTTAGTGACACTGCAATAGGCTTAGGCTGCCGTGGGGTTTCCCATGATGCAGTGAGGGTTCCTTCTACACTATTTTTTGCACTCTCTGTATGTTTATACAGTACTACTGCATTTAATAAATAATAATTATTAAACACTGTCTCTCCTGCTCCAACCAACTGCATACGATTCGCTGCCCCTCGCTGAGTCTTCCTGTTAAAATTGGGTTTTTCCTTCTCGTTTTGGTTGAGGTAGGGGTTTGTGTGATTGCTATAAAATTAAAACTGAACTCAACTGAAGCATGTCAGTACATAGAACACATTCCATTTTTTACCTGAAATGCAAAACAGAATTTGAACCCACAATGACAGAGCTGCTGAATCATTTTACTCGACCCAGTCAATGGGCTTTTATTATGTTTCCAGCAATAGATCCATTTCATTCACAGTCACACAACAGATTTCCATAAAATTAATATGCAGTACTAAGAAAACATTGTAAAAGTAAAATGTAAATGGAGGATGTTTTGAAGAAAATAAAGCAATTTTGCATTTTTCTGTATTAGTTTAATTCAAAGTGCAGTCATGAAAAAACACCAATAAAACTGCACCACTTTTGTTTGATCAAAGAATCTTGGAGACCTTGCCACAGTTATTTTATGACTTCTTTCATGTTATATATAGCAATGAATGTTTGGCCCAAATCTGACCCACCTCATTGGATTTGGTGCAAATCTGACTTCTGCAGCTCAACCACAGGTCCACTTTATCTTATATCCACATTTGTAACACTCACAACATTTACCAGTTATATTGGTAAGTGTCAGAATGATCCCAGATTAGGTCCAAATGTTCATGAAATCCAAATGACCCTTTGTTTTCTTATCACTAAAGCCAGCATCATATTGGCCTAATTGCACGCAGCAGAATGACTTTTTAACAGATCAGGTATCTGGATAAGAAGCAAACAGCTAAACAACAGCAAGTGTCTTTAACTTTTTATGCACAGTACTGTACATCCATATGCTCTATATACCAGAGAAAGGGTATATATCATTGGGTAAATATATGCTGAAGAGCAGACATTGTAAATCATATTGAAGTTTTTTGTGCAATGATAATTAAGAAATAAAAGCTGAAAAACTAATGAACATGATGTTACATTCAGAGGATATATTCTTTTTTGTTTACTTCTGTAGAGGTGTAAATAAACAGCAAAGTACTGTAAATCATGGTGAGTTATTAAAATACACAGTTTGTTTCACCGTTAAAGCAAAAGCGAACACGAGGAAATGGAGAATTGTCACTGAGGATGTACAGTATGTGCAGTACCTGAGGTTTTTTTAAGTGGCTGGTGACAAAATCAGTTTTGGTCAAGGTGCATGTACATCTCATCTTCGCAGTATGCCTGTGACTACTCTCCTAGCACAAACACTAGTAGCTAGTCTTCTCTGTGAAGTTTAGTCGCATCTTCCTTATTCTCTGCAGGCTGAGGTGTAGCGTTCCTGATGTTTACTCTGCCTCTCCGTCTTGGCCGGTGCTCTGAGAACCAGTTGGAGACGGTCATGGCGAGGCGGAGGAAACCCAGGCTGATGCAGTGCACCTCTGAGGTGATGGGAATATCGGAAAAGAGGGCGTGGTCCCGGCACATGAGGGCGCTGCTGCATTCAAAATCTTTGACGACATTGAGGATCTCCTGTCGCTCTGCCTGCCGCATCATCCCTCGAACATTCAGCAGGGTGGAGACATGCTTCTTCCTGCAAAGAGGAAGGATACAGGGAGGACGAAGGATAAATGGGTATGAATCGGAAATTAGATCTGTGTGGTGTTGTCAAGAAGTGCCATGACGCCGAGTAACGGTCATTTTCTCTGAGTCACTGTGTTCACTTCTGGGAAGGACAGAAAATTCAGTGCCCGTCTAAAATTTTGCATGGCGATGGTTTTAAATCATATTGGGTCTACTTAAATTTACAAGCTTCATTTAAACTTAAACTTAACTTTAACACTGAATAAGCTAAAAACAAGAAGCACTTGTGTATGTAACCATTACAGAATAAAAAACTAAATGAGAAAATGATTTTGATAACTACCAGCAGCTGTGGCATAAACCTTACACTGGGTGGTGATCTAATAAAATTGTTAAGCACTGTATTTTATTTATCATTGGATTTTTTCATACTTTTTATCCACAATGTGTAGACACAGCCGTATGTGCATGATGTGACTCTTAAGGTAGATAAATAAAAGACTCAGAAAACGCCGGGAAATCCTGCATTTGATCTCCTGAAAGACTTGCGGGTCTGTCATAAGGTACAAACAAATGCAGCAAGTTAATGTTAAAGGTCTGAACTGCTACTTTTTCTCTTCTCTTCCACACCTTTCTCTCTCTGATTCAAAGAGTGGCACCAGTCTGTCTCCTGCAGGATGGCAGGAACAGGAAGTATTCGGCAGCAGCTTCCTGTCTGTTCCTTGGAGGGTTATGCGTCACGTGCATTAGGTCGAAAACCGTCACTAATGTGAGTCTTAATCTGTGCACAAACAGGCTGGAACTCCCCCCCAGAGGCTTGTCTGCTTCATCCATTCTCAAAACAGACCCGCACCACTCCAAAAATAGCAAAGTTAATGTAGATATGTTTCCGCGCTCCTTTTCCTTGTTTTGATCCATTGCAACAAAAAAACATATGCAGGCTTACATTTTTCTTGTTTTAGCGCAGTGCCAAAAACAACACAGCGAATGTGTAGCCGTAAGCATAAAAGAATATAGGACCTTTGGGAGGGACCAGTGCAGAGAGCATCTGTTTTATAGATGTTTCCTGGTTGTAATATTTCAAGACTGTTCATTTGTGAGGGGGAAAAAAAATCCTTACCGTATATCTGGAAATTCTTTCACCAGGACAGCCACCTCCATTTGGATGGAGGGCGTGTCCTCCAGGAGAATGATGTCAGCAAGGTGACAGATGATGCTGTCCAACCAGGAGGAGCTCGATTCCTGAGGCAGAGAAGAGGCGACAATTCATTCACAGGAAACTCAGGACTACAAGATAAATCAAGTACTTTGAACGTCAGTAAGACTACAAAAGTAGCATATAAATGCAAGCACGCTACATAAATAAATATAAATCTGTCAAGTTGTCCAGCTGTGCTTTTGTTTGAACTTCTAATGTGGTTTGGGCACTTAGTTCTGGTGATTACACCTAAAATACCTCAAATACAGAGGATGAAATTTTAAAACACATAAAAGGCTAAAGGCTGGCATCCTTGCACATCTAATGGTAATGTATTGTTAGATATAAAAGTCATAAAAGATTCTGCAGACATCTTTGGTCACTGTTTACAAGACACATGCACTTGAATGTGCAAAAGTTTCAAAGAAAAACAGTGAGCGAGAGACGAGACATTGGATGGACAGAATGAGAAGAGCACAAATGGACTGCAAGAAGACGCGAGTTCCACTTATTTATTATCATTGCCCATCCAAATGACCTCTTCTTAAGTCTTAATGTGTTTTTCAGGCAAGAAGTGACAAGCAGTTTAGTGAACAATGAAACCCACAGAGGAAGCACAGGTTAATGCCTCTGGAGGCCAAACACTTAGGAATTTGATTAGTGAATACCAGACCTCAACCTCTGCTTTCCCAGTTCTTGTTTTTTTCTCAGGAACACTGAGGAAAAGAGAGATTGCTTGCCACTCACTAAAAATAACAACGTCTTTTTTTGGTGGTCGTTAAAAACTCATCCTCCCCCCAATGCTCCTAAGTTCCCAGTTTCCACAGAAACTTCATCCCGCTCCTCAGCGAAAAAGGCCATCAAGGCCATTCCAGAGCCACATCAAAGTGCGCCAGCTGACAGGAACAGGAAGTTTCCTCCGAACACAGCAGCTTCCTGTTGTCAGCTGAGGTGACGGACACTTGTTTGAACTTGTAGATAGAAAGGGGGCAAATGCCATGCCGTCAGGCCTCGTTGTTTGACTCCCTCTTCCCCACTTTGGCAAGTGCTAACGTAAGCCCGGTTCATCCATCTCCATCTCACTGACGGCAGCCATTTTTCAGAGCTCAGTCCTGTATCAACACTGTCTGAGTTATTCCTGACCTAGGAAATTCCAGGGTCAGGCTCCAGTCACAGCCGGCACACTCTTTCCCCCTCACCATTCCAAGTTTTTGAGAATCAGCACTTTGGATCTGTTTGTGCTCCCCGGAAACATAACCACTACTTGTGTCTTGGACTCTGTGAATTTCCTTCTCCATATTTGGAGACCATTAGCACTCTAAAATATACTTTTCTTTTCCACACTAACACAGTCTAATAAAAAAAAAAAAAAATGTTTTGTGTCTGCAGACCAGACTTACCAGATCCTTAAAGAGTCCTTTGAGCTGCTTGGCCTCATCTTGCAGGCGGAAAGCCATCCTCTTCCTCATCTTGGAGGATGTGCACATGAGGCGTCCCCTCATAATGGCTCTCACATACTCCACTAGGACCCGCCGGTGCACCTCACCCACCAGTGTCTGTCAGTCATAACAGCAATTGTAGATTAGCTATAGTTTTATATAGTTTCATACCTTTATACATTGAAAATATTATCGACTACCATTTCAAACGTGTATTGACCTGATAGGGTGGAGAGTCCATCCTTCTAAATTTCTTGAAATGCTGTTTAATACTGGCTTCAATAGCCTCGAAGGCCTCTGTGTTGTTCAACCACTTTCTCTTCATCAGTTTGTCAAAGAAGGGCTAGAAAGGCAACAGACAAAGTACAGATTAAGAACAGATTTAGGTTTGGTAAACCTAACCAAGGAAGGAAAACAGCAGATTAGCCTGGGTAAAAGACCGAAAGTGAGGCACACAACGACGTGTGCTGCTGGCAAAGTTTCTGGGCTGCCTTTCCTCATAACAGCCATCCCTCAAGAGTCTCTCCATCAAAAGCAATGCATTATCAGGGACTGTAACATCTAGTCCTTTTAACTGAATTAGTGTGGATGGTTTTATTACTTGAAATTTCAGATATAGGAATGAGGTAAAGACTGTACTTTATACTCATTGTTTATTATTATTAGCATTATTATCATCATCATGTTGGACAGTTGTATTTATTAGCTGTTTTTGTCTAAACAGCTAACGAAACAGCTAACAAAAAAGCTAATGATACAGCTAAACAGCTGTGTGTACACAAAACACTTCTGCCCAAATACTGACTTTTCATGTATTACATGTAAGTTCTCCATATAATTCGGTGTATTATCAAAATAATAAAAGACACAAGTATGTGACCAGAAACTTAGCTACAAAAAAAAATACTGTTTTGTTTTAGCTTACCTGTCATGAACACAAATCTGCCAGAAACTTGTTCAGAACTAATAATAAGTAAACTTACTGAAATTAATTTGCGCTTTGTACCAAAAGCATAACCTTCAACCACTAAAACTATTTTTCTGTTCAGGAATGCAAGTAAATAACTGTAATTTTGTATCTTAACCTGATAAATAATAATGTGCTTTGTGTTTTTTTCTTTTTGTACAGTAAATTGAAAAATTTTTTGATAAGAAAAATAATTATATTTTAGCATTAAAATATAATTTTATTGAAGAGCTTGTGCATACTGGTGGAGCAACCATTGCAGTAACACACACAATAATTTTGCCAATTACCATTACAGTACTGTTAATTTAGGGTAGCTGTGGCACAAACCTTACATTGGGTGATGCTCTCATAAATTTGTTTTAGCACAGCACATCTGGGTCATGATCGTAATTATGTTTTCGGAAAACCATCTATAATGGCTCAGATGAATCTTGCCACTGTCCTACTCACTCTGATGTGGTCAAATAGCCTGTCAGTCAGCACCCTCACTGACTGGTTGATGATCCTGTCCAATGAGGAGTTGGCTTTCTGCGCAGATTCCTCACTGCCCTGTGGGTCACACTGCCTGCAGCGGTCCACAAAGGATCTACACATTACACAAGAAATATGACATGTCAGTTTAGTTTCTGTAGCTCTTTTAGAAAATGTTCAGATATAAAGTTTCACTGATCTTTGCCAACCTGAGAGGAGGGCAGCAGTTAACCAGAGCTATGGTCCTTGAAACATATCCATCTCCTCGGTCTCCAAATTCTGCCTGACTGTCATGAAACATCTCCACCTTCCTCTGGAAACTGAATGCATAGAGGTTTTATGAGAACACTTTGAATCCAAATACTCTCTCTCTCTCTTTCTCAGTAGATAAATATATAGATATGATTTAACAGCTATAACCTTAAACTACTGTCCACACACCTGTAAATGAAGTCAGCCAATCCAATGAGACTGCAGCGAGCCACTCTTGCTCCTAGAAACTGGTTCACAGATGTGGATCTGTCCAAATCCACCTTTACCCTCTGAAATTTTAAAAGACATGAGTGATAAGACAGAGGTTTCATTCAAGGAAAATGTTACTGAAATAGTACGGCTTTGTACCTGGATTACTGAGCATGCTAGGTGAGACTGATACTCCTCTATGTGCAAAGTCTGGGCCCATCGCCTCTCCTCTTCATCCAACACATGGATCAGCTCTGTTGTCACCTTATCCTGAAAATTGAAAAAGCAGGAAATTTAAATGCATCTCTTATCCACATTTTCCCAGCAACAGACATTCAAACACTCTTTTCTCACCCTGACTACACTAATGCAGTCTTGTTCCAGCCTATCCACTGTCTCTTGAGGCAGAATACCATCCAGTGTGCTGTAGTTGATGGGTGTGGTGGTCCCGATTGTTCCTAGGACATCCCTGGTGGGAAAGAATTAATGTAAAAATTTAACTAGGAATAAAAGCTTGTTGTGTGTGTCGTTATTGGAGCAGGCAATCATTACCAACCTGTTGTAGATGTTGTAGAACCAGTCAAGTAGTGAGTATACGTCTGTGATCTGCAGTGGGCCACTGGTAATAGTGCGAAGACGTTTGGCCACAGCTCGATGGTAACTTTCCACATACACCTGGAAGGCTGCAAACTCCTCTGGGTAAATGGATATAGCGTTCCTTCTCGCTGCATCCAGATCATCCACCATTCGACACTTCAGGCGCTCCAGGTATGAGGCCAACTGGCCTGCTTGGGTGTCTACCTGATGTGGCAGGCTCCAGTCTGCAGCCTCCGCTACAGCCTGCCTCCACTTCATCTTCAGTCGCCGGGGACGCTGGCTGGGCTGGATGCGGGGGACCTCTTGCTCTGGCTTAGTCTCCTCCCTCAGAGCCCAGGCAGCATCAGCATGCTCCTCCTGCTGGATTACCAGCACCACCAGACCAAGGTTGGGGCCAGCACTAGGCTGGCGGAGTGACTCCCGCACCACATCCCACATCTCCTTCTGAAGGGCTTCATACAGGAGCTCCACATCCTTAGCTTTTCTCCGGCTTGAGTCCAAAGTCGCATTAGAGCTGAGGGACTCATCAAAGGAAGAGGACAAAGACAACATGCTGGGTGGAGTACTGGGACACAGGGTAGGAGTGAGGGTAGGAGGAGTTGTGTTTGGCAGGAGAGACAGGAGCTCACACTCTCGCTCCAGTTCCTGAATGTGTGTGTCAGCCAGGAGAAGGTCCCTGTGATTGACCAGCTGTAAGATCTCCAGAACTGTGGGAAACCAGAAGAGAAACACAAGTTTAGAGGTAATAAGTTTAGTGACAAATATGTTAATGCATGTATCTCATTCAGCAGCTGTGCATGTACCTGGCTGACAAACTCGCCTGTTTGTTGCAGGTTTGTCTGCACATTCCTCTGTTCCTGATAAAATTCCCTGCCGGAGTCTCCAAACAGTAGCTGGACTGAATTATCTAGAGGAAGCTGGGGAACATTTCTGACCCTACTTCCTCTCCTTTTCAGCATAATGGTAAGTGAGCACAGTGGCTCCCAAGTGAAAAGTTTTAACCTCATCAGAGGGTTGTCTAGGTTTCAACAACTGCTGTTGAAATTTGACCTGAAATATTAACTAATGTAATGTAGATTCATTGCTAAAGTCTACAGGGTCACTTGGAAAGTAATTTTTTTCGACTTCTTAATTATTACCTGAGAGGGGCTCTCTGGTTTTCACTACTGGATCCTCTGCCTCCTCCTCCATTTCCTCCTCCGCCTCTTGGGATGCCTTGTCTGACATGGATTCCCTCTTTAGCTTGCCCAGACTGACCATCCTGAGGAAGGATGATCGCCTGGAAGTCTCTACCTCGTTGCCTACGCTCAGGTCTCCACAGGGCAGGCTTTCTCTGCGCTCCTCCTTCCGTCGACCAGTGAAGCTGCAGAACATCCACAGCAATGACAAAGAGCATAAATCATGGCCCTAAATGATGCAAGGACTTTAATGAGTGCATGAGGTTTGTATTGTCCTGTACGGGATTCCTAGGAAAACCTGTGCTTTGAGTGCCACACATTCACACAGTGTTGCTGCTGTGTGTGGCTACCTCGTCTAAAAATAGTCCCATTGAGTGAGGACAGCAAGTACACAACATGCCACTGAAAAACAAAAGAGGTTCCTTAGATCAACAAGTTACCACAGCAAATTACACAACCGCTTAGGAAATAAGGGCACTATATGTTATTCTGTCACTGACCAGTAAACAGGACTTTTATTCTCAGTCGCTGAAAAACTATTTTTTAATGCAATCAAAAGCATCATATGAGTCCAATGAGCATAGAGTTGCTTCACATAAGTGACATACAGTTGTCATCAGAATTTACATGGCTGTGAATATCACGGTAATTTGGGGGCTTGAATTCTTTGAAATGTTCTTTTTCCAGTCCTACATCTTTAATGACTTAAAAAATAACCAAAAATAGTTTGCACAAATTTTCTTTAGTTTTGGATTTTCTCTAATCCACACAGGGTCAAAGGTATATACAGGCTTAAAGAAATACAGATGCCCCCACTAATATTTGTTGCTTAGATAGTTATGCCTTAACTTCTGATCACCGACAAGCTCCTGGCATAATTCTTGCTGGATATTTGACCTGTACTCTTGGCAGAATTAGTAAAAATATTATTTAAATTGGTTGGTTTCCTGGCACAAATCCAGCGTAGTCCAGAATTTTTCAACAGGGTTGAGGTCTGGGATTTGGGAAGGCCATGCCAGAAGCTTAATATTAGCCTATTCCAGAACCATTTTAATGTGCGTTTTTGCATTATTGTCCCATTGGAACACCCAGTTATGTCAAGGTGTAAAGCGTCTGGCTGTTAATTTGGTAAATGGTAAATGGACTGGTTCTTATGTAGTGGTTTTCTACTCTACTCGAGCACTGAAAGCAAACAGTAGCTTACCAATGCTGAACGCTGAACACTGGCACAGGTTTGAAAGCCTCTTCCAAACATACCTCTTTTAACTCAGTCTTGTCTCGTCTGACAATAAAACTTTCCCACAAGGCATTTGGCTCGTCCATATAGGGAGATACACATTTCTACAAATGGATTAACCCTGAAATGTAAAACTTGCTTCGCTGTGGACAGTTATGCCAGCACTTTTTCTGGGTTATGGTTAGGGATGTTTCTGAATATTCTAACCAATTTTTATTTTTAGAACTTGTGCTTGGGCACAGCTCTTTCAAATGATGAGCTCAGAATCTGCAGTTTTGTGGAAATGACTAAGACACCTTCCCAGCTTAAATTTACGTGAATTTAGAGTTCTTATTAATCATCTTTTCCCACAGACTTCTCTGGATTTTCCCATTGTTACGAGTATTAGTTAATCCCATGTGTGCTGTGAGCTGTGAAACACATCCTTTTTGTGCTGACAAAGATAAAGTACCAGTTGTAGTCAATGGTGATCACTAATGAGAAGTTAGTAGGCCTTGGCAAGTTAAAAGACATTCAGTGGACCTTCAGTGTCACCTATTAAAAGATTCAAGTGAGTGTATGAATATATTTTAGCCTATATGTATACGTTTGGCCCTGTGTGGATGTGACAAAATCCAATGTCAATTCAAACTTGTACACCCAAAGTGCAAAAGCATGCTGCACAATGATTACACCTGGAAAAAATAACATTTAGGTCAATGATGAGTGAATGTAAACGTCAAACCACAACTGTACCACAGGTTAAATTGTTTAAAAACTGCTTTCTTTCTACTCCAAATCTCTCCTCACCGAAGCAGGGTCATTATTCCCTCTGAGCTCCTGCGTAGTCCTTTTCTTTTCTCTTTCTCTGCTGGTAGTGTATTTGAATCTCCAGGGCTGTAGTGTGGGGTGCTGTTCCCCCATACACTCCGTCCTGATATGCGAAGCCCCTTTCCCAATTTTCCAAGGGTCTTAAGGGGAGACACTCCACAGATCCGCTCAAGGGTCCCCCGCAGTGGCTTCACTTTAGGATTCCCTGCCCCGTGTTTCCCAGCATTTACCTCGTTCTCCTCTTCTTCACCATCACAGGACGACTTCAGCTGGAGGTTACCCTTGACCTCCCCCATAATGAGGCCCATGTCACCTCTGTTCCTGTCATCATCATCCAGGTCCACATCCTCAAAGGGGTTCAGGTTCTTGTTTAGATCCTTCAGTTCATTAAGCTCCTTCAGGTCCTTGAGCTCGTTCAAGTCCCTGATGTCTAAGTCTAGGCGAGGCAGAATCAGTTCACCGTTCACTCTGGGGAACTCGTGGCAGCTCTTGGATCTTCCCGGGAGTTTCTTCAGAATGGGCATGGTTGCATTTAATACATTAACAAACTGCAAAACAAAGATAATGTGTAAGATCTAGGAAAAATGTTTCTTTTCTTTTTCTTTTGATTTTTGTTTGTAATTTTATGGAAATACTTAGGATGGAACAACTGGGATAAAACACAACCTACAGAGATCTGTCAACATTACCCACAGTTAACATTAACTAGGACATGAGTACCAGACATACCCGGGCTATAACCAACCAAGATAAGAGCAAAATAATATAATTTCATGCCCCAAAGAATTCAGAAACTGTCCTGGATCAGAGGTTTCATTTCAAACTACTTATAAGTGAACTCATTTTAAACTAAAAGTTAAAATAACTTTAAATGACATTTTTTATTTAAGAGTTGGTTTGTGACGTTTTTTCAGTTCTAATATAAGGTGATGAAACTGAGATTTTGCTGTTCTTCTTGGCCTGATTTACACCTTAGTGACAAAACAATTTCCAGGGAAACACAAATAGTCAGTTTCATACCGAGAATCCAGGTGGTGTCACATTAGTTTCAAATATATGAGTATGTGACAAATTAAAGGAAAAAAGCAGAACTTTTGATCCTTAAAGTGATGGGATCTGGTGACTCTGCGGTGGGCAAGTTATTGACAAAGTTCTGGAGCCACTCGTCGCCTTGTAGGGAATTGTCACTGCACATCAGAGCAAAATGTTCACCTTTATCCCTCTATGAAACATTTCTGTCCTGGTGGGAGTGACAAAAAGCCAAAGCAACAACAATAGGGCATTAGAGGTCCCTGAATACTTTCATGTGAAATATATTTGACCTTCATAGTAAGAAGAACGCAACACAATGGGTAGTGTATATCCTATAGTAGTGCTGTTATTGTGCTCTCTAGTGCTGGAATATCCTTTTGAAGAATGCCGTTTCATCCCCCGAACAAGACTTAGAGAAAAGAAGCTAAGGTGCTGTTCAGGTGATATGTAGTGGCTAATATACACAAGACTGCACACAGCCCTGGGTGGGATATTGGTGAGAAACAGGACAGCTAGTTCTTAAGTGCTTAAGTAACTTTACTACTTATTAAAGGTATCTAAAGATTGTTTTTCACTTCCAATTTTAAAAAAAAATCAAGTCATTGTGCTGTTATACGTAGAAAACATAAAATTGTCTGCTCTCATGCGTTGCATATTCAATGAGCAAATCAGATTTTTTTACAGAATCTTAAAAAGTACTGAAGGCAAAAAGCACCCCCTGCTGACTCAACATCCTATTAACACCAGGCCTACAGCAGATGCGACTGATATATAAAATTTTATTGCTGTTTTTGTCTGACTCTCCATTTTTTTCTGCTTTGGCTGTTTTTCATTATTGTGTTTTTTTTGCCTTATGATGTGGTCATAATATTTCATATGATTACTTGTGGTCAGATGTGGTGGTTACTTTTTTGGAACCCAGGAGTATGTTTTTCTTTCATTTGTACTTTTTCATTAATTCAGTATGTATACTTTGTTTCACTTCCACTATAATGAGAGGCTACTGCTTCATGATCAAGAACAAGAAACAGTGTTTGGTTTCATACCGCATGCGCTGCTGAAAAAATACTTTAGGTGCTTTAATAGTGACTAAAGCTTGTACGGTATCAAGCCAAGCTCATTTCAGTCAGTTTTTACTCGTTATATGGACTTCATTTTTAAATAATGACATTAGATAGAACAAATAGTAGCAGGGGAACATTTTTTATTTTATTTTTTTTGCTTTGATGGCAGTGAAAGAGAGTTCTCCTTTTGTTTGTTCATCTTTGTTCCTGCCAACAGAAACAGCCAAACTCCAGACAGTGATAACAACTGATCTTTTGTTAGTAAAAATTCAGAACAGTGACTCTAGCTGAGATGGTTACTGTGATGCATTGGCATTTGAATCCTTTAGTGTCTACATGGAAAAATAATACTGAATGTTCATGATGAAGAAAGGAGACGAGTAGGGATGGTATTTATCAGTTGTGTCTTTTTTAAGAAGATGACCTCAAAGTTCATAAAATCAGTGTGACTGGCAAACGCTCAAAAGCCAGACATCAGCATTGTATTACACTTAGCAACTGGTGGGTTGATCAAATATGAACTGTGTATGAATTTTTTCCTTGATATTCTTTCTTGATTTTTCTAAGCTGTTTATTTGTTTGTTTATTTGTCTGTTTGTTTGTGTAATTAGCCAGGATAGGGAAACTCTTCCAAAAATGAAAAAAGTAAAGGAGGAACAGTGAATCAGTTTGGGTTTTTTTTCTAAACACAAAAATGACTACCCCACTTTAAGTATATATGTTACAGACAGAGGAGGTGAAAAACAGCCAAACACAATGATTTCCACATAAAAACAATCATTTGAACTTAAACCTCTATCACAACGGAAACAGTCAGTATGAAATAATAAATGATTGCAGAGGATCAGACTTACCTGATGACGATGCCTTGCTGTGTTTCAGTCCAATGTCATCCTGGAGTGTGTTGGCTAAATGAGCTGCCAGGCTGTAGAGTGTCTGTGATGAGTGTGAGAGCGTGTCTGAAAGTCCTCACTGACTCAAGAGAGCAATGTTGCTGCCTGCGGTTTCCTGATTTCCTGCGGTTTACCCTATTGTCGTTGAAGGTGATATGTTTTCCTGAGGAAAGGCTTGTCCCGTCCTTTCTCCCCCCCACACACACACCACAGACCCCCACCCCACCACCACCCTGTCCTGATCAGCCCCCGCACCTTGGGCCCCAAGTGTAATTAATTACACTAATTGTATTGACCTTAAGGTGGAGGATAACACATCCCCATGTTGTGTTCTACGGTTGTGAATCTCTCTACAATCTCTCTGTGTTTGTGAGTGTGGCTTCAGTAGAAAACATAAAATGCGGATTATTCATTGTCAACAGCCATGAGGAAAAAGTCCCGTTCTTGCACTATTACTTGAACATCTTTGCATTACTGCAAAGTTTTAAGTTCATCATAGCCACGACAGAAGTCTAATGCAGGACAGAACAATTGAAGAATGCAGTGAGTTTGTAGAGTTTGAGCACGTGGACGGTTCAAAGTATTGTGAGTTTAAAAAAAAAAAAAAAAAAAAAAGCAACATGTCAACAAGATGCAGTAACACATGAAGGGCCTTTATTCACGCTGGCTCCCTCCTGCCACCCAGTGTGCAGAGAGGTGTAGTGCAAAGGGTGGTGTTCTGCGTTTAGTCCACTTCAGACATGATGACTGATGGAATTTGCTCATTTCTACTCATGTTTTCCATTATGAATGTCTCTCATCATGACGGTGGTTGGGTGAATTTCCGTTGTGTTTTGTGTGCTTTTGCAGCGTTTTTCTTATTGCTAGTGTTTTCTTACGTTGCAGTCCGTTTGGCCTCTCAGGGCCACCGTATCATACAGTCAGGGATGCTGTCCAGCATTGACTTGTTTTCTTTACAATAGGCTAGGCTGGTAGCTGAAATCAACTACGCTGCAAACACAAAGTACAATTTAATGTAACCTAGGTCAAATATAAATACAAATTTGATTAAATGCACTCATAAAACTTCAAACCTAAAGAGGTTTTGCTCTAAAACATTTAAATTTTAGAGCAAATAAGATAAAAGTAACAGCTTTGTCAGCCACTGAAAAGATACACAGTGTATCATAAGTGACATGAAAACGACTGTGTCGTCAATGTCATGTTTCAGATATGTTTTTATAATGTGCTATTTCCAAGGACGCATGGCTAATATGATATGAATGTTATGTTCCAAAAAGCTCATAAAGATGTGGTGGTGAATATGTTGAACTTCAATTATCAAGATTCCTTTTGATTTGATTACAAATACAACAGCTTGTTAAAGATGAGCCCAGTCGCTAGCATTCATTAATCATTCACAACTTTCAGATGTCTAAAAGTTGTTAACAGCTTCACCAGATTGTAGTTTTAGTGGGTATGTTTAGATTCATAGAATGTGCATTTATAATAATAAAATGAGTGCAGTCAGCTGGAGTCTTTGAAACCATTAAAAGGTCGATACAGTTTAAATGTGTGTTTCCTAAAATGTGTTAAATATACAAACAGAGCCAGCAGGCTCTCAGTTTGAGGCCGAATTCTTGCTGTGATGAATACGTTCCCACAAAGGTCAGGATGAGCCAGGATGTTTGCCACACAAAAGACCCCTGCTGGGGCACCAGGTAAATGTCACACGTTAGTGTATACATTAACATCGTAACATATTTGCAGTGCCTCTGTGAGTACAAATAAACACATCCTACAGCTGAATTATCTTACATTGCTTAAAGAGATCTTTTATTTGTGGAGATGGAGATTGTTATGTCATCTCGCTTCACCTAGCTAGAATTTGTATCGAATACTGCTACAAGACTCCATACCAGAGCCTCCAGACATTCTCATGTCAAACCTATGCTGATCTCACTGCACTGGCTCCCCGTTTAGATTCAATTCCAAGGTCTGGTGTTCATCTTTAGGGCTCTGGATAACCCACCCACCTACACAAACAAACTTTTGCAGCCATGTCACCAGCAGGGTCTCGGTTCTTCTGATCAGGGCTTTTTGTCAATTCCCAAAGCTCTCATAGAAATGATCTATGAGCTCACTGGACTCTTTTTAAAATGGCATGTCTTTCTTCTGAGCCTGAAGAAGTCACTTGGATGAGTGATGAAACGTTCCTCCCACTGGAAATGCTACGTCCAGATAAACAGTATAAACACTGGGAAAAGGAGTAAGTGGCCACCCTTACTCTCCCTGAAATTAAGTTTACTTCCAGAAGTATTAGTCCAAGGGTTTCTTCAAGTTAATGACTGCCTGTGTTTCCACAGTGGTCTATGTTTTTCTACCTCCTGTCAAAATGTTATTTACTGCAAGCCTCACCCACATAGTTCCTCTACTTTTGAAATACTGCCCTTCAGTAGGGACTGCAGCACAAACTGCAAATTATATTTCCCCAAGCAGCTGGTGAGCTTTAGTAGTCCTGGTTGAGGAATGTTGTGGCTTTTTTAAAGTTCATAATTCACCATTGAACTTATGTGTCCCACATCCAGCTGTATATTAGACTGCACATCTCAGCGGATTAGTGCAACCTCCTCCTGAAAACAAACATTATAACTGAACAAAATTAATTTATTAGAAATTTCTTCAGGAGACTTCGGTTATTTTGCACAACTACAATTTAGTGAATATATCGACATAACTCACAACGTAGCAACACCAAAACTCAAACACAATATGAATAACAATGAAATATTAAAAAGCTACAGTGGATAAGCAATGCAACAGGATTATTTCCAGTGTTACATCATACCAGTATGTTAGATCCTTATCCTTTTTCTGTAATGATGACAATAAATAACCACTGGAATTTACCAGCTGTTAAATAAGTCACACGTATGTGCATGTGATTGAGCGGTGTTATTTCTAAACCCATGTTCATGTGCTCTGTGACACAGTTCAGTTCACACAGTGAATTTGTTGACCTAGAAGCCACCCTTGGATGTCACTTCAAAATCTGCTGTCAGTCCTGTTTTCCTTCATATACATTCATCAGTTACCACAACAGTTTCTGACACCAACTATATTTACGTAAGGAAAGTGACAAAGAGTACAAGTTAAGCGGTGTTTTGTTTTTCCAGTCAAGTAAACCTACATGTTTGTTTGTGTTTTAAGGAATAGTACGACGTTAAGGGACATACAGAACTGGCTAGCCATAAAGACCAAAAATAGGGGGCAAAGCAAAGCTTCTTCTGTCTGAAAGTCACTCACTCTCTCTCAACATGTACATCTCCTTTTTGAATCAACATGGCAAAATATTTCTTGGCTGGGAGCTGAAACCAGAGCTGTGAGCAAGTGAGCTTAGGTGGTGCCGCTGGGTCAATGTGGGCTTCAGAGTGAGCCAAGAAGCCAATGCATATTTTCTGCCTTTATGAATACAGTATTGGGTTTTAAAATTGAGTGAGATACAGAGGGACTTCAAGAGAAATCTATATTTAATAATTTTGTTGTTGTTTTCAACAATGTATCTAATGCTTCACCGACTTTGCCTTCTGTAATCCAGGACGACTGACTTCATTTCACAATAGTATCTGTGTGTATGTCTGTGTGTGTGTTTATTGGGCCGTCAGAGGGTCTGATTTTGCTCTTGGTTGTGGTGAAAGTGGTGGTGGTGCTGTGGGTTGTTGAAGTGATAAGGCTCATGGCGATAGTGGCCATGACAGATGACAGGATGCTCGATGCCTTCGCTCTGCAGCTCATCCTTCCTGTGAACTCCTTGTAGCTTGACCACCAGCTCCTTGATGAAGGTCTGAGGGTGAAACAGAAACCCAGTCCGTTAAGAGATCTTTCACACTTAACAGCACAACTTAATCTCTAATAATTTCTGTCTATAATACACAAGACATAGTATTTAAAAAGTATTCCATGACTCTGCCCACAAAACAAACAAAAAACTAAACAAAAATGGAATTTGAATCATAAATCGACTGACAATGGGGTTAATCCTACCCACAGCACTGCTTGACAACCATACACTCACACTCAGGCTTACACAAAACACAGAAGCAAACAATATAAACAATATCTTATATATAAAACAAATGAGTCATAATAAATATTACATAAACACACAAAAAACTAAACACTTAACTTATTTGGTTTGGGCAACATTTTGAGTAAAGTCCATAATTACTGATCTGAAAAGCCAAACATCAGTGTGAATGTTACATTCACTGGGGCGATCGTGGCTCAAGAGTTGGGAGTTCGCCTTGTAATCGGAAGGTTGCCGGTTCGAGCCCCGGCTTGGACAGCCTCGGTCGTTGTGTCCTTGGGCAAGACACTTCACCCGTTGCCTACTGGTGGTGGTCAGAGGGCCCGGTGGCGCTAGTGTCCGGCAGCCTCGCCTCTGTCAGTGCGCCCCAGGGTGGCTGTGGCTACAATGTGGCTTGCCATCACCAGTGTGTGTGAATGGGTGGATGACTGGATATGTAAAGCACTTTGGGGTCCTTAGGGACTAGTAAAGCGCTATATAAATACAGGCCATTTACTGCAGTTTATTTTGGTCTTTTTTTGTTTAAAATAAAAGATGACAGTAATAGCGTCTCCTTATGGCTCACTGACTGAAGCAACACTGGACAATAGTAGAATTTAATATAACTAGAAAGTAAAATGAAGTTACAATGAGCTCAATATAACTACACGTATGTACTGTGTAACAACTGCAACCTCTTCAGGAACTCAGTTATGCCTTTGCCAGTTGTAGCCCTGATTAGATACACGAGATTAGTAATACATTAAAGATGGGAACTTTTTTTAAATCAGATATTTAGGGTTTGGGTTTGTTTTTTTTTATAGATTTTATTTATAGGAGACCATAGTTGTGTCGGTTGCAACATACTTTATATGTGGAACCATCTGGAAGCATCTGAATCTACTATTACAACCCTGCAGCCCTTATCAGGGAATCAAAAAACAAACAGCTTCTTATTTGATAACAATTAATTATTGTGAGGCACGAAGCAGAACCAAATGTAGCGTTTAATCATTTTTCCACACATTCTTGTTTAAGAGTATGCAGTGTTCATATGTCCATAGATGGAAGAATGTCTCGAAGAGCACCAGGGTCCCGGGAGAATGACCTCGAGGCTGCGACGAGGGAGGTTCCCCCCCCCTCCATGTTCTGATGTGGTGTAAATGTCCTCATGAGTAACTACTTAATCTGGAGTTAGATAAAAGTTTAAATGCTCAAAGTAAGGTCTAGTCCATGTGTATAGAGGTTTAAACACAGAGTCATCATCTTTTTCTTAAAAAAAAAGAAAAAAAAAAACATAACTGAAATGCTGTTAAACCAATAAGGTGGTGATGTAACCATGTTAGCAAATAAGCCTCTGACAGTTTTCACTTTTCCCTGTCTGCACATCTACAGAGCTCCCAAATATCTTCTCCCTGAAAGGCGTTTTCCAAATGATCCAGTGTCAGTGAACCAAAACTTCATGCGTATGTGGATGAAAGGTTAAATGCATAAAATTGCTACAGTTTAAAAGATTTTAGTGGAAATAAAAATGGGGAATACATGTTATCACAGCAGATATCTTTCTGAAAGTGCTACAGCTACTGTTATATATTCTTCAATGTCATACTCCAGGGGTAGGGGAACTCCAGGCCTCAAGGCCCAGTGTCCTGCAGGTTTTAGATGCGTCCTTGATCTAAAACAGCTGATTTAAATGGCTACATGACCTCCTCAACATGTCTTGAAGTTCTCCAGAGGCCTGCTAATGATATAGTCAATTGATTCAGGTGTGTTGGCCCAGGGCGATATCTAAAACCTGCAGGACACCGACACTTGAGGCCTGGAGTTCCCCACCCCTGCCATACACCAACCCAATACAGAGCAGCTACAGGAACGACCAACATAGAAGTCGATTATGTTGTTAATAATCTTATATCTTCACTGCACACGACTCTGGATACTGTAGCTCATCTAAAAAAAAAAGAAAGCCTCAAACCAGAGGTACTTGACTCACCAGTATAATTCTTAAATGCGCACCTTAAAGCAGACAACTTGTAAGCTGGAGAGGAAATGGTGCCTCAGTAATTTAGAAGATCATCATTTAACCTTGAAAAATAAATTGTTGCTATATTTTTTTTTAAAGCCCTCTGTAAAGCTAGAGCCACGTATTATTCATCACTGGCTGATGAAAGTAAGAACACCAGGTTTCTTTTCAGCACCGCAGCCAGGCTGACAAAAACTCAAAGCTCTGTTAAGTAAAGCCTGAGAAAGTCAACTTCAGTAATAATTTTCTCCAAGCCATCAACGTGTCTTTTAGACCCCGTTTCTACTGCATAAAGAAGTGCTGCCATTAATTAATGTTTCAATCTCTAATAATCGGCTATGTACCACAGGCCTTCAACCTGGCAGTAGTTAAACTGTTACCAGCAGTCTTAGCTAATTATAGGCTAATCGCCAGCCTTCCTGATATCTCAAAACTTCTTGAAAGAGTAGTTGTCAAACAGCTAACAGATCATCTGCAGAGGAATGGCTTATTTGAAGAGTTTCAGTCAGGTTTCAGAGCTCATCACAGCACAGAAACAGCTTTAGTGAAGGTTACAAATGATCTTCTTATGGCCTCTGACAGTGGACTCATCTCTGTGCTTGTCCTGCTAGACCTCAGTGCAGCGTTCGATACTGTCGACCATAATATCCTATTAGAGCGATTAGAACATGCTGTAGGCATTACAGGTACTGTGCTGCAGTGGTTTGTATCATATCTGTCTAATAGACTCCAATTTGTACATGTAAATCACACACTGAGGTTAATTATGGAGTTCCACAGGGTTCAGTGCTAGGACCAATTCTGTTTACATTATACATGCTTCCCTTAGGCAGCATCATCAGAAGACATAGCATACATTTTCACTGCTATGCAGATGACACCCAGCTCTATCTGTCTATGAAGCCAGATAACACACACCAATTAGTTAAACTGCAGGAATGTCTTAAAGACATAAAGACCTGGATGGCCGCTAACTTTCTGCTTCTTAATTCAGATAAAACTGAGGTTATTGTACTCGGCCCTGAAAATCTTAGAAATATGGTATCTAAGCAGATTCTTCCTCTGGGTGGCATTACCTTGGCCTCCAGTAACACTGTGAGGAACCTGAGTGGTTTTTAAACAGGATATGTCCTTCAACGCACATATTAAACAAACATGTAGGACTGCTTTCTTCCATTTGCACAATATCTCTAAAATCTGAAATATCCTGTTGCCGAGTGATGATAGAAAGCCTAGTTCATTCATTTATTACTTCAGGCTGGAAGTCATTATCAGGAAGTCCTAAAAACTCCCTGAAAAGCCTTCAGTTAATCCAAAATGCTGCATTAAGAGCACTGACGGCCTAGAAAGAGAGAACATATTACTCCTGTATTGGCTTCCCTTCATTGGCTCCCTGTTAAATCCAGAATTGAATTCAAAATCCTGCTCCTCACATACAAGGTCTTAAATAATCAGGCCAGTAATATTATCACCCTAATACTCTAGTTTCTAGAGTCTCCTCCAAGCGGTCTAAGCAGATGGCCGTCCCTCCCTAAGCCTGAATGTGTCTGCAGTTTCTTCCTGTTAAACTGGATATTTTTCTTTTCACTGTTGCCAAAGCACTTGGTCATAGGGGGTTATCACATTGTTGAGGTTCTCCTGTATTATTGTAGGGTCTTTACCTTACAATATAAAGCACCTTGAGGACACTGTTGTTGTGATTTGTGAGTTGTTGGTAGCATGTGACCGTGATGCCTTTAATTTTATGTTTAACATTACACTTGGTTAAGCTTTTCGCTGCTTTAGCTACTTGAGCCCTATAGTTTGTTGAGACATGCAATACCCAGATATATTGTGTTATGGTAACAGTCTAAGTGCAGGTGGAAAAAAAACCAGCTGCCCCTGCCATGTATAAATACTCCCTGTCCACATTTGTTTACTATGAACATTCATAAACATTCATCAGAAGTACTAAATCTCTGTGTTAGTATCAGCTGTAGCTGTTGCAGGTCTTTTATATTCATTCATTACCTTCATTAATTGAACCTATTTTAAAACAATATTCACCTAGTCATACGTGCACTGACTGTTGAATGTTGGTATGTGTGCTTGATTCAGTCATCACCGGTGCAAACGTAACATCCATTCACAGCTGTCCAGCATGGAAACTTTAGACTTGGACTGCTCACGTTTATTTAAGATAAACTTTGCAATCGATTTCTGCACAAACAGGAGTGTGGTTTTTGTCCCTTCCACTGTTAGTAGTGCAGACTGTACAGAAAAGATGGATGCAGCCACCGTGAAACCATTAACTGAGTTATGGACTAACATTTTGAAGCCTCAACAGCATTTCGGCTGCCCCCATGTTAATCTTTGTCGATCTTGTCAGGCACAAAGGCATCCACTGCCAAAAAAAATACTCTGCTTCAACATCTATAAAAGTGAATCAGTTTAATCTAATCCATATCCAAAAAGTCTAATAAATTAAGTCTGAGTTAAAAAAAAAAAACAAATAAACAAAAAAACGAAAATGCAGCTCCTACACTGACTCTGTTTGTTCCAGGGAGCCTCATTGTTTCAATCACTGAACTGGAAAGAAAAAAAGAGTTGTTGCTGAGGAGGCTGTAGCTTTAGTTTAGCTCACGTGCATGTTTGCATCAGTGCTTGTAAATGTAACTTTCAGTTTTAACTTACCTCTGTGCTGCTTCTGCACTTTTGAAGAAGTTCCTGTTTTTAAAAAAGGACAGTGTTATAATAAACCTTAAGTTCACACAACTGTATAAAAACAAAACAAAAAAAAAATGTATGCATGAAGATGATTTGACTTATCAAACTTATCGTTTTGACTCAGTTTTGCTGATTTCTAACTACTATTTTCCATTATTATTGTTATGTGGACATATCTATAGCTAATGAGAACGTAGCAGCCTGTATAAAATTTAATTTGTATTAATTTGTAAATGTCTTTGTTCGTTGTTACATAAGGGGGTTTGTCTTGAAGAGTGTCTACGTCTACCTGCTCAATTTTGGACTTGTATACCAACCTCATTAATGCACCTTGTGTTTTTTACTTTATTTATTTGGTCAGAAATAAAAAACAAAACAAAACAACACGTCCATTTATCTCATGCCGAAGATAGCGATAAATGAAACAGGTCATATTACCTGCAACTTTTTGACACGCTCCTCTTCATTCGGAAGGTCGAGCAAATCGTCAATGTTAACCTCCTCTGGCATGTCACTCTCCTGAGGGCAACACATGGACATAGAAGTAATGAAAACACACATATGGAACGCTTCAGTGAGTCATCGTAGAAGGCATACACACGTCAGAAGAATGTGACAGATGCATGCTACAATACTGATTTTGTTATCAGTTAAAAAATCAAGTATCGTCCGTTTTCCTGCAGTTGGCATGCACTCATCTGTTTCTTCCTTTAAGGGGCAACCTATGGCGTTGAAAAACTAGGCCAATGCGGAGGTTTCAAAGACTGCTGTTTGTCTAGATACCAACTGAAGCTGGGTTCAAGAGTTAGTCATTCCCCATAGAATCACATATTAATATGCCCAGCTTTATAGCATTAAAAAGCATGTTTACAGCTTGGTACAAAGAACTGTTTCAGCCTCTGTGGATAGTTTCCCCCTTCATAATTATTTTGAATGAAATTCACTTGGATACAAAAGTTTGGGGGTGGCCGCTTTGATTGCCAGGTGGCCAGAAATAGGCAGCTGGAGCTGGTTTAAATCTGCCTCAGATTAGACCTTATCTACTACTTTAAGTCATTACACTGGATCTTTACTGTGTTTGTGTTGTCGGTGCCTTTTGGAGCAGGTACTAACTGATAACTTGAGACTTTGTCCTTTCAGTTGTCAGTGGATCCAAAGTAACTATGATCATGTGAACAAAACGAAACACATCCATCAAACTGGCGATCACTACTGCAAACCAACCACCATCTTTATCTCTCTGTAGTTACTACTACTACTTTCTTCATTCGTAAGTTCTTTAAAGTATTTATTTCATTTTCTCAGCACTCTTAATTAGTAAATTTTCATATCTATCCTTGATCACCCTGACCTGCTGCACATCCTTTCCAGTTCAAGCTCTCTGCCAAGCTAGTGCAAGTCCTCTCCTTCAGTGTCCAAGCTAGCATTAGCTCACTATAAGCCTTTTCTTTTACTTTGTCTGTCTTTGCTGTATGTCTAGCCTACCCCAATCCACTTTCTTCATCTATGTACCGATCTCAATTTTTCTGTGCCAGCTTCCTCCTTTGAATATTTTTGTGTACTTGCTCATTCCACTGCTGAGTCTCCTTGTCTTCTTTCATTTGTCCAGACGATACAGCAAATACTTCAACACGTCAGCTGTACTTTCCCAGTTATCTGGTAACTCTTCCCTACCACCTAGAGCCTGTCTCAACTCTTCCCTGAACTCTGTTCAACAATTGTCTTCCTCAACTTCCACTATGTACTCTGTCTTTATTCGCTTTTTCTTCAACTGGCTAATAAAAACCGTAAAAAGGAATAGGCTGAGATTAGGATTCACTCCCTGGGAATCATAATTTTTGGTTATACAAACAGCTGATAAATTAAAATTAAATCTAACAGAAAGTCACCATTGGATGGCGACTTTCACCATTTGGAGGAACATTTTCTAATATGATGGTCTAAAACATCTTCATACACACCACACCATTCAGAGAGTCCTCACACCCTCAAGACTGAGCTTAAAAAAAAAAAAAAGTTTCATCCCAGGATAAACGGATCACACAAAACAACTTTTGCACAACTTTACAGTAATATTCTTACCAGATGTCTGTTAGTCAGCACATACACAGTATGCATACTTACAGGGGCTTTCTGAATACCCAAGTTCTAAAGGTAGGCTACCTTTATGCTGAGAAAAGCGATTCAGCCATGTGCAAATGTCCATTTTAACAGTCACTAAGTTTAAAAGACTTCCTGAAACATTTAACCTCCATGTCCAAATAGTACTTTAAGCTTTAATAGTAGCTGGAATATTTACATTCAGCCTGCAAACATTAATTGCATTGTTTAGGCTGTGGAGACCGAATGTTAACAGTGTTCATGTAATAGGCTACAGTAAGAGTGGCGTGTTCTGTTTGAACAAACAGCCATTGTACAAGCTGAGTGAAGGGGCAGTCCACCCACCCATGCACACCAGTGCACTGCACTGCCTTTGTGATCAGGCCCCTGGCACTTATAGGACTGCAACTCTATGCACTATAACAGCAACTCCTGTTTTTAGGCTTGTTTTATTTTTTAAAATAATGAAATGCTGTTCTTGAGTGTGACATGACCTTATGTTGCATAATCATACTTGGTTGAGTAAGGTCAGTTCACTGTAAAGGACCATTTTACAAAAACAAAGCATTTGTCTCACTCAGAATCTTCTGGGTATGGGGATGATGAGAAAATTGGTATGTTCGCTCCTTTTTATTTGGAGAGATGACTTATCATTGTAACCATCTGAATTCTGCCTTTTTTAAAATCAAACAAGACTGTCATTATAGCTCTAAAGTCCAAAAACAAGAAACTTTCCCTGCAACTCCTGTTGAGGGATTCTAACATCTTGTCAGCTGCTTCCCAGATGTAGTGTTTACCCCCTCCTGGGACATAAAACCAGCATTCTCCCTCCTACCCCCTCTTCCTTTTCTCCCAGTTCCACACTGCCCATGTAAGGCAGAAAGCTCCAAGACAAATACAGACTTATGAGACGGGAAAAGCAGCAGATCTCACATCTACAGGATGTTTGGCCTTGTAAGGACAACATAGTGCCCCAACCCTCATTCCCTAAACACCTCATAAATCAACAGAGACCTGAAGATGAGTCTCAGGAAAGTGTCTTCACGCAACATTCTTTTTAAAATATAATATTTTCCATTTCGCATTTCAACTTCTTCTCAACTTCAAAGCTTTTTAACTTGTTGGACACGCAGACAGTACTGTGCAGTATCCTAAATCAGTTCTCTCAGAGACACCCACCTGCCCCGCGTACAGTCTATCCAGGCTCTCGTCGATCCACTTCTCTACGTCGAGGCGTCGCTGCAGCTCCTTCCTGTTGTACTTCACCGTAACCCGGGCATGTCTCTTCGGGATGCTACGACTGCACTCTTCGCCGGCGTTTTCTTCGAGCGCTGCGTCTGTCCACTCGGCTGCCATCTCTGCTGTGGACTGGTCCGGCTGGTTTCTCGCCTTTTTGACGCGCACGGACGGGAGAGGAGCTGGGAGGCGACACAGCTCCCACCTTTTTTTTTTCCTTGTTCCTCTTGAGATGTTTTTGTGATTTGATAAAAACTGAATTGAATTGAATCTTTGGCTTCTCTGGAACATAGAGCAAGTCACTGAACCATTCCGATTGTAAAACCTTTAATAAAAACAAGAAAGATTAAATAAATACATGAAAATAAAATAAGAGATATTTTCACTTTCTAATTACTCAGCTGTGCCTGGTTAACCGATTGCGTCACTTAAGCTCAACGTGTGTAAGCGTTCACGGGGGGCACATGGCATGCACACCTACCACCACCTCAGGCACTTAGCGAGACCTCTGAAAGGAGTGGGTCCTGTCTCTTCAACAACTAATCTTTTTACGCTGCGTTACGCGGATGCATCCATCGGTGTGCATTTACATAGAATGTTAGTAAGTCTTTACTATCTAACACTCTATGTGCTTGGAAAGTACACTTACATAAAAAGAGCATAGAAAAAAGTGCAGGAGTGAATGAGACAAGCTGCGTAAAGCTTTGAGTGCTCAGAGTATAAAAGCCTTATACAAGAAGCTCTCCATTTCATGATTTATGACATGAATCATCATCAGTTTGCAAATGTAGAATACATTTTTGACCACTAAATTCATGTGTCACTTTCTATAATCATTTGTTAATACAACAACACACACCTTTCAGCTATTCATGTATTTTTGACACTGGCTTTTTTTGGAGAGTTGTAATGTAGATGTGTCTGTCTCTAAAGCACTTTGAGTCAGCTTCTGTCAATCAAGTATCAATCCCATCACGCTAGTATTGATCCAATACCAATATTGGGCTGCCCAACTCTCATATAAATGTGAATTACATTTTTAGCTTCATCACCATGCAGCACACATACACACAGTGTTGTAATGTCAGTCCGCAGCACGGCATCTTCTCTCCTCTGGTTATGCTGGCTTAATCTTAAGGGAATATTTTCTGACCTTTTTGTTTTTAGTCATCCTTGATATTACAGTTAAGGTGTCTGTGATTTCTAAAAACCACCCATAAGGAGGAATATAACATCCTTGGAAACTACAGAAAGGTTTGAACATTAAAATGAAATCTTGGCAGAATACGCGTTTCAAGTACAAGGGTTTGAAAATCTGACTAAATGGATCGAGTTTATCATTGACATGGGCAGGTGACACGTGCACATTTAATTGGGTTGTTTCCTCCAAAAACAGGGACAAAAGTCAAACTGTCAGCATGCAACACTCTCTCACGTCTCAATTAGACTTAATCGTACTTAAGTGCACTTCACATGTACATGAGGTAGATGAATGAATAATGTATGAGATATACTGCAGTACAATACGGTATAAAATCATGTGTAAAAGAACATTTTCACAGGAATCTATGTAAGCCCATATGTATACCTCATGGTTGTATGACCATCTTTAGCAGCAACAATTTGAAGGGTTAGTTTTCTGCGTGAGTTTGTCAGCAGAGTGGCCGTGGCTCAGGAGGTAGAGGAGGTCATCTACTGGCTGGAAAGATGGTGGTTCAGTCCCTGGCTGCACCTTGCACGCTGACCAGGTGTGTAGGAGGGGTTGAGATTATAACAGGGATCTGCTCTGCTGCGATTTACGGTTTGAAAATGGTGGCACTGACAAAAAGACAGGAAGCCAAGCTGGTGGTGGCATGAAGATGTTAAGAGTTTCATTAGGAGTGACCAGGAGGGACAAGATTAGAAATGACTATATCAGGGGGACAGCTCAGGCTGAGCAGTTTGGAATCAAAGTTAGAGAGGAAAGGCTGAGATGATTTGGACATCTGCAGAGGAGGGAGAGTGGATATAGTGGACTAAGTTGTACATGGAGCTGTCAGGCAGGAAGAAAACAGAAAGAGCTCAGAGGAGGTTCATGGATGTAGGAAAAGCAGGACATGCAGAGGGTCGGTGTGACAGAAGAAGATGCTAAGAACAGGATGAAATGGAGACGGCTGTTGTGACTCCTAAAGGGATGAGCCATGAGAAGAAGAAGAAGATTTGATTGAGGAGCACTGAGCTGCTACTTACCCTTTAAATTCTGTGGAAGCACCAAGAGTGTACTTTGTTTAGGAATCTTCCCAATAACACATAGTAAAACTTTCTTTCTTACAACTATACTCATTTTCCATTACCTTTCACAGCTTGACAAATGGGTTAAGGCTGGGTGGTTGTAGTGGTGATTGGCTCTTATTCACCACTCAATATTCTTCGTCTAGAAGCCATAAAAGAGGGAATGCACCCCCCCTCCCCTCCCCTCTCCTCCCCCAACCCTTAGGGAACATACCATCTGTCAGCCTCTCTCTGCCACACAATGACAGCTGGAATCAAGCATCTCATATTTAGATTTATCAGACCAAGTTCAAATATCTTCTGGCCAAATGTCCATGATTCTTTGTTCTCATCTTGTTGGTGAACCTCATCAGTGGTTTATTTTCTTTGAAAGCCTGATAAACACCTGATTCTGAGACATGTCTGTAAAGCACTGAGCTGAGCTCTGATCTGAGCTGCTGGTAACTGTTGATTTCTCAGGCTAGTGACTCCAATCCACTTTTGTTTAGTATCAAAGGGAATTGTTGGAGATCTGGAGAAGTTTCATCACAGTGTTTGGTGGTTATTATTGTAGCTGTAGCTGACACTTTAAACTTTCTTGAAGACTGGATGGACTATAATTTCTCTTTGCTCAGCTGAGCATTTCTAATATGATTACTGCAGTAGTTGAATGAAGCTGTTTGCTGTATTTCAGCACAGCCGAATGTCTGATTAGAAGATAGAAATTAATGTATTTTTTGTTTTATTTTGCAGTTGTCTCAAGGCAGTTTATACTGTTTGGTAAAGACCCTTCAACATTAGAGTAAGAACTCCAGCGATCATCCCCTATGAGCAAACACATGACAGCTATTAGGAGCAAGAACTCCCTTTAAAAGGGAGGAGCAGATATTTTCCCCACAATTTAGGAGATTGGCAAATTAATAATTCCCATTAGTGGCATATATAAATGCATTGGGAGAGAAATAGGGAGTTAAGGGGAGGCATTCAGTGCATCATGAGTCTGTCATCATAGCTACAGTAAGGGGCTAACTGTAAGCTTTATCAAACCAAGTTTTAGAGAAGGTTTCTGTCTCCTTAATCTAAACTGAGAGCTGATTCCACGTGAGAGGGTCCTGAAGGCTTAAAGCTGCCTCTGATTTTAGTTATTTTCTCATTCCAGATGTATTTACACCAGCAACATGCAGAGCTTTCATCAAGAAAAAACATGGAGGAAATCTATAATATTAATTAAAAAACAAACATGTGATACAGTTTCCTCACACTTTTTAGATAGCTGTAAAAACACCTACATATTGTCTTTTAACTATGTCACAGTGTTTATACATAAATTCTGTCCTGCAGCTGTTGTAGTTAGTACTTTCAGTCTCACTTTAACATAAAAATCCAGTAGTGTTTTGAGCTACCCTATCATTTCTTTACATTTTGCCTCCAAGGACACAGAATCGCTTCTATTGTAATTGCTATCTTTAGTTACTTTCTTACAAAAACACCTCATTTGTTCTGATTTCTTTAGTTGAATCTATGAAAAGTGCCAAACAGAACACAGTTTGACAGGTATAAAATAGCATCGGCAAGTTCATTCCTGAAGAGCTATAAACAAAAAACTTGCTGTATCTCAGCAAAGTGTGCAGTGTGTTCCTGGAAAAAAATCTGAGGAAGCAGAAAAATTGGAAGGCAAAATAGGCTTAATAAACTGAACAGCATCTGTTCAGTTAGCAGAAGCCTCATCAGGAATGGTCACAGCAGTAGGGTGGCTGATAAGAAGCCATTCTTAAGGAAGAGAAACAGGGAGAAAGGTCTGAGGTCAGCCAAAGTACACAAGAACCGGACTGATAGTCACTGGTTCGAAATTTCAGTGTGTGAGTGCAATGAAGATGCATTTTTCAGCATCTTGACCTTTTTTTTAAGCGAATTAGTAAATAGTTAAACTAGTTTATTTAAAAATATATATTTGAGCTCTGAAGTCATTGCCTCCTAGATCAACCAGAATATAATTCACCACTGATACCATGTAAAACAGGACTGTTAGCCTGTGGAACAGAATCCTAAAATCTCTGATCGCTTTAAAGCAAAGTTTTATTTCACATCACAACCATGAAATAATGAACTTACAAATAAATAATATGAATGAAAAGATGCAACATAAAACAAACTTTGGCATGAACTCAAAATGGCACATGAACACCAGTACTATATTATATATATTTATATAAATTACAGTGATGGCTGACGTTATGTGAAAAAGCACATTCTCATTATATCCCTGCCCATCATATCTTTGGGATATCTCACACAGCCTACAAAACATCCATGCACAGCATCAAGCATCGGTCTTCATTTAGCATCATATAAATATATCTCTACATCTGTGACAAAGTGAAACCATAAACACGAGTTTTCAAATAAATAAATAATAATTAATAATAAACGGATAAAAAAAAATGATGGTACGCACAACAAGGAAATAATGGCAAAAGGAAGATTGAAAAGCAAAAGAAAATTTGAGTGTTTAAAAAAAACAACAACAAAGTGAACATATTCAAAAGAATAACCCAGCAAAACACATCTGGGCCAGTTTTCCAAAAGAGGCCTGGATATCGGATCTTCCTGTATTTGGTTTTGTGTTTTAGGTCCTATGAACAGTGGATCATATTATTTGTCTCTTTGGGTCTTACACATGGAAGAGCTTGGCCCCGGATGCCTTCTCAGTAATAAATCATCTATATCAGAATAGTTTATTTGTCACAATTTTGCTTTTTTCAGTGATGTTTATATTGGTTTGTGAGTACGAGTGGGTTCCACCTCGTGGATTTACTCCTTCCCTCACTGTACATATCGAAAGAGGAGCAACAAGTGCTAATGTGTTTCTTTCCCTGTTTTTCAAATCTGTGCTTTGTCGCTTTTCATCTCAGTCCTGCCTCATCTCTCCACGTGAAGTCCTGACGCTCCCCTCTGGAGAGGCTGTTCTCCACAGGGTTGTGCCTGTAGCCGGGTCTGCCGTCTGGGCAGAGGGAGAGGCTGAGACGGGCTGTGCTGTTGCTGATCTTGAAGAGGCCATTGGGGCCGAGGAAGGCGTCTCTTTCGCTTCCACCCAGGTTGTTGACTGTCTCCAAGTCATTATAAACTGCAGTGTCTCTTAGCTGCTTCCTTCCCTGCATTCTCCTCCTCCTCCTCAAGTAGAGGATCCCTGCAACCAGGACTAGTACCAGAATAGCCAGAGCGCAGGAGAGGGTGAGGGTAGTAGATGAGGGTTGGGAGGTTTGGCGCAAAGCTGGCTTGAAACTGGGCTGAAGCGTGAACTCACAACTGGGACCCATAAAGCCCTTGGGGCACTGGCACACAGGCCCAGTGAAGTGGGTGAAACAAGTGCCACCGTTCTGACAGGGATGGGCGCCACAGGCATCTGAGCGCACGCTGCAGTTCTTGCCAGTGTAACCCAGAGTACAGGAGCAGGTGTAGTCATTTACACCATCTTGGCAGGTTCCAGCATTCTGGCAGGGACTTGAGGCACAGTCGTCAATGTTAACCTGGCAGTTGGCACCTGTGAAGCCTGCCTGACAACGACACAAGATGCTCTGGCCGAGATCCAGACACTCACCGCCTGCAGAAGAGAGAAACACTCTGTTCAGCATCCATTAAATCAGAAGGTGGCCAGTCGTTTAAAGAAGGAGTGTTAATTGGATTACATTTGCTACAAGTGCATTCATGCAGAAGTGCTGAGAGTCACACTTCACCACTGAAGAAGAGCCAAGGTTGGTTGATTTGTACTTCAGCCACAAGATGTCGCCGTACACTCACCATTTAGACAGGGCCTGTTGCTGCAGCGGTCCAGCTTCTTCTCACAGTTGGAGCCAGTGTAGCTGGGAGGGCAGCGGCAGGTGTAGCCTCCAGTCATTGTCTCCACACAGGTGCCGCCATTGAAGCAGGGACCATCTGCACAAGTCATGGCAATGATCTCACAGTTCTTCCCATAGAATCCCTGAGGACAGGTGCAGGAGTAGTCGTTCTCCAGGTCCTGTGGAAGGAAAGAAAACCTTCAGCTCAAGGAGCAAAGATCTAGAAAATAGGACGTAAGCAGCTGATCTATTTCGCTGCCAAGAACTATTCTGTATGCATTGTGTCAAATCTTCTGTAGACCAGTAGAGAGCAATCATCTAGTTCTACTCCCTCAAGTGCAATTTTGACTTTTCTTTTCTTTCTTTATTTATTTATTTATTTTTGTTAGCACAATTTATAATCCATCCATTCATTTTCTTCTGTTGTTTGCAGTATATTGCTGCACATGGCCTATCCTATCTCCTGCTGTTGTAAAACTCGAACTTGCCTGCATGGGATCAGTTTTTCTTATCTTATCTTGCTCTTATTGCATCTTTATAATAAGCAGACAAACTGATTGTTGACTCACATTGCAGCTGCCTCCGTTCTTGCAGGGGTTGCTGTCACACTCGTTGGTCTCCAGCTCGCAGTTGGTACCTCCAAAGCCGGGCCGGCAGTTGCAGGTGTAGCTGCCCTGGCCTGTGTTGGTGCAGGTGGCACCATTGGCGCATGGCTTGTGGTTAGTACAATAGTTCAGGTCCTGGTCGCAGAAGAGGCCCCCCCAACCCTCCTGACAGTTACACTGCCACGGCTGGCTGCATGTCCCATGAAGGCAGCCTGGGTAGCGGACGCATTCATTGCAGGAAGGGCCCTGCCAGCCCATGCGGCACGTACAGCCCCCTGGGGCCTCGCAGTAGCCATGCCTCTCACTGCATTCCGCCGAGCAGATGGCTGGGGAGGAGAGGGAGGGGAGGGTGTGTGATTACAATGGGCACCCCTTCTCATACATCTCACACACAAACACATACAGGGCCCCATGTCTGACCCCAGCCCTGTTCCAGACTTCACTATTGGTTAAGCATTAAGCCAAGCAGCTGGTAGGCACACTGCCGGAGAAAATGCTTTCTTTTATCTCTTCCCGATTACATGCACACAAGTACACACACGCGCACACACACACACACACACACACACACACACACACACACACACACGTAGCCTCATCACCTTGAAAAATGTGTATGTCTAACAATGGTCACAGCTCTTTGTCACATTGTAACACAACAAAAGGTAGATGGAATACCAAACCCCGCCTTATAAAAAAAACCTCTACAGGATATCTGCTGATGAGCATCTGTGTAATGTTTTTATAAATCTTGCCCATCATATTTTTTTATACATAGCTGAAGAAAATGGTAATCTATCTATCTATCTATCTATCTATCTATCTATCTATCTATCTATCTATCTATCTTTGTCAGTCCTCCTTACATTTCTTATATTTGTGCATTTATTTAACGTTTTTATTGATTTTTACGAACATTTTTTATTTGATTTAATTCTATTTAATTGTTTTCTCTACATTTATTTAACATTTTTGATCAAACTATAGTGAGAAACTTTGAATTTCCATTTCATCAGTATGTTTGTTTTAAAAGATGCTATATTGTATAAATAGGTGAACTAACTTAAGTAGACGTATTTGTTATACACTATATGATAAAGCCACCGCAACATAAAAGAGTATGGCAAACTCAAGTGCCTTGCTCATGGACACTTCAAGTCATCAATCATGAACGCTTACGCTCAGAGCAGTAGTTTCCTTTCCAGCCCTCCAGGCAGATGCGGTTGCCCTCCTCGTCGCAGGTGTAGTGGCCCAGCGTGTCATCCCTCGGCCTGCAATAGTCAGCGCAGCCGTCTCCAAAGTAGTACTCGTCACAGAAGACGTGGTAGGAGTAGCGCAGCTCGCTCTGTTCTCCAAAATGCACGTCCTGGGACCAGTCTTCTCCAATGGCAAGTCTCCTTCTGGTCGCCAAACGGCTCACGAGGTTGTTCTGGTTGTCTGCAGGGGTTAAAGTTAAAGAGAAGTTGTAAAACAAATACCCTTCCGCAAGATATGTTGGTTTGGCTTAAATAGGGTCAGTTATTTAAAACAACCTACCTGTGTATTCAGTGGGAGATTCAGCGTTCCAGGCTTCAATGATCAACGAAAATGTTCCCTAAAAACAGGAGGGGGAAAGCGCATCAGTACTCGGCAAGTTCGAGATCAGGGATGTGTAGCGGACGTGAACTATGAATATTTTAAACGGGTATATGAACTCCAGCACCACTGTTTGTGTAACTGATATTCTTTATTATTTATTTACCGGCCACTTGAAGTGGAAAGGCACCCTGATGGGAGCGCTGCTGGAGATCGAGGTGTGATCGGCTCTGATGACGTTGGTCTGTCCGGTACCAAAGGTGCAGGGCGGCTCTGCGGAGATGACATCCTCCGGGTGTTTCAGGCAAATTCTGAAAAAAATATGACAGTCCCTGTGTCTTCGACAGATCCGCTGCGCGGTGTGGAAGGAATGAATCTTCAGCTCAAACACACCAGAGGACAAAACCTGTAATGAGAAATAAATAAAATAAGATATCACGGCGTAAAGACGTCTTCGGGGTGTTATTTGAGCATAAACTGAAGACAACTTACAACGTGCACTAAGGCCAGAGCCAATAGGCATCTCAGATGCAAATGTGCCATTTTTCCTGAAGTTTGCTTTTCCAAGTTTAAAGTTTGGAGCTCCTCATTCGCCGTGCGTCACAATGCCAGACAGATAGATCACTTCAGGATGCTGTCACAGTGGAGGGGAAATCTCTCAAATATTTTTCATCACTCTTAAGTCTGTTATCTTTTCAGGGTATCCTGAGACCTCTTGGTAGTCCTCTCACCTCTTATTGGCACTCGTCTTGTTTGGGTTCTGGTGCGTAAAGGCGCAGAGCGGTTTTATACCCTCTGATCTGCGCGTCACAGGCAAAGAGGTGGAGCCGTGGCAGACCTCAGGGGAGTAGATTTGCATCCAGACACAAGGGGCCTGCTTAGGGATTTAGGGAACACTCGTTACATCTGGACAAAGTTCTTTGGAATATGCATTAGAAGCTGGTACATGAAGATACGTTTATCAAGTTTGTACGATTCTTGATCAGCCAGGAAAAAAAGCAAGCCGATGCAGGTGATGGGACTAGATTGTCACAAATAGACAATAAAGTCAGTTTGATAGCAAACGATCCAACTTTTATTGATGGGCGTTGAAGCGTGTTTGGAGTTAGTTTTAAATCAGAACTTCTTTTCTCTCTGAAAGGATTTTTTTCTTCTGTATTTAGAATTTTGTTGCAGTTTTAATCAAACGCACTCCAAAGCATTCAAGACCTCCCACATGAATCATGACCGTGGGCTCTTCGCCATTTTCCTAGCTGTATATCATAGTTTAGAAAGTGTTTTATACATACACTAAAGATCAGAAGGGAGCAAAGAATAGTATTCAACCTTCTAATTGCTGTGGCGCGTGTGAGGTGACAAAGAGTGGGCAGGTTCCGGATAAGCGCGCATTGTGTGTGTAGCGGTCATTCAGACTTCTGTTGTGCTCTTGTGTCACAAGAAAGAAGGCGGCGCACGCGCGCGCGCGTGTGTGCAGGCGTAACCAGGGAGTCGTTGAGACTCTCTGTTGCCTTTGTCTGAACCTCATGAGAACAGCTGTATGATAATCAGCGGCACATGATCCGCCTTGGGGGGTTCCAAACCCGGCTATTGTCTCCTCAAAGCGTCTTCTTCCACTGCGCGGGCGCGCACAAACCACTAACCCCTTATTGATTTAAGAAAAAACTCCGGTCTGTTGCCGAGTCCCGCACCTGTCGCAGGAGAGTAAACACACCTAAACTGTTAGCTTTAGACCTTGAACTGATCCTACCATTGTCACCGACCTTTGTTGTTATCCATTTTAGTAGCCAGTTAATGTTTTAGTTCAAGTAAGTGTTAATGCTATCGAAGCTGTAGAGAAGCACAAAATAAAAATGTGGCAGCTTGACTGTTTATTAATATAAATACTTGTTTGAAGGTGAGTTAACCAATTCTTCATCCCAGTGCTTCAGTTCCAAAATCACTGTCACTACAGTGGATTGATGAGTCACTGTAGCACAAATTAACAATATTAATGTTGAATAAATAATATAATATATAAAATCTGACACATGATTCCACCATGGTAACCCCAAGGCATTTCAGCTACGTTCATTATTTTTTCATTTTACAGACATGTCAGTTGGTATATGTGTGCTGTGACGGGGGCTGGACGACGGGTGGATACCTATTGATATTAAAATGAGAAAGGGGAACGCGTGCCTGAAGTGGCCCCCTGAATATCCTGGCACGCTTCTCTGCAGATAACGAGCACAATACGGAAAGGAAACATCTACATTGTGTTTTTTCGGATTTCTGAGTAGCTTGTCAGTTCTTCAAACTTTTAAATAACAAAGCCCAGAACAGCGATTCTAAAAGCGCAACAAAAGTCCTCCTTTAAAATATCGACAGCCTTGGAAAAAAGGACGATTTAGCGATAGTTTGATTGGGCAGGTGTAACACCTTAACCGTATGCCTGTAGGCCAAATAAATCCTGCTTGGACAGGAGAGGAGTTGTTGTGTCTTCTTTAACTTTCTTGTCTGTTTGAATTGTTATCTGTTGCATCCATCCATCAACTTAAACCATCTGAGTTTTATGGGGGAAAAAATCTCGTTTCAGTTAACTGAGGAGTACCCATGAGGAGGAGGTTTGTAGGTTTATCGTTTTTGTAATCTGTGGTGTTTTTAAAGTTGGCACTATGTGCTCTCCCGACTTGGCCCTGATTGCCAGCTATCACCTCATAACAAACTTTTCAACTGTTTGTTTTGTTTTGTTTCTAACACAAAAAATAAACACATTTATGGTGAGAATAACAATGTATTTATGATAATCATGATATTTAAACATTTTGTATCTGGTAAATATTTCATATGTGATAATATCTTAACTCAGAGGCGACAAACAAAGAAAGATAATCTATCATTTACAGTGCAACTCACAACAAACTGTATAACAAGCCCAAATTTGAAAGTTGAAATTTTGGTTTGGGACATATTTCTACCAGTTTTATGCAGGATGATTTACAGGCTTTAACGTAAATATTTGTGTGAGAAAAACATCATGTACCGCACAGTGGAAACTTCTGCTGTGGACCTGGCTGCACATAGAAATGTCCTTTCAGCCCCATCACTTTGAGATCAGACTCAGTGTAATGCAGTCACCTGTATGTTATATATATTTTACTGATCACTGAAAAGTACAAATCCATATAAATCCTTGGTTCTGTACACGTTTGCTACCTAAACTTTAGAATCATCAGGACCAAACACTCATGTTTGTGGACTGTGGGTAGAGACCAGATTTGACCTGCGGGTGTTGATTTTGACTCGTGCTGTTAACAATTTTGTAATTGTTCTTTTTGTATAAACTTTTATTTTAGGTCAAATTCATTTGCCCAAAAAGGCGAGACAATAAAGTTTGAAATCAGTTTAACTTCTTGATACTTTCAAAAAATCCCCATTGATATAACAATTATTTTGATTCCGGGTTTTTTTTTTTTTTTTACCATGATGATCACAATGTGAGAATACAAAACGGCAGAGAAAATGATCAAATATCTGTGCCTCAACTGGTTAACTGAAAAAAAAATAGCCATCCGTCTGCTGATGTGTGTTAGAAGTTAGAGCCCATAAATAATGCAAAACATCAGAGCTGCAGTTGTTTGTTTTTGTGCACGTATTAGATGCTCTGTGTGGTTTTATGTCATGAAGCAAAGCATGTGTGGAACACCTGTTCCTGTACATCAGATCATCTGTACAATAGACATGACAATTACCTTATCTGTTGTTCCTCTGGGTGAGACAGCAATGTTCTTTAATGTGTGCACTCTGAGCGTATACAGTATCTGCATCCTCCTGCAGCATCTGCAGGAGGATGCCTGTGTCTTTGTGTGGGGAGCAGATGGACAGTGCACCCTCACTGCTGTTGTCATCTGTATTACTTGCGAGGGTGTGACATGAACGTGCCACAGGGCATGGGAACCAAAGAAGAGTTATGTAAGCCCCCACCCCGGCCGCCGCGGACCTCCCATTAGTTTGAGTGGTCGGCATCTGCTTCGTCTATGGCCCCGCAGCAGCTTGGAGATCCTTCTCCCTAAGGACTCTTGAAGGGAGGGTAGCTGCTGCAAATCTGACTTGCGCAGGCTCTCAGGGGAGAAGTCAGCCGGTTGTGGCCACTTCTGGAGTCCCGTCCTGTTGTCTGACTGCACAACAATGGGAGGTATGGGATGGATGTGTACTGGGTTGTGATGTTCTGTTTGTGTGCACCCATATGCAGGCAGCCTCTAATTTTATGCATGCCATGTGACTTATTGGTTTATCTCATTAAGATGCTGGATGCACTGCTGGGTACCAGAAAAGCCTTGCCACCTCCCCACTGAATAAATTTATGAGTCAAAGAGGTGTGAGATAGCTGGAAGTGTATTATGAGGCAAGTCACTGGCTAAAACTAACAAATATACAGTATCTTCTCATCTTTACAGCCTCCAGCCACAGGTCATGAAATGAGCTTTTTAAAGTTTTTTAGGAAATGTACTTCTCATTTGCTCAGGACATCTGTATCTGCTTACTTCCTCCAGGCTGTGTAGCTTGTAATCCTTTTAGGCCCCAAACTTCTCCATTCGTAGCTGCCACAACATTCAATTATTTCCTTTGTGCTGATCTACATTTCTTAATATCATTCCAGGCAAGTCATATTAAACAACGATTTATATTTATTTATTTATTTTTACAAAAATACTTCATAATCATTTAGATGTTTAAAATAAAAATGGAAAGGGCTGGCATAAGTTACATTAATTCATACAGTTTGGTAATGAAAAACACTCGTTTGAATGGGTATTTGCAGTGCACGCTCAGTTTAATTATTTGGTTCACAGTAGTTTAGTTCTGCTTCTGCAGCAATCACGGTGACCATCCTGACTGAGGAGGACCCTGAGCAGGTGGCTCTATGCAGGTCAGACTTTAGGAAGTGCAGCTCATGTCTCCTTGAAACTAAAAGAGGTCATTCATCAGCTCATGCAGCTTTAAAGCATAACCCTGCTTCAAAATTGCAAAACAAATGAAAACAGGATATTCTGTCCTAGTGTGTGGTGAGTTGATCAATCCACTTCTGCACCCAGAAAAAAAATTCTCTCCTGTTTTCTCCATGAGTATACTATTTGTAAATGGTTTTTGATTTTGGTTAATTTTCAGTTTTTTGGGTTTCCTGAGTAGCACAGTGACTTGAGTTGAATGCCCTCCTGTGAAAGTTGGTTACTCATCCAGTTCATGTGGTCTGCTGTGGGGCTTCATGTAATTGCAAATAATAATAAAATATTTCTACAAACAGCTGGAAGAGAAATGGAAGACTCAGTGAGTGCTTTTTAAAAAATATATGTATGTGCAAAACTGAGAAAGATTTACTGAGAAAATATTTAAACAAAACATAAAGTATATTTAAATTATTACATTATAAAAAATACAGCAAAATAAAAAAAAACAGATTATATAGATAATCCATCACAAGGTCAGCTGTATATATTGTCTGTAAAAAGAAAAATACCTTATGTGGAGAATTTATCAAATATAGAACTAAAGAAGCACAAAATAGATGTAAAAGTACAAGAATAAGAATAAGTTAGCGTCTGTTACGAGGTTTTCTAAATAGAAATATTGCAGTAAATTGTTGGTTAGGGTTTAATATGCTGATGATAAGTACTTGTGGCAATATCAGGAACAAAGCATGTTTATGCACGTTTTCATGTGTTAGAGCCCGGACTTCAGTTCAGGCTCTGAGGTGAGGAGGAAAGGAGGGAGGAAACAGAGCAGCGGCGGAGGAAGGAATAGACATAATCAGAAAGAGATTATGAAAATAGTTTAACATTTGGTTAAACGTTGTACATTCATTCCACCCATTTATTTCTAAGAGATGCTAATGTGAAAATGCAGTCCGAGTGTGCTCCGGTTCATCTTGCCTGTTTCATGAAAGTGCACGTGGCAGGAGCCGACCTCTGCACTCTATCATCAGGGTTTTCTTTGCTAACGTGCTAAAGCAGTTATTAAGAATTTCTTCACACTGCACTCTAGCTCCTCTACATCAAACATGTTGCCCAGTATGGTTAGCAAGAGAAAACTTTTCTACTTAATAATGCTATTTCTGTTCACAAATGAGCAACTGTTAATCTCAGAGCAGGGAAATTAGAGCCAGCAGCAGCTTGTCCAGCACCCTGATCTCTAACCAGTCTCCCATCAAGGACCTGAAGTTTATCCATAATGAGCATGCACAAACCCGAAACAAAGCTGCTGCTTTCTCAGCCTGACAAGCTCAAGCCTTTTCTAATAGGACACAGACACATCCATGAAATTGAGAATTGAGTGGAATTAAAGGCAAGCCTGTTTCCTCTGATAATGCCTAATTTCCAAAGGATGAAAGTAATATAAAGAATAGATGGGAAGAATTATGACAGAATGGTTTCACTTTGGTCTAATTGATATCAGCTTGTCCTCACAAAATGACCACTGGTTGAGGCTATGGTCATACTACCCTGATCACACCCAATCGCATCTAATCTTAGAAGCCAAGCAGGGTCAGGCCTGGTTACTACTTGGATGGGAGTACCAGGTGCTACAGGAGTTGGGTGTGGCTCAAGAGGTACAGCAGTTACCTCAGCTAAAGGTGAGTAATGAACGTTTTTCATTGGGAGTGACTACAATGGACAGGATAGACATATCAGAGCAACAGGCTGGGATGAGAGGTTTGGAGGCTAAGTTATAGAAGCAAGTTTAGGTGGTTTCTACATGTACAGAGAAGTTAAAGTTGATATATTGGACAAAGGATGTTGAATATGGAGCTGCCAAGCAGGAAGACCGCAGAGTGGGTTCATAGATGTAATAAAGGAGGGTATGCAGATGGTTGGTGTGACAGAGGAGAATGCTAGGGACCTGGGTGCAACTGCAATGGTAAAACCAAATCCTTCACCCATAATATGGAGTTACTAGTAGGTGATTTAATTTGGAATAATTTGATACTGAAGAAATATCACACAGGAGTAGACTCTCTTCTCTTATATTCTATAATTTCTCTCTGATCATTTATTTTATTCTCGTTCTTTTTATTAATAACATCTTATTCATATTCATCTTTCTAACACTTTCACAATTCCACAGAGTACAACAGCAATAATACTGCAGCGGCTAGTATTTACTGACACTTGTTCCCTCCTCTGCAGGTTGTGTGTCCATGGTAGTGCTCATAATGCTGGTAAATTAAGTCCTGGGGACATGCAGGCTAAACAGGTTAATATGAGGGTGACTGTCTTCGAAGTTCTTCTAGAAAGAAATCTGCCCACTCTGTGAGAAAAATGAAGAGTTTGATCAAAAAAAGGGAAGCAGACAAAAAACAGCCCGAGTTCCTTTTAATGGGTGCAACCTGTTATTTTCTTTGTATAACTTCACAGATCCAGTTTAGGACTATAAACCTTTTATATGGTTTTAAAGAAAATTTTAAAAAATTGCTTTAATATATGGAAGGAAGAAATCTGTGTCTCCGATCAAGTCCCAAATCCTTCCCGAAACAACGGCTGCGATGAAATAAATAAAAGTGAACTCTTTGGCTTAGCAGCAGATGCATAATTATGCTTTTGTTAGGGCACAAAAGAAATCATGATAATTATCTAAACCCGTCCAAGCTGAGCAGCAGCTCTGGCTTCCTCCAGTCCTACCTTTCCACACTCAGCCCTGCAGCAGCTTCAGTGGCAGATGGGAGATGAAAGGGGGAGCTGGATGAACGAGGGAATGAAAACAGGTGTTGGTGAAAACTGAAGAAAAGGAAAGGCCAAGGGGTCAACTGGGGCATTAGAAAGGGGGAGGAAACTTACATATAGACTTGCAGAGGGACAGATCGATGGATAGATTTTCTTTTCTTTTTACCCTTTTCAATGTGCCTCTTGAAATCTGTTGTCTTGCCAAATGGTGAGCGGCTCTGCAGAAATGTGAACATTTACACTATAGCTAGAAAAAGAGTGTGTTTGACTAACTATTTTAACTAAAGACTGTTACAGTGTTTCAGCAGCTATACTGTTCAAAGCAAGTAGTTCTCATATTCTAAAATATAAAGTCTAGTATATTATTTGATCCAACCTTGTTTGTTTTAATCTACCTTTTTTATTATATGGGTCACAGCATTTTTTACCTTTGACATTCATTCTTCTGACCACAATGCACCATGTCGTGTGGAATAGTACAGAGAAATCCAGCCTATGAAGGTATTTAACAACTGAATGGAATTGTGTGTAGATTTAGTGTACCCTCCAGTAAGTCATACTTTATTCTCAAAGAAGAAGAGGGGGGGTTGGAATCTGGCAGAATACAGTTTTATAGGCACTCAAAGTGAATAAGGTCTTTTCAGAAAGGCTTAAGTCTCAGTTTTAAGGGCTCCGTAAGGAACTGAAGGTGAAAGACCCGCTCACAATGTGAATACAGCTGCCTATTCAGGACCCCAGCCCCCATCCAGACACAATAATGCTGCCCCCTACCACTCAGCGATGGAGGAAACGGCATCAGATTGTTGAACTCCTGCTGGATCCCGCCCTCCTCCCCTCCCTGCTGCGGCACGCCGGCCCAGCCCTGGCAGCTGTTTAACCAACTGAGGCAGAAGGGCTGCAGGAGAACAATGCAGTTCGACTTAACCATTCCTCTTTCTATATGTATGTGTGTGTCAGTATCTGTCACTGCATTTAATTAGGAGAAGCTCTCTATAAATGAGGCTACCACCACCCCAACATCTGACAATGCTAGGCTGCATATTTATGCCAAAAGACAGAAACTTCATTACGCTCATTAAATCTGTCAGCGGAGAGATGGAAATTCATGTTTTAGTCTACAGTAAACAACAGAGCATGGATTTATTGGGATACATTCAGTTTATTTCTGTCAATCCCAAAAGAGAGTTTGGAGCACAGCCACAACAATGCAGTACATGTGCACTGACTTATAAACTGTTTGTGTTCTATCTTGTCTTCTGTAAAGGTTTCAAGAGGTGTCGTGTATATAAAGTTAACATTCTTCTTATTGTTGTTGGAATGATCCACAAACTAACAAGCTATTCTGATAGCTTCACACAGTTGTTTCCATATAAGATGCATTTGCACATTGATGTAGAGAATGCTTATACAAAAAAAGCAAATTGTCATCATCTCAGCACAGACCATCCTGGACAATCAGTGCAGCAGAGCCCCCTGCTGCTACATCTGTACGCCTGCAACACTTGCTGGGTGTTTCTGTTGACACCGCTGGTCTGCACTGTCAAGATTTAGTGAGAGCTATTTAAAGATAACACAATCTTGGGTGATAAAATATTACACATAAATGATAACTCTTTAAATGTATTTCTAAGATATTTAAGCTACTATGTGCAACAGCACTACTGTAATCTCCTGAGGGAAGAACATTCAGTAGAAATGACCCATATTCGCTAGATGTGCCTCTCTGACTTAACCTTCTTTCTCAAAGTCAAACACAACATGACGTTTCCCATTTGACACACTGCAAGAGATCAACCAAGCATCTCAGATGTGCTAGTCATCAGAATAGGACTTTCAGGGTGTAATTTAAAGATGGTAGCTTCACTGGAAGCACTAAGTTCCTGCACAAAAGGACACTTGGAAATTGTAGTGTTTGCATGTTATAGATCACAGCTCAGAGGCTGGCTTATGTTCTGTTTAAATACACCAGTTTATTATATTTTTAAAAGGACTTAGTGAAATTTTCATATTCAAGTGTTCATGTTTGCAATGTAAAAAACCAAAATCAATCACAAATAATATACTTACTTATATTTTAAAAGTATCTAACACACACCACAGTTAGCGCGCAGACATAAAGACCATATAATGGTCAAGTGCAGACATCCACTCACCATTACAGTACACGTGATAATCTCCAGACATAAAGTAAGGGAAACGTACAACATAAGGTCACACAAACGCATTCTGAGAACTTTTCAGAGGCTTTAAACAAGTTGTTTTATCAATAGAAAATGTGGTGGAGTCTCACTGTCAGTAGCAAAACGAAAAACTCTCCAGGTTCTTTCTTTATGGCTAATATTGGTTGTTTTTGCAATCCACTTTCATATAACCACACAAACAGTAATTCCAACGATACAATGAGTCTACCAATAGTTTTAAAATATAACCACAGAAAATCTGTTGATTTAAAAACCACAGGTGAAGTCCAAAAGAACCGAGAAGTTCCTGCACCCGAAGGTCATGTATGACGTCAGTGAGATAACAGACCCTCACCTCCATGTGTTACTGCTGTTATAATGCCGGCCGTCCATTCAGTTTGTCATGCATGAGTGCGATGGCTCCACCTGTGAAGTCTCTGAGCACCTGCACCGTCTCCCGCTGGAGCTGCAGCGACTCACGCACAAACTCCTGCTGAGTCTCTGCCAGCTGCTGCACTGACTCCGACAGAAGCTCCAGGGAGCGCGACACAGTCTCCAGCAGGATGTTGGTGGCGTGCTGCTCCTGAAGGCTCAGCGATGCACTGTGCAGCATGCTGTCTCTCGTGCTCTGCGAGGACTGACCGGGTGCCGGAAATGCAGCCGCAGATGCCTGCGGTCCAGTAGACGTATGAGGTTGCGCTTGTTTCTGGGTGCTGTTGTTAGCTTGGTGATCATCTTTTGGCTTTGCTGTCTGAGTTGAAGGAAGCATATCGTCTCTTTGTTCATCGTCCGAGTCTCCAAATGCATTTTCAGTATCTGAGAAAAATAAGACACATCAGCATTTTCTAAGTACTAACATAAACCAGAAAAGCAATTTCTTGACAGCTCACCTTCTGCTGGAGGCACCTCATATTGCACATCAAAAGAGGGCTGTGATGAGTCCCCTGCAACATTAACAGTTCATATAAAACTAATTGCAGGAATGTGAAAAAAAACACTGCATGCAATAATTTATAGGACGTGTGTGTGTTCACAATGCACTCATGTTTAGACTGAAATGAGGTCAATATGTGACCCCCTTTGCTACCTGACTGTCCTATCTTGTAGGAAGAAGGTGGAGGCATAGGTGTCATGTCCAACCCGCCATTAGGAGAGCTCTGCATTGCAATCATATCATCCTCGTCCAATTCTTCTTCCTCCTCTGGCACATCGTCGTCTTCCCCCAGCGGGCCGAAGTCACCGGAGCTCTGCTCCTCATCGTCCATCTCCAGTATCTGGAGGACTATTTTCTCTGTCTGGTTAAGATCCCGGGAAAGGCGTGAGTTGAGGCCTCTGTTGGGCACTGTCCCCGACCTCATAGCAGCCACTTTCCGTTTTGTGTCACACTTTAGGTCAGACCACTTCTTGATGACTTCTATGACCTCACGTTGGCACTCTCCAATCTCATTGACCCGTGCAGTAATCTCTGCCCATGTGCGCTTTTTCATGTCTGTTGGCACGCCACGATTGAATTTGCCTTTGGGAATGGAAAAAAGAAATCCTGTCACTGTCAGTGACTGCATAAGATTAAAGTTATTATAATTCAGAAATTCGCACTCAGTTCTTGCATACTTTGCACATTTAAATGTTTCAATTACCTCTGCTGGTAACGTTTTTCATGACCAGCCACATCACACTCATTTATTCATTCTCCAGACACAATCTTTTCAGAAAGAGCCAAATTAAAAAAAAATCCTAAATGCTGTAAGCAACTGATAAGCTAATACATACCCACAACAACCATACGGTGCTTCCTAACTTCATCCAGCAATATGTGGACTTCACTGAAAGAGAAACGAGCCTTTCTTTTCTTGAAGCGTGTCACACTGTCTTGATTGTAGTATATGGGTGAAGACATTCTTCACACACTGTGTCGGTAGGTATCAAGCTGCTCTGAGGTCTCTGCTGTGCTTCAGCTCCTCCAGGTGTCTGATAGGAGGCTCAACAGTCTGATTAACAACAAAGTGTGGACGGTAAATCGTGTCTTGTCTCTCTGATGTGAGTTTAATGTTAGATTAACGGTTATACAAAAACAACTGGCATGATGAAAGGTCAGATTAGTAGTATTCATAATCTGTTATTCTCCTGCATGTTTAAAAGAGCCACGGACACCTCTGGAGCTCGAGTTAGTCGATAAGTTAAACTCATAATAAACTAATAATTAAAATTTAAGTTGTAACATACACAGCTTCCAAGGTTAAGCAGGAAAATAGCTCAGGCTCAGCGTTACACTATCAGCTCTGGAGGAGTGAATGAACAATGGAGGATGCTGTGCTCACTTCACACATGCGATAGCATAGTTAGCTTGTTACACTTAGAAGCCACTCGGAGCTACTTGCTAAGGATACCTTTACATATCGCTCGTTATTCTATTGGGTGATTGCTCTGTCCTCTCCCATTACAGTACGCTGAACACTTAGCTAGCCTAAAGTAAAATTACAAAATAACACTATGCTAGCTATATGCACCAAGGCAACGTTAGCTAACACTACGCTTGTTTGGCTAACAAACACGTTGTTAAAACGCAACCTCACCTCAAGAGGTACATGCCGATAGCAGAAATAGCTAATGAGATTATGAACATACCCCCGAGTTAAATAAATTGGGATTTAGTCCGGAAACGTGAAGATAAACTTCCTTATCGCCAAGATAGCAATTGTCAAGTTACCCGCTGTGACGCCATCACTTCACAATTTGTGTCCGGTTAATATTAACTACATAGCTAAGTAAAGCTTGTTGACGAAAACAGGGGCATTAGAGTGGGAATTCAACCTTACCTATGAGTGTTTGGTTCACATCTAACATATAGCGACGACAATCATTTATCTGGCCATTTAACTGCTGGGTTTTATAATCTATTTTAGAGCTGCGAGACTTTTATTTTGAAGGCTCTAGCCGGATTTCGGTATCGTTTGCTATGGATGGATAGCGGAACTATGGATGTGTGTCCCAGAGCAACGTGATCTCAGCAGAGGTAGCAAAAGTACATACAGTCTGTAGTTAAGTAGAAGTACAGATACTTGTGTTAGAAAATACTCCAGTAAACGCTGAAGTACTGATTCCACTTCTTTACTCAAGTGAAAGTAAAAAAGCACAATCTCTGAAATGTACTCAAAGTCCGAAAATAAAAAGTAGCTCCTTGAAAGACAATTATACCATCTATTTTATGGACAGGTAACTCTGCTCTATTAATGTCATACAAATACAATATTAGAATAGAATACAATAGAATAGCCCTTTACTGTCATAATATATATGGACAACGAAATTGTGGGTGCTCCACACCAACCGTGTCAGAATAAAATATTAATTATTCAGACATATGAGAATACAAATGTTATTTGAATCTAAATACTAATTCTAATGAATGTGCTTAGCTTGAATGTGTTATTTAGACCACAAGAGGGTGACTTTGCCTCCACACATAAAAAGAAAAATAAGTACAGTTAGTAGTTACAGTGGGAGCTGTCTTCCATTTGCTACACCAACAGTATACTGTATGATGGTATAAAGTTGGTATAACAATTGAATTCGGTAAATGGAGCTCAGAATCATCAGCTTAAATGTAAATTAATCACACTTGATTTAAACCAGCACTAACCACCACAGCCACTGTGTAGCAGTGTTTTACTGTGAATTTACCATTTTAATGCAAACTAACCTTTTTATCCTTCACAAACTAGAGTATTTTCATGTAACCCATAAAACACATCATCTGGTTGTAATGTTTTCAGTCAATCACCCAAGTGACTTCCTGAGTCTCAGATGAATGCAGGTTTCCCCATCCTTATAAAAAGTACATTGCATATTCACTGAAACTAGCACCATGGGCAAACAATGAGATCAGTTTCTTGATCATTAATATGCAAATTGACATGACCCTTGATCAATGGGCAGTTGGGGAATGGCTGCAATCACAACATTGTAAGATGGTGAAAGATGTACCCTTAGGCCCCCTCCTCGATTCAGAGATGGTCTTTCCTTTTTCACCTAAGTGGCCTCCTTGACTCCCCACTCAAACCAGCGATCCTCTCTGTCCAGGATGTGTACATCCTCATCCTTCTCCTTTATGTCAAGTCATGACATTTTGCATATTAATGACCAAGAAACTGACCTCACAGCCCATTGTTCAGCAGTGTGTTTGCTGATTTTGTTGAGCTGATAGAAATGTTATGTCAAGTTGAAACGCCACTCCCTTCATGCTTACTCCTCATCTGTAGTGCTAGCTAGAAGCTGACTACAACATATGCCTACTTTAACCTACGAGTATAAACGCTGTAAATGATACCACTGAGCCTAAAGTACTGAGCCTGTTTTGAAAATGGAAGTAGTTGAAAGTACAGATATTTGTGTTAAAATGAAGGGAGTAAAAGTAAAAAGTTATCAGAAAAATACTCAAGTAAAGTACAGATACCTTGAAATTGTACAGCAAGAAAGAATTCACACTTTGAGAAACAGAGGTGGGAAGTAACAATCATATATTTCTGACTCCTTAAAGTAGGCGGCATTAGTACTTAAGCATCCCATCATGCAAAGTGTTTATTCTGAGCTTTGCAGAATCATTAATTTATTTTAATTTTAATAAGGTTTGCACAAAACTTCAAGGAAATATTTGACAAGTCTCAGTTTCACCAGTTTGTTTTTGCCATGACAACCTTTTAGATCTAGAGCAGGGGTGGACAATTCCAGGCCTCGAGGGCTGGTGTCCTGCAGGTTTCAGATCTCACCTTGGGTCAACACACCTGAATCACATGATTAGTTCGTTACCAGGCCTCTGGAGAACTGCAGGACATGTTGAGGAGCTAATTTAGCCATTTAAATCAGCTGTGTTGGTTCAAGGACACATCTAAAACCTGCAGGGACACCGGCCCTCGAGGCCTGGAGTTGCCCACCCCTGATCTAGAGAAAGCATATGATAGGGTGCCAAGAAAGGAAATGTGGTACTACGTAGGTCAGCAGTGGCCGGGTAGTAGTAACGGACATGTGTGAAGTCAGTGAAACAGTGTTGAGTGCATTATGAGCTGGGATCAAGATGGGGGTGGGATTTCATCAGGGATCTGCTCTGAGCCCCATCTTGTATACAATGGTGATTGACCTCTTTAACTGACGAGGTCAGGTAGGAATCTCCATGGACTCTGATGCTTCCAGACAATATTGTTATGAGCATAGTAAGCAGGTGGAAGAGAATCTGAAGAGGCAGAGGTATGCCCTGGAAAGAAGAAGAAGAGTGAAAGTCAGTAGAAGCAAGACAGAATACTGGAAACAGCTGGAAATGTGAACATGCAAGGAGTAGAGGTAGTGAAGGTAGATGAGTTTAAATACCTGAAGTCAACTATCCAAAGCAATAGACAGTGCACAGGTGAGGTGAAAATTAGACTACAGGCAGGATGGAGTTGATGGAGATGAGTGTGACAGGAGCTCAGGTGCAAGAGTGAAAAGGAAGGTTTATAAGATGGTGCTGAGAAGGTGGAGGAGGAGGCTGAGCAGTAGGTGGCAGAGATGAATATGTAAAGGTTTTCACTGGGAGTGACTGGGATGAACAAGATTAGACATGAGTACTTTACATTAGAGGTACGGCTCAAGTTGAGTACTTTGGAGACAAAGTTAGAGAGGCAACGCTGAGATGGTTTAAACATGTGCAGAGGGAGAGTGGAGATAGTGAACAAAAGGTGGTGAATATAGAGCTGCCAGGCAGGAGGAAAAAGTAAGATCTCAGAGGTTTATAGATGAATGAACGCAGTAAAGTACAGCATGCAGAGGGTCGGTGTGACAGAAGAGGATGTTGGAGACAGAGTGAGATGGAGTCAGACTGTATGCTATGGCAACATCTAAAGGGAGCTACATAAAGAAGATTTTTGCCATGCTAACATTTCATCCTTGTGGCCTGTATCCAAACCAAACATCAGACTGTGGAAGAAAGGTGATGTAAGTGACTGTCAATGTTAGTGCCAAACAGGCTGGTCTGAGTATTTTAGAAACTTCTTATCTACAGAGATTTTTCCACACAGCCATTGTCAGACGTTGTCAGATCTAATGAGTCTCAATTACGAGAGGGTCAGAATTTGGCATAAATGACTGCATAGATCCATCCTGCCTCGTGTTCCTTTAATGACCACAATGTGCTCATCTTCTGATCACTGTCAGCAGGATACTGGTCCATGCTTTAACATGACATTGAGTTCACTGTTTTCTAACTGCCTCTGCAGACACCGGATCTCAAACCAATTTGGGATGTGGTGGGATGTGTGATGCTGTCAAGTCAAATCTCTCAGAAATATTCTCAGCACCATTAAGAATAAAGGCAAAAGGTGGCCGAAGCCAGTAATAGAGACTGAATATGAGTAAATAGCATAATTATACGCTTTAGAATTCCTTGTCAAGGGAGCTTGCAAAGAAAAGCGTCTGGACTTCTTTAAGTTGCTTGAAGACGTTTCACCTCTCATCCGAGAAGCTTCTTCAGTTCTAAGGTCAAATGGTGGAGAGTCCCAGATTTAAACCTAGTGGGAGTTTCCCCCCACAGAGGGACAAAAGGACCCCCTGATGATCCTCTAATCGCCTGAGCCAAGGTGTGAAAGCGGGTGTGGGTCCCAATCAGCCAGGGTTTCGGGTGAGCTCATTGTGAAACCTGGCCCCACCTTATCATGCGAATTCCTGAGGTCAGATGGCCCAGGATGTGAGTGGGCGTTAAGGCGTCTGGGGAGGGATCTCAAAACTGGATTATAGGTGGCAGACAGTTGGTGTCGTAAACCCCCGCCTCTGTTCAAAGATGGTCGCTCACAGTGGACATAGATGGCTTCTTTCACTCCTCTTTCAAACCATCTGTCCTCTCTGTCCAAAATGTGAACATTGGCATCCTCGAAAGAGTGACCTTTATCCTTCATTCTAATTTATCTTCTTTTTTAATGCAGATGGATGGTGTGCAGCTTGTCTTTTGTCTTTATGGCAGCCTTGAAGAAAGTGAATGATGTTAAGGGGCCGATTTACTAAACGATCCTGCAATCACCCACCACACTTGTCTTTGAAGATATCAGCGTTTTGTTTTATATTGCCAAAAACCATTGTTGATCTTCCCAGAACATCCTAAACCACTGATGTGACCACTCCAAATAATCATGCTCTCTCTGATTAAACAGTTTTGATTTTGCAGCTTAAGGAATGGCCTCTTTTATCTGCATAAAGAGCTCCTTTGACCACATATTGTGGATTCACACAAAACAGCTTTCAAATTCCCCTTGTATGTTTTATTCAGTGGCAGGTTAATTACTTAAATGTAAAAAAAAGATCCATTTAGGATGGGTCTGACAAATCTGTTTGTGTGTGTGTATTAGTAGGGGTGTCAAACGTAAGGCACAGGGGCCGGAAATAGCCCGGCAAAGACTTCAATCCAGCCAAATAGAAGGCTTTGGAAAATAACTAGCACATCAATTTTTGGACTTTCAACTGTATCTGTAGAAGTCGTACAAGTTTTTGGGCTGATAAAGACCTCCCACATAGCCATTCAAAAATACCAAAGTATTATTAGATAATCAATGAAATGACAGAAAAGCTCCTGTTTTTTCACCATCTACTAGAAATTGATATTTTCATTAATCAATAAAAACTACAGAAAGGTCTGGGCAATAACTTTTTTCTGCAATTTTATGCATTCATCATATAGGAAACTGAGACGTTAAGATCAAAGTGAGTGAGTCTGACAGCTCTGCCTTAGAGTAAATGCATTTTAAACACTTTTCCAAACAAGAAGCGTGTCTTTGTTTAAAAGTGATAAGATGCACATGAAAACCAGAAGATGATGTGCCACATACAGTATACAGAAGGATGTTTTTACAGAACTTTGTTTCAACTTTCAGAGTCTAAGATCATATTGAAGCCGTTTACAAAACATCCATCACTGATTATCTTCTGCTTTAAACTAACCAAGGTGTCACTCTTTAATAACCCACGCAGAGTATTTGTCAGCAGTACACCAATAATAAGACTGACATATTTAACATGATGTTTTTATTCCAAATGCAGTACAGGTCATTTATCAAGCAAATCCAATAACAGTTTAATGGCTGTGGCATAAAGAGCTACAGGATTAAAACCCCTTATTTATGGCATTTCACTTTGGGCTTCATGCATTAGTGGCATACAGCATCAGCTCACACACTATGCTGGCATCATCTAATGGAGGCATAAGTGATCAGAAAGCTGAGACACACAAAGCTATGGCAGACTTTCACTTCAAACAGAAAACATGGCACATTAGCCTTTCGAGCAAAGCTCACACCTTTCACACTTTAATGTACATTACTACTATAGATGGAAGATAAAGTCAGCTATGTTGGGTCGTTGCATTAACTTACCATTAAGTGCAGGACCCAGAAAGTACAGGATTTATATGTTTAGAAACCAAGTAGCCATCTAGTGGCCGTAAAAGGTATTCTGATAGTGATAAGACGCAATAACAGTCTATGATGCAAAAGAATGGAGTGTAGAAATCAATAATTCATGCTGTGTGTTCCTACAGTGCTGTAACTCACCAGCAAACACAAATCTGTGAGCCAGTACAGTCTCAGTGAGCACAAATCTACAGTCAGAGGAGCTGGGGCTGGTTTCACAAACGCTGAATATAGGGTTGAAAAGTTTAACATCACGGGTCTCTTCCATGGCAGAGTCTCAGCAAGGACACGGTGCACATACCTGTTTTATAAAATTAAACCTCTTTCTCTGAGCTGCATGGGTGTGCACAGACTGACAGCCTGTTTATCCTGTTGCTCATGCTTGCTTAGACACACCCATAACATTTAGAACTGCAAGAGATGTGGCCACATGTTACATTGCATGGGCTCACTCTTCAGCCACAACACCTGAAAACAGCTCTTGGTATCACTGCATGAGTGACAGCCATGATAAGAGGAGGTCAATGGAAAGGTGTTTATTTGTTAATAATAATAATAATAATAATGTCTCTACATAATTTCTTCTGGAAGGAATATTCAGAGTGACACATCGTTCAGCTAGGTGTGAGCTGCCTTTGGGGTTTTTTTGCTGCAACTATGCTTTGTCCTCTGCTCAGGATGAAATTGGGTGGAACTACTGAGAATTTATGAAATTCTAAGGACCTACATGTTTACTAATGAAATAGGCTACCTGCCCCAACAGGTGTAACAGAACTAATAACGGCCACAAAGAGTTGTCAACACAGCAGTCAGCGCTCACACACCCACACAATTCCTAGAAAGATCTAATCTAGTAGAACGGGAGGAAAGAGGTGTGCGATGCCTAGTCTACCACATCGCAGCTGACCTGTGCTCAGAGAACAGAAGTCACATCTTTAATAAAGTGACACCTGAAGGAGGTTTGTGTGTCTTTTACAACACTTGTGCAGCCCACAGGTGCATTCCCAGCAAAGTTTGGAGTTAAAAGGCAGAAAAAGAAGAAAAAAAAAGCCAGCTGACAATCAGGTTTTAGGATAAAAACAACCAATGAGCAAAAACATGCTTCTACCAATTCTCTAAGACATGGTGATTGTCAAATCAGCCCCAGACAAAGAGCAATACTGCTTTCACATTAGATTTTAAATTACAAATCCCAGGGCGTCAGAAGCAGGATCTTCTTGTGCCATTTAGAAATTTGGGGTGTGAGGAAGATCAAAAGAAAATGCCAAAAAATGGCAGCAATTCAACATACTACCACTTTTACACAACTATGTGATTTCACAGCTGTCCAAAGCGTTTAGTAGCATTCACCTTTGATCATCGTCAGCTACGGGCAGCATTCTGCATGCAGCTTTGTTAACAGTGTTTTCCAATCTTTCGTGTAAGTTTTAAGAGCTATGAAGAATGCCACCACATGTTTCCATTAACATGCAATTGTGAAAATAAGCCTGCACGCACAAGGGATTTGCTAACACAGGAAATTATTGGGATGATGATTAAAATATCTCGAATTGTGTATATAAACAAAGTGGTTCCATGAAACAAGCCGGAGAAACATGATCTGGACTTAAGAGTACATGGTGAGCTGGAGCCACTGAAAAGACACAAAGAAGAGCAAAGAACAAAACAACCAGTCAAATACTTTAAAACGGTCTGAACTGAAGTCAAAACCCACTGATACAAACAACAACTGAGATTACTTTACCTCTTGAACATTAACTTTGATGGTCCCGTTGTTATCCTTATCCAAGGTTTTGAAGGCACCTGATTCAGAACAGGTATTAAACTTCCGAGTCAATCATTCCTATCACACTAAACTATAAAGAATTAATTTAGTGATTGGTCTTTAAAATGAAACTTACGGCACATTGCATCCAGCCTTACGAGACAGCCAATGTAGTTGTCAAAATCCATGTTTCCACTTTCATCGCTGTATCTGCGAATGATCATCTGGTACAGCTGACCACTGAGAGGGAAGCCTAACGAAGAGACGCACAACTGTGTGTTACAATTAAGCAGTACAACAACAGGTACATGTGCATTATGTCTGGATAAGGCTGTGCTGCTTATATCTAGGCACCGGTATCGTTTAGGTTTTATCCGATACCGGTGCCAAACCTGTACTTTTGAAACGGTGCCGGTGCTTAAAGAATCAAGAACACAAACTTTGTCCTAAAACCTCTCATGTTTACCTGTTTTTTTGTAAAAAGATAACAATGTTAGCCTTTTCTGCAGCTATGGGGCATATATGGTATCACTCTTGGCTGGAAGCAGTGCTTAAACAATGGAAAAAAAACACAAACTTTATCCAAAAACCTCTCATGTTTAACGGTTTTCCAATTTTTCTTTGGTCATTTTAGCCTTTTTGGCCAGGGTGAAGGGAGTATCTGCCATCAAACAAGAAGAAAGCCGCATGTAACTACGACGGTGTTTGCTAGTTCACCTTACATGCATTGATGTAATAACGTGGTTAGCCTACTCAACGTAAATTACACACGAACAACATTGAGCTACTCATGCAGAGAAGAACGGCTGCTACTGCCATCATCATCCGTCATCATTTCTGCTACACTGGTAGGGCTAGGGGCCAGGACTCTCCTCTTCGGGTTCTTGGGGGATGTTGCTAACTCCGGGTCCGATAACAGGCACCACACCCGTAGTAGGTACGGTGCATTTCTCGGCTTTAAAAATAAACCCGCTATGCGTCGCCAGGTGTTTCATCAGATCCGAGGTCTTACCTCCTTTGCACAGTATCACCTTAAAGCACTTGTTGCAGTCTGCTGAGTTTGCATTGCAAGTGAAACAATGTGAGTCTACATAGTATATCCATTCCATTGACATTTTCAATCTTCTATTGTGAACATGCCGCTTTCTGTTTTTCATTACATTTCATACAGTGTCCTAAATTTTTCAGACCTGGGGTTGTAAATGACAAGTTTTTCTGGCTTATTAAACTAAACACGAACCTTAACATCATATACATACAACAGTTATTGTATGTATAGGTATTGTTTTTCCAGTGTCTCTTCTTAGAGGATTAAGTAAATATTTTCCCTTCATTCTTGTTAAGTGCTGTGGAACCATTTGAACAATGCAGAAGAACAAAAAAATTCTCACCAGCAGCTCTGAAAGCATTAGGCAGCTCATTTGCCCCAATGACACCGGAGTGATCAGAGTCGTGGGCCTTGTACACTCCCTAAGTAAGAACAATAGAAGCATTTAAAACATTTGTGGCAACCCAGGTTTCCTGGTAAGCTCACTGACAACCTAAAAAGGGTAAAAGAAAAAAAGGAAAACAGCTGCTTTCACAACTCCCAAGCCATAAAGGTTTAAATTCAATCACCACCATATACAAGTTACAACTTGTATCTCCTTCAGCCAAAAAAAAAAAAAAAAAAAAATTATACAGATCACATTTCTATGTTGTAAAAACATGGCGGATAACCAAATTAGGGAGAAGTTTGGCACAGTGTGTATTCAAATCAGCCCGCCTAAGCAGCTGATGCTGTAAAATCTTTAAGCCACTTATTCTTCTGTGACCCCCCTGCTGTAAATGGTTAAGCCTGACCACAGTAATGCCTTAGACTATGCAACAGAGAAACAGATGTGCAGGATAAATAAAATGAAACTGTACTTGCCTGCCATCTTTTTATATTGTCCCAGAGGTGTTTGAATTCATGAAAGCCAAGTTTTCCGGTGCTGTCAGACTGAAAAAGCGTTAAGGCCAAAAGACAACAACTTCTCTAGTTAAGCAAATAGTTGCGAAGTTACTTGCACAGTGTTTGCACAATGGGTTTCACATGCCTTTTCAGTAGGGAATCCACCACATATTACAAATTTCTCATTTAACTTTTCTTTTCATAAACATGCAAATAAGAATGTCAGCTGAAACTTTGTGGTCCTCTCAGTGTTCAACTTCCCAAACATTTTAATGTGATTAATCCTCCCCATCCACTGCTACAATATTATGTTGGCTCAGGAGAAAAAAAGTCTTTAAGTTTGAGTCCGTCAGATGTTTTTTAAATCCACAACTTAGCAATACATGAAGGGCTAGCTAAAGCTTTTTGTTATTGTTCAATTAGGACAATGAACAGAATTACAGAATATATACCCCTGTCAAACAGCCAACTGCGGACAGCAGAGATGAGCAGTCATTCCTGTCATACTACAACAACCCAGTGAACTATAACGTGCTACGTGCGGTGCTATATTACCAGACCACCTTGAACTGTTAAAAATGAACTAAAATGAACCGTTTCGTTGCCTTTCAATAGACCATTCAGATTTTAACTAACACACTTCTTTATATATAATATAACAGTGCTCAAGTCATTTTCAAAAGACATATTTAGACATGTTCAAAGCAACATCCATTTCTGCATTTTGTAAAGTCGCCGTTCTAAATTGTATAATTGCTTAGTGTCATTTTTTACTTTTACCCAGATATGAACTGTGTGATGGGAGGGGCCTAGAACAGAGAGGGTAAAAGAAAATGTGTATGAAGGCTTCAATTGTTTTTGGTTTTCTCTGGATTTCAGTCCACTGCAGCTTTAAGGTTTTATTTGGTCCATAGTCTTAGTAAGCCACAGGTATGAATGGGCCTGTTGAGCCAACATATCGCCACTTTAGTTGTCTGTTTCTATTTGTTCTGCATCATTTTTTAAACTTTTGCTGTCAGTGACAGTTCAATACTGTCACCCAGATTATATAAAACACACAGAGTACTAATGAAGGAAAAGATACATCCATGACTGCCACCATGCTCCTGCAAGACTCAATGCTGAAACCATCTGTCTTCAGATCATGATCTAAAACATAACAAAAAATCTATTAGTAAAAAAAAAAAAAAAGAAAGAAAAAGAAAAGAGACCCTAAAATGTATATGTATTCTGAAGAATTGAATCATAAACATAATGAAAATAAGTATGACAAATGCAGACATATCTTACGCTTTGCAATGATTCTGTTCAGGATGTTCATCAGCTCGTTTGGGCTCACTTCCATATCCTACATGACAAATATGGAATATCATTAAAAAACATCAAGAAACCTGCAGAGACACAGCTATATGGTTTAGCTAAATGATCAAAACAATATCCATATTACTGCTGGGTCATGCACCTGATGTATGGGTTTGATTTTTTTTATTTTAATGAGATGAGTTTTTCAAAAGAAGCATAACATGGTATACTCTTTTAACCACTGGGAAGGGCTCGGGGGCTACATTCAGCAACAGTATAACAGATGTTCCAAAACAACCCATGACTGTTTAACAGTTAACAGGTTAACAGGCATTGTGGGTGGAGCTCCTCCACAATGACAGACGGGTTTACTGTGAACACAGTCAGGCTTCTTTTTTTTTTTTTTTTTGCCTTAGCTGGCCCAGCAAAACCTAAAACTCCAGCTGGGGATTGAATTTAATTAAATTTAAAGTTGTCTCCTCAAATACAAAGTCTTGGATAATCTCGCCCCATCATATCTTAAAGAGGTTGTAGTACCATACTGTCCCAACAGAGCACTTCACTCTCAGACTACTTGTGGTCCCTAGAGTTTAAAAGTAGAATGGGAGTGAGAGCCTTCAGCTTTAAGGCCTGCAGTGGCAGCTGCCCATTAGAGCGCTGCATGTTTAAATGTATCCAATTTAATTAGCCTATTGGATAGTGACCTAAGGAGTTATATTTTTTAGCTTTATTATGTCAGTAGATCAAAGTGAAATTATTTTTTCTAACTAAACCAGTATTCTTGGTGTGTGTTCTTAGCAGCAGATTAGAGTCACATATAAAAACATTGATATATTTTTCTGCATCAGAGTAATATATTTACATTCCTGTGGCAATAAAATGCACTGTGGGCCAGGTTATGTGTTTGGCATGAGTTACTACAGTGAATTATCCAGATAACAAGAGAGCCACTTTTAGGACACAGAAAACTCTTTAAGCTCAACTCAGTTTGCGAAGTCATAAACTTAGCTTCATAGTACACCCGTCAGAAGAGGAAAAGGTAATTATTCAGTCAATGAAAAATAAAACAGGTGTGAAAAAATGTCAGTTCAAACGGAGTTTTTTAAGCTGCATTTGACAGTTCTGCTGGACACATTAACATTAATGTCAACAAAAAGCAAACAGGGAATCCCAGAAGTTAGAAAAACCAAACCAAAACACCATAATACAATCTTTTGGCCATACCTCTTAGCACTAAATTACAATTGTATGTTTTCACATTAAAAATGAAACAGATTACTGCAAAAAAAAAAAAAAAAAGCAACAGATTTAAAGAGAAGCATAACTAGGCATTGCACTTACATCTCCAGCAATCTGTTGGAAAACTCTGCGGAACTGCTTTTCTTCTTCACTCTCATTTTGTGCTGCATGCGTAACTGGCATGCGTGGTGGAGGCTGTGGGACAGATGCCCGTGAAAATATTAGAAATGCTATCACCAATCTAGAAATTAGAAGTGATGGGCAGTGATGAAACGATGTAAACTCACGGGTTGAGAAGGCACAAACTGGTTTGGGTCGATGTTGCTACAAAGGCAGGAGCAGAGATCAAAAGCAGATGTTAGACCAACAGACCGACCAAATGTTTGCCTACCTGGTACTTGGTACTTTGTTCAGAATCTCACCCGGCAGCATCAATGATGCCTCCAATAATCGCTTTGACAAAATTCATCTTCTGTCAACTGTGAATGCAAAATGCAAATATTCATTTGTTTTTTCTTGAATAAATATATAAACACACAGTACAATGAATGACACCCTTCACAAACACTGAATCACACGTATCACACTCTTGATCAGTGGTTGTTGATCAATGGTTATGAGAATTTGCATAATTATGATGAAGGAACTGACCTCCCAGCCCATTGTTCCTTCAGTGGGCTGGTTTCAGTCATTATGCAAATGTAGTGTTTATAAGATTGGGGAAACCTGCAGTCAGCTGAGACTGAAGAAGTCATTTGGATGAGTGAGGAAACGTTTCTCCCACTGAAAACGCCCCGTCCAGATGAACAGAATCAACTTTTGGAGATTGAGCATGCATCAAGACGCACAAACACTGTAGTTTTTAAACACACTGTTTTCTTCATAGACTCATTAATTAACGACACACCCAAAAGACCCTGTTAAAATGTTTCCTGATATGGAAGAAAATCCATGACGCACCCAGACTGAAACGGGATGAGATTTGAAAAGTTATCTTTGTTCTTCGCAAATCGATAATGACATCTCTGAACATATATGAGGGGTATAGTCAGTAAAACGTCCCCCTCTAAACAGCACTGCTAGATTGTGTGGTTAGGTAACGACGCAAACTGAATATATATCCGCATGCTATGTAGCGTTATGCCTCAAAACTAGCACTGTTTCAGGTCAGCTTGTTATTCGCCCTGCAGCTGCTCAGTGGCGTTAAAATACCGTGTAAAAACTAAAAACTCGTAACGTCGCAGCACGCACTTAAACTGACGATATACTGGAAAGCAGCTGATTTACACTTGCTATCTTAGCTCTGAGCTAATTCAGCTACACGAGTAAACATAGCCGTCATATTCAGTAAAACTTGACACTTAACTAAACCCGAACTGTTGTCATTTGTTCTATGAAATCGCTACGTTTAATGTATATTTACCTGTAACGCAGCAAGCTTTGTAAAGTTGACCGCAGGATATTTGGGGAGGCTTGCGTGACTTCCACTAACTCAGCTGGTAGGAGGAGCTCTTCAACACGCCCCAACTGACGACCACACATCGGAGGAAGGAGGAGGGCTGGTGGTTTATTTCCGCCTGTGCTCCGGGCTCCTATCTTTACCAAATTCAGTATGATGGAATACAAATGATTTCTGTCTTTATACTACTTGGTGATACTAACAGCGTTTTATGACGTACCTTCAAATCGTTACCTTGTGTTTGTTATCAGACACGCATAATGTCATAACTAAGCATGAAAATACCACTTCCCTTGTATTAGCTACTTAACGATTTGTATTTACAAAGAAACACATTTTCCATAAATTAGCTCTGTTTGTTCTTGTTGATGGACTTTAGATCTCAGTCAAAAATAATTCAAGACACTGAGCATCAACGCTAAGACAGATAAACTATGATACATTAATGCCAGGATTTTTTTTTCCCTGCAAAGCCCTAACTGTAAAATCACATGATCAACATCGCCGCTTCTCATTTGTGAAGTGGGTGGGGCAGGAATCGAAAAAGAAGGTTTACCTTGAAAAGGCGGATGAAGTATTTTTTTATAAGGTCTAAAGACTTCCAACAGATTGTTGTAATTATTGTTGTATGTGATTCCCAAACTGCAGTTTGGAGGACTGGTATTTGCCAGTGACCTTCTAAACCCATACACCTAGAGCTCCTGCTCATGAAACTGGAACACTTACTTGGTTGTAGTGGTTGCTAATGTAGTAATCCACTTCCCATTCTGAGTCATGACATGGCACATATAGTACACCTAAAAAAGGTGTGTACTGTGGAAACACAGTGATAGAAGCAGCCATGTCATGCTCACCTACTTTAACAGGTAAGGGAACTGGTGAGGCAGTAAGGAAAGGCAGCTTTTGAGGTCTGGGCCCTTGTAATTGTATTGATTCTTTTAAAAACAAAACAGTAAAACTACAGGCTACAGGATTTCTACAAGGTTATGGGTGGACCTACAGTGCCCCTCACTGGATTGTGTTTGGGGGCGTATGTTGACTCAGAATTGATAAATGGTTGGTTTAGGCACCAGGACTGAATCAGTAGGGTTAGGGCCATTGAGTAAGTTTTTTCTTTGTGCTACTTTCATTTCAAGTGAAGAGATAATTCTGTATTTTGTTATTTTTGTTTTATTTCAAACCCAGCTATGGCAGGGAGAGAGACTCTAAATCTAAAATCTATGACTGGAAAAGCAAGCAAGCTGGTTGATATGATGGACAAAACAAAGGTAGATCTATTGTGTGTGCAGAACACCGGGTGAAAGGGAAGCAAGGCCATATAGGAGCTAGATTCAAAATGATCTGCCATGGTGTACATTGGAAGGAAAATGGAGTTGGGAAATAATGAAGAAAGAGTATGGGAATAGTATTGTGGAGGTCGGGAGATTTTCAGATAGGATGGAAATGGTTGCGGTGAACAGATAAGTATTACATAAATTATGCAAACACATATTAGACAATCGTAGTAAATACAAAATGCATTTTTTATTGATCTGAAACATTTAATCGGAAAAGGCAAAGGGAATGATTAAATGGTGGAAGTTGAAGAAAGAATGAGTTCTAGGACAAGATGCCAAAGGCAAGGCAACCTGTTAATTGTGAGTGCACAGCACTTAGTACTTAAAAAATACTTAAAGCTTGATTTTTATGAGTGAGCAATAGTAACAATTGTTATGGTCTGCGGTGGGTGGCTGGAATTTCCGTAAGGCTCCTGAACTTACCTGGGATCCGCCCCTGGGCAGGGCCAACTCCTCCAGCTCGTGGAGGAGCCTATTGCAGGCAATCAAGTCAGAGGGATTTAAGCCACACGTTGATGTTCATTCACTGCCAGTTCGTCATCAACACATGTTGGTAACAGGCCGTTATGTTTCAAGTTCTTGCTGTGATTTAGCGTGTTAACAAGACTCTCTTGTGCTGCAGTTGCTGGATTCACCTTGGCTCACGCTCCACCTCCGGACTTAGGATACCAAGCAATCATTTTGAAAATCTCTCTGTGCCTCACCTGCCTGCCATCACACTCCATCTGAAGCCCCGGATCTCAGGTCAGCCTTTCCACGCCACTCAGCCTCCCCTGGATTCTCATCACCCCCCTCTCAACACTCCATGTCCCCTACTGCAAGTAAGAATTGCTACTCTTACAACTTGCCACTTCAGAGCTGCCTCCACTACCTCCCTGACTCCACTATCTTCTCTCTTCAGTGTGACTGTTCCCTGCTCAGCTCCACTCTGCATCTCAGGCCCCATTCCCTCGCCCTAGCCACGTTTCCCAGGCCACGCCACGTCAACCTCCACGTCTTATTGTTTTTTTTTTTTTTTTGTCCTTGCTACGTTTCTTGCACTTAAGCCTAATAAATAATTGTTACATCATCTGCTGTTTCTGCACCTGAGTCCTGTTCAGTACAGGCCACTCGGCCCGTGACAGTAATACTATAATTAGTTCAACTGATATAAACTTTTCAAGTGAAATTAAAATACATAATTTGTGGTAACAAACTATTTTTAATTTAGTTTGATTAGAAATTAAATGCAATTTAATCAGCACATAATTGTTTCAATGCAATAACAGATAATTTATCAATATGAACAAAGTCTGATTAAAACTCATTTAAAACACTAATTTAACTACATTCCAACTTTTCAAATCCAAAACAGTACTATATCCAACACGTGATCCTGGACAGTTCCGCAGAATGATAAACAAATACACTAACACTATTGTAGTTGAAGTTATTTAAGAATTATTATTTATTGTCAAACCTAAATTTATATTTGCTTGTTATGCAATTTAGAACTTTAATAACCTTACAATAAAACAGTAACAGTAAATAACAGTCTCAGATTTAATATTCATTTGAAAAGTTAAACTTTGTAAGACTAGTTACATTACTGAAAAAGAAACATGAAATGTATTTATTGTTCAGTCTCAAGTGCATAAATCAATTTTCAATTCTCATTTTTTAAAGTATGAAGCAGGGGCGATTTTAGCCCATTTTTGGGGGTGCTTCAGGAAGGTGTTTTGTTTTTTTTTTATTTTTTTTTTTTATTTTATTTTTTTCAAAAAAAGGAGCCACATTCAGGTAAAAGTGTAAGATCAAATGATCTGTTAATAAAGGATAATGTTGGATCAGTGTTTCAATATTTATATCTTTTATTAGATGTTCATGTGGTTTGGTTATTTGCCTTTTGGTTGAAAGTACACTGAGAGAGGACTTTTTTATTAGTGCTCTTAATTGTATTCAATTAGATTAAAAAAAAATACAATCTATTTGTGTATGATTGTCAGTCCAAAGATGGCGAGAGGAAAGAGGGGAACATGAGAAAGTACAAGGTCAGGAAGAACCAGGTAAGAAAACAGACAGGGAACAGTGACAGGCACAACAGAAACTGTTAAACTGACAAAGAGAAAAAAAAAACGAATTTTACTCATACAATCTGGAAGTTGTGTTCTTCCTATATTAAAGCTGCTATACAGAATCTGCAAAACAAACTGGTTTGAAGCATTTTTGACCCTCTTTAACAACATTCCAACATAACATAATTGATTGGGGAGATTAAAATTAATGATATATTTTTATGTGGTTCAGCCACAACTCTACTAAAACCTCAGCCAGTAATAGGTAGGCCAACTTTTGGACCGTCCAGTTGTCTGTATGACTGCCGCAGTACATACATAACATTTGCACACTATCAGAAAGTGCCAAACAGCCCTGGTGGAGTGAGGAGCTGTAAAGAGAAGCAGATGCTCTGTTTATATTCTACAAATGTTTTAAGCTTGTTTCAAAGATTCTGTACAGCAGCTTTAAATGTTTTCCAAAAGCACACATACACTTATCAGTGTTTCTCAAACTTTTTACAGTGTGTACCACCTGAGAAAAATGTCAAGCTCTCCTAAGTACCACTATGAAAGCATGAAACTCATAAATCTTACAACACAAAATTAATATCTGCAGTAAAGATTTTTTTCATGCATTGTATACATTCTACCACAGGCAAAGTTGCCTCCATTTTTATATTATTTTTTTAATATTTTGTAATTTATTTGTAATAATTTATTCTGTTTCCGGAGTGTTTTTTATGTATCTGTATTATATTACACATACACATTAAAAGTGAATCTCTGTCCAAAAAATGCACTCAGTTTACTTTTTACTCACTATGAGCATCATTCATTATTCTCCCGCAGTACTTAAGGTTAGGAAATGTTGTTTTATTTATTTTTTTTTTTATTCCAATCCATTCTTCTTTGGCAGCATTTAAATAACCTTTATCAGATTTGATGGTTTTGTTACAGACTTTTCAAAAAAGTGTTTTGCTTTTCTTTCACAAATGTGGGGATTCAATTGTCAAAATGTACAAAACAGTGATGTCATGTTTTGTGACGAGGACCCAGGCACAGAGAGACTTGATGAATTTAAGAATCTTATGATTTAATAACCACTGTCACTTGGTGTTCGCTCGCTCTGCGGTAGAGTATCACTTCCTGTTCCTGCTCAAACACAGTGGTGTTTCTGAGTAGCTTATTTGCTTAGCAATTTAATTAACAACTTTTAAATACATTCTTCTTTCATAGTATAATCTTCACGTGCTTCATCCGAAGCACACTTTCTGTGTACTCACTACCTAATTTATAGCCAAAGTATTCACTCACTGTCTCTGTACTGTTTCGCTAGCTTAGCTTAGCTCGTAGCCGACTCGTTAGCACCATGGCTACTTCACCTGTCCCTCCTGCACTTTCTTGCTCATTGTGTCAGATGTTTAGTTACTCCTCGGCCTCCTTTAGCAGTAATGATATCTGTAACAAATGTAGCATATTTGCAGCTCTGGAGGCCAGGATTACTGAATTGGAGACTCGGCTTCGCACCCTTCATTCACCCGTAGCTAGCCAGGCCCCTGTAGCTGGTGCAGCCGAAGATAGCGTAGGCCCCGCTAGCTGTTCCCCGGCAGACCCCAAGCAGCTGGGGAAAGAGGGCGGCTGGGTCACGGTGAGGAGGAAGCATAGTCCTAAACAGAAGCCCCAGGTACACCACCAACCCGTTCATGTGTCTAACCGTTTTTCCCCACTCGGTGACACACCGGCCGGGGGTCAAACTCTGGTAATTGGTGATTCTGTTCTCAGACATGTGAAGCTAGAGACACCGGCAACCATAGTCAATTGTCTTCCAGGGGCCAGAGCAGGCGACATTGAAGGAAATTTAAAACTGCTGGCTAAGGGTAAACGTAAATTCAGTAAAATCATAATTCACGTCGGCAGTAATGACACCCGGTTACGCCAATCGGAGGTCACTAAAATCAATATTGAATCGATGTGCAACTTTGCTAAAACAATGTCGGACTGTAGTTTTCTCTGGTCCCCTCCCCAATCAGACCAGGAGTGACATGTTTAGCCGCATGTTCTCCTTAAATTGCTGGCTGTCTGAGTGGTGTCCCAGAAACGATGTGGGCTTCATTGATAATTGGCAAACCTTCTGGAGGAAACCTGGTCTTGTTAGGAGAGACGGCATCCATCCCACTTTGGATGGAGCAGCTCTCATTTCTAGAAATATGGACAAATTTATTAAACCCCCCAAAATATGACTATCCAGAGTTGGGACCAGGAAGCAGAGTTGCAGTCTTACACGCCTCTCTGCAGCTTCTCTCCTCCTGCTACCCCCCCAAAAACCCATCTCCATAGAGACTGTGTCAGCTTCCAAAAAGACAAAAAACAAACTAAAAACCAGCAACAAACAACTTAAACATAAACAATCAAAAAGAAAGAACAATACAGTATCCACATCTGAACCAAAGAGTAAAACAGTGAAATGTGGATTATTAAATATTAGGTCTCTCTCCTCCAAGTCTCTGTTAGTACATGACTTAATAATTGATCAACAAATTGATTTACTCTGCCTTACAGAAACCTGGTTGCAGCAGGATGATTATGTTAGTTTAAATGAATCAACACCCCCGAGTCATTATAACTACCAGAAACCTCGAAGCACAGGCCGAGGGGGCGGTGTGGCAGCAATTTTTCACACCAGCCTATTAATTAATGAAAGACCAAGACAGACTTTTAATTCATTTGAAAGCCTGATGCTTAACATTGTCCACCCCAGCTGTGAAACTCAGAAACCAGTCTTACTTGTTATCATCTATCGTCCACCTGGGCCTTACACAGAGTTTCTGTCTGATTTCTCAGACTTTATATCTAATTTAGTTCTGAGCTCAAATAAAATAATTATTGTGGGTGATTTTAACATCCATGTAGATGCTAAAAATGACAGCCTCAACATGGCATTTAGTCTGTTATTAGACTCAATTGGCTTCTCTCAAAATGTAAAAGAACCCACCCACCACTTTAATCACACTCTAGATCTTGCTTTAACATATGGCATAGAAACTGAACATTTAACAGTGTTTCCTGAAAACCCTCTCCTGTCTGATCATTTCCTGATAACATTTACATTTACAATAATTGATTACACAGCGGTGGAGAGTAGATTTTATCAAAGTAGATGTCTTTCTGAAAGCGCTGTAACTAAGTTTAAGAATATAATCCACCCACTGTTATCATCTTCAATGCCCTGTACCAACACAGAGCAGAGCAGCTATCTGAACGCTACCCCAACAGAGGTCGATTATCTTGTTAATAATTTCACCTCCTCACTACGTACGACTCTGGATACTGTAGCTCCAGTGAAAACTAAGGTCTCTAATCAGAAGTACCTGACTCCGTGGTATAATTCTCAAACACGTACCCTAAAGCAGATGACTCGTAATCTGGAGAGGAAATGGCGTGTCACAAATTTAGAGGATCATCATTTAGCCTGGAGAAATAGTTTGCTGCTTTATAAGAAAGCCCTCCGCAAAGCCAGAACATCTTACTATTCATCACTGATTGAAGAAAATAAGAACAACCCCAGGTTTCTCTTCAGCACTGTAGCCAGGCTGACAAACAGTCAGAGCTCTGTTGAGCCAACCATCCCTTTAACGTTAACTAGTAATGACTTCATGAACTTCTTCACAAATAAAATTTTTATCATTAGAGAAAAAATTACCAGTAATCATCCCACAGATGTAATATTATCTACAGCTACTCTTAGTACCATTGATGTTAAGTTAGACTCTTTTTCTCCAATTGATCTTTCTGAGTTAACTTCAATAATTACTTCCTCCAAACCATCAACGTGTCTTTTAGACCCCATTCCTACAAAACTGCTCAAAGAAGTCCTGCCATTGATTAATTCTTCGATCTTAAATATGATCAACCTATCTCTAATGGTCGGCTATGTACCACAGGCCTTCAAGCTGGCTGTGGTTAAACCTTTACTCAAAAAGCCATCTCTAGACCCAGCAGTCTTAGCTAATTATAGGCCAATCTCCAACCTTCCTTTCATATCAAAAATCCTTGAAAGAGTAGTTGTCAAACAGCTAACAGATCATCTGCAGAGGAATGGTTTATTTGAAGAGTTTCAGTCAGGTTTCAGAGCTCATCACAGCACAGAAACAGCTTTAGTGAAGGTTACAAATGATCTTCTTATGGCCTCTGACAGTGGACTCATCTCTGTGCTTGTCCTGCTAGACCTCAGTGCAGCGTTCGATACTATCGACCATAATATCCTATTAGAGCGATTAGAACATGCTGTAGGTATTACAGGTACTGCACTGCAGTGGTTTGTATCATATCTATCTAATAGACTCCAATTTGTGCATGTAAATGGAGAGTCCTCTTCACACACTGAGGTTAATTATGGAGTTCCACAGGGTTCAGTGCTAGGACCAATTCTGTTTACATTATACATGCTTCCCTTAGGCAGTATCATTAGAAGACATAGCATACATTTTCACTGCTATGCAGATGACACCCAGCTCTATCTGTCCATGAAGCCAGATAACACACACCAATTAGTTAAACTGCAGGAATGTCTTAAAGACATAAAGACCTGGATGGCCGCTAACTTTCTGCTTCTTAATTCAGATAAAACTGAGGTTATTGTACTCGGCCCTGAAAATCTTAGAAATATGGTATCTAACCAGATTCATACTCTGGATGGCATTACCTTGGCCTCCAGTAACGCTGTGAGGAACCTTGGAGTCATTTTTGACCAGGACATGTCCTTCAACGCACATATTAAACAAATATGTAAGACTGCTTTCTTCCATTTGCGCAACATCTCTAAAATTAGAAATATCCTGTCTCAGAGTGACGCTGAAAAACTAGTTCATGCATTTATTACTTCCAGGCTGGACTACTGTAATTCATTATTATTAGGATGTCCAAAAAACTCACTGAAAAGCCTTCAGCTAATCCAAAATGCTGCAGCAAGAGTACTGACAGGGACTAGAAGGAGAGAGCAGATTTCTCCTGTTTTGGCTTCCCTTCATTGGCTTCCTGTTAAATCCAGAATTGAATTCAAAATCCTGCTCCTCACATACAAGGTCTTAAATAATCAGGCCCCATCTTATCTTAATGACCTTGTAGTACCATATCACCCTATTAGAGCACTTCGCTCTCGCTCTGCAGGCCTACTTGTTGTTCCTAGAGTATTTAAAAGTAGAATGGGAGGCAGAGCCTTCAGTTTTCAGGCCCCTCTTCTGTGGAACCAGCTTCCAGTTTGGATTCGGGAGACAGAAACTATCTCTACTTTTAAGATTAGGCTTAAAACTTTCCTTTTTGCTAAAGCATATAGTTAGGGCTGGACCAGGTGACCCTGAATCCTCCCTTAGTTATGCTGCAATAGACGTAGGCTGCCGGGGGATTCCCAAGATGCATTGAGTTTTTCCTTTCCAGTCACCTTTCTCACTCACTATGTATTAATAGACCTCTCTGCATTGAATCATATCTGTTATTAACCTCTGTCTCTCTTCCACAGCATGTCTTTTATCCTGTCTTCCTTCTCTCACCCCAACCGGTCGCAGCAGATGGCCGCCCCTCCCTGAGCCTGGTTCTGCCGGAGGTTTCTTCCTGTTAAAAGGGAGTTTTTCCTTCCCACTGTCGCCAAAGTGCTTGCTCATAGGGGGTCATATGATTGTTGGGTTTTTCTCTGTATCTATGAAGCGCCTTGAGGCGACTTTTGTTGTGATTTGGCGCTATATAAATAAAATTGAATTGAATTGAATTGAATTGAATTGAATTGAATTGAATTGAATAAAGAAATTTGCAGACTTGCACAGAGATGGTAAAATTATGATGACTGATAAAGGAGATGAAGACAACAGACGATGAGGACAGGGAGGATGCAGGGACCGAAAGAGACAGGGAAGAAGTCTCATTGTGATGAGTAAAGTGTATCTTAGCTGGCTGGGCAGCTCTCTGGGTGCTCAGCACCCCCAAAGCTCTGATCCTAGAATCGCCCCTGGTATGAAGCGCAAAAACAAACAATAATTTTCCTTGCATTCAATCACAGAACATGAAGCTTGGTTGGAGAGTTTTGCTTCCTGATCCAAGCATTGCTGCCTGAATGAACCAGATTGAATGAAATGAAAGCATTTTTTGAAATGGACTGTTCGTAGTGTTAATGGAGCACTTCGAACTCAGACTGTGGGCTTACCTGTGGTTCCTCGGATATTTAAAAGTAGAATGGGAGGCAGAGCCTTCAGCTTCCAGAGCTTGGACTCGGGTGACAGAGACAGACACCCTTTCTACTTTTAAGATTATGCTTAAGACTTTACTTATAGACAAAAATTACAGTTAGGGCTGGTCAGGTGAATCCACCCTTATTAAGCTGCAATAGAATTGGGCTACTTCCAATGCACTTAGCATTTCTCCTTCTCTCACCCCTTTTCACTCACTATGTGTTTATAAACCACTCTGTATTTAAATCAAATCATATTTATTCATATAATTCTCAGATTTAGCCATTCTTATATTTTCTTGTTCTTATGTTATTGTACTTTGCACACCTCTGTTGCTTGTGAAGCTCGCACACAAGAATTTCACTCACATGTACTGTACCAGTGTACCTGCACATGTGACGTGACAATAAAACTGATTTGATTTATGTACAATATAAGAGTGTATGCATATTACTGAATGTGTATACTAAATATGTATGTCTACGTGTGTGTATGTGTGTGTGTGTGTGTGTATACATATTTTACAAATTAAATAGAGTAAAAATAAAATAAATATATAAAATATACAGAGGTTGGTAGTTGGATATTGTGCAAAACAAGTGGCATTTATATACAGTATGGAGTGGATAATGTTGAAGTTCCAGTAGTGAAGGTGAGGTGTCTATGAAATGTTCAGCAGTCTGATGGCCTGGTGGAAACTCAAACAAGATTTGAAGAATGAGATCACAGATATAAGAAGTGGAAATGAGCTTCCTCTTAAGGGTGGCTGACATCTCCCACAGAGATGGGGTGAGGAGCTCACCCCATCTCTATGGGGTGAGCTTTAATTCTTAATTTAATTCTTAATCTCTAGTTCTCATCCACAGCATGTCTTTTGTATGTCTTCCTCCCTGAGCCTGGTTCTGCTGGAAGTTTGTTCCTGTTAAAAGGGAGCTTTTCCTTCTCACTGTTGCCAAAGTGCTTGCTCATAGGTGGTTTTCTGATTATTGGAGTTTCTGTGTATTATTGTAGGGTCTTCACCTTACAATATCAAGCACCTTGAGGCAACTGATATTGTGATTTTGGGCTATATAAAAAAAATGTGGAGGAGTAGCAGCTCTAGTCTAAGTCCCTCCCTGATGGGTGAGCTCCTCACCCCATCTCTATGGGAGATGTCAGCCACCCTCAAGAGGAAGCTCATTTCCACTTCTTATATCCGTGATCTCATTCTTCAAATCTTGTTTGAGTTTGAGAGATCGACCAAAGAAGAATGAGCTGAGATTGTCAGGACATATGTGTGAGATTTGTTGAAAATAACAACCAACGACAGGCTGATATCCAGCAAAGGGATACACAATTTTTCTGAAAATTCTTTGTTTCTGTGTGCAAATTAAAATATGTACTTTAAAAATTTCAGTTGTCATAGGTGGCTGATATTTCTGTTCATTGTAAATGAGCAGGTCAAAAAGGAGCAGGCATGATGTGGGTGTGTTTTGGGACACTGGAAACATCTTTTCTTTAACCTCCTAGGACCTGGCATCCACATATGTGGACATCACATTTTGGGCTATTTAGACCAAAACACTCAATTTTGCTCTACAAGGGCCTGATATCCACTTACGAGGACATTATATTGCTACTGTTCTATCAAAATTTTAGACAAATATCCTCATATGTGGCTCTTATTTTTCTTAGAAACAAAAATTAGGTGGAAAAAAAAAATCTGGTAATTCTTTGTTTTTACATTCATCAGGTTCCAAACAGCCCAAATATCAAAGAGAAATTAAAAATGCATGCCGTGGAAGAGTTCAGGTCTTTGGAGGTTAAAGACACTTTCAGAAAAGTTATAATATTGAATTAGATGGGTGTCAGTATTAGATATTGTACTATTCAGATTCAGATCAATGTAACATAAATCAGATGATCTGAGTTTTATTCATAGCTGTATTTTGAACAACATTTGAATCTTGATGTGCCTGACCCAAAAGCTTTTTGCACCATGCTCACCTGCACCAGTCCCTCTCTCATTCATAATCAGTGATCACTCCTAGTGGCAGTTATAGCAACTACACTGGATAAAATCAGAAATTACCTTCACAGAATTACATTCAGCACAATATCAGTAAGCATGTTTGCCTTCTCATTTGCCCTAATGTGCTCAAACATTTACAAATGCTAACCGGGTTGTTGTGACAGATATCACATATTGCTTTGACAACTGCCATTCAAGAACTGTGCCTAACAATATAGAAAAAGTGTAGCAATTATTTTAAAATTGAGATGAAATGCATAATGGTGAGCTGCTTGAACCATGTTCAAGGACAAACAAACTATTGTCTAATTATAGTAACAGGACTGTCTAGCCTACATATAGCCATTTCTTCATGTTCAAGATTAAAATACCGCAAGATTTTTAGTTTCACAAGATGTAGCCTTTCCCATTATATTATAATCTATTATCATTTAATTCTATCTATATTATTATCCATTATAATATTATGTAATAATTAACTAAATGTAGTATTTCTTGGGCAAACTAACTGTTAGTCAATTAATTGTGGATGTCAATTGCTATAGTGACTTATACCACCAGATAACAACAAACTGATATTCTTTAGTATATGTATGACAAGTCTATGCTATTTGTCAGACCTGAAGGTATTAAGCCAATCAAAGGCTTCTGTTGTCATCTATTATTTCCTGTTATTCATGGTGTGCTATTTCTCTCCTGTGCCTTTTGTTTTGTGGCGAATCAACATGTGCATCTGTCCATGAACATGAACAGGCCTTCATGGTCATGTACAGTTAACTGTTGGGCTTAAAAACTACTCAGACTGTTATTGCTTAGGTTAAATTATCCTATTCCGTATTCATAAGATTCATGTTGGTGCATCTTTAAGCATTCACATTTGGTCATTTAATAGACAAAGAATTAATAAGCAATGTTTAATGATTAAGCTCTGCAGTGCACTTAATGGTGTATAGATGGATAGAAGGACAGACAGATAGATATTCCTTGCCATAAATCCTTTCACTTGACTTTGTTATATGTATAAATAAATGATTTTATAGAAATTTATGACAGTTTCAAAGAGGAACTGGAGCACTGTTTAAAGCTCTTAACAATTCCTCTGAAGATTTGCCAATGTACTTCAGGCGTGTTTGAAAATGGCAGCACACCACATTGAGTCATTAAACAAAGCTTAATGATAGTGGAGAGAAAATTGTGTCTTCGTTTATTTTAACAAAATCCAATTCTCTGATAATTGGATTGTATAAGCAGTGATTACTCTTTACTCGTAATAAATTATACCATTTTTTTTGTTGTCTGGGAGCAACTATGTATAACTTCTGCAAGCAATCATAGCTACAGCTGCCAAGTTAGAAGCTACTATTCCTCCATTGGCCTGGAGATGCTGACCATGAAGCAAAATACGCCTGGTACTTATATAAATTACTTATGGAAAGGTTAAACATAAATAATTTGAATAAGGGTACAAAGATTAAAGATCGTCACTGGCTTTAATTAGGCGTTTCCTGTCACGGCTGTACACAGGCCAAGCTGGAGGACAACAGAACAGCATCCGCCTTAGGTTCAGTTAGCTCCACATGGGATACCAGTTTATGTTTATCTACCACCTGCAAAGTAGCAACCCGTCACATTATGACTGTGGAGCCTTTTTGTGTGAGGACTAATATGACAGTGTGTGTGTGTGTGTGTGTGTGTGTGTGTGTGTGTGTGTGTGTGTGTGTGTGTGTGTGTGTGTGTGTGTGTGTGTGTGTGCCTGTAAATGCAGAATAAAACCACTAAGTGGAGTCAAAGAGCATTTGAATGAGGTGAATGACAGCAAACACACAACTGTATTTTTGCATCCAGGTACGAGCCATTTACCCAAATGTAGCTCAGCCATTAATCATCTAAATATGGACACTTTTTCATGGCTGAGATCACAGTTTTCTTTCACCATTGTTTATCTCTCAGTTTGCATTGCTACTTATCAACTAGGCTGGTAAAGCTTTGTATAAAGTATAGAGCTTTGGGGCATAATTGCCTTTTTATAGCTACAAGGTTTGTGATGGATTTCTTGAAATGAAATAAGAAAAAACAATCAGCTTTCCTGGTACAATGCTAACGCTACTTCTTTACTTCCTGACTTAATACTTCTTTGTAATCGTCACATTTTATGTTTCCTTCATTGTTAAATGAAAGAACTATGGACAAAGAAAACATTTTAATGTATTTTTCATGCATTTATCCTAGATAAGTGTTATAGCTCCATGACATGTTGACACTGCGTCTTTACTTCAAGAAACCGAGTTTGTCTCTGAGCTGCTGTGTTTTTATCATGGCTGCATCTCCTCTTAATCCCTCATGCCCAGCGCTATCATGGTTGCCTTGACAGTGGAGACAGTTCACTCACGTTCTCTGCAGCTACTTTGTCTCAGCTCTACTATCCTCTATTCCCACAGCACAAAGAAACAGCAATGTGTCCATGAAAAAGTGTTTCAGAAGTGTTAATAATTGCTGCTACCAGCAGTAACATACAATATCCCTCCTGTTTGTGTTCCTCACAAACTCATGTAGTACAAAAATGATTTGTTAGTATCGATGATGTCATTATTATTATTTTTTTCTTCCTGAAATCAACTCTGTAATTTTTTCTCTTGCTGGAATATCATCTGTAAGCTTGACTATGACACCTGCTGTTTACTATAGTTCAATACAATAAATAGAGCGCCGTCACATATTGCATCAGTAACACCTGCCTGCATATTGTGAATATGCTTTTAATGCCACAAACAACACATCCCATATGTCAGTAGTTTTCTATGGAGTGTATGCAAGAGTACAAAGCATACACATTTCCAGGACTTTCTGATTGCGTGACCTTCAGCATATATGCTCTTTAACTTTCTATTTACGATGTGATAATATCTGATATTTAGTGCAGGAACAGTGTTATGTATCCTTCAGATCCCACTCCAGCTAAAATTACTCCATCTATGAAATAGAGGTATCCATGGTTACTTCAGGAGCCATGTTATAGGGTGCTGAGTGTATCTCTGCACAGTTTCCACCTTTTTCTCTCATTCATCATTTGAAAGAAATCATTGTGCCACCTCAAGGTTTCTGACAGTTACAATTTGGTTTTGCAAATGGGATTTGCAGTGACTAATCTCAATAATATTGATGAAGATAAACTGACTATTAAATGTCTCTGAATTATGAATGCGAGGCATATTACATCTGCAGTTAACCTGCTTGACTCTAAGGGAGGGAAACGCATAGCTTGTCTAGTTCGGTGCTACACAGGCTGCAGGATGAAATATTGTATGGGAGCATCCCCAGTACGACATATTTGCAGTCTTCAGAACAACCTGTTACCTTGACAACGCAATTTTATCATTCAAGCCCATTGCTACCTTCTCTTACAGCAGGAATCAAATGTGCCTTAAACGTATAGTGCTGCAGGGTTTTACACCTCAATTCAAGGTAGAAATGAAAAATTAAATGGGTTAAGATGTGCAGAATTATGATTTCACTCCATCACTGCACCGTGTGCAATATCAGATTTGCTATTTCTTAAATTTACAGGATTTGAAAGATGGTTTATTCTATAGGGCTTAACAGAAAGCAGGTAAGGCAGACAGCAGAAGGTAAGGTTATAAGGACTTGAAATGATTTCGTTCTCCAAGAAATACCACATGAAATATTTTAAGCTTTTGGGGTATGTGCTATACATGGCACTATGATAACTACAGGGGGATTGGACAGATGAGTTCATCAGTTCAAAGTGGCAACATGTAATTTCCCAAAATACAAGTGACCTCATGATGTTTAGCATTTCACCTGACTTATTCATGCAGTTATATGCGTAACTGTCAGGCCATATTCACAAGTCAGTAATTCTGATAATTCTTATGTAAACTCCACTAGAGCTTTTCACGAGGAGAGCCCATCTGCTGTCGTTTCTTTTTCACAGAATTCCACAAGCATTCAGGAAGATTTCCCAAAGGCATCTAAATCAAATTAGCAATAAACATTTATCATTTTTATCATATGAGAAAAGAGATAAAATGCACATTTTTAGCAGGACTGGATTTATGTGACTATTGGTTGATATGACAGATATACAATCTTACCAGTTTTAGGAAAATGAATTACTTACGAGTGCATTTTTTAATCTATTGCTGCACAAACTGATGTGAGGTGAATGACTTTCAATAGCTGATGAAAAGGCATGTTTGAAGATTGCTTATTATTTATTTATGGCATTTGAAATTCCTGAAAATAACTGAAGAACATATAATGCAAGTAGCTGCAGTGCTGTGCAAAAGTATGGAGCCATCCCTTGTTTCTTTATATTTTGCTTCCAGACTTAAAATAGTTCTCTGGGCTTTTTAAAGGTCTTTCAAACTTTCAAAGTTTCCTTTGGACACTGGCTGCTCTTTCACTCATTTTGAGTTGAGTTTTTATACCAGACCATTTTCAGAGGAATGTTTTTTGTTTGTTTGTTTTTAAACACTGGCCTATGAATTATTCAAGCATGAAGCTAACTCACATAACTGAGATAACTAGCTGAAAAATGTGTCTAATGTGTTTTTAAATAACTTAAGGAAACTGGGAGGGTAGAGGGAAAAAGTGGCAGGCCTAAAAAAAAAAAAACTATCTATAGCAGATGGACAGTATCTGACAGTCATGTCCTTAAGGTGGTCTTTCAGTTTACTGAAGCCTCACCACTAGAGTGGAAGGGTGGCTACCAAGAAGGCATTTTTAATAAAGACGATAGAACTAGACAGTAAATCAGTGGCAACAGTTAAAATGGAGTGATGAATCAAAATCTGAACTTCCTGGTTCAACTTCTCAATATGTATGGAGGAGTTCAGGAGGAGAGAGGCGCAACAGTGAGTGGCTATCTGTAAAACACAGTGGAGCTTATCGTGGTTTGGGGCTGCATTTAAACCAGTGCTGTTGGGAAGCTTGTCAAAGTTGGTGTGATTATGATGCAAAATCATCTAGAAAGCACTTGATTAGCAACAGTTTAAGTTTTCAGTGTGACACACTGACAATATAGTAAAAGTATACGTAGGCAGGTGAACACAGAATGGAACACAAACATGGTCTCCACAGAGCCTGGACCTCCACGCTTTTAAAGCACTTGTAATTGTATAAACTCTGTTAGCACCTTATATGCTGTATTTCCATGTACAGTATTGTTGCACCTATTTTCCATTTTCCTAATAAAATATAAAGAAGCAAGGGCTAGATCAGGACTTTTGCACAGTACCCTACATGGTCTAGGGTTTGACTAATAATAGATTACTTTAGTTAAAAATAGTAAGGCGTAAACATAAACATTATACAGTGCTCAAAAAATAAATAAAAGGAACACTTGTTAATCAGAGTATAGCACCAAGTCAATTCAACTTCTGAGATTATGATCCGGCTAGTTAAGTAGCAGAGTTAATCAGTTTCAGCTGCTTTGGTGTTAATTAAATTAGCAACAGGTGCACAAGAGGGAAACAATGAGACAACCCTAAAAATAATCATGGTTTTACAAGTGGAGGCCACTGACAATGTTTTTCTTCCTCATCTTTTTTGACTGCTTTGTCACTAGTTTGATAAGGCCAGTCCACTATTGAGCCAGTCTTGGTATAACTTTGTGCTTTTACTAGCATGAGGCAATACCTGGATTCTACAGAGGTTGCACAGGTTGTCCAACTCCTCCATGATGGCATATCATTGCCCCTTACATGGAAGAGATTCCAGGAAACAGCCAGTTACTGTCGGAGAGCTGGACAAGGTCCCTAACCTTTAGCAGGAATGGTATTTGCTCCTTTGTGCAATGAGGACCTGACTTCCTCTTCCTAGAGGATGAAGTAATTGATAACAAATCACACAAATCAAGTGTGTGATCATGTATAAGTTGTATAGTTTTAATGTTGTATTTGGGAACAGAATGGTGTGTATGTGTAAGTGTGGTGATGGAGTTTTTATTATGAATGAATGATGAATTTTTATGAATTATTATGTCTATTTTTTATGTTTAAGGACAACAGATGGAAATTAGCCCTTGGCTATAATCTGGTATGTTTACATTCATGTAATTTTTTTACATTTATGTTCATTAACATGTACTGTCCTAAATAAATTAAATTAAATTAAACACTGACCCCAAAATCACCTGAACCAAATCCAATAGAACACCTCTGGGACATTATGTTTTTGTCTATCCAACACCACCAGGTTGCACCTTAGAATGTCCATGAGCTCAGTGATGCCTTTTCTCTAGGTCTAGGATGAGACCCCCCAGGAAACTATGTCGTCTCATTATGAGCATGCCCGGACGTTGTCAGGCATGCCTAAAAGCACTTGGGGGCCATACAAACTACTGATACCATTTTGAGTTACTACAATAACATTTCAGTAAAATAGACTAGTCTGCCACATCATTTTTTGTTCACTTTGGTTTTCTGAGTATTTTGGAATTCAGTGCTCTGTAGTGCTCTTCTTTTTTTTTGTCTTTTCTTCCCTAACAGATTACCCGGTCCATGTCAGTATATAGATACCCCACATGATTTTCTTTCCCATTCCCACTGATATGTTGTTAAAGTGTTCATTTAATTTTGTTGAGCAGTGTAGCAGTGACAATGATGTCATTTATTAGTTTAAGACTATATTTTTAAGATTTAGCATTTTATTTTGGCATTCATGCTAGTTCATCAAGCCAAAGTCGTTAAATTTTAATAAGAGGTTGACATGCTGAGTAATCAGCCAACAGTAGCAAACATTTTTAGAAAGCTGTACATGTTCATCAGATAAAGAAACATACTAAACAGTCCTAGGTTACATGCTAATAAAATACTAGCATTGTACTCACCAAAACAGAATCACACCTTCTTGGAAAGGTTGCATCAACAGCAAGCTAGTGTTTGCCACATGGTACCTCTAAAAAAGGCAGCAACACCATAAACAAGGTGGAGAGCTCCAGTTCAGTGAAAATTCACAAGGTGAGACCAAGCCTGTTGTTGTTTAATTTGTTAATGTCCAATAAGAAATTATAAACTGTAGAATCTAAACTTTTTCCAGCTACAGCATGACGTGAACAAGCTAAAAAACCAAAAAAACATCTGAGAACCATTGTTAGCCCAGGTACTCTGTTCTACTTTGTAAACCAAACACCATTAACTATCTAGCCAGACAGTTAGTAGCTGCTAATGATTTTTTATTTGGCAAATGATAATATAAAAACCACAGACATTATAAAACACTGGTGTAAATTCTGATTCTGAGAAATGAAGCCATTACAGAATCCATCGTTTTATCTGAAGGCCACCAGATGGCAAAAACTTTGATTACAAAAAGATTTCTGGTCCTAAAGAAGTCTATGGGAAAATGACTTTCTGACCTGATCTTAATAAACATGTTCCTGATGGGTTTATTGCCCCAGGGTGCATTTTGTGTCACACAAAATAAAAGCTTAAGTCTGTTGTGTAAATATTGGTCATGCTGCATTTTAAAAAGTGGGGTTATGTGTGGCACGTTCACTGTCTAACGGTTTGTGATCAGCAAATCATTTGCCAAGAGTCACTTACATTCATGGATAGAGCCTGGTCAGAGCGTAATTACTGACTCACAAATACACAAAACAGTGGCAGTAGATTAAAATGCTTACAGTTTTACTACAGTTTATGTTTAGTGCCACTATCTTGGATTGTTAGCTTGCGGTTGCAGGAGCTGCTCCAATTTTCCAAGTGAAAAATCCAAGTTGAGGGGACATTCCATATTCAAATTACACCTTATTCAGGAAAGCACCATCAGGATCGAGGACTATCTATACTATCTACCCTCCCTCACCAGTGATTACTGAGCACATTTTGATTAAAATGAGTAAAACTAGCGCAGGATGTCTATCTTCACACTGTGTCACGCTTACATTCACTTACCAAAGTGTTTTCACTGCAGTTATTTTTGTATAGTGTGTCATCCTGACAGGTCAGTGAGTATAGTTATTGATCAGGTCATCGTAGCATAAATTCACCCATTTTAATCAACCCAGTAGGGTAAAAGAAAAATACCAGGGTAAAAACTGTGGACTGGCCTCCACCTATAAAATGCCCCGTTTTGACTGTGATCACAGAAAAGTCAAACATTTCAATGTTTCCCTTGAATGCTTAACTAAATGAAACAAAATGTTTATATTTGTATGTGAGGTCTGATCAAAGTCACTTAATGCAAGGCAACACAACACGCCGAGCAACATAATGATGTAAATATAGTATCGACTGTCTAAAACTCTGTCTTCAGTAAATAAACCCAGCTATTAGATAAATCCATGGTGTGAAATTGATGCTGCTTTCCCTCACATAACTAGTCCGATTCCTCGTGTGAGCACTGCGTCTATGTAAACATACTCGCTGTTCACGTTTAGTGCGTGCTCAGATTCGGCTCTTCAGAAATCGATCTATTCATAGAACGTGTTGGTTGCAATTATGTAAACACTCAACCTTTCACTCAAGTGAGACAGAGCAGAGGGACGGGGTGGAGAATAAAAGCAACGGAAGACAAGTGATGTTAAAATGAACATTTATAATGACTCTTTGTTGCCGTCGCAAAAATAATCTTTAAAAAACAATTCAATTATTAACACTGAAATGCTGACTTCACTGGTAGTCCACGAGTCATAAAACACAACTCACTGAATTTTCTTTTACAAACACAGTACTACAGTTACATTAAATAGTCATTACCGTTAAATCTATTAATGAATAATGTTCAAATTAACTAAATAATAAAATCAATGACACTTTTAAAATCCTCTCATTCCCTCACCATAGTAGCTGTTTTCTTTTTATTAACGGTGTATCATTTAGAAAATATACTGCTTCTGAGATGTTCCTTTAACAAAAGCAGAAAACAGACTGGCAGCATAACAATAATGGTACATGAGCTCAAACATTGTACAATTAGGGTGATGTTTTTCAAGGGGAGTGGAAATGGGACGGAACCATTCCAGTGATCTCACATTTAGAATGTAGGCTGGCTGCCTTTTGGCTCAGTATGGAATTATTTGGCACTCTTGCTGACAAACATTTGCCATAAAAAGCTTTCGCACTTTTTCTAAAATGGCACAAGAAGGCATTTTCCTTTCTGAATATATTCAGAGGACTTTAAATGCTGTCCTAGAAAGCCCTTTAAGTAGGTAACACTGTGGACTTTCACAGATTCTCTGCGCTCGTCACAGATGAAAGACAGAACTGTCGTCGCTAATATCAAAGAGAACCCAATCAACAAAACATCACTTTACTTAGGTTGGAATATTTGATCTTATGCTGTCAGTCCATTTTTTTTCTTCTGAGATGTAAAGAACAGAGGTTAAACAACATTAAAACCGAACCCCAGAAAGAAAATTTACAATGGCATGAAAATGTTTGCAAGGTACGGCATGCTTTACACTTAAGCAAGCAGTCAACCCCGCAGAGTAGTCCAAATAACTGGAAATGAAAGAACAGTCTGGCAGAGTTTGACAGTTAAAGTGGCGTAAAATATCCAACACATATATGAGTTCTCGAGGATGGAAAAGGTCAACAAAGTTCATGGGAGGTTCAGAGGGTCAAACACAATAATGGCCTCATGTGTGGTTGGCAAAGAATCCTGTATTTTCCTCAGACGAAAGGGCTCAGAAATACCTAAAAACCATTTAAAGGGTGGACACGGTAGCAGGTGCTCCGTGTAATGAAACAAATTGTGATATTGTGTTGGCTGAGAGTGTGAGACTCAGGTAGAAGAGGTTTAAAGAGAGGAGCGACCAGCCTTAGCCAGTTTATAACATTTAAAACCAGTCCTAGCCTTCTTTGTGAAAGGGCTCCATGGGGCTGGATGGATGTCCCGAATACATTTGGACTGAAAATCAAAAACAAACATCACAGCTTTTGGAATGATACCGCAGCTCGGATAGCGCTCGGATGGGAAGCAGTCAATGCAACAACAGGGGATTTGCAACACAGAATGAGACAGAAACATCACTCGTGTAACTAGACCTTAACCATTCGAACGTTTCCTCTGATTTTCATTACGTTGAGGTGGCAGAGGCAATCTTCGTGTTTGCTGGTGCCGATTAAGTCTCTCAGACCCGGCCTTTGTGTCAGCCGGACCTCGAGCTTGCATCCTTCAGTCCAGTGTTTCGATGCCAGTGTGCTGGATGCGTTAAAACCGCTTTCAAATTTTGGAATTTCAAAGCAAAAGAGGGATAAAAAGGCATACAGATCCTTTGTGGTTTCACATTCTAGTGCCAAACAATGCACACAGTGATTGACACAGACCTCTGCTGAAGGAAATGTGAAGGAGAAGCCTTCGCGTGAGGAAACAGATGCTACTTTTCGATTTTGTCTGAGACTCCAGCCCTTTCCATCATTCATGAGACCCGACAGGATCAGGGAATAAATAAAGTCACATCATAGCAACAGCAAAGAATGGCAACCAAATCAAATCGACTAAACTGGTTTGCTTCATTTCACACCCAGTATGACCCACTGATCAGTAAAGTGCATTTATGCAACACCAAACAAACAAGATAATGTTGACAGCGAATCGGAAGTTGTGTTAAAACATATCTGATTCATGACTGTGGCCATGTTAGGCCTACCTGACTGTAGCTGAAATCTGTTATTGACATAGATATTCTCTACATGTATTTGACATTCCTGCCCTGAATTTACATCAAAGACCATTTGACAGAACGTAAAATAAAAGAAACAGGAAATGGTTACATTCATAGATTAGATCTGGGCTTTCAAGCTGTGACATAAAGAGATTATGGGACGTGAGGTTCAACCTGTTTGTAAAAGAAACAAATGCCTGATATCCTATAAACACAAGGAGCCAATGCACTGAGTAACATTTTCACGTTTGCTTGTTTCACATTTGTAATACTCCTCACTGTACCTAAAAATCTAACGATGCGTTCAAAGACGACTGACGAGGAATTTTGATCTCAGATGTGTATTCGTGTGTGTGGGTTTTTTTTGTTTTTTCGGGCCAACATGACAATAATGAGCTCCCTCCCAACTCACAACATAAAATAAAAAAAACAACTTTCTTTTTTTTGTTTTCTAAACATGAGGCGAGTAAAACTGAAGTGCTTTACATTTGACTGCATGCAGCGTTATGTCTTTGAACGTTTGCGAGACACCTCGCAAACTTTTGTACGTTTTTTTTTCCTCCATAATTTACTTTGATACCATGCAATAGAAGACGTGCAAAAAGATAACACCTAACTCCACAAACACATTTTTGATTGTTAATGGCTATGTTATGAATGCTTATAACATGTTATGCTTAGTCCATGCTGGCCTATAGAGACATTTGTGAGAAAACAGCAGTACTTAAGCCACAGGTCAAACAAACACACAAGGGATGCATGGAGTGTAAAACAACATGGATCCATAAAAATCACAATCTTTAACTCTTACTCTATGTACCTATGGGATAAAACAACGCACAAAAAGTTCTTTGTCCTTTGTTTTCTTAAGTCATGTATTTGATTATCTTTTCTTAACTTAAAAGACAGTGTTTGATTGGCACTTGATCAGCACTTCTAAACAAGTTATTGATATCTAACATTTGATCGCACATCTACAATTTCAGAAGCTGCAGAGGTCTAGTTTGGCACAGGTTGTACTATGGAGTCTATTATTACTTTTGCTATCTTACCAATACTGTATAGTATTCTATACACCTCGTTTTATGCTCCAGCCTTTTAGAGCATGTTTCTAATCAACAGACCAGACATCTTTTCAACTAAAATATTTTGTATAGTTTACTTATCAAATAGCAGCATTTTCATAACTTACAAAAAGTACATGTAAACCTATTCATTCAAAATCTTAGTAATTTCAAAGGTTCATACAACAGACATAAAACACAAAACAGGACAACATGCTACTATATTGCTTCCAATATTCTTTACATTTTCTTACTGTCAAACTAAATCATCAATGACAGAAATATGGACACCACCGGTCGATGATGAGTCATCGTAATGCACAAACAAATCGCGAAGCTAATCTTAATCAGGCTTAGTTGGCACTCTCATCATCCACACAAATATAACATAGTTTCACATTGTATCGACAACGCTGGACTGCATTTGGACTACAAACTAGAATAGCTACAATAAAGTACATATAGATCATATGACATGACATATTGTATTCCACAGAAATGAAGTCTAGTCATTTTCAGATAAGAGGATATGCATAAAGGATGTCATTGTTTCGGCTTGAGGTCACAAACGAGTTCCCACCTTATTCTCGCTAACCTATGCGCTCTGTCCGTACTATGCTTTCTTTTGGAGGCTGTAACTTGAGCTCAGCCAGTGTATGAATATTTATTCGACCTTGACTCGCTTTCTTTTGGGAAAAAAACAACGCTTCCTCTTCCCTTGAAAGGCCATAGTTCACTATCTAAACCTGTCTGCTTGTTCTTCTTAGAGAGGAAATCTGATACTTTGAGCTGACGCTGCTGGTTGGTCTTGGTGGGTGTCACAGTTTTTGGAGGCAGGTGTTTTCTATGCATGTTAGCCTTGTGAACTTTGCGGCCTGCAGAAATATTTTCATACCCTCATGACCTACAGTGCATAACTTGCCCACCAGCAGCACATCCAACACACCACCCATGAGAAGACAAGACAGGAGGAAGGAGAAAGAGGGGGAGAGCACAGTATAGGAAGAAGCACGGACAGGGAGTAGGACACAGGAGGAATCTCAGAACAGTGAGAAACGACAGCATGCAGGGGAATAAAATGTTGAGAGAAAGAGGAAAGTTAATGAGGGGCAGAGAGAAATAGCGTTTGGCACGATGTATCGATCAGAGAGCCATCGAAGGACAGCTCTCTGCAGTCAAGCAGTCCAGTTGCATTGATAGAACATATCCTTGTTTTGTGCTTGTATCTTATTACATGCTAAAATTTTGGGCAGTAAAAGGTTAGCCTATGCTGTGAATTCACTGGTGGCCAGATTGGATTAATGGATGACTGCGAAGCCCTCCAGACACAAAGTGAAAGGAAAGATTTAAGAAGGCTCACAGCTGTTGCAGTTGTCACGCACAATGTTCAGACACAAAGAGTTATTTCGAATGCTTTCATAGCCATTTGACTTTCAAACATGATTCGTGAAAATGAAAAGGCTCTTCATTAAATTTTTCCAAAACATGGGTGTGGTTCTGGTTTTCTTGGACATAACTCAGCACCAACCCTCACAGCTGTGTATTCAGAAAGCTGATCATAGAGCTTGGGTTGATGGGGACAACAATTGAAAGATGCCTTTAGAGCTGGGTGGTGGGGGGGTGTGGACATAACAGGACTGTGCAAGAAAATGCGATGGGAATAATTTGTCGTTGGGAAAAAATGTCTGCTAATTTAAGTGCAGTGCATTGGTAAACAGAAACGTCACAAGATGCTTGAGTATAAATGCTCTTGTGGCAATATCCCTTCTGTCAGTATTGGTAGTTTTTGTGTATGTGACATACATGTGCACATTAAAATATACTTATGTCCCAAGCAGGGATAGACACACCTTACATTGTGTTCTTAATGTCTCACAGTGCAGTCTTCAGAGACCCAGTGTACTCAGGATGAACACTATGGATAGCAGCACAGAAGGAAGCCAAGGTAATCTTCGAGTGCTTGGAAATACTCAAGACAATTAGCCTGCCTGCCTCAGACAAACAATTGCCCATAAAAGACAACAATGCCAAAACATTTTATGTTGTAATATGTGCTTCACTTGAGGTTAGTGAGCGTTAACATGTTTTGGGAACAATAAAAGGCTGCCTGGATGAACTGCAGAATCATCCTTTTTTCCCTTTTTTCTCTTAATGCAAATTGGCAAGGACGGCTCACACAAAAAGTGAATCCAAGCCTCTTTTTTTTTTTTTATTTCAAGTGTCGTTTTACTTCCCTTTCATTAGTGTATGTCTCTTGACTATTTGGTACCCTTAATGTAAAGGCAATAGTTTCTTTGTTCACAGACATTGGTTCATACAGCTTTACTTATCAAAATGCTTTTGTAGTGCTTTGTTCCTTTTGCGAACTGAACTGGTTAGACACACTGCTTGAAGGTAGTCTGAGCTTTCAGTTAAATCTAGGGAGTTACAAATGTCTAAGGTAGAACAAAAGATTTGCATTGAATGGATTTAATTATTAAGACTGGATTGCTTTCTTCATCTTTGATCCTGAAATCGATCGTTTGTCATTACGTGAGAGGCTGCGTCAGATCCAATGGGCTACTAATGGCTGGACGAGACAGCAGCTCTTTTTAAAATAAGTCGCGAGGTTAGTCGCCACAGAGAGATTCTGATTCCATGGTAAAGGAGATATCAACCTAATTCTATAGCACCAAAAATGGGTTAAATGACATATTTCTGCATGTTTTGTGACTGAATATGCAACTATGTTTCAGTGTTTGTGCGTTTGTGGGAGCATCGTCTATGTGTGTTCGTGTAAAATATATTTATACATTCCTGTGTGTCTCCTCTATCCTCTCACATTGATTATTTAACCCCTGAACTATACTTGCGAACAGCAACAGTGAAGTTCAGACTGGGTTTGAGTTATACATTTCTTTCACTGCAACACAATATTTGATCCCTGTAAATAAAAAATAGCAATAGTCTAATAATGTTTTTACATTCAGATCAACCTGCAGTCACAGGTTTAAATAATCTATTTGTGTTTGAATGAGACCATGTCAATAAATAAAGGATGAAAATATAAAATACCCAGATTTAGAAACTTCAATTATGATATGAGCCAGAATTGAACATATGTCAACAAAGATGTTTTTTTTGTTTTTTTTTTTAGAAATTATTCTCAGATTGCTTCCCCATAAACTGAGATGACCTCAGGTGCGTGTCATAAAACCACACCCCTGTTCACAATGCCTTCTGCATTGTATACAACAAGCAAGGTTTGTAAAACAGCTCTATTAGCTGGCTGGAACTTCATCTGACACACTCAACTCACCGGGAGCCGAGGTTTGCAATGAAATTAAAACCAACAAAACCAAACACAAGAAATAAAATAAAAGCTATGAGGTTTTGGAGGAGGGTGAAACCCTTTGGCCTCACCCTTGAATCTGCAGCTTGGCAGTGGACCAGTTCAGCTTACTCTGATCACCATCATCAAAAGGACTCGACACAAACTTTTAAAAAACATCAGGACGTCAGTCCTAAAAACACATTCACATATCACACACACTTATCTTGGTTGTCTCCCCCACCTCCTCCTTTGTGATTCTCTCATTTGATACTGAAATATTGAACAGATATTTGGACGTTTCTTTTCTTCCTTATCCATTATGACTCTCTCTCAATTCCCTTCTATCTCTGTCTTCATCCTTTCCTTCTTTCCTCTTCTTTTTCCTTTTAGCCCACTTTTTGTGGGTTGGTAGCGCGCACGCCCTGCTCGTAGGTGATCCGCTGGCTGATCAGATACTGTGCTGCTTGCGTAGCGGCTGGCGACCCTGTTATGGTAACTTTACGGTTCCGAGTACCAGGAATGAACTCTCCTTTTTTGGAGATCTGGATGCGGGCTCCTGTTAGCTCCTGGTACTCTACCAGCGTTTTCCCTCCTTTCCCTAAGATGGCACCCACCAGATTCTCGGGCACAGCAATCTCAACCACGTCCTTGGCACCATCTGCCAGCTTCTCTGTTGCCAATAGGGAGGAGGCCATCAGTGGGGATGAAGCATTTAGGTAACCGTTGGAAGCCCCAGTAGCAGCTGCTAGAGACCCCAAGGAAAACCCACCGAGACCTGTAGCAGGGTGGCCCGCACTGCTGGAGGCATCGCTAGCATAGGAGGCCAGAAGGTTAGCTGCAGCAGCAGCAGCCGGGTTAGCACTAGCTGCTACTGCAGCAAGGACCCCTGAAGCAGCTGCTGGGTTGAGGCCCAGGCCGAGGGTGTTAGTGTTGTAGCCGTAGCTGGCCAGTGTGTTGAGAGCTGAGGTGATGGCCAGCAGATCATTACCGGATAAGCTGGACATGGCGGCAGGGAAGGCGCCCATTCCTGTCAATCCGGCCTGACCCAGAAGGCTAGAGGCAGTGGCAGCCGCTGCAGCTGCATTGGGCAGCACTTCGCCTGTATTAGCATAGGGGGAGCCAGTGGGGTTGGAATTGGCAACTGGGCCTGAAACATTGGAGTAACTTATGTTGAGGCAGCTGCTGCTCTGAGGGTCCTCCTGAATTTTCTGCACTATGATTTCCACGGCCTTTCGGTTCTGTTCGGGCTCCCCGCTGATGGTTACTACTCGCTCCTGCAGGTTGATGCCTTCTGGTTTCTGTGAGAGCTGCACCCAAGCCCCTGACTGCTCCATCACCGCTTTCACTGTGGCTCCACCCTTGCCAATGATCAGCCCAGCTGTGCTATTGGGCACAATCAATTTAGCCTGTAGAGAAACAGAAACACTTTGGTAGCAATAAAAGATAACATGAGGAATATACCATGCCTCAAATGGCTGACAGAAAGAGGGATGTCTCTCAGTGAGTCAGAGTACTATACCAGCCCCCGCTTTACTCAGCGATTTGTTAATCCCAGGGGTTTAAGCTGCAGCTGCCACACGGCTCTGTCTAGCTATGAAAGAGGTAAAAATAACCATATACCCTCACATTTTCCTGACCCTACCAGACTGTGGGTCATGGCCCAGAGCACAACTATTACTCACAACTAATAAACGAGGTGTTGTGGAAATGAAGTGTTGCTATCACACAGTGAATGCACACCCTAATGACCCCACTAACTGCCTAGGATCTCACCTGTTTGACTCGGTCAGGGTTGACTGTGGTCTGTGGCTGCAGTATGCTGACTGGTTCTGGTTTCTGGGCGCTCTGGGGCATCTCGCGAACTTTCTCCGCAATGAAGTTGTGGACACCATTGAGGGCTTCGACCGTACCCTGTATCAGACAGACTCGTTCTGTTGTTCCTGTTACGAGAGAGCAGGATAGGACAAACACAGCAGAATGGTTACTCTAACGTGCTCTGAGCGGGTACTTGGCAAGCAGATTTAAGGGATTTGGACTGAACTAAAATCTACATTTACGTTAAGATGTCTTGGCAATGAAGACTGCTCTTTGACATATCACAAAGACACCCAATTACTAAGCTATTGCTCGCTTCCTCCATTTATCCAATCAATAGAGAAACAGCTGAAAGACTGAGCCATGCTTGGTTAGCAAGCCATGGGGGGGAGAAGGATTCCTCTTGAATGATGTAATACTTTCAGTGCTGTAACACTCAGCTTGTCCTTGCCTTGCAGCTCTAATAGCCTAAACACACAGTTGTCCTTCCTCTGGACTTTTTTCTACACCCACATTGATGACCCAACCGGCATTCTGTTGCCATGGTAAAGGGGCTGAGCCATGGAAACAGGTGATGCAACAGTGAGTCCTTTATACTCGCTTGCACGATTTTTAAAACACTCTTCCTTTTGTATCAAGCTTCCTGCTCTGCTTTTCTGTTTTCTGGCTGAAATTGAAATGTCTCTCGATTTCCTTTGCCGGCCTGACATACGGATTACATTTGAGTAAACAATGAAAGCAACATGACCAATGATAAGAACAGCTGAAGAGCCTCATTGTTGGCATTTCCATCTTTAATTAAATTTCAATATTTCAATATTTTATACATATATCTGCATCTGTCCTCCAGCAATTTAGGAAATACTTAGTGAAAATTTGTCACATGTTATCAGCTTCATGCCACACACATGTCAAATAATGTATTTAGACAGTCAATAGGTCAGTCCAAGCATATCAAGAAAATCTAATTGGATAAAAGTTCACGTGTACTGCACTAGACTTTATTTCCTTTGTTTCTTTTGGGTTCCTGATAACAGACATTCAGTATTGCATCATGTAAGCAGAACAATAAATGAAACGGCTGGAGACTGGTCCTTTTACATTTTATTAGGTGTGTATACATCGATCAACCACCTATATCAGCCCACGTCACATCAGAGTTAATTTACGTCTCAGAATCGACTGGATTGTTGATATCATCTCATCCAACTACATTCTTATTGGTCAGACAATTGACAGTGTTATTCTCATCAGGAGAAAAGCAATCACTTAACCCATCCAGAGATGGACTGAAATTTTACTCTTGAGTCAGCTCCAAACTAACTGACACCATGTCAATGAAATAACAGGTGTGTCTGGATTTTGACAGAAGTCCAAAAGGCAGATTAACTGTGCAGCAGTTTCCATATCACAGCTCATCAACCAACAAGTCATATCTAAAAACATTAAGTTACCATGTCTGTCAAATGAGGCGACTGTTGCTCAGAAGGTAGAGCAGGTCGTCTGCTAATCAGAAGATTGGTGATTTGATCCTTGGATCCTCCAGTCTGCACGTCAAAGTACACTTGGGCAACATGTTGAAATCCGAGTTTCCCCCGACACGTCTATCAGATCATGAATGTGTTAGGCAAAGCACTTAAGCATAGAATAAAAGTACTGTGTTACTGGAGGGAAAAGTGGTAAAGAAAAATTTGAGGGCTCAATTGGAGTAGAAAAGCACTATGCAAGTATCACTCCATTTATCATATCCCACCAAATGTAATCTTCCAAGCTTTAAGCTTCCATTCTGAACATATCAAAACTAGTATATTTAAACATTTTGGGTTGAATAAAAGTTTTATAACAAGCAGATGCTTTTTACAACTTCACTGCCATCAGCATCTGTCACCAACAGCAGCTAAACCTAAAACAAGCCTGCTCACTCATCCAAGTGGAGAAAAATCAGAATATGTTACACTTTCTGTTTAAAACAGCAAGAATTAAGCTCAAAATGCTAATAAGTACAGTGTTAACCTAGCGGTAACGCACACACTCATCAAATAAATTGCACCCTGCAGCCCTACTTATGTCTAATAAAGATTTTTGTTGTTTTTGTTCTCCACACACAAAAACAGGAATAAGCTAAATTTCACAATCATTGTACTCTTACTCTTTTAACTCCCACCATACTTTTTCACACAGTTATAGTATATTAGCACCAGTGGCAACAAAAGCCCATTTGGCATCTCTTAGTGTTTTGCTGCACCTGCCTGTCCTTCATGAAATAACAAAGTGACAGACTGCAGCTTGTGCGTGCAAGTGCTTCACTGGCTGCAGACTCTTATGTCAGCACATGTATCACAGAACATTATTAGCAATATTTCATAATGATAATGGATATCATTCATTATATAAAACACACAATACTTTCTAGATATATGCTGCATTGGGGGAAAAGCCCAGCCATTAGAAAATGAATCTGTGACTGAACAGTGGGTGTTATTCCCTATTAAGCCTAATTGCTTCCATTTCTCTATCACGTTTATTAATAGCAAGTATGCTGGAGGAAATGGTAAAAAGATTAATTCTTGTGTATGAATTGAACTTTAATATGCAGTCAGGATACGAACAACAAGGACAAAATCCCAGGAACCAGTCTGTTAGCAAAATTGAATCACACCCACACAGAACTGCGACTTCAATAAATTCACCTTAGCCTGACTTACTATAATTTTTTAGACTGAGCAACCTCATTCCTTGAAAAAGCCCCATAAACTAGGCCATCTTAAGTGATGTAACGCATCCTTAGAAGATACGTTGCCCCGAGTCTTTGTTGTTTCTGCATTAAATGCTGAAGAGGTCCTTCTGCTTTGCTTGCTACAGTAGTTATCAGTTAAACGTCTCTGCTTCTGCAAAGGTTTTCACAGACTGACAATTCTGCTCCCGTATCAATACGGTTGTTTTTGCTAAGAGCACATCTCATGATGTGTTACTATAACTTTTGTCACTAATGAGTCACTATACAGAGGATGTGAAACTGTCTGAATTTTTCCCCCCACCCTTTTCACATCCTCGATTGTGTGCATCAGATGACAGTGTTGTAAGAAAAGCTCTACTCTTGAGTCACGGAGTAAGACCAGCAGCAACAGAGAGAAATGTGTCAGTGCCCCTGAGATCAAACATCTCAGTCTTCAGCTTTCCCCACGAGACCAGTGACTTAGGTCTTCTATCTTGATCCTAAAGTAAGAAAGTTTCAAAGTTTCTCTCTAGTTGACAGAAAATACACATCTGCATTAGCCGGTCCAAATCGTTTGCCTGATTTATTTTGACTCTTAGCCTGCCACACATAAAATATCACCCATAATTACTGTCATCACATCAGCAGATTTTCCAAGTAATTGTTCACACTACAAATTGAGCCGAAAATTCTTTGTTGGAAAGCTCCATTCTGAATATATTCATGCCATGTTGTTGCAACATGGCATGCCTCTCCAAAATGTAAACACTGATTTTAAATGCGGGGATCTTTTTGTAATCCGCCATTGATATCCACAAATATTCCATTTTTGCCTGACCAAAAGTTTCAGCCAATCCCACTGTCAATCTTTTAAAAAACACAGTAAACACATCCAGCACAACAAAATAAGCCACTAAATTAGACACCAATGTACTGGGTTCTAGGACACTATGAGACAAGTAGTCCTTCTTTCTCACTGTCGGCACTAATGGGATTTCTGTAAGAAAAAGATTCTGTCTGATTTCATGAAGAGCAGCTATTCCAAATATGGTCATATCAGCACTAGCTGTGAGAACAGGAACCCCACACACCTGCTGCCCCACCCTTTTGTTTGCAATGGAAAGCTAATCAGGAGAAAGCTGGCTTAAAGCAGTGGCATTTTTTTTAAACACCTAACACTGAAAATGTCTTCTCAATTATTTAAAAAGGATCCAAGTTGTCTTTTACTTAAATTGAGGTTAGTAGATAACAACAGAAAACTCTTGTTCCATAAACAGATCACATTCATTTGCCTTAGTTTTACTGCATATCTCCAGCAGTTCCCCACCAAACCAGTGGTGCCCACACTGTTTATGAACCACTAACTCAAAGGGAGAGTTTAATGTTTTCATGTTTTTTTCAAACTGTACATTATGCAAATTATTCTAATAGAATCCAAGCTGAAAATGAGAATAATAGTTTTATGCTACATGACATTTATGACTCAAAAAATAAAAGTACAAAAGTTAAGAAAATAAGGTATTTGCAGGTAGCAGAACCTCAGATGGAGGTTCAAAAAGAAATTACCTTTCAGCATGCTGTCAAATAAATAAGGCCACTAACAAGTGACTAGACCAACTGCTAATGTAGCACAAAAGGTAGTGTGTTGCAGCCAAGTCGAGGTCTAGCAATACCTGACCTTACAATATAACAAGATCCTTCAGTTGTACCAGTCTCCAATCTAAGGCCAGTTCCACATACTTCCACCCAGGAAAAAAAAAAAGACTGGTGCCAAAAAACCTGGAGGGCCCAAGCTTCGAACCAGTGACTAGTGGGTATGGGAGGGGCTACAACAACAACAAAAAATTCCGCAATGATTGACATAGAGAGGCAGATTGTATGCATCCATTACCTTAACTGCTGCTTGTAGTGCTACATAATTTTTAATTTAATTCTGCTGTAATGTAGGGTGTTACTCAAAAGACAGAACCTGTTTGGAACCAGCGCTGCACTGACTGACATTGATTAAAAATGTCTATTTCGTTGGGTTTAATACTAAGTTATAACATTTAGTATTAGTTTTGCACAGGGCATTTCACAGCTTTCATGGTGTAACGTTATATTTACTTTACTCTTCATTCCAAAACCAACCTTTCAGTTTGAGGCTTGCACAGAAGTCCTGTGAAGGACGACGTCATTTGTAAATCTGTGTGCAGACTGCAACTCTGTGCATGGAAATTTCTATTCACGGTTTATTAAGCCATGTGTGCAAATTTACACACAGCTCTTTTTCCCTCGACAAAACCCAACAGGGGGGTGGGGGTCTGTAGTAAACTGACCTCTGAGTGTAAAACTGGTGTCCTTTTAATCAGCTGACCTTTGTCAATCACCAAGAACAGCAGTGATTGTGTTGTTTTTTTTAATGCAATGATACATCCTGTATTGTACTTGCAGCTCAGGTCATCTTGCTCTCTGCATCATATTAGCACCAGAAAGTAGAACAGCACAGACACAATAGCACACAATTATGAGTCACTGGAGGCACAGCCATAAATCTGTGAAAAGTTCCAGTTTTAATCGGTTTGAAATCCTCACCTATAGTGACACTGTCCATATGGGTGCATGAGTATGTGATGCACATAGATAGTAAAACAGAAAGTTTACTTTAACACAGTTTCTTTGTCTGCTCTTCTTTGAAGAAAAGACCTCATCTTATACTCTGTGGAATAGTGGTGGTTTCCAGCATGATGTCATGATTTTTTTATGATTAGACAATGAAAAACATACTTCAGCGACGTCACGACAACCTCATCTGTTCTGTGCTGTACAAATTAAGATGCTGGCTGAAGGCCAACTGCACAAAGTAAAGGGTTGAAATCTGGCTCTAAGTTTATGTTCAAATCCCAAACTCCCACGGGTCTCTTTGCAGCTGCTTGTGTGTGTGTGTGTGTGTGCGTGTGTGTGTGTGTGTGTGTGTGTGTGTGTGTGTAAGAAGGTGCAAGTAGAGATGTATACGTGCTTAATGCATAGTGTACAGCATTTATACAGGCTTCAGTAATACAATCAAGGAACATCTCAGATGAGGCTGATGCAGGTCATTAAAGAGTCAGCATTCATGTGTTAAAAAGTGAGCACGGAAACTAAAGTTTAGCTAAAGAATTATGTCATGGTATCTGGCCCGAACTCTCCTGACTACCAGGAACCAAATCTGAACAAAACAGTGTGTGGAGAGGAGGGAAGGGGAAACTTGGCGTGTGCTGGAGAAGCTCGGGTGCAGCTGGGAGGGGTCAAGTCCACAGAGAGAGATTGAAATAGGCTATTTCTGGGCCTGCTCTGCTGTCCCCACGCTCTCATACAATCATGCATCATCCACACCCTTCACTATCTCCGGTCATCCATCACAGTCGGCCGCAGCAGGGCCCGGTTGTACAGATCCCCACCAAGACTACTGAATTCACAGTTTGAAGCTGTCCACTGATGGGTGGGTGATGTGGGGAGGGTGAGAACCACTACAGAGAAAACTGCAAAAGAAAATGGCTGCACTGGTTTCTTTAGGATGCAATTTTGAGCGTTGTGAGCGAGCTCAGTCTGCTGGTGGGTGAGCAACGATGGTGTGAACTGTGTGCAATGGCATTAGCATGCTACGCTAACCCAAAATGCAGCAGATTCATCACTGAAGGTCACACAGATGTGGCACGTGAGTTTAAGAATCCAGAAGAGTTAAATCAGCATCGTTTAGTCTCCACAGGCTACTTCGTAAAGCAGCGCTCTCAACTGTTGTACAGTAGCAGTCCTAATTTGACTTGTGTGGGCCAGAACAACCACCCAATCAAATTCTTGCCAGCTCCCTCTCCCTGAACTCTTCTTCTCACTCAACATGATGATGAGTAGGGGGATGGGCAGAGCAGGTGGTGGCCTATGAGCACATCCAGAGACCAAGCGGGAAATAAGGATATACATATCACTCCTTTCATTTGTTCCAGTGCTTGAGTAGTAGCTGTAATCCATTCCCTCAAAATGGCTGGCCTCCTTTGTTGAGAATTTCAAGCCATGCCCTCCAAACATCTATCCTCTCACCGTGGTTAACAGAAACACGGTGGAAAAATATTTCCCAACACATCCTCATTCTCCTCTCCCCCAGCGTTCAGTAATTCTTTGCCGCAGTCCAGTACGTCCAATAGACTATGTGCACGTTAGCATATGCTACTTCCGGTGCGGAAACTCCTGCGGGGAGCTTTGTTTCCGGTGTCCTATTTGCGCCTTGTTTGCGGTCCAAAACAAGTTAAGCAAATGAATGAATCAAGCGGCGATTTACATTTCTATAGATGTCTTGGGCATTTACCCAATATATCTATAAATGATGTTCATCGACTTGTCGATATTTTTTTCCCCCGCGCCTCAGAGCAAAAGAGAAAAGGGATTCAAATGTTATATTTCTCAGTATCTGTAAACAGCGTTCCCTCGTTTATCGCGGGTGTTATGTTCTAAAAATAACCAGCGATAGGTGAAATCAAGTAGCCAACTTTATTTTTCGACGGTGCAAAACGTTTCATGGACATCGTGGACATACAGTACTGCACTTCAGAGTCACACTGCTAACGATCGATGCAGCGATTCTGTACTGTTTAGGAGAGACGTCACGGAGGAGATCGTCTGCAGCGATCAGGACGCAGGACACAATGTGACGTAAAAATAAGCATGCAAACTTGCACTAAAAAATCCGCGAAACAGCGAGGTGAAAGGTGAACCGCGTTATAGCGAGGGAACACTGTAATTTTGAAGGTAAGTCACAACATACCCTTCGTAAATACTAATGTACAGAAACCCTTACCAGCAATCATTCATTTTTTGTGTGGCTTTTTTTCACGGTTTGTTAACATGCTGTGTAGGTGTGTACTTGACTAGCTGATATCGACATAACGGGGGAAACATCTGGTTTGACTGTTCTTCACCTGTAGTTTGAATGCTGAACATTTGCCTGTTTAAATCATAATAACTGTCACTATACAGAGATGTGCTTCTGATTTTGTAATGCAGTTCTGCTTGTGTTGAGTGATGTAAACAACTGATCGATCTAAACTCTTTAAACGTCAAAATTGATCATTAGATTTTTTATGACACAACAGTGGTGAGTGTTCCCACCTTCTGCTCTTTGTAACTTAACGCGATCTTTCCGTTTTCGAGTTTTGGACATGATTTTGGAGTATATCTTCGCAGTAGCGATTGACCGCAAAGTAAAGCTACCGGAAATGTACAACCCCACATCCGGTCTCAAACCAGGAAGTTAGCATTTTCTCGTGCACAGGGTCTATATATCACATCCAGGTCCCAAAGGAACAGGCCACATTCAAACGATACCGTGTAGTTAAATTAAAGGAACCTTGTGATGATCCTGCTGTCACCAAGCAAATAACCTAATACAAAGTGTTCAGTGTTCAAAACTTCAAAAAAAAAATTTGAGGATAGCATGTAGCAGCTGCTAAAAGCAATTTGAGAACTGTCTGTAAGTCCAATGTGAACACATCTGGAGACTTTCTGACAAATCTACACACCTACATTTCCCATCAAAAGAGGTAATTTGCTCTTCAATACATCTAAACTAAAAGTACACTCCTACACAGGGATTATTTGCTTGCATCAGATATCACAGAAAACATCTGGACCTAATGAGCAGCAAGACGCTAAGCACCTGTTATTTTTCAGCAGGTTGAAGTGTCCTCTGAGGCATGAAGGACAAACAGCCAGACTCCTCTACAACTCAGCCGTTTTGTGTTTGGAGGATAAGATGGTTCAGCTTTGACCTCCGTATGATAGGGGTCAGTGAGCTGCACGGACATCCGTCTCCTGGTCTGAGTGACACCCTCCAAAACAGCTAATGCTTTGGATGCATCTCCTCTGCAGCACAGCATTTGCACTTGCATTTCAGAGGAGGCGAACAAGATGGCAGCCCTGCATAATTTTTCCTTAAGTGTGAGACAGTTGATGTATTGCAATGATATAAATACATATAACAAATAAATGCGCAACCTGCTAGCTATGTAACCGCACTGAATACGAGAAAGCTTGGCATCTCTTGAACCTGGTTCACCTCCCAGCAACGGGACTTTTGTTCCCTGCAATAATAGAGCTGGGCGAGATATCGATATTTTAAAAAGGTTAAATGTAGGGATGGGTACCGGTTCTGACATAAACGGTAGTAACCAGACCGAAAAGCAGCGCACATTTCGGTGCTTTATTTCGGTGCTTTTTTTTCCTGAGCTGTGATACACTTTAGATTCTAGCCAATCATTTTACGTTTCCGAGGATAGTAGGCGGGTCCAGGTACGTACGTTCTTTTAGAACAGAGCTACAGATTAAAAATGCCCAAGGAGGACCGGTCAAATGTATGGCTGTACTTCACAGCAAAATATGCAAACTCAGCAGCCTGCAACAAGTGCTTTAAGCTGATACTGTGATACTGTGCAAAGGAGGTAACACCTCAAATCCGATGAAACACCTGGCGACGCATAGCGGTTTTTTTAAAAGCCGAGAAATGCGCCGTATTTGATAGCTTGCTGCGAGACCTCACTCTACTGCGGGTGGGTTGCCAGTTATCGGACCCGGAGCAACATCCCCCAAAAACCCGAAGAATAGAGTACTGGCCCCTAGCCCTGCCAGTGTAGCAGAAATGATGACGGATGATGATGCAGCAGCAGCCGTTCTTCTCTGCGTGAGTAGCTTAATGTTGTTCGTGTGTAATTTACGTTGAGTAGGCTAACCACGTTATTACATTAATGCATGTAAGGTGAACTAGCAAACATCATCATAGCTACATGCGGCTGTCTTCTTGTTTGATGGCAGATACTCCCTTCACCCTGGCCAAAAAGGCTAAAATGACCAAAGAAAAAGTGGAAAACAGTTAAACATGAGAGGTTTTTGGATAAAGTTTGTGTTTTTTCCATTGTTTAAGCACTGCTTCCAGCCAAGAGTGATACCATATATGCCCCATAGCTGCAGAAAAGGCTAACATTGTTATCTTTTTACAAAAAAACAGCTGAACATGAGAGGTTTTTGGACAAAGTTGGTGTTCTCCATTCTTTAAGCACCGGTTTGAGCACCGTTTAAGCACCGGCACCGTTTCAAAAGTACCAGTTTGGCACCGGTATCGGATAAAACCTAAACGATACCCATCCCTAGTTAAATGTCATGAGAATGAGTTTGTATGGTGTTATAAGATTTCTGAAGTCTAAAATCATCTAATGTCAGCATTCGTCTGGGACCCTGGCAACAAACCACCTTCCAGTGTTACAAGCCAATAAGAATCTTCTCTTTTTTTCTATAAAGAGATTAAGTAACCAATAGCAGCTGAGCTAAAATTCATTCATAGTCCTGCCCACTCACTCTTTACTTTTTTCTGGGGTCAGTGAAAGTGGAGTATCATAGCCTGCTGCTAACAGGGATTGGCTAGATATGCAACAAAGCAAATTTTTATCAACAAAGATCACTATCAGTTTAACTGTAGGGTGTACTTACAGTGTTTTGGGGGCTTGTGTTTTTGTTATACCAGGACCTGAAGCCATTCTAGCTGGTTAAAGCAACCAGATGCCGCTGAAAGCAAAATTTTACTTACGTAGCACAAACCCAAAGGCCCTCATGCAATACTGTCCGTGTTTATATGAAAAGATTTCTGATACATTTTTAAGTATAGCATGAGATAAGCCACAGAGTCTGACCATGTGTGGCATCTGGGGCTTGAACCCCAGATTTGAGGATCTGTGACAGCAAATAAAGTAATGAAAATTAAAATAGCCAATAAGTAGACACTTTCATGTTTTCCCATCACTTGAATACCTGTCTCCACTGGAACACGACAATCCCGTTGTTGATTCATGGGTCTAATGTGGCTTGCGTGTTTAATGTAATTATTAGCTTTGACTGTATGCACACAGGTTAGCGCTAGGGAAAATGAAATGATGAAGGAAGACCCTGACCTGTACAAAGTTTAAGGAACAATTTACAACAAATAGTGAACTAGTGAGTGTGTGTTACTATCTGTGATGGTACTTTATGTGCGTCAGTCTACTTTCAAAGTCTACTTTCATGGCCATATTTTTTTTCTTAACTACTATGAAATATTGAATCAAATGTGGCCCGGAACCTAACACACTCAAGACACAGACATGCTGCTCTGCACTGCTAAAATCTGGATTTTTGTAACTGTAACACTATCTGACAAGCTACTTATTCACATACAAGAAAAAGACTGCGCTAAGAATTTGGCTGTATTTACATGTTAAGTTATCGTTCAGAGAGAAAGAAGCCGTGGACAGTTTTTATTCAGGATTGTATCGGCAGCCATGTCGTCTACTAACCGACTGCACTGCTCCTATTGTCTGCTCCTCTCTGTCATTCACAGACATCTTCCTGAAACGGACAGGTGCAGCAGCTGTTCCAGTACAATTTGAGTCTACAGAAACTGAAACAGCTATTTAAAACAACAACAACAAAAAAAACCCGACCATCTGTGTAGTATGTTGGGCTGATATTTGAATTTTATTCTGGGGACACCCAAGACTTTTAAAATCTGCCTGTATGGGACAATATTAGAGATTTTATGTTGCATTACATAAAACATTTTCTACAGTAAAGCTCTCACTGCACTCTTCAGTATCTCTTTGCTTTAACTTCACTGACAACGTTCTCCTGTAGCAATCAGGGACACACACACAACGCTGCTCCGACAATAAGAAATAAGTCAAAGTTTGACGCCGTGGGTTAATGTGAACAAAAACAAGAAGCTAGTAGCCAGTGGACATCGCTGAAGAATAAATAACTATTCTTACCTCACAGAAAACAGGGGCTGCTGGTGTGACTTGTGTTTTTTATGCATTTGGATACAAACTAACCATTTAAAACACCGAAGTCACACAAGGTGAGACAACAGCAAACAATCAACTCCCATGTTTTATGAATCTAACCTTAACCTCTTCATGGAAAGCAGCTGACAGTAGGTAAAACTGTGAAGCTTTTCTAGATATACACCGAAACTGTTATTGATTCTATTAATAGACTAAAGCAGTATCTGTAGCAAAGATTTAGCTCCTGTTCGAGTCCATGCCCCTGCCATCGACACACTGACTGTGCACCAGAATCTCATACAGCCTCACTTAAAAGAAACAGAGCTGTGCCTGACTGAGTAAAAACAGTTTAGACAATTAAAAATATAACCTCTAAATATCCATTAAGTCACCTGCAATCAAGCTAGGGTTATGTTTGATTTGTGTTTTTGCCACATGCTAAATAAGCAAATATTCCAATATTTGCAGACGTTAACAAAGTCTTATAAAATCATTTTGGCACTGCGGGTTGTTTGTTAAAATCTTTTTCCTCTTGGGTGTTCAAATAAGCAGATTATCTATAGAAAGGAGTCAGCATTCAACAAACCCTAATCATATGAGCTGCTGGTGACCTGGTAGATTTTAAATATCAAGAAGAAAATATGGAAAATGATTTTACAAAACGGTTTCTTAAAAATTGCAGCAGCTTCTGGTGGAAAAACAAAAGTATTAAAAATGACTTTTACAATTTCTTTTTTGTTGTCGTTAACAGAGCACGCATACTTGCACCTGTACCATATATCAAACGCATATCATGTATCGCCATTCAGTCCTAAAAATAACGAGATGTATTTTTTTTTCCCTGTATCGCTCAGCCCTGTGTCATAGCCCCGTCACTGCCAGCACACATTTCTTGTTTTTATTTCCAACATCGCTGTCAGCAGGAAAATGTGAAAAAGTAATTTTATACATTCAAAGAAAGTCTGGAATTGTCTGCAACTGTCTACCACTGTAACATCTCCATGCATCTTTAGTCTCTCAAGGACATAATGATAATAAGTTCAAAGAGCTCATGATTACTGCATGATTAAAATGTAGTGCAATTATTCCTGGGAAGCCAAATGAAGAGGAAATATCAAAATCAGTCTTCCACTAAGACGTCGCTCCTTTGGCCGGGTGATGAGTCAGACGACTCGTGTATATGAGCCTTTGTGATCATCAATCTTAATTACCGAGTGCTCATTCTTACCTGGGTAGAAGTCTTTGGATTTGGACAGCTTAATGGTGGCACCCGTCTCTTTCTGCAGTTGTACGATGGTCTGGCCGCCCTTGCCAATTATAGAGCCGGCTGCATAGCTGGGGATCAGCACCTTCAGGAAGTACTCACCCTCCTCTGGGGAGAGAGACACAAAACGGGAAAGGGTCACATCTTATAAAGCATCTCTGCAATTTTTGTATGCATCAAACTGTTACCATAAAAAAAAGACCAGAGTAAGAAAAAATAGCTTTCACATAAAAATTATAACCAAGTTCCTGTATTACTCTGGTCTAGATCTAGAAGTAGATCTAGAAGAAGATCTAGAAGTAGATTTTGTCTTTTGAGTCTTTGTAGCTTTCAGTACATTCACATTCTATCAGAGATCATGTTCTGTGTCCTGTCCCAGATTTCTTGTAGAGTAAATGATGACCTCCTTTCCAGTTTGCAGAGGTCTAAATTTATCTATTTTCAAGGAGTTTTTGCAACCTCTGACTGAATTCAAAGCCAAACCCAGTGTTACTAATCATTTCTCACACGTGAACAACAGGAAAGTAGAAGGAGCAGTTCAGTCTGAATCTGAAAATGTATCTTGTAAAAAACACAAACTCATTATCCATACAGTTCATGGATGCCAGTACAGAGTGAGCCTTTGTAATTAGAAGACGCGTGGAGAACATATGGGAACCAATCCCACAGATTTGCTCAAAGGGTATACTGCCAAGATGGTCTAAATCTCCTCCATTTTGGAAGGGGCTTCTGTGGCTTACATTTGCTTGTAGCAGTCAGTGAGTGACAGAACGTCAGTTCGAAGAATTTCAAACCCGCGTTTGCCTTTTAGCTTGGGAAGTTCATTTTCCTACAGTGGCAATTTAGAATTAATCAACCCCAAAGTGGGAAAAGTGTCCTTCCAAGAAAGCCCCGATCACATTGAGTGTGTAGTCTAGTAAAAAGCAAATCAGCCACATATTGAGCCCAAATGTAATAAAAGAACCTGCTAACAATGCATCAAATATGCTGTATTTATAGATGCGTGGCAGCTGGGTTTACCCACTGAATTACTGATATTATACTAATGACGTCATAGTAAACACTTGATACAGGTGCGTACTTAGTATACCAAAGCACTGATACATAATCTGCCTTGCATGCTGATCTGGATGCAATGACGTCATGTTCGATCCTTTTTCAGCTGCCTCAAGGGTGACGTCACTGGAGCGGGCAGAGATGTAAAAAGGCACTGTCCACGTTTGTCTGAAGAGATTTCTGATGCATTTTCAAGCACAGAGACAAGATCGCTTTTTGAAAGCCACGGCGTCTGTCACCACATCGCTGTGTCCCGTGTCAAGCCGAGGGTATCGAATGTTGGAGCTTGACCGGCACGGTGGCTGGATGGATTGAGGTGGACCAACCTGTTGCCTCAGTTATGCCCTCATTAGAATCAGATGTGAATGAACATGGCACTGTGACATGAAGGGATTTCACAGCCTACACGTTACTTCTTCTTATTGCATTAATATGCCCCTCATGTTTCATTCAGACACAGGCTTGTTGTGGTGCACATCACCCAAAACCAACAGCTCTGACAAATGCACATGATTGCCATGCCATGATGGTTAATTTCACCTAATTGTCCATACTCGTGTGAGATGTCCAAATTCACAGGACTGCTACATTAATATGAAATGACACATATGAACGTGATGAACAGCTCGTGGTGCTGGTCAATATGTTGGTCTTCTCAGAACAAAAGGACGATTTGCAAAACTCACTCTAATCACCCCTGCTTCTCTCACAATGAGCAACAATAAAATGACCTTGGAGAACAAATAAGCATGATTCATGACTGACATGGTCGCTGTAAAGCTTTTCAGCCCTCCATCACCCTATCACGAATATTGGCTACCGTAGCCACACAAAGAAATTCATTTGAGTGATGCTGATTGCAGGATCTAAACATCCAACGACCTGTTGTTGACAGACAAGCCCAAACCCACTGCGTAACTTTCTGCTCATCTTCAGCCAGAGTAAACCCAGCAGGGGAGGAAGCCACTAAGATTCCCTCCATCGCCCTTACAGCCACGTTTGCTGTCATTAGTCAATAATTAATTCTGTCCTAGTGTCTGAGATCACAGTAACAGGTTTTAATGGCGTCATGTGGTAGAGTAAACATGGCAATCTGTTGCTGCAATCCGCCAGGGAACGGGAGCAGTGGGGCACATTGGGAAGCTGAGCCAGTGGGGTGTTAGTTCAGACCCCTGCTTCCAGTGCTGGAAGGATGGCTTGGAGACGTGGACTTTGAGCCAAATGTGTTTAGTTAAGTCACTGGAGGGGGGTGGGTCAGAAGGAAATGCCTTGTGACCGTACTCCCTCCTTCTCACTACCCCTCCAAGTACCCATTCTGCATTTCAATGGACTAACCTGCTCCTGACAGCCAGCAAGGACGACGGAACTCAAATGAGCAATAATGAACAAATGAGCTCTCGGTGTGTAAAATTGCATGTAGTCTAGCACGATGGATCAATTCAACAAGTCAGACAAAAAGAGTTTGAGGCTTACCCATTCTGAGATCTGCTGCTTCTCAAGTCCTCTGTCAGATCGCCATCAATGCCGGGACACAATCTCTAAATGGGATCTTAACATTAGCCTAGGCATAGGTGCAATGGTAGTGTTGAGGAATGCGGCCAGTCGACCTTTTTCACCGAGGTCTAATTCATCAGTGGGTGCAGAAAAAGAGATTTCACCGCAGCATCCGAGCCATGCTTGCAGCTGGCCAGAGCCTCAATTGTCCAAGAAAATGCTAATGCAGGCTCTCGGTGTTTTCAGTGAAAGACGGCACGCATTGTTCAAGCCTGCATCGGTTTGAAGGGGGGGGTCTTCCCTGCCGCATCACCCTTTTCACTGCTCTCATCCATATTCATCGAGTGGCCTGTCTGTCTGCAGCAGCACGCAGGACTGACGCCTCGCTCGGCCAATGGGTAGCCTGCTTCCTCCAGCACGTCATATCCCCACCCCCTGATGCCGGTCCCAAAAAATTGAATTTTCTCCCCTACTCCGCCTCTTTTGACGCAGCACTATAAAGTATGGCAGTCCATTCACTCACTTTTTTTAGTGGAAAGTGACAAAGGTGAAGTGGCGGGGGGAGCGGGTTTCAGCGATGAGCACAGAAGCATGTGGAGTGACCTTCAATAGTGGCTGAAGAGGTGTATGGAGAACATAAGCAGATGATGAAGGAGGTGGAGGAGGAGTGATCTGAGACGGCGTGCCTTACGCCACCCACCCTCCTCCTCTCCTTTTCCCCACCCCCAATCCCTTAGACGGCCATGTTTGAGAGGGCGGAGGGGCTCATCAACCATTGCAAATGGCAGTGCCGCAGAATGGTGGAGGGGGGTGATGAAGCCAATCACTACGACTATAAATCTTACACCGAGAGGTATCTCAAGCGAGCGTAAATGTGTGTAAAAACTGCAGCGTGAGCATGTCAGTGTCTGTGTGTGGACCTGAGGGTGGCAGGTTCATTTTATGGTGATTTCCAGGGAAACTGTTAAAAAAAGCAGCCTTTTTCCTGGCTTTTTGATGACTTTCATCCACAAATCAAACCTGAGCATCGTGGCCCATTTGGCTTTGGAGGGAATGCCTTCCAGAAAATTCTAGCAGTCTCATTCACTGAGAGATGCTCTGGTATATAGACACAGTTCCCCTGTAGACTCCACTCCCTCCTAATGGTCTATCTCTCTCTGCTTTTCTCTGTCTTCATTTCTATCGCTCTCTCATTCTCTCTTTAACTGCCACCTGGCAAATTCACAGTCCGCTCACGTCACATCGCTCTGCAAGGGCACCTGTGTCCTTCCCACCAAAAAATAAAAAAAATAAAAATGGCTCACATTCCACTGCCAACCTTTCCATTAGCAACATTACGAGATCATACCTAATCCCTGAGCCACACAACCTTTTTGGAAGGCACATGCTTGGCAGCAACATGGGCTCAGAGTGTGGGTAATTAGAAAGAGGAACGAATAAAAGATGTTCACTTTAAGGACAGAAGAGCAACGCTGATAAAAGAGGAGCAATGTTTTTCCTCGTTCAGTGTCCACAACTCTTAATGCACAACCAGGGGATCGGCCTTGAAAGAGCACGGCTTCCTTCTCTTTGTTGTAACTGCCAGTCATGTTAATGATCGGTTCGGTAGGAATAGCATGATCAATATCAGACGTAGTCAAGGGCTTGGTGATTACAAGCATGATTGAAGATTATCAGGCTGTCTAGCCCTACTGCTAACAGAAAGGCTGGGGGCTTGCATTGTTACATGCGATGCATGCAGATCATATGAGATGAAACAGGAGTTGACATCAAAAAATGTTACATAAAGCAGAGGGGGGGATATTTATGAAACAGCTGTTTTGTATAGGCCGTTACAAACCTCTGAATGTGCATTTCAGGTAAGCAAGGATACGCGACTATATTTCAGTAAAACTGTTAAACTCTGCCTCATTGCTTTGGATGCTTTTATTATTATAAAACGCAGTATACACGTTTGCTGGGATTTCAGTATAAAGGCAGTATATGCTGCAAGGAGGCCATATAGAGGTGCTGCTTGACTATACTCAGGTTAGCTAACTAAACTGCAAATGTTACTACACTGGTTGTAAATTGAATTAGCCTTAAGTTGCCAGGGGCTTTTTAGCATGCATAGCAGCGCATCCTTTAGATTTTAAAGGGAAACACCATTTCATAGCTGAGCACAGACCAAACATACATCTTTTCTTCAAGCTGGACATGCTACAGTAAGCTCATAAAGTTCTTCAATCTTCACATTTATTTATGCACACTCATTATAATTTGCTATGTGAATTATCTGTCCACCTTTTTTTTCAAAATAAGAGGAGGTTTGGGGATGAGACGCTAATGATTACAAATGGGATTTTCACTTTGTTTTCCTTGATTAAGCAATCAGGTATTCTCCACACTGATACAATCTCTTTCAGGAAGTCATCTGAATCACCCCTGAGACAACAAGACAGCCTCTTCAGAGTTAGACGTTCATCAGCACACAATTAATTGTGCGGCTGCGTTTTCTGAAAATACGATGGAGGCGTGATGCAGAAATGAACACAGAGTGGGGCTGGTAAAACGCTGTCTGATGCCATTATACAAAACCCAGCACTAAAAAACCTGAGCTGTCTGTGTAGTGATTTATATATATATTTTTTTTAGAATCTACCCAAATGTTCAAAATTTCAATTCACACCACCAGGATGGGAACAATGCGGCAATGTCTCTGTGCCGCAGCTAAATGGTGAAAACTCTCCTAGAAGCAGGAACGCTGCGTGACTTCTCTTTTCTACAGTGGTTTTAGGGGTGCTAATGGATGACATATGGTGGTTGGATGTGTTCTAAAATACTGTCTGGTAGCTCGATGGTCCTTGCGTATCTTGCTGAAATTACATTTCTGGGGTTCAGTGAAGTGCAGCAAAGATGCACTTGTACTGTTAGAAATGGGATATAATGCTGCCATCACTGAGTGCTGGGCTGTCAGGGACACAAAGACAAAAAGAATTTCAGTGACATATGGCGAAGAAACTGCTTGTTCTCTGCAGACGTCTAATTAACAACAAGTTCTCGAATAAGTGGTCCCTGTGAGTTGCAGACCAGAACAATCACGAGCTGGAATAAGATGTACAGGAGCTGGAATCAACCATCCTCACTGCTGCACTCCAGCATCTTACTGACAAATAATAAAGCATGAGCGCTCCACACTCCTCCACAAAAACAAATCAGGATCAATTTGTTCAAATAGCACTGCAGTGTTTCTGTAGTACCCTACTCCTGCACCTCACTATTCCCCCATTTAAAATGACGTTTGCCTTCAATTTAATGCATAGATTCTCATGCACGATTCTGGACTACAGCACCCAGCTCTGCTTCTCAAGCACTTACATGCTTTCAATTAGTGTTCTAGTGTTTTACAGTTGTTCTCTTATCATTATACAGAGGCAAGCTAGAAGGTGGCATGTCAGACATCATGAGGCTAAAACAATTCCAAACAGATGCTGAGTTCTGGCTCAACGCACACCCTATAAATAACCTGGGTTTACTAGGAATTGGGCCTCCAAGTGCTGATGAGCACAAACCCTACAGGGTGGTATGAGTTTCATCTGTTGGCTTTTTTGCTCATTTCACCTTAAAAGCACAAAAAAGAAAATAAAAAAAAGCTCCAACTCAGCGTAAATCAGGATTATGATGCTCCAATCTCACAAATCACCAACACAATAATAGGCTCTGTTGTTTCTCCACTTGTTTTAAAATGCTCACAAATCAACACTAAAGTGTCCAAGATCAAAGAGCAGCTTCCTTTCCAGTGCGCTGCTAAAAGTTTGGCTCACATACTTGTCATATTTGTACTGGTCAAAGGTAAAGGTGAGTGCTTTGCAGATCCTATGACTCAGGGCACAGGCATCAGTACTGATTCACATTCAGGGTAACGTTTGAAGACTGTGATGACATTTCTGTCACTCCTCCTCAGATTTGTCTATAGCCTCTGCAGAAGAAACCCGTGCCTAATGTTCCAACAGACACAAACTCTGATGAACAGAGAGCTGTCTACTGAATTACAACTTGCCAGCAAAAGCTCCAGATGTGGAGTAGAAAGGTTGCCGAGTTCAAATTCTGAGCTGACCTAAGATGAGGAGGCCGCTCACTCAGTCGGGCTGCTCGAGCATGCAGCGTATGAAGTAACAGCCATAAACACACTCAGTATCTCAAAGTGCCAAGTGCACAGGTGCTGCATGTTAAAGCCAACATGCCGCCCAGAACTGCTCATATGGGGCTTCGGTATCACACTGAAGGCTGTGCTTTGCCGTTGCGCACAACAAAGGCTCAGAGTTAATGTGGAGAAGAAGAGGTGGATGGGCTGCTTTCTCTTACCTCCAGTGTTGGTGCGTTTGGTACAGCCGGCCTCCTCAGCCGGAGTTTCCAGCGGCCGTTTGCGGGAGTCTGGGTTATCGGCGTCCATATGGGTCTGCTGCAGGCTGTGGAGATTTGGATTTGTGAATATCCCGTTGTGGTCAACGGCTGCTCCGCCACCACCACCACCGGCCATCATCATCTTTCCTTCCCGGAGCTGTAGATAAAATTGCGCTATTCCCCCGTCTTTCTCACACACTCACAGCGCCCTCATCACCACATAGCCGTGCACCGTGATATGAACGACAAGTTTTGGGGGCTCGAAGCGGTCTCAAAACGATAAACACCAGGATCAGGGTTTCCTCTTTCCTCTGCTCGTCTGGCTGGTCCCTCACGGAGCTAAATATAAGAATTCCATTGAGTGAAATGCGCTCTTTTAATGCGCTCTCCGTCGCTCCAACAGCATGCTCCTTATTGTTGACGCGCAAAACAACCCGCGCCTTAAAATAAAAAAAGCAACCCCACACTCCGAGAGAAGACAAGTGCAACAGCTTCGCAGAGGTGGAAAACGTCTTTCTTAACTTCTCTTACCGCCATACTTCTGTTTTAAGTCCAGTGCGATGAGTGCAGCTGTTGTTATTGTTGCCTTTGTAGTGCAAGAGGGGAGAAATATAGTTTGAGGGCTCCAGAGAGGACTACAGTGCCACAGACCGGCCAAAAGACACGGGACCAGATCAGCTAAGACTGATGTGAATTTGCTGCATTCCTTTTTTTTTCTTTCACCATCTGTGTGAACACTGAAGTTATTTATTATAGTCCAGGTTTCTTATGGTCAGTTTGCCAGTTTTGTTTTTGGTTTGTTTGTTTGGTTGGTTTTCTTTTGAGTGAAGCTTAAGCAGATTTGAAAATCTATCTTTGCAATAAGACATTCATACAAAGTGAAACATTTCAAAAAAAAAAAAAAAAAAAAAAAGGGGGGGGGAGAGAAATAAACATGGAAATGAATGTAAGTTTTGAAAGAATTGTTTCCAGGATGTTTTAAATGAAAGAGTTCATGGGAAAAAATGGTAAACATATCAGAATGAAATACGCTAAACCATTTTTGTTTGATTTTGTTCATTCTTTTTAAATTAAACAAGTTATAATGATTTTTACTGAGGACAGACTTCCTCAGTTCTGTAGCCAAAAGTGGCCATATTTGGGTGAGAGGGTGGATATGCTAAGTTAAGCCTAATGCTTAACTAACATTTAGTTAACAAGCTACGACCATAAAACCCAAATATTTGCATAATAAGCTGACTCATAAAATCTTTTTCCTACTAATCTGACCAAAAACCTCTCTATCACATAGTATCACTCTAAAGGTAATTCCAATTCAATTCAGTGTTTTTTATATAGCGCCAAATCACAACAGCAGTCGCCTCAAGGCTCTTTATATAAAAGGTAGACCCTACAATAATACATACAGAGAAAACCCCAACAATTATATGACCCCATATGAGCAAGCACTTTGGCGACAGTGGGAAGGAAAAACTTCCTTTTAACAGGAAGAAACCTCTCAGGTTTCAAACCAGCTCAGGGAGGGGCGGCCATCTGCCGTGAAGGGAGAAAGACGAAATAAACGACATGTGGAAGAAATTCCATCAGAAATGCTCCAAAAGGAACCAACACTGACTCCAGCTGGCTGAGTTGAGGCCTGGCTAACAAACTATGTTTAGGACATCTGTCACTCAAATCAGTGACACCTCTGACTCCAGTGTCCAGTTCAATAAGGGGAGGTCACTTGGAAAAGTTGATCATTGTTTATTGAGATATAGGAGTTAATGTATTTGGCAATTAGACTGTGATGATCCATCACAGCAAAATGGAATCCCATCGGTGATAGGATTTAGGACAGGACCCCCGGAGTCCAGATGCTGGGGGTGGTGAAGATGAAAACTGAGGCACGGCTGGAGCTCTGACTGAGGTGTCTTTGAGGTGGAGATGAGGAGGAGGTGGGTTCCACAAATGAGAGTCTGAAAGGCAGGAGAGCACAGATTTAAACCATACAACGTGGAGGCTGATTGGCTCACAGAAGACGGGTAAGAAGATGATTGGACTAAAGCAATAATGACACTATTGATATTTACAGTGCGGGAAAGTGGTAGTCATGTAAAGAACAGGAAGCAAAAACCCAGAAAAGCCGGCAGATGAATGATTACAGATATTCCTTATTGAACTTATGTATAAGCTTCATTTAGAAATAAATGCTCTACACAGCAAAATCTCCAGTGTTAAATTAACACTAGAGAGTGTCTATATGGGTCCACACCTCTGAGTGTTAAATACAACACTGTTGAGTGTTAAATTAACCCTTTTGACAGTGTTATATGTTTAAAAGTAACCTAGTCAGTTTTGAAGATTAACAATGGCTAACACTGAGCAGTGCTGATTTTCTAACACTGGAATATTTCTAACATTTTGAGTTATTTTCCAGTGTTAGAAAAATCAGCACTGCTCAGTGTTAGCCATTGTTAATCTTCAAAACTGACTAGGTTACTTTTAAACATATAACACTGTCAAAAGGGTTAATTTAACACTCAACAGTGTTGTATTTAACACTCAGAGGTGTGGACCCATATAGACACTCTCTAGTGTTAATTTAACACTGGAGATTTTGCTGTGTAGAATTGGCACTTTAACACAGGACTCTGTCATTTTGACTGACTGTTGGAGCCACTGTTAAGTGGTTATAGAGGGAAGGACAGTTTTGGGCTTAATATTTAGCCTCCAGACAAATTGATTGGCAGCTTTTGTCATAAATTTAAAATCCCATTTTTACATACTGCTTTGCTCTCTGTTTTACATCATTGTTGGCAGAATATTGTATCCATCAATTTTGGCTTTTAGTGTCAGATAAAGATAATCAAAGCAGATGAAACAAGACTGAAAATGTTAGTTTTAGAAATATAAATTTGAATATCTTTATTTAATTAGTTCTTTGTGGCTACATTACAAATATTCTTGCTGCTGGATCAAGATTTAATTGATTTAATTGATCTCTATCCTATTTAAATATGATATGTATCACTACTCTTTATCAATACAGAATTTTGCCCAACCTCTTGGTGCAGAGAACGGTAGTGGGTTTCATTTCTGAGCACTTTATTATAGATAAAGGGCTCTTCCCTGTGTGTTCTGGGACAGGATGTTTATTGTGGTGAAGGAAGTACTTCAGCATCTACGCTGACAGCCTAAAGTGGAAGACCAACACAGACGCTGTATACAAAAAGAGAATGAGCAGGTTCTAATTCTTCAAAACACTATTCTAGTCTGCTGTGGCAAACATGTGCAGCATCAGAGCTGGTGACACCAACAGACTAACTAAACTGATGAGGACGACAGGCTCTGTGACAAACTGGAGACTATTAAAGCTATGTTAGACAGAAGTGACTGAACAAACTGTTGTGGATCTTGGGTACTTCTAACCACCCTCTGTGTCACTTACTGGACAAGCAGCAGAAAACTTCCTCTAAGAGACTGATTCATCTCCACTACCACAAGGAAAGCCACAGCAAATCTTTCCTCACTCAGTTTGTGAGCTCCACTCACTTCTAGTATTCTCTTCACGGCACAAGTGCTAAGAAGGCCCTTTAAATTGGACATTTCAAAAAAAAAGTTTATAATGGATACATCATTGGGAAAGATGTGTTCCCCTGGAACAGAAAACATTTAAGTTCAACAAAAATCAAGAAACTCATATACCCCTGTTACTATACTATAGCTTTACACACACACACACACACACACACACACACACACACACACACACACACACACACACACACACACACACACACGTACACACACACACACACATCAGGTGTTGCTATCCTAGTGGGGACATCTCATTGACATGCTTTTCCTAGCCTTTTCCCCTAACCCTAACCATAACCCAACTGTAATCCTGAAACTAAAACCACATTTTGAGTGTGAAAAATGCCTTCAACCCCTTGGGGACCTGGATTTTGGTCTCCACGTGGGCTGCTGGTCCCCACCAGTATAGTAAATTTCAGATTTTGGTCCCCACCAAGATAGCAAGAACTGGAACATGCATGCACACAGACACACACACACCAAGGTCTTCCAGGTCAACCTAATGATTTGTTGGTTGAAAATTGACCTTATAACATAGAAACTAGGATTCTTGTGTGTGGTGTGTATTGTCAACATATACACACCACATAAAGCTATTTAAAACTACTACCATTGTTTCTACTGACAATCTATTGGCATATGGTCAATAATATATGGCAGTTCTAAATATCACATTATTTTACTATTTATTATTTCATTATTTTACTTTGTTTTGTACAATTTGCTTTGGGGCAATCGTGGCTCAAGAGTTGGGTGTTGGCCAGAAGGGCCGATGGCGCGATATGGCAGCCTCGCTTCTGTCAGTCTGTTGTAGCAGCTGTGGCTACAACTGTAGCTTATTTTCCATTACAATACTGTAACATTACAGCGATATCCATTTAAAACATATCAGCTTCAATATATGTACAATGTTCCTGAATAAGTATTATAGTCTTTTTTTCATTGTGGTTAAAGAGTGTCACAGTCTTAGAAATGGCTTTGTAACCATTCTTACACTAAAGGACCTCAATGATATTGTTTCTCAGCTGTTCATGAGTTTGTTTAGAACAGGGGTGTCAAACTCCAGGCCTTGAGGGCTGGTGTCCTGCAGGTTTTAGATCTCACCCTGGGTCAACACACCTGAAACAAATGATTAGTTCATTACCAGGCCTCTGGAGAACTTCAAGACATGTTGAGGAGGTCATTTAGCGATTTAAATCAGCTGTGTTGGATCAAGGACACATCTAAAAACTGCAGGACACCGGCCCTCGAGGCCTGGAGTTTGACACCTGTGGTTTAGGACATACATGACACATCATGTGTTGCTTTTTGGGGTGTTTTGGACTACTTCACTTTGTCAGACAAGATTTTATTTATGTGTTTTCTCATTTCAACAGGTTTGACAGTAATCAGGCTTTGGTGATGCTAGTGAGCTTGGCTTGACCACTAAATGTGGTTAATCACAGTTAATTCATTATTACATCATTTCCACGTACATCCATGTTTGGATAGCTTTTTTCCTGTAATAAATGTAACAATTTTAAAAACTGCATTTTATATTTACTTAGGTTAATTTTTGTCTGATGATCTGAAACAAGTAAGTGTGACAAATATACAAGAAAGGAAGGGGGAAATAAATCCCATGAACAGTGCAGGAGTGAGTTTCAAAGATGAGGGCTACTCAAGAGATTAGAGAATTGTCAGCATATAGAGACAGAATTATTGCAAGAATATGGTTAAAAGCCCAGTGTCAGCCCTTGTACCTTGTATTTAGTGTTACTTCCCATGTCTCATTAGTTTTATTCAGTTCACCTGCTCCTTGTTTTCCCAGCTCTGTTGTCTCTCCCTAACCGCCTCTTATGTATATTTAAGCCCTCAGTTTGCCTCAGGTCTTTGTTGTGTCATACTGTTGTTTCCCATCCTGCATGTTGCTTATATGATTCCTGCTTGGATTTATAGCTTTTGTTTTTATCGGACTGAAATTGTTCAGATGATTGTTAGTGAGGTGAGAGTAAAAAAAAAAGGTACATTTGTAACTGGAAAATAACTATTTTGGTTTACAATGGGTTTCTTAAGAACTGGAATTATCCCAGCTGTTTTGAGATGTAGATTAGGGAAGACGATATAATGACAATTATTAAAGTAGAAGAACAGGACAAATGGAATTTAACCACATGAATTGAAGTGGGTAAAAATAAGAGGTAGGTTTAATTTTCTTAACAAATCCAGATATTTCCTCTAAAGTCAGGAGTTCGGTGCTAGAAAGAAAAGAGGAGCTCAAGTGGTTAAAGAGTGGTGTTTTTACAGCAGCAGAAAGAGCCCTAGTATTCAGCACACCTGATTAGTGTTGCATAATATTCAGATTTAGCTGTAGACAGAGCATCCTTAAAGTGCATATTCTTAAGAACAACGAGACAGGTCTTTGTGTGGAGGTGTTCCAAGTGGCAGCCTTTAACTTTAAGCTGAGGCAATTTCGGGCTGAAGCAGGGAGTGGACTGGATATAAAAAACAGTTCAAAATTTCAAAGGAGCAGAAGACCGTGTAGTCTATTGTTAAAGGATACCAGTTCATCAGAAATAGATAAACTGGGTCTATTATGCATGCTGTCAATTCCATTGGAAAAGGCAGTTGTATCAATGTTTTTAATGTTGCAATATGAAATAGAGTGAAAAGAGTTTGTTTTAGATAATAACATTAAAAAACAGCTTATGGACTGATATAGAGGTCAGATGTTACTCAGTTCTGAGGAATAACAGAACAACAGATAAGGCTAAAAATATGAACTTAAGAGTGGATAGGAAAAATCTAATTGCTCCAGGCCAAAACTATTGAGATGATGTGAAATCCCCTGTAAGATTATTAGTGATAGTCCATATGTACATTAAAATCACCCAGCAGAAAAACATTTCAGGACATGGAACAGACTGAATTAGCAAACTCAGAAAATTCACTTAAGAAGTCCTTGTTCAACTTGGGTAGGCGATAGACTCAAGTATAGTGGGAGTCTATTGTAAAACAATGGACTCAAATGAGGCATAGTTTTAGATTTTTTTCTACTTTCCACTCATTGTAGAGTATCAAGAGACCAGCACCACGACCACGCTCATACATACTCCCCTGCCCATGGAGAATAACAACAGGTAACTACTGTGGAGAAGATGAAACCATTGTTTTATTACACTGTCTGATTCTGACCAGATTCTTACTCTGGATGGCATTACATTGGCCTCCAGTAACACTGAAGAATCTAGGAGCCGTTTTTGACCAGAATATGTCCTTCAGTGTGCATATTAAACGAATATGCAGGACTGCTGACTTACATGTGTGCAATAGAGGAATGATTTCAGTTTATTCAACTGAAATCATTCTGCTCTCGTCTATTCCCAGTCACTTCTGGTGTTCCCCAAGGCTCGGTCTTAGGCCCTCTAGTCTTCATAATAGGAGGAGCACCTCCTTACCTTTCTGATCTGTTAAGCATTACTTCTTCTGCCCGCTCACTTCGATCTTCTTCTATCCAACTTGCTGTGCCTTCTTTCGGCCTCACCACTATGGGAAGCAGAGCTTTCAGCTGCTCTGCTCCCAGCCTGTGGAACTCTCTACCCCCAGATATAAGAAACATTAGTTCTCTCCCTCAGTTTAAATCCCAACTCAAAACCCATCTGTTCAAATCTGCATATTCACTGTAAACTAATTATTTTATCTTGTGCTTTTTGTTTTTTTATTGTTCTTCATTGTCATTGTTTTATTATGTGTCTTATTCTATATTAAGTGTCCTTGGGTGTCTTGAAAGGTGCTTTTAAATAAATAATGTGGTTCCTGGAGTATTTAAAAGCAGAATGGGAGGCAGAGCCTTCAGCTTCCAGGCCCCACTTCTGTAGAACCAGCTCCAGTTTGGACTCAGGAGACAGACACTATCTCTACTTTTAAGATTAGGCTTCAAACTTTCCTTTTTTAAAAAAGAATAAGGGTGGAATAGGTTATCCAGAATCCTCCCTTAGTTACACTGCAATAGGTCTAGGGATTCCCATGATGCACTGTTTGTTCTTTACTCAGCTTTTTCACCACTCTGCATTTAATCATTATTTACTCTCAGCATGTCTTGTCCTGTTCTTCCTGCTGAAAATGGGTTTTTCCTTCCCACTCTCCCAAAGCGCTTGCTCATAGGGGCTCATCTGATTTCTGGGGTTTTCTCTGTATTATTGAAGAGTCTCTACCTTGCATTATAAAGTACCTTGAGGCGACTGTTGTGATGTTGTTGCGCTATATAAATAAAATTGAACTAAGTAGCCATATTCCATTTTCCAAGAGACTAAGCTGTTGATAGGATTTGAGTTCTTATTTTCTCTTTGAGGCCAAGTGGTGCTAGAGTTTTGTAGTTTGATTTTTTATTTTTTTTTTACATGTGTGACTGTCAAGCAAAATCTCCCTGGTTTGCGCTATGGGGGGGACATAAATGCCTTCTCGGTTGTGTCAGCAAATGCATCCAGTGTGTTTAAAAAAAAAACAATAAATGAATAAAAACTGTAAAAATCCTTTGTGAATAAAAAAGTGGCTGCAAGTATCTTATAACATTCTGGTCCAGTTTCCACACTGGCAATAATTCATCATGGTGGTCTCAGTCCCAGTAGTGTGAAATTTGGGGCATATCTGGGCCCCAAACCACGGGGTCTGGTAGGCCACTCTGCTTAATCTGGACCTCGTGCTCTACCTTTGACACTGGTATTGCCGCCCACAGTCTGCTCTGGTTTGTGTGGGTTGGGTCTGTCCACCTTGTCCTCATTTGGGCCGCAAAGGAGCATGTTTGCTGGGGTATAAGTTTGCAATGTTTATATTGTTAAAGAATAATTTTGAAAGAGTGGTATTTTGTCAGAGTGAAGCCATTACTACTTATGCCTAAAAGAATACAAAGCTCAACAAATGAAAGCCAGATCAGGTCATCTATATTGGTAGAACAGCATTTTTTGTCCAGCTTTTCACATTTTCTGCATTTTTGAATGATGTGATTTGTTGTTTTCATCTTGAGGAGCCACAGTAACCAGTGTCATGAGCAGTAAAGCTGTAGCATTATCAATCAAAATAATCACCTTCTGGAGGAGCGAACTCTTGGTGACTGTTCTGCATTGAGCTAGGCTTTAAGTGTAAGTAGCATACTTAAGATGGAAACTTGTGGCATGTTACAGAAGTAACAATGTGTTTTATTATAAATAAAATGTCAGAAAATATTTAACTTTATCACTCTACTGAATCTGCTAAGCCATAAAAACAAACAAACCAATCAGCTAACCTCCTTGACACAGGGAAAGATCAAATCACACAAAAACAGGATATAAATATGATGTCCTTTATTACCTGTAAATAACTGTACACTGTCATCATGTCAGAATTCAGCCTTTTTTACAACTATACCATGAAGCAGACCTGAGCAGTTACATATGACTTCTGAAACCAGTGTCTCTCATCAGCCTCCAGGAAGTTGAACCCCTGAGAAAAATCTTCACGTTGCACCTTTAAGAGATTTCATTCTGAACCACTAGGATTTACACGTGGGGAGAAAAATGCAATACATTTGTTAATCTGAGGGTGTCTGCATTATACACTCCAGTTTCTGAGCTGGAGCCTCATTGTCTTCAGTGTGTTGTGCTCTCGCTGACTCCACCTCCGAGCTGGCCATTAGCGCTGACACCCTCTGTGTGAGCCGCTCAAGGACCAAATCAGCGGTGCTGGAGAGACTGTGCTGCAAAGACAAAGGGGAGTGAAATAATGAGTGTCTGCAGGGGTGACAACGCTAACGTGTGGATTAAGATATTTATTTTTCCACAAGCAGATCATGGTGATTCTTTTTCTTTGGAGCTTAATATGGATGCTTTCTCATTCCAGCTGCTCAGTGATGAAGAACAGCACTTGAATCACAAAAGCTCATTCTGAAGGCGAAATCCCACTAAAATCATTAATGAAGGCATAAACGTGGGCTAAAAACCACATGAAATCATTTTCCTTTTAAAGTTCTGCAGCTGGCAACTCGTTGTCAGCTCAAATACTTCTTCTTAGCTTGAGTTCAGCAGGCAGTGACCATGAGGACGCTACACAGTACCATGACTGTCACACAGGTTTCAGCTACAAACCTGTAAGATGTGCAGTCCCTTCAGTGTGAGAACAGCCAGCTCTCTCAAACCATCTGCAGTTAAATCCAAGTATATGAGGGACAGCAAAGGACTCTTGAAGCTCCGTCTCCACTGCAGCTGAAACTGTCCATTTTGTCCACTTCCCATGGGCTGGAATTTATAACACAGTAATTCCTGCATTATAGAAAAAGAGGATTTATATATAAATCTATCATTTTAAATCAAAAAACAAAACCTATAATCTTTCCCTTTCAATCATACTCACTTCCTCTGTACCTACTTTGCCACTTTATTCATGAGCAGATCTTCTATATTCTTACAATCAGAAAATCCCATGAAGACAGAAAGCTGTTAGTGTATCCTGCTAACGATACGGTGCCTATGTTTCATTTATTCCTCTGAGCCAGCGAGGTCCATTTATATTCAAAAACTATTAAAAACAGATCAAGAAGTCACAACTGCACCGGCTCATATCTTCCTTCTTTGCTGTGAACAAACAGTGCAGTTTGTTTTGAGTCAATCCCACACATCCGCAGCATCCTGCTGGTGAAACTAATCACCAGAGTAGAAATAATTTTTCTACAGCTACAGGTAGTTCAATAAATGCACTCCTTTTTTCCCCAGTTAAGACCTACAATAAGTAGCATTTCCATGAAATGACTGAGCCTTTATCTTAAGTGGCAAGCAGTGAAAAAGATTTGTGTTCAATGGCAACCATCAATCATGGAGCTAAGGGCTTCAGGCCAAGGGTTTAAGTATTAAGAGATGGATAAATACATTGACTTTTATTAAAAAAGTAAAATAAATAAATAAATAAAATACAGACTATCCATTAGTAAAGGTCTTACCTGTCCATATGTGCCCAACAGCACCTCCTTCTGCCCATCAAAATCCAGATCGATGACCAGAGCACAGACTACTGCATCCCACTGGTCACTTTCCAAGAGGCATGTGGCCTGGGACAAACCGTGCTTCTGGACATCTCTGCAATAAAAGACATGCAACAAAAAAACCTACAATTTCTTCGTCTTCAGAGAGAAAGCAAAACTGCACAAAACCATTCATTTGTCTCTGACCTGTACACAACTGCCATCTCTATGGTACTGGCCACTAGTAGGTTATAGCTTTCCATTTCCACACCTGGAAAAGAAAAAGAAACGGACAATCTTGAGGTGCGCTGCAGATTCACAAAGTGAAGCAGAGATCTGATGTAACAGAGTAGTATCGTACCGGCCTCTGTGTGGAAGCTCAGAGGGAACAGCAGCACGGTAGAGATTGGACTGTCAAACTGGACCCGCCAGCTCTGCAAAACCTCTGACATAAACACACACAGACACAATACTGAAAACACAAATACAGAAACACACTTGGAGACATCAATGATAAAGCCAAAATGATGGATAGACACACCCATAAACTTAATATTGCATGGACGTAATTAGGATTTGGCTTCTTTTAACATACTTCAACAAATCTTTAATAGAACTAGACAACTTTTTATTGTAGAGAGTATTGTATGGTGGAATGTAACCTATGTTATGCTACGTGTGGGAAAGAATCTAATTTAACATTTTAAAGATTTATAGTCAAGAACTCTCACTCTGGTCTTGATGCCAAGTGTCATGTCTGGGGAAAACTAGACACCTCTCACCACCTTGCCAATAACATCCCTACAGTGAAGCATGGTGGTGGCTGCATCACGCTATGCAGCAGGAACTGGGAGACCAGTCGAGGGAAAGATGAATGTATCAATATACAGAGCCATTCCTGATGATAGCCAGAGTGGTCTGGACCTCAGACTGGGAGTAGATTCATCTTCCAGCAGGACAACAACCCTAAACACAGCCTCCATAACAAAGGAGTAGCTTTGGGTGAGTGGCCCAGCCAGAGCCCAGACTTTAATCCGATTGAAAGAGAATGGAGAGATTTGAAAGTGAACAGACACTCGAACCTGTTGGAGCTTGAGCGATTCTGTAAGAAGAATGGGAGAAACTTCTCAAAAATAGGTGTGCTAGCTTGAGACTGCAATTGCTGCCAAAGGTGCTTCAACAAAGTACTGAACAAAGGCTGTGAATACTTACATGTACATCCATGTCATATTTTTGGTTTTTCACCTTGTGATTATGGAGCATTGTGTGCACAATTTTGAGGTGAAAAATGAATTTCATTTATTTTTGGAATAAGGCTGTAATGTAACAAAATGTGTAACAAGTGAAGTTGTGAATACTACATATGCACTGTATGTTCAGCATTCCTGCAGAGAAGCCGGGAGTTCAGTTTGACTAAGTCAGTGGTGGTTAAGGAATCATGAGACAGTCGTGTGATGGAGCGACTCTAAGAGGAACGTTCAAGTACGTTCCACTCGCCTCACCTAGCTCAGACTGGCTGACCACAGCTAGTCCAACACAGCCATTCTGACAGCCAAACACCGAGAGCCGCCGGCCTCCAGCTATGCTCAGTATATCCATCCATAACACACTGCACAGAGAGAAGGAAACAAAAACGTGTTTACAGATGATACGTGTGTTTTTTTCTCGTATCGATAACAATGAAAGTATTTACTCAACTATCATAGTTTGCTTCCAAGAAGCCAAACGTTCTTGTCATTGTTAAAGTAGACACACTTGTTCAGGCTTTCTAGAAGTCATTCAAACTTTTTCTTTGGACACTGCCTACTTTTTCCCTTTTTCCAGAGAAATGCTTTTGTTTGTTAAGCCGTTATTATTATGCTGAATAAACAACAGCTTGATTAAAAAAGGCACCTAACTCAAGGGATGAATCTTTGCTTTCTACACATAATAGACAACTTAGTAAACTAATTTTAACTTGTATCATTAGACAGTTCGTTACTAGCGGCCCATCACAAAAAAATACAAATTGCTCCCAGTTCATTAGTTTAATCTTTGGAAAATTTCCAGAGATGTGCCTGACAGTTCGACAGGCATAAAATTATATTTTTGTGCCAACGAGGTGATTCCCAAAGAGCTACAGTACTGGGAATAATTATTTGGCCTCGTCCTGATTACTTAGCTTTGCGTAAATCTATCATGCTTAAATGTTTCAAATCATCAAAGGAATTTTTATATTCAAAGATAACCTGAGGAAATGCAAAACTCAGTTTTTAAATTATGAATTTAATTTATTTTATAAAGAAAAAAACTATTCAAGCCTACCTGACCTGTCAGAAAAAGAAAGGAAAGCGTCTGGCACTCTCGGAGTAATTTGGGTAGGCTGGCTGGGTAGGAAGGTTCCTGCTATTGCAGGTTTTTTCTATTTGTTAATAATGGCTCTCACTGTGATTTGCTGAAGTCCCACATCTTTGGAAATTTCTTTTTTACACTTCCCAGACTGACAGATATCAGTGACTTTGTTTTTCATCTCTTGCTGAGTTTCTTTAGGTCCTGACATGATGAGCTGCTTTTTCTTTCAGAGCTCTTTTTCACAGTAAATCTATTCATTTCATTTTGTTGCCTGGTGTATAACAATGATCACTTTATGAGTTTTAGTATTATCTGTATTTATTTGTTTCTCGTTAAATCATTATTGTATGGGAGCAGTCAGGCAGGTATTACACAACAAATCCAACATTTTTTAAAGGCACTGAGCAAAGAACAAGACCAAAAACTGAAGACTTTCCCCACACTGAGGGTGTGAATGCTTGTCTGTCTCTCTGTGTTAGCCCTGCTGCAGGTTGGCACCCAGTCTAGTGTGTAGCCGCATCTTGCCCTATGGGAGCTGCCTCAAGCCTTGTCGTGGCCCTTAATCGGATAAGTGGAAAAAGAATGGATGATAGATCTGAAACATGTGGGACTTGTCTCGGTCTCATTGTTCAACTCTCAGTGTTGCTGACTGTTATTATATGCACCATCCTCTTCGTAACTTCGTATCTTAAAACATTCTTTCCACATTTCCATGCTTCCTTCGTTACTCAAACTTCAGTAAATGACACTATAATGACATTATCGTTCTTGTGTATAGTAATAGACCTGCTAACTGAGTACAAACAAACTGTACAAACAGTGATCAGAACAGTAAACTGGATAATGTGGGAAATCATGAATCTGATTAACAGAGAAACACATAATGCTCATCCCTCATCAAACCCAATCAGCCCAGCGGCCACATCCAGAGAGATGAGAGCTGAAGGGACTCACTTGCTGGGAAGCTGCTGCAGCTCGGGGAAGAGTCTCTCCACTGGCTGCTCTTCAAACTGATGCAAGGAGGCGTTCTGTTAGACACAAGAGAGTCAGGCTGAATGCAACACTGATGTTTGCATGATCAAAATAAACATCTGCAGATATACAAAGTTACAACAGATTACAATCATATTTTATCTCCAATGCTTCCTGTAGTATTAGTTCTGTTGCATGCATCTACATGGTTTCATTTTAAATTATGGAAGACGATTAGGATTTTTTTTTTCACAGTTTTGGAACAAAAATCAGAATTCTGACTTTTTTTCATAAAATTTTTTTAAAAAATAATTTTTTTAATGATTTTTCCTGTCTGATTATATTCAGGTTCCTACGTGAACACTAAAGCAGGGTTTACTTGCTGTGATCTTTCCTCCTGTTCATGCTAGCCATAACAAAATCCCTTTATTATGTGCTTCCAGTGGAGGTGACGAGGAAGAACAAAGCACAGTTCTTGTTTTCTGCTAGTATGAGGCTTCAGAAGTATGACTGAGACAAATCCAATGGCTGTTTGGTCCAACACTCCCTCTGGAATTTCCAGGGATGGTGTCCCTGCTGAGCTGCAGTGGAGCTTAGACAACACATAGAGTGGGTTTCACAGTAAACAGGCTCTCACTGTGGAAGACATTTTTATTTTTGGCTCTTCTGAAAGGCTGAAGCCAGATTTTACTTTATGTTCAACAATATTTTTAAAGAAAGATGTTTGAAGATTTTTTCCCCACAGCTTCCACTGGGAACACAAAGAGAAGCCGTTTATTTTCTGATGGTTAGACATGAGAGGTGATTCCCAACTCTAATGTCTGCAATCCCCTGCTTAGTCTGCTGCTACCGTGACTCGACATAATGGATAAAGGGACTTACTAGAGAATACATTGATACACAGATGAGAAGGAGACAAATATTTTAAGTTGTCATTAGAATGCACTGATTTGGTCTTGTCTCTGACCTCCTTGTAAAGGTGGATCCTCTGGTCATGACCGCTTAGCAGAAACACCGTCTCACTCCCTCCTTCAGCACACTGCACTCTGACAGACAGAGGGAGAGAAGCTCACTCACATGATAAATGGTAAATGGACTGGTACTTATATACATTACACTGCTACCTCGATATATTTCTACTTAATTTGAGCACTAAATGCTTTCTACTTCGAGTCTCACTCACCCAATCACACATTCATACAGCCTCTATCTATACCTAAGCATTTTAATTGTACTGGTACTTTAACACAGACAGAAGGAGTCAAGCTACCGACACCCTGACTGGTAGACGACCTTCTCTACCTGAGAAATACATTACATTTACTATCCAGACACACACACACACACAGTCTGTACTTAAACTGCTCAGTGACTGAGCACAGCCATAAAGACACTACAGCCCATTCATGAATATTCGTGTACCAGCTCATGAAAAATGATGGACTCCAGCTGAGAAACTGAGTCAGCCTGCAGAAACACGATGATTCAGCACAGCAATAGGATATAAAATGTGGTAACAATAGATTTATCAGTACTTGAGAAAAACATTAAATATTTAAGAGCACTGAAATCTCAGTTGTCAAGTAGCTAAAGTTGTAATGCTACCAGCCTGGAGTTGTGTTTCTGTATTTTGTAATGATTGATAATCATATAAACGGTCCACAGTTCTGCAGAATGATTATTGTGCATGTATTTTTTTATTTACTTTTAATTGTTTTCCATGTATTCTTGTTTTAAAATGTCTACAAAATGTGTGATTTTTAGCAATTTTCTGAGCTATTTTTAAGCTAAACTGTCCAACATGAATCTAATAGACTTGGGCAGGACATCAGCTCACCTCCTGAATGTGAGCCAGGATGTATGTGTGTTATTCCTCTGCTGTCTGTTTCTATGATAACAGCAGGGGAAGCACACAGCACACAAACAAGCTTCTGCTCCCTCAACTAAAGTGGATTTTCTTCCTTGCTGGAATCCCAAACACAGGTGCCAGCATCATATTGATCAGCGTGTCATTTCATGCTGCTTGATTAGTAGGAATACGCTGCAGCAGCGCGTACACTCAGACACTGTCAGAGTTTTGGCCATTAGAACAGCCAACTCTGAACTCTTTCACTATGTAAGCAAAACAGCATGAGCAAAGACGTCACGAATATCTTTTACATGAGTCATCTTTCACGTTGAACTGCCAAAAATCACATTTTGCATATCCAGCTTCAGTGTGAAGCCCTTACAGCCACCACCTATATTGTGCCTATTTGTCTCTTAGTAATTTCTGATTGACGCTACAGCCCAAAGGAGATCATCATAACCTGCAGCAGGAGATCAGGAAGAGCTCGGTTTTCTCTTTTAATTCTTGGTTAAAACTATGTAGCAAAATCTGCAAGGTTAGTTACCATGGTGACTATAGTCAGCAAGAACTATCTTTGTACAGCAGCAAACTTACTCTGTGTGGTAAAGCTGGAAGGGCGTGAACTGCAGCTCCAGATTCAGGCAGCTCTCTGTTCAGAGAAACACGACATGATCAGGACATATCAGAGAGAGCACAGCACATACGCAGACAATGCATCGCTCACGTGCAATAGAGTCCAGGTTGAACTCTGAGCCAGGTTCATAGTCACAGTAGATATTTAGGAATGGAGTGGCTTTGTCCCCAGAGTCCTGCGAGGAGATCAGCCATGAATCAGTATGCTTCTACCATGGCACAGTTCATACTTCACACAAGTTACAATACCTTAATGAAGGTGATGCCCACCACCAGACCTCTCTTGGGTGGAGACTTGATGAAAGCATCAATTGATACGATCTCTGCATCAACTAGATAAGAAAACAGACTCAAACCTTTTCAGCACTGAGCAACTACAAACAACAACGTGCATCATAACAGAATTAACATACGACCGTACACCGACAGCTTTATCATTTATTTCAGACTTACAGAATGCTTTATCGTGTTTGTTTTTTCTGAAATAACAGAGAAAATGTTTCATTATAAGACAGAAAATCTGTTTTGTTGCTCTGCGCTAATGAGAGATGCTCTCCTTCATGAAGTAAGATCTATATTGTTAACCTCCACCCATATCATCTACAGTCATCGATATCATCTCAGACCCTTTATGTTTATTTGAAAACTTTTTTTAGAATACAAAATATATTCAGCAAATACACTGTGATGTCATTTAAAACGAAAACAAAAATGTATGCCCTACGCCAACTCTACAGACTAGAAGAAGAAATATAAAACGTATATTAAAGCAGTAAATATTCAACATCACCATTAAAATAAAGAACACATTCATGTATCAGTTCTGAATAGTTCTTCACCACCCTTCACACCATTTATATGAAACGCAGCAACACTTTCTCTTCTGTTGTGGAAGTATTTCATTGCTCATATCACAATGCCTTCATTTATTACCCGATTCACTTATTAAGCTCCCTGTACCACTGTATTTAGATGTTTGATCACTATGGCCACTGATTATTTTTTTAATTTTGCTTTTTTCTGTTTTGTTTGATTTTCTGTCATTTGTATCTTTTTAGTGCTGTTACATTGTATTTATTCATACTGTATCCCAGCGGTCCCCAACCTTTTTTGCATCACAGACCGGTTTATGTCCGACAATATTTTCACGGACCGGCATTTAAGGTGTCGCGGAAAAATACAACAAAATAAAACCAAAAGAAAAGATTTATTAATAACACACTGGAAAAGACCCAGGGAAACCAAGTTTACGATAAAAACGTTAAAAAAATAATGATAAAAACCGATAAAAACCCTGAAAACCATCAATTTTACACCCGAGCCTCAACTATCGCAGCCTGGTACCAAACGACCACGGACCGGACCAGACTGGATTGGTACTGGTGCGTGGCCCAGGGGTTGGGGACCGCTGCTGTATGTATGTATATTCTCCTTTATTTAATCTGTTTTGTTGAAGGCTGGTTTTAAAGTTTTGGCTTCTATGACACAATAAATTCCAGTCTTCGGCATAAATCAACAATCTTATCATTTTATAATAATATAGAAGGGATGCACTGATTGGGCGAAGGAAACAAAAAATCTTCATTACAATAACTGTTTCAAGTCTTCATCCTACTATCTGTGACATTTTGTCAGCCTAAAACAAATATCTTAACAGAAAACCACGGGTGAGCTGAAATAATAAACATGACATGAGTCAAAAAGACTAATATCAGACCATATTTGTGCATTCCTATAGGTCATTCTGAAATATACCAATCTGTACAATTGTTTAGTTGTTGCTTGAAGTGTTAAACTTTTACGTGAGTAAAATATTCAGTGCATGCGGTTTACGTTGAAACACAGTCTTTCTATTGTGTTGTGTAGCTTCCTTACCTTAAGGACGAGCTCTGTAGCAACGTCTATGTGCACATATCTGAGTATTTGAACAACAAAGGAGTAAAACAAGAGTTCTTTCCAGTCCCCACTCACTGGGGCCCCTTGAGATAGTTCTATAGCTTCATTTTAAGTCGTCTATTGGTTGTTAAGGGGGGAGGGGATAAAGTCTGTCAGACCTCAGAGACCCCAAAAACCAGGGGCCCCAATCATTGAACCTGTCTGTTTCTATGTGGCTTTTTTGTCATGCAAATTACTTTTTAGCCACGTACTTCCATTCACTCTTACTCCACAAGGACCATCTCATCACATGCTGGAGCCCTGACTTAACTGCAGCAGACTTCTGTACTTTGAACAGGTCTGCTGTTTACTGCACAGTATTGCCTGGATTGTCTCTTACGGTTGAGAACCAATGGGTGACAGCAGTTACGTCCTATCTGTTATGTACAGTCTATTTTCCAAACCCAGGGGTCAAGTCCATAAGAAAAAGACTGTTAACACAGAGATGTTAATATACAGTCAGGTCTCTTCAAAGAGTCACACAAATGTAAGGAGTTTATAGACGACAGGAGAAGGTATAAGTTGTTCTGATCCAAAAATCTACTTTGACGGATGCTGTCTTCTATAATTGCTTTTAAGATTTATTAATTTTTTTTTATTTTTATTTTATTTGAGATAGAAGATCCAGGAAACAGGAAAGGAGGTCTAGGTCTAATGTTTAATGTGTAGGAAATGGTAGAAATAAGCAAACTTGAGTTCTTGAGCACTTGACCCGTCTTTCCCCTGCGTACCTGGGATGTAAGTGAACTGAACCTCCTTGGCCACTGGTCGGATCTTCTGCTGCAGCTCCTGGTATCTGAAACACACCACCTTCCCCTTGAGAGTGGCCGCTAACAGCTCCTGCTCCCCGGCCTGACACAGCCCGTAAATGTTGCTCTGCGACGGGAAGCGGCTGAAACTGTCCTCCACGAAGGGATACGACTCTCGGAGCATCTTGCAGGATACAAGCACAGTCACTGGTTTATATTAAGATTTGTATTAAACATTTAGACTTTTCCCCGTTCATGCTTGTTTAGTGGCTGCAGAGCCCTCAAACTCCACAACAATGAGTTGGATTAAAAATGTTCCTGCTCGTTCATTTCGAAATTCAGCTAACACTCTCCACAAATTGCATATCGACGCTAAAATAACTCAGTTAATATTATTTTATTCTGATATCACATATCCTCTAACGAGTGTCTCTAAGATATAATAAACAACTTGAATAGCCATAGACAGTACGCATGAAGAAAAACATCCGGGTTTGACCCGAGCTGCGTTCACTTTCATTGGAAATATGGGATTTAATATCTATAAGGGACTCAGGGGAGAGAAAACCCGGGCCACTGTGGACAAAACCGCTATCGGAATAATTGAAAATATTGCTATATTTTAGAAAGTAATTTTAAGGTAGATTTGTCGTTGTTCCCGTGAAATTTATTCATTCTGTGGTCAAAACACAGCTGCCAGCTGACATTTTACGTGCATTTAAAATGTTACACATCCTTTACAGAGTAAAATCAGCCATTATTTTTGAGGTACAAAAACGCTTAAATTGGTTGTAATTTAATATAAGACTTCTCCCAGTTTGGTTTAATTCCCCCACTTTACTACGCCATGAAAGGCAGCGCGTGGCTTTTTTTCTTCGTGTAGTCAACGGGTGACAGATTCAGTGCATCGCTTGTATCGTGCTGCCATCTAGTGGCACTAAATGCCTCCTTTTTAAACAAGAAAGCATGTGTTGAAGTTTTTTTTTTGTCTGAGATTTTAATTTTATGGTTGCATTTATTTCCGTTCTAAAAATGTCTTTTTCCACGTACACCTTTGACAATTCCTGACTCAGTATTATTATATGCATGTGTGTTTAATTAATGATTGCTGCAACAAAACAATTAGTTGCATGAATACATTGATGGTCAACCACCAGAGGTCAGAGCTAACTCACTCATGCAGATGAAGAAATTCCAGAGATGTGTAGTGCGGTGATTAGCACTGACCTCTGCTCAAATCCAGGCAGTGGGTTCTGCTTCCTCCTACAATCCAAAAACACGCGTGGGTTTAGGTTAACTTGTGATTCTGAATTGGCTCTAGGCGTGAATGGTTGTCTGTGTGTTATCCAGGCGTGCGGCTCGGGTCTGTCCCAAGGAGTACACAACGAAGGAACAACTTGCTCTGCTAAAACAGGCTTTCTGATCATTTCTAAGGCGGAGGGTGAACATTAGAGCTCTAAACATTTAAGGATATTGTCTCACAGCATAATAAATGAGATGTGGTTCCCACATCTCATTTAGTTTACCTGCAGATCAAAGTGAAAATGATTTGATTGATGGACAGAACATGTATTTTTAGTGTGACCTGTGCGCTGTGAGCTGCAGTCTAAAATATACTCAACAGCAGATTAGAATCATGCCGATATTTTCTGCATCACCGATTTAATGCATGCACATTTCCGCACTTCACCCAGTCAAGTTAGAAAGGTACAGCTATACAATTCGTGCATATAACTCGTATTCCCCATCAGAGACTCGCTAATGCACCTAAAACATGCTGTAAATAACAGAATAAGTGAAAAGGGGACTTCCAGCAGACTTTAAACCCTAACTCGGAACACAGCCTGCTGCAGATCAGGTTATGTGTTCAGTAAAGGTTAGCACAATAGTTTTTTTTTTTTTAAAAAAACAAGAACAACGGGGTATCTATCTATCGTCCTCCTCCCGATCTCATTTACTCCTGAGGAATGTAGAGAAGACTAAACGGCAGGTCAAAGTCTCCTGAGTTATTTAAAGCAAAATTGTTATTTGTTCAAACCATATAAAGTCCTCCAGCATTGTGCTTTTCTAATGTAGAAATTTTAACAAACCAGCCCAGGTAGGTCAAAGCATTTCACTGAGAATTGAGTGGAAGAAGAAGGCTGTGTATATAGTAGACACACATGAGAATTATTAATCAATAATTCATTTATTAATTATTACTTTTAATCAATTAGTTTAGATGAAGATGAAGTGCAGATTAGTTTGTTCTTGCCTGATCTGTAATCACATTTGTTTGAGCGACTGAAGGATGAGAAGTCACTGATTCAACTGAAAACTATTTCTTCAATTATTTCTTGAAATATTAGATTAGACCAACCAAAACATCAGACCGTCTGTTTTTAAGGCACTGACTTCTCGGGCGATTTTTCACCTTATCCATAAGAAAGCAGGCTATCCAGAGGTTATAAGCTGCATCTGTGCAGCAGCATCAATAACAAACTGCTTTGCACAAACCCACGTTATTAAAGCTTCATATTTAATTAGTTTGAATCTTTATTTTGTTTTTAAGTTTAGATTTCAGTTCAGTTTGGCATTAGCTTTTTTCACAGTGAATTTGTTCATTTTGTTGTTTGGTGCTTAGCAATGATCCCTTTCATGAGTTTCAGTATTATTTTTATTTATTTGTTTCTCCTTAAATCATTATTTAAGGAGAAACGGACAGAAGTTCAGAAAAGGTATTACACCGCAAATTCAACATTTTATGAAATGCTTTGTTGCGCTCACCAACTTTACCTCACTGGCTAGAACAAATACAAAGGGTTACCTGGGGACGCTTTGTTGTAACATTTGAAATTCCTTTGAAAGTCTTCATATCATTACAACGATGAACAATCTTTTAGAAGAAGACAAAGAAGAAGAAACAAGCTTTATTGGTCACACACACAATCATACAGAGTACAACATGCAGTGAAATGTGTCGTTTCCAAGCTGTGGACAACTTTAAACTTTCTAATATGGATCACAAGCACTTAGGACTTAGAAATGCTTGGAAAGTAATAGTTCAGTATATCTGTGGGTAACTGACATCAATACACTGGACCGTCCCTGTTAAAGGGTCATATGGGAGAGTAGAATCACTGCATCTACAGATGAATGCCTTACTGACTTATATTGGTTTTATTTCAGTTCTAAGTTTGGTTGCTCGGTTTGATTTCAATCTAAATGGAGAAACCCAGAAAAAGGAATCCTCAGTGACCTTTGTCTTTGTTGTCAGATCCTTGGACAGTATGTGTTACAGTGTCCTGTGCACGTTGTGTTGAGGTGAAGCAGATGGAGGTGAGGTCCCTCATGCTGCTGCTCTATGTTGTGATGGTTCAGAGGTGGCAATGTGCTACACCCCCACTTCTCCTAATGCCACCTGCTAATCCACCTGCAGGATTACTGTCCACTGTAATCACTCATCCTTCACTGTGACATACCTCACCTCACAGTGCAACTCCTGAGTCATTACACACACACACACACACACACACACACACAGAGGGAGACGTGTACCTTGCATAGGATGTTTCTTATGGCTGTAGTTTTATATGGAATGTAAAACGTGTTAATCAGGTTTACCATCACTGTGTGATTTATCACTTATTGGATTTGGTTATAATAGTGACTTTCATGCACAGTACCTGGACAAACTATTAATAAGCATCACCAATATAAATATAAATTAACAAACCATTTGTGTTAAATATGCAGACAAAGCAAAAACCAGAAGAGATTAACAATAAAAACATGAAGGAACAAGAAGCACTCTGAGAGCACAAACCTCTCCAAGGCAGCTCACTCTATGGGCAGTACTGTATGTACTTTTAAGGGGACAGTATCGTGTTTTCATTTTGTTTACTTTGATCTTTTTAAACATAATTTAAGAAGTTTTAGTGCAGTAAAAATCAGATAAGATTAGCGTGAGAGATGTTACTTTGATTCCACCAACATTATGTGGGATTCCAAGAGTCTTTATTTGTCACATGCATAGTCATACAACACACAGTAAAATGTGTCCCGCACTGCTCCTTGACTGTGCAAAACATTAAAAACAATAAGTCACTTTAAATAAAAAAATAGAAATTTTAAATTAAAAAACTGAAAATGTACAATGAATGTTAAATTGCTTTGTGCCATATTAGCACAGCAATGTACTGACTGAGCTTAAACAAAATGACCAAAGTCATGTAAACAGAGTGACCAGAGCAGGCGATGGATAGTAGGTGTGGATTTGTAAACAACTGGACATGAATAACTTGAGCTTATTATATAATGTTATACTACAGTATAATATAGAATATGTGTATCCAGTATATACACATTCAAGGTTTTCTGACAATTCACAATCTTTATATATATATTTGTTTAAACAGCCAAAGAGTACAGTTTCTCCAAGGAGAATGAAAACGTCAGAAAACATCAGGTAAGCAAAATATCAAAAAACTGTCTATGTTCCAAACAGCTGCAGATGCACTTGCTGGAGACAGGAACAAAAGCATCAGTACAGACCAAGAAAACAAATAAACAATGAATTAATGTTCAAAAAGTCTTGTCGGAACCCATTATACATGGAAAAAATCACACAAACATCAACTTGAACATCCCAGAATGCCCAGTGTAGTTCTGGGAGTCTGATTTAGACAATTCCAGCAGTCAGATACAATTTATCCTGTTGTCACTGTGTTTTACTGTTAGAGCGCCTAGATTTGACCCTTGCAGCTGATACCGTGAAATGCCGGAGCTCTTTGAAGAAGAATGGGATGCTCTCAGTGTGTAAACAGTAGCTTGGTAATAACCAACCTTTCTGTGGAGGCTATAATCCCAAACATACGCCCGGGTCAACCCAAGGAGCAAATCAATCCAATCCAGGAACAGTTTGAGGGGTTGTTTCAGTCTCTAGATGTCAATCCCCTTAAAAGGTATTTGGTGGGATTTGAGGAAACAAAATGTGTATTACTGGGATGGAAAGTTTACTAAATGATGAATGGGCTGAGACTGCAAAAGAAAATCTTTTAGAATAGAGTTTGATATTTAGTGATCGCATCGTTAAGATTACTAATTATATTACCAATCTTATCATTATGCCAACACCTGGTTATCATGATACCTGTCTTACCTTAAACCAAGTGTGCGGTGAATAATATGAAACATGATAATAAGTAATTAGTCCAGTAACAAGATGTACAGTCAGAAACCTTTTGTCTGAGGTGTATTTTTGATTTTCTAATCCTGTTTTGTTCTTACCACAGCTTTGTCCAGTATGATATATGCTGACTTCACTGTGCTCGATTCTTCAGGCTGGGATTTTACTTCATTTGAAGTATTTGTTCATTATTTCATTGGAAATTTTAGCTGGTTAAATGACCTTGCACTGCAGTTTCCTGTTTCAGAGGGTGAGTATTCCTCAGTTTAGGTGTAGAAAAGGAAAAAGAGACAGCGGCTAAAATTTAAGCTGTTGTAACTGTATGTAAGAAGCGCGCTCTCACTGATAAATGAATATGCTAGATTTCTCTCTCTTTGTCTGTTTTTGTCTCTACGCCAGCAACAGTTCAGTCCTATAAGTGAATTTCTACAAATCTGACTTGAATCATAACCTCATCTCAGAGTTGAACAGATTAGATGTCAGTGTTGATAGTCAGAGGCCTCAAGTTTATTCTTGTTACTGTGAAAGATCAGGTCAGGAGATAGTGACCAAATTACACATTTAATTTAAAAAAGAAATAGATTTGTGCAGCTCATTTATTTATTTTCCATATCTGTAAACACGTCTGTTGTCATGGTAAAAATAAACAAAAACAACAAAAATAAACTGATAACATCTACATAAATTCCTTCAGAGTCTTCAATAAATATATAAATCTATAGAAATGTGGATGCAAACTTCAGCTTGACAGGATGACATACAACACAATTTTCTGCAGAAGTATGGGACTGCATGTCAGACGTGTTTTATGAGTTAAACACACTTAACTTTGATAGTGTTGCCAAATTGGACAAACTGTGACTGTGTACAAATAAAATAAAACAGCTTGTGTAGATAACTACTGACTCAAGCTTGATTCTTTCTACTTTGAATATAATCTATACACAGATAGCAAATCAACAAATGAAGTCAATGTTTCAATCCTGCATATACTGCGTTGTGAAAAAAACCCTTTCTGATTTCTTTCTTTGTTTTCTTGCATATTTGTCACACTTACATGATTCAGATTTTCAAATAAATTTTAATACTAGACAGAAATAATAAAACGAACTAAAATAATTCTTTACAGTATTGCTTTGTCTTGATTCTTGCTCAATCATCCAGGTAAGTAAATCTCAAAAGGTTGATTCTGTTCATCTGGCCGTAGTGTTTTCAGTGGGAGAAACGTTTCAACTTCTTCAGTCTCAGCTAACTGCAGGTTTCCCCAATCATATAAACAGGACATTTGCATGACTGAAACCAGCTCAGCTCAGTGGACCAACACCTCAAATTCACCAGGAGGATATGAAAAGTGGCAGGTTGGCTTCCATAGACTGTGAGATTTCCAGCAGAAATTGGGGAGATTTAAAAATTGATGTGCACCGTAAACCTACGCATACGGATCAGTATTTAAGGTTTGACTCTCATCATCCACTGGAGCATAAACTGGGTGTCATCAGGACGCTACAACACAGAGCGAACACCAGAAGAACATCACATCAAGAAGGCCCTGAGTAAATGTGGTTATCCCAGCTGGACATTTGTCAAAGCTGGGAAGGTGCCTAAAGAAAGCTCCAGCCGATCCAGGAGAGAAGGACAACCGCTGCGAAAACTAGTAGTGAACCTGTACGTGTCAGGAATATCGGAACAGTTGAGACACATTTTTTTCTAAACACCGCATCTCCGTGGCTTTTAAACCCCAAATCCTTGGGGCTCCACCCCAAGGATCGGGTCCCCTGACACAAACATAGTAACATAGTGTACGCTGTTAAGTGCCAGGAGGATTGCCAGGATTTATACATCGGGGAAACCAAACAATCTCTGGTGAAGTGGATGGCACAACACAGAAGAGCTACCTCGTCAGGCCAGGACTCTGCAGTTTATTTACACCTACAGGCCAGTGGACACTCTTTCAATGACGAGGATGTAACATCCTGGACAGGGAGGAACGCTGGTTTGAGCGCAGAGTCAAGGAGGCAAATTACGTGAAAAGGGAAAGACGATCTCTGAATCGAGGAGGGGGCCTAAGGGTACATCTGTCACCATCTGACAATGCTGTGATTGCAGCCATTCCCCAACTCTCTGTGAATGGGACTCATGGCCATTGATCAGTGGGCTTTAATCAATGATCAGTTTACCTTGATCAGTGGTTGTTGATCAGTGGTTATGACAATTTGCATGTTATTGATCAAGGACCTGACCTCACAGCCCATTGTACCATCTTTTGGAATTTACAGTACTGGTCTGATTCAGCTAAACTGGACACTTTTTGCACATGAATGGCCCGTTGGACTATTTTAGGTTATGCCAAAGCATCTCATCATTGTTTTAAACCCCAAAATAGCATATATTAATAAATCAGAATCATTTGAACCAACAGTCTTTCTGCAGTTTCCATATAATCTAATACCCCACCCCTATATTAGGAATCATGTTTATATTCAGGTAACCATGTTGTAAGAGACAGGCCTGAACGTTTAATGCCTGAACGTTTAAGGCAACAAAGTCTGACTGCAGAAAATTAAATAATAGGTTCTGAGGTCGTCAGAAGAAGCAATAAGAGACACAGCTTTCCAAAGTCAGAGTGATTAAAAATAAATAGAAAAAATAAAAAACAGCAAAAACTGTGGCTCAAGTAAAAAAGAAAATCAAAGTTGATATGAAAAAGACTAACAGACAAAAGAGGAAAACAGCTGGAAGTCAAGAGCCAAATGATGTGTCAGTAAGAAACTTCCATGTAAAGAACATAAATCCATTTTCTTCAACATCTATGGGATAGTGTCAATAAATTATAATATAAGTGACAACATCTAATAATGACAGAAGGATTTTTTTGTTGAATTATTAACACAGTTAAGATATGATATGATGAGATAAGGGATAGTGTTTTTAATATAAATTAAAAAGGTTAAAGCTCACACCTTTACATTTAGTATTTATTTATTTATTTAAATTCAAATTTTAATTAATTAGTCTTAGCAGTGAGTCATGGAGTTCCACAGGGTTCTGTGCTGGGACCAACATCTTTCTTATTGTACATGTTTCTCTTAGGCAGTTAGTAGAACGTTTTATAATTAGAACACACAGAAGACATTTCCCCTGGTGTACAGATGAGTTATACTTATCTATGAAGCCAGATGGCACAAATCAGTTAAACTATATTCATGGTAGCACATTCAAATTCACTCACTTGTAGTCATTCCCAGTACTCACTTGTGCCTCCCCTTCCTCTTGGACACAAGTAGCCTTGCCTAAAAACCCCATCTTTGTAAACTACCATCTCTGACTACTGTCTGTTGCGTCGTGTCACCACATCCTGTAGGGACACATCTCTTATTAATAAAATCAGGGAAAATTGACCTTAATCTCGTCATTCTGCATTTTTGAGTCCACCTGTTCTTGTTGAGTTTAAAACACATCCCATGTCAGGATGATGATTTCTTACTTCCAACTTAGATAAGTGTAATTCCCTATTATCAGGATTAAAATCTCTATCATTGGGTTTCTATGTTTCTATTTTTTTTTCTTGCTGCAAGGTCTCATCTTATCTTTAGATATTTACTTTCATAGTTGCACTATATAATTAAAATTAAACAGAATGAAATTAATGTGCAACCACGAAAGAACTGAGTGAGACAAATGTCTCTGACAGTACTCTGCTCCAACGGGTGTGAGTCCCAACTTGGCTGGTAGTTGGGGGCGGGGGCTGGTGGGCTGTTTAATGGCATTCTGTGTGGAGCTGCTGGTGGCACCTGGTTTGCACAGAGGAGATTACTAAAATGTGTGCGTGTGTGCGTGTGTGTGTGTGTGCAGGGTGAGTGATTGGTCCTGACAGCAGTCTCTGTATTGCTGGCTGGCCTGCAGATTTAGCCGACCTGTTTTAGACACTCTAATCTGGATTAACTGCAGCAGTGTGTCAGTTGGGACGAGGACCGGAGCCTCCCCCACCCCCTGCCCCTTCACCTGCTTTTCCTCTCACTTCCCCTCCATCCACCCATCCATCTGCATGTGGGTCTTTTCTCCCCGCCTTCCATCCACCTGGATACCTGGTCTCTGTCTTCTTTACCATCTTTCTGAGCTTTAAGGCCTCGTTCAGCACACAAATCAGAAAATGTTCAGTTGCAAATGTAAACGTTGGCTCACTTGATTCACTCTGAAAATGTCTCTGTAAGTCCTGTTTTGGGGGGAAGGGTAGGGATTAAACCAGCTCAGTCCTCTTCCCTATTTCCCTATTTGTTGTTGCAGCCGTAGGAAGAGCTGTCCCACTGATGAACAGAGAGCACATTTCAATCATCAAGCGGGCAGTGTTTGAACACCACTTTTATTTTAAACAAAAATAAATCAGTCCGAAAAGATTAGCAGTGTTTAATAAAAAGAACATCACTATTCAACAACACCAACGCCCTAAAAGAAAATAAAACAGAACGATTACATAGCTAAAAGTAAAACATTAGTCTTTAATAAGTCATGATTTAACAATCTAATAAAACAACAACAAAGCTCGTCGAAGCCAGAACCCTATAAGCCTGTAAAGGTGCCTGTCAGTCACACATGTACAGTATGATACACTCACTCCTGAGGATGATTCTTTCATCACTGGCAACAACCTGCTCCACAAGAACAGTTTGGGACTAACGCGACCCCAACTGTGTGTTTTTAATCCATTCCCATGTAAACCCGAGGTGCCTCCTTCAGGTGCAGCAGCTCTGAGTTCTCTGTTGTGCGCTCTCTCCTCTCCTTCCAGCGCATCTTCTTCTCTTACCTTTTTTGGTTCAGTTTACCTGCTGACCCATCCAATTCACACCCCTGCAGTGCTGCTGCTGTTGTTCCATCCCGCACCGCCACTGAACGGATTGCTCTGTCTTTCCTCTCTTTATCTGGAGATAAGATACTTACTTTTGAGATAAAGCATATTATGATAAATCAAATGAGCTTCATCGCTTTTGTGCATCTGGGTGTTTGTGTGTGCGTGTGTGTGTGTGCGTGTGTGTGTGTGTGTGTGTGTGTGTGTGTGTGTTAATACAGCTGCTTTGCAGATAGATATAATCTGTGAATCCATGAAGTGTTGCAGATGTGCAGCAGGTTCACTGATCAGGGAGGGAAAATGACTGAACGTGATCTGTGGGAACTAACTTCTTGTAGGCATCATAGTTTTTATTCTAGAAATTATTTTTTATTTTGATAAACTACACAGGTTCGGATTGTGGACCGTATGTTTAAAATATACAATCAGACTGAAAATTATATATTTAATATGGTAGATTAGAAGTTTGGGGGAGATATCTATATTATTTATACTTGGAGGACTTTCTTTGTATGTGTTCAGGTTAGAATAAATTGTTCAGGCAAAGTATTGCGCGTGCCTGCCTCTGTGTATATGTGTGCGTGCGTGTGTGTGTGTGTGTGTGTGTGTGTGTGTGTGTGTGTGTGTGTGTGTGTGTGTGTGTGTGGGAGGGGTTTGTTGGAGACACTTGCTCCCTCTAATTAGCAGTGTGCGCCGGTAAAGAAACTCAGTAGAGCGACCTCACCAAGGCGCAAAGGCATCCGAAGGCCACTTCACCTGTGTGACTTTGACTGTGTGAAGTTGGACAGAGAGGCGGTCCGGATGCTCGCTGCTCTGCGGTGTGCTGCCCAGCTCAGCTGACAGTCGGTTACAGCTGAAAGAGCAGTTTAAGAAAAAAGGAAAGAGAAAGAAGAAAAAAGCACTTTGACGCTTGTCTTGTGAACTCCTGCGCGCCCCGCTTATCCGTTCAGCGCCTGGCCTCGGACGCACCGACTTGTTGCCCCGGCTGAGCTCTGAGGGGGCCACGGCTGCTGCGTTGCGTGTCCGACCTACAAGTCAGCGAGAGGACTTAAAAGGCTGCTGTAAGGATGATGTCCTACATAAAGCAACCCCATTACACCATGAACGGGTTAAACGTGCCTGCCCCTGGAATGGATGTGCTTCATACAACCGTCGCTTATCCACGTAAGTTTGAACTTTTATAGGAAAAAACAAAAAATACGCATTTCTGTCCTCACAGTTTCTAGAATCACGTTTGTCAGAATGGTGCGTAAAACGCGCGGGTTTCGATGCTTTAGCAAACGAAAACATTCTTTTTCTGTCAGTGACTGATGCTGAATATAGTCTCTAATTATTACGCTGGACTGAATAAAATAATAATAATAATAATAATAAAAATATTTCGGAAGAACTCTGTAGTAAGAGATATTTTGTCCGTCGGTCTTTAAACTTCCACATTATGCGGCTCTGTGGATAAATTTATACGTGAGATTTATTTTTTAATTAAATGGAAAACTATTAGTTCTGAATTCAGATGAACATAGATTGTTGTTGTTAACGTTTCTTAGCGGCTTCATTAACGCTCAGATTGGTATTTTATATATTAGAAATTCTAATATATAAAATATTTGTAATAATTCTTGTTCTTCTGCAAATACAACAAGGCAGTTGGCTCTATGCACCATGAAGGGTAGACTCAGCACTTTTAATGGAAATCCTATTTTATGAAATAAAAAGTCGCCGTTTCTGCTTTTCAAAGTAAAGTGAACTCCTCTAACAACCTCTGACTATGATACTTCATTTTGAGACTTATTCTATTTATTTTTTGTCTTTTTTCTGGGGAAAACATATTAACAACTGGCATGGCATAATACTGAGATATTTCTATTAATACTTTTTAGTATTTGTTGTCATCCACGCACATAGCTGGAAAATAAAACTGTCCAAAGAATCACTTGAGCGCTTGTTGTGTTCTTTTTCTACAAAGATGATTCAAATCACTCACATAAAGACTCATAATTCATGCCGCCCCTCTGTTGATGTTAGCACGATAATCCCCTCTCTATGTCATTTCTTTCAGCCACTCCCAGGAAGCAGCGCAGGGAGCGCACCACCTTCACCCGCACACAGCTGGACATCCTGGAGGCGCTCTTCTCAAAGACCCGCTACCCAGACATCTTCATGAGGGAGGAGGTGGCCCTCAAGATCAACCTGCCTGAGTCACGTGTCCAGGTACTGGAGAAGTAGGCTACTGCCAAGATGGAGGCCACTGTGTTCAGGCCTTGTGGGTTCCTCATAGTGAGCTGTGTTATGAACTTCTGCATAGAAGTCTATGTCTATGCCTCTGTAACCCAAACCTCTGATTATTAATACGTTATGACATGTCTGCATGACTGGTAACATGTTGAATCTATTTTGTTTTGGTGACCTCAGGTTTGGTTTAAAAACCGCCGTGCCAAGTGCCGCCAGCAGCAGCAGCAGAGCAGCGGCCAGTCCAAGCCCCGGCCTCCCAAAAAGAAGGCCTCGCCAGCGCAGGAGCCTAGCGCTCCTGATCCCATTCCTAACCCATCTGGCTCATTCAGCCCCTCCTCAGCCCATTCTGGCCCCAGCCTGGCCCCGAGCTCCAGCACCGGAAACACTGCCGTGTCCATTTGGAGCCCAGCCATCTCACCCCTGCCAGACCCCTTGGCCTCCTCCTCGGCGCCCTGCATGCAGCGGCCCTCACCTTACCCTATGAGCTATGGCCAGCCGTCAGCCTACACCCAGGGCTATGCTAGCACAACCTCCTACTTCACTGGCCTGGACTGCAGCGCCTATCTGTCCCCCATGCATTCACAGTTGTCAGGCACCGGAGGTGCTCTCAGCCCCATTGCTGTGCCCTCTATGGGGGGCTCCTTAAGCCAGTCCCCAGCATCTCTGTCTTCACAGGGCTACAGCACTGCCTCTTCCCTGGGCTTCACCTCTGTCGACTGCCTGGACTACAAGGACCAGCAGGCCTGGAAGCTGGGCTTCACCACAATGGATTGCCTGGATCACAAGGACCAAAACTCCTGGAAGTTCCAGGTTCTCTAGAAAGGGTGTCAACATGCCACGTGCATCAGTGAATCCCATGTAAGATAGGGCAAAGCAGTTCTCCCAGAGGACTTAACATTGATTTCTCAGTTTGTCATTTGTAAGATTTTCTGTAGGAAATGCATTTGATTTAAAAGCTTTGGAGATGAACAAATGAATGAGTGTCATCGATGCTGCCTGACTGCAAATCATGTCTGTTTTCTTCTTCGTGTTATCTTAAATAAGAGAACAAACGCCTTTAAACAGTTTGAAGGAAAAGACTGGAGAAACAACACAAGCTATCTCTTTCTCTCGCACACACACACACACACACACACACACACACACACACACACACACACACACACACACACACACACACACACACACACACACACACTTTGTGTTCCATTTGCATAGAGTGAAAGGAGAGCTTTTTGTCCTGGAGGAGCTCCTGTAGGTCCTCCTTCAGGGTTACTTTATTTTGAGCTATTTATTATTATTATTAATATTATTATTTGAAGTTCCATTTGAATATCTAATTTGACTGCATTTAGATCTTTTTTAGCTTTCGTGTTAAGTATTACAGTGTTCATCTTTAGTGTCATCATCTTGATCTGTTTGATGGAGAAAAAAATAGATTTTCTGTTTTAAATGTGACACATTAAAGTGATCTATTCTTTACATGTTTGCGCACTGATGATCTTTGGGATGAGTTCCAGTTTGAAAGTGTAGCTTTAGCGGATTTGGAAGACACAGTTAGGGGTCAGTGTGAAGTGGATGCTGGATGTAAAGTGGCCATGTTGTAGCAGTGGGCTCTGGAGCCGCCATGTTTGTCATAAGGCCTGCATGGCTCTCACTGTTCCATCTTGGTTATTTTAGCTTATCTGATTCTGGGAGCGTTCCAATCCTCTTAGAATCCCTTCAGCAATGCCCTAAGTGAATTAGTTAGGATTATTGCCCTACCTCCCTCTGTCTGTCACCTACCTCAGCCTCTTCTTCCACTTCCATTCCCCTCTTTCTCCTGTTTCCCTCCATCTTTTCTGTCTATTCTCTCCCATCAGCTTTGCAGTATTACTTTTTCCTCCACCTCTGGCTGTTTTCTCTCTTAAAGCCTTTTCAGTTTAGCTGCATCTCTGTTTTCATGCACATCTCCCAAAAACAGCTGTCTCACTGACCACAGTGCAGTTTAATAAAGTGCTTTTTGCTTACAGTTGTTTCATTAATTGTGTTAGCTCACTATCAGCTGAGCGGTTCCACTTCTTTCACCGCTTCTCTGACAGTCCCAACATGATTACTGCAACACTAACTTACCGCTGACATCACATAGGTGCAGTTTGTGTGTTGCAGTAGGTTTGGTCAAATGTTTTAAATAAATTCCATGTTTTTACCCAAAAATGGAACAGTTTGCCATTTAAGCTGAGTATCACAAAAACTGTTCATGTCAGCCACACTAGTGTAAAAGGTTTGATGACACATTTCTGATGCCATTCTGATATTTACAGTAATAAGTAATACCAGTTTTTGTTGCCATGCAAATGATCTGATCACAGCCCTTGACTATGAAAATGTAGCGCAGCGAGAGTAGTGAGCGGGTAGCAACGGACATTTCAAAGCATTTTTCTGCACTCGACACTGACCTAATCCCACTCTGTGCTCTGTTTAATCCCTCTGCCCTCCCTCTCTGTGGTGCAATTGGTTAATCCCTGCATCTGCATGCCCTGATTGGTTAACCTCTCTTGGACGGTGCAGTGCACTTGTAATCTCCCCCCTCAGCACAGAGTGTTTCAGATAGACATTTGCGCTGTAATCCCACAGAGGAGCAGATGTGATGGGGGATGGACGGCACTGAGCAGACCTTGAGGAAGGTGAATACGGGAAAGCTAAAACACCACAGACAGTCTGCAAAGGAAAGCTTCAGGCTCTGAAGAAGAAAGAAACCTAATCAAGAAGTTCAAGTGTTATTACAAGTAAACGTTACAGGTTAAAAACATAACAGAAACTAAATGTTAAATATCTAGAGCCTAGAGGTCAGCCGATGTACCTTCATTTCCAGTTGGTGCGCGGACTAAACTAGGCTTAACTCAGTTGTTTTAATAGAGTGGAGAAAATACAACACAGCTAAAAGTTAAAAAAAAAAAAAAAAGATGATGATGATGATTATTAATATCATTATTATTTTATATCCGAAGTTTTTTAACTTCAAAACAGAGGTCAGATTTAAAAACATCTCCATGGTTTTATCAGTCTGCTTGGTGTCTTTGGTCCATGAACCAAGCTGACTGTGGGCAGAGGTGATATAAGAAACTCTACTCATAACCAACACATCAGATTTGTTTTCAGGGAAGTTTATAAAATGTTGGCATCACTCAAGAATTTAAGATAATCGATGTTGCTTTTGGATAGCAGTGAGGACTCTAACGGTGTCATTTCCATAGCATTGGTGGGGAACACTATCAAAGATCTGGCTGAGTAGCAGCATGTCACTGAAAATAAAAGCGAACCGAGCCCCGAGGAACGCCACAAAAACCATAGACAACACGGACGCAAGTGTTATCTCTGTCTGCAGAAAAGGCAGCCATTAGCTTATCCAGGGATCTTTTAATTCAAACCCAGGTTTCGAGATGATCCAGAGAGTGTATTGCTCAGCGTTTGGGACAGAGTTGCTCAGTTTTAGTGCTTTTAGATGTGCTTTCTCTGTTAAAGCATAATATTAATACTCATAAAATACATTAAGTAAAATGAAACTGAAATCTCTTTCTCCAGTACCTTATAAAGATGTTCACTTACAAATTTTTCTAGAACTTTTCAGTAACTGAGGATCTAGTTTTTCAATATCTATAGATTTTGAGGCGGTATTAAATTTACTTGAATTCCACCTCTTTTTAGATTAATTTACTATAATAAACAAATCATTTTTATGTTCAGTAAATATTTTTATATTATCATATTCTGAGAAGAAACTTAGAAGAATAAAACTATAATTAAATATGAAGTAGATGAGAGTAAATGGGAATATTTTATTCCAAATACACCAGATATGGGAGGGAAGGAAATAGTAAATGGTCAGGATATACAGTAGAAACATGCGTCGGGAAGCGTGGATTGCGTTCCCTCTGTATACATGTAGATTTTCTCCAGTGGAGATTCAAAGAATGAATGTTTACAGCTTCATGCTGACAACAGAGGGACCAGGTGTCCTACTTTATGTGGAGCTGCACAGCATTGTCATGTTTTATTGTAAAGTCTGTCTTTTGTGAAATAAAGAAAGGACTCACCCTAACGTTACAAGCTTTGCAGGTTTCTGTGGGACAAACTAGCACAAACAAACAAAATGCAACAGTTAAAAATATTAACAAAGTAGGTGACACCAGTGGGAGGTAATTCTCAAAGTTTTTGTTTGTATTTTGCCTATTATTTATTTATTTATATACATGAATCTCTTATGCTCATCTATACAAGCATTCCCACTGAAACTGAGGAGCAGACAAGCAGCTTAAAGAGTTCATTTTTTAATCGAGTAAACTTCAGATTCCTTCTATGCTTGCAGTGGGAAAAAACTGGACTCCACTGAAATAGTTCACAGGCACATTCAGACCTTAACATGCTAAATGCCAAACTGTGACCTGCATAGTTTTGTATGTCCAATAATAACATTTCTTTCACACCTCTCACCTGTATTCATTTGCCACACGTGGTGAGTGATTTCAGTGGTGAAAATACTTTTATGTAAATACATCATTTTTTACTACACAAAATTCAGTTACTAAATATTTTGCTTGTGAAAACAACCCTGTCCCCATTAGAGGCTCTGTACGATGTTCTGGCAGCATTTTTTCTACTTTTTCTTTGAACATGTGTGATACGGGGGTCACTTATGTTTATGGACTCTTTTATTGACGAGTTTGCTGGCCGTTAAATCCTTATTTGTTTAAGGTCTCCCCCATGTGGAAGTTCGGCTTCTCTGCACTGATAAACAGCACAGCTTTCTGTTCAGATTGAACTGAAGCATACGTAACGCAAACATGACACACAAACTCCCATCCATGTGTTTTAACATCTATTTATTACCACCATAATATGAGAAATTTGGAAAATACAAAGATCAGCTTATTTATACGTCTGAAAATCTCAAGGAATAAGAAAAATATAAAAGAAAAAAGTATGAGGTTATACTGTGCATCCCAAATTTTGATAAGGGACAGATTATATGCTCAGGTGTAGAGAAACTGCAGGAGACACACAGACCCTAAACATGCAGAGGTTCACTATGTCAATTCATACTGGTGTGACAAGTATAATGCTAATCTGTGGTGACAGAGAGAGATGGAGGCTGAATGTGACGACTAATCTACAGTGAACAGAAGAGGAGACGGTGAGACCCCGCCCCCTCGTGGCTGCCATTAGAATTGAAGTTTCCTTGGAAAATGGAGAAGCCCTTCCTGATTTTCTATAACAAATCACTGCAAACAAAAAGACCCTAAATGATAATGTTGATACTATTAATTGCTTTTTTACTCCTATTTTGATAACTGTATAAGTGGTAAAGGGGGAGATGCTCCTCTATGAATTAGATGTGTAAAAAAAAAAATAGACACCATATCCACAACAATAATATTCTTAAGAAACCAAGAGATTTTTGTTTGAGCACAGCTGGTTTGGAAGATCAGTTTTCACAGGAGCACACAAACAAACGAGCAGGTTTCACAGGTGACGGAGGTGCACTGAAAAGCTACAGCTGCAGAGCAACAGGAGAGTCGGGGTGCAGAAGGACGCACTGAGCAGGAGGATGTTCAGAGGGGGCGGAGGCCTCGGGACTAGTTTTAATAGCACCCTGCTGTGGAAGTTGCGGCTCCCCTTAAGCAGACTAACCCCTCGGCCTTGTCCCTCTGCTTTGGCTCCGTTTGCCACAAAAACTGCACCTGCTCAACTCCAGGTGAGCTTACTGATGGGCTTTCAGATTTGAAGTAGCTCCCAAACCCAGGGATGCATGTTTGCCTATGTGTGCACATGTGCATCTGATCTGCCAACCCTTTACATGCACGAAGAAGGTACCCTAAAACATTTGGTGAAGACAAAAAAAATTACAAATTGATCAGACTTCAACATATTTCTATCTCTTCATAATCAAGATTACTCTAAAGTCTACCGAGAAGCTGGGTAGGCTGGGGAGAGAATGGAATAGGGACGGGTGGAGGTGGGTGGATGGAGTAAAATGAACGAGTAAAGGCAGGGATGGGTAAAGAAAAATAGGACAGAGATGAAACATCAGGGAGGCCATCTAAGCGCGCTCTCCACGGATGCGGCGTGCCAGCTGGATGTCTTTGGGCATAATAGTGACACGCTTGGCATGGATGGCACACAGGTTAGTGTCCTCAAACAGACCCACCAGGTACGCCTCACTAGCCTCCTGCAGGGGACAAACACAAACAACATTAGCAGTACATATTAATGTTTTAATATAAGAGAAAAGAACCTAAACTTTGATCTGCTGCATTGGTTTAAGTGTAGTCCTTAAATATCGACAGCTGAAAGCACATAATTCTCTAACAGCCCTTTAAAAGTCATAACAAAGGACTATTTAAGACAGACTTGTATATAATATGCTGATACCCTTCAGTGTTCACATTACAAGTTAAACTCATGGACCGAACATTTGGAAACCTCTCCACAGAGACACATTGATGAATCAAAAATTAGTGCCGCTAATCGTACTAAGTGCTAAAAAACAGTTTGGGAAAAAAAAACCCTAATCAAACAAATTTAGAAGAATAAGGCAAGTGATGTCAAAGCTTCTACTAGCAAAAAAACAAACTGTTAACAGCATGGGCCTCCTTCCCACATCCAACATAGCAGTGTGGCTTCACCTGCAGAGCTCCAATGGCAGCGCTCTGGAAACGTAGGTCAGTCTTGAAGTCCTGAGCAATCTCCCTCACCAGGCGCTGGAAGGGCAGCTTACGGATCAGAAGCTCAGTGGACTTCTGGTATCGACGGATCTCTCTCAGAGCCACCGTACCAGGCCTGAAACGCATGACCTCAAGCTCAGTACAATCATTTATTTATTTATTTTTTACACCTGTCAATAATGTTGACAGTTAAGGCTGAGTCTCCCTAATTAAAATACTTTTTGTGGCTCCGAGCAGAATTTGCAGGGTAAGGATTGCTAATTAAACTTCTGATATGATAAGGAGCAATTAATGTGACTCAAAATGAATGTTACCTGTAACGATGGGGCTTTTTGACACCACCTGTGGAAGGGGCGCTCTTGCGGGCAGCCTTGGTGGCCAGCTGCTTACGAGGAGCCTTTCCTCCAGTGGACTTACGAGCAGTCTGCTTGGTACGAGCCATTACGACAGAGTATCACCTGACCGAATACAAAAAACCCCAAACAATGTATCTGTTTCTATTCACTTCATCATGACATTAATCGTTTTACACTGGACAAATGATCCTGCTAAGCTAGTGGCCTTGAACTCAGATAAATAACTAAATTAATTAAAGTTTCTAATATTCAGTGCAGCAGCTCTGAAATATATATAAGTAATTAAAACATACAACTTCCCCCCTTTTACCAGTTCGTTTTATTTGTTATCAAGTAATTCTGCATTTTGAGTTTTTAATATTTTTGTATCAATTATTAACGGATTTATAATTAAACATGTTATAAATACTTGGTTCTTAAGTCCTTTTGGACCTCCTGATAAAACTTTTCCCCCGGGTTTGGCCGCTGCACAAACACAAAGACTTTAGCCAATCTAGAGACTGTGGGATCCCAATTTAGCCAATCACAACCTTCAACAGGCCGTCACTCTGAATCCCACCAATCAGCTGTGGCTCCACTGTACACCCAAACCAATGATGTTTCAGCCAGGAGTATTTTAGGGCGGGACAAGTATTGTTAACTCCGCCTCATACCGCAAGATTATGGCCGCAGACCGAAACGAACCTACCAATACACAGGCAACGAGCGGGATGTAAACTTTGACATTTTCCCACCAAAACAGAAAATGTGTGCTCACAAGAGCATTAACAAATCGTAGTAGACAAGTGAGCGTATCGAAAAACAGTCAAAGACGGATGAAGTAGAGGTATTTTAAAGCGAAAAAGCGAGGTAGAAATCGCCGCTGAAAGTGGACTAGATATTTCGGCAGTGGAAGTACTGAGCCGTTTTTCTCTGCCTGGGGAAGCTGCTTTCTCTTTTCACAACACCATCGAAAAAACACGATATTAAAGCAAAAAAATAAGTTTATCTACTCTATTTTCTTCACCAAATGGTGACTATTGTTCTTAGTTAAGAAATAATTAAGGAATTTTTTACTTACCGGGGGTGAATTTTGTCTCTTTTCTTCGCAAGGATAGAAGTGTGTTCTGGTTGTCTGGCAGTGTCAGATATTTACTATCTCTCACACAATGGAAGCAGAGCGAGCGGGAGCAAAATGGCGCCCGTGTCAATCATCTGTCTCCCACAATGCAATGGTAACATTTGTAAACAATCTAACTTCATTTCCTCAAGTTTTCTCCTTCAAACTCCAACGATGTAGAAAACACTAGATCAAGAAAATCATAAAATAATTACGTTTTCGACTTTTTTTTTTAACGCTTTGCCTCAACATCGTGTGTTAAGAAATGTAAAACACAAAACCAATGAGAGAATATGATAAATATCAGGGAATAAGGCACACTTTGACTTCGAACAGTAGGGAAAGGAGAAGGAAATGGATAACACTTTTAGAACAAACCAAATATTTGTTATTCGCAACATAAATTAGTCCAGATTAATTAAAAAATACATTCAAGTCTAAAGGAAAAATATTTCTCTTTATCATGCTAAAAAATATAATGTAAGTGCGCTAACCGAAATGAAAAAATATTACTTGTCTGTTTTAGTAATTATGGATCTCCGTTATAAGTTCAAACGAGAAACTGAATTTAGATGACAAACATGACAGCTGTGTCATCATATCAGTCCTACTGTAATTGTCTTTTTTACACGAGGTTTCTGATCAGTATATGAAACAGGAGGGAAAACTAAGTACAAGCACAACTCCAAACTCTGCAGTTCTCTTGCCAAACCTGAGAGTTTCTGTTCTTGTGGTGGTGGTATGATTTCAACACATTCTCCTTCATGTTGGTCACTTTTAAGCATTAGACGTTGTACCAAAGTTGGGGTAAGACAATTACACTCATTTTTTAAAAAGCTGATTCATTATATATGCTTTATGTTTTCATAAATGTTCCTCTGGAAAGGAATTAATATTCTTATGCATTTTAGATCCCCCTGTTGGTCAAATTGAGAAAGCCGTGAGGTTTGTGGAGCTGTCATTTTAAAATACATATGGCATTCTGGTCATCTTACATCATCACAGCTGAACCAGGGATTACGTTGCATTCTCTTGATTCTCCTGCAGCAAGCATTTCCTTTTCAAATAACAGCTTACCCCAGAGATTTGTGCTTCATCCACAGGAGGGGGAAATGGACCAAATAACTGGTCAATGCCTGTGAATCTTCAGTTGTTTTCAGTCCCGTTGCACCATGTGTATAAAACAAAAGGACATATCCATGCATTCTGGCTTTATAAACATTTGGGAACAGATGGGTCGTTCCAAAGCACTGAATGTAATTTGAGCATGGTCCTGCAATAAGATGCTACTGTTCCAAAATGTTCCTTGCGATATATTCCACCATCAGTTGTAACTGGTGTTTTTGCAAACTTAAGAAACCAGAGCAACTCAGCCACAAAGTCCAGACCATGTAAAGTTACTGAGCCGGGTCTCCAACTGCAGAGCTGCATAAAGCCACCAACACTCTGCTATTCAGTAAGTCGTGTTGCTCTGAAAAGAAGTCCATCACAGCGCATTTACATCAAAGTTATTATAGTTCAGTTTAGTTTCATTTGACTCAAAGTCATGTAGACATCCCACCTGTCCATCAAAGCCTCATCAGGTAAGCTGTGTGTGTAAATGTAGTTGAACCAATAAAGACTAAATTACATTTAATTATAGGGAACACAATATTGTTTTATTTTTGTCAAAAGTATAGTTTTTCATTTCAGCTAACTGCGATGTTTTGTCACACCTACTTTTTACTGTAATAACTTATTTCAATCATGTAGTAAATAATTGGGTACATGGAGAAAACAGTCATGTTTCTTGCAGCAATGGTCTGTCAGCAGGAATTGGTGTTCAACATCCTGAGCAAGGCAAACTGTAGGAGAGACGGGAGTCTCTTTTAACACTAGACTTAGACTACATTAGAAGATGCGGCTGCGATGCTATGAATGCGGTGCGTCATGAACGTTTTTATTTATCTTTTTCAGAGAGACGGGGAAAGGCTGACTCACACGACTACATGTGGACTTTGAAAATACCACCTGTATTCATCAGCATATAAGTGTGGAGACTTTAAATTTGTCGACGGTCGGTCTTTATATTCAAACTCTTTATTTGCTCAAAGCATCAGTCATCACTCTAGTGACGTCACTAATTTAAGATACACTCGTAACAAGATGCTGGGAAACAAAACGACTTCTGATATCTGCGATTCTGTTTTCAAGAAACATTCAGATCCACACAAAAGCCATGGATTCTATCTCTTCCTGAACAGTTTTATTTATTTCATATCTAACTGTAGATAACTTCTATTTTGAGACGAGTGTTTTCACATTCAAGTACATAATGCCTTACATCAACGCCCCATCTGAAAAGGTAGAGGCTTTACATAAGGCAAGAGGAGCAGAACCTGCAAGCGATATAGAAGTTAAACAGTTACAGAGTACAACCTGGATTTGGACATAGTTGAAACATATTGTAATCCATCCATTATGCTTACCCCGAAAGGGCTTATAGTATAATACCAAATGAATGTACTATACATTGACTTCCAGCCCGAAAAGAAAATTGTCCCACATATCCTTAGAAGAAGAAAAAAAAAAGAACCATCAAGGTGATACGAAACTAAATAACCCACAAAAATCAAAATAATCCTTCAACCTTGACATATCGAGAATCATCATGCATTTATGTATTATGACAGGAAAAATAAAATGTATGGATTGCAGGAACAAAATTTAAGGCTCATCCAAGTTTTTCCCAACAAAGCAGCAACAATGTGTTCGTCCCCACATTGTTCAGAAGGACATTGTTTCCAGCTTTATTCAGTTAGCACAGAAAGTACCATCAATCTGATTGGGGGGTGGGACAAGAAAAACAACCCCTTACAGTTCTGGTGCTACAACAGGCATTCATCCACGTTCCCATCTTTATCCCATATGTGCAAGAACTGTGCCGAGTCATTTGGTCCCTCTTCTAATGAAGAACACGAGTACCAACACATTCCATTAGAAGTCATTGTAATCAGTTTATAACAAAGTTACGTAAAAATGGCACAGTCAGAGAAAATAAAGACATTGACAAGCACTACATTAACTCAAAGTACCCGGCTGCAGGTCCTCATCTAACCTCCTGCTCAGATTCTTCAAAACAAACATGGACACGCTGCTTCTGTCGTATTAGCAGGAGGCCCTGCGTCGACCTACACGTATCCTCCTCCTGAAACGACTTGTGCTGTGACATCCAGAGAGAACGCAATGGATAGAGAAGTACACAGAACTGTTCTGTAAGAGATAGAGTGCATGCATTTCTAAAATGCAAACCTTAGTCCCAGTTGATGCTCATACCCAGCGACACACCATATAAAAAAAACAAAAACCAAACTAAAATCCCTTTTTATGAGTGTTTCTATTTGTATATATAGTATATATAATTTACATTTTTGTGGTTCCTATTAAAAGTACCTCACGTCTTTCATATCATTATACATTTATGACCGGCTACTGTCTCAATCAATCACAACAACAAGACCTCATGGACAATAATTTCAGGTATACATTCAGGACTTTCTGTAAAAAGTCTTACAATATTCTTTACAATTCTTTAAAAATACAGAGAAGCAAAAATATTGGTGATACATCAGTCCACTGTCCTGCAGAGGCTGCTCAACCATAGCTCAGAGTCTTTCTTCTACACAGCTTAAGATTATTTTACACCTCCCCCTAAATGCTTCACTCTGTATGAATCTCTGTCTCGGGCCTCTGCATGGCCAGGCTAGTCTGGATAAAGGCCCCCTGACCTAGAGCTGTGGAGTAAGCTCTGTTGTTGTGGCTCACTGGAAATCCTGGGGCTGGGTAGGAGCTGGACGCTCCATGTTTTTGAACAGGGGCATGAGGCTGAGGTACTGGGTGGTAATCGTCCAAGTTGTCATAGTGGGACTGCACTGCTTTCGTGCTGTGTTTCTGACACGAGTAGTCTCTGTCTAGGTCTGCTTTGGCCTGGCTGTAGTGCTGCTCTCGGACGCTGTGCGATCGCTCGGGTTTGGAGCGGCCGATTTGTTCCCTGGGGGCTGATGACTGATCGTCTGTGCTGTGAAAGCCGCTTGATGTTTTCACTTTGCTCTGGTGGTGGTCAGAATCTGGACACTCGTAACGCGCCTGAAAGTTCCTCTTGTGTTTAGACCTGCTGCCGTCATCTCCGGGCTCATACTTGGCCTCGTGCCGACCGCTCTCCTGCTGATGAGAGAGACTGTGGCTCAGAGCAGAGGGGAGGGAGTGAGAGGACTGGCATTTCTTGGAGCTGCTTTGCTTGGAAAGTGCATCAGGCTTGTCACCCACTCCGCTGCCCTGGACATGCTTGTCAGTCTCCATATACATGAGGGCTTCAGGGTCCGACACCATTTGTCTGGGCAGGTAGCGGCCGTCTTTGCTCTCAGACGGTATCAGCACAGCTTTGCCTGGGTCAGATTTACTGCGCAGGTGCAGGGTTTCATAGCCTGATATATCTGCTGGTGTGAACAAGCCCACGTTGTCATATTGAGAGAGGACGGGGCCTTTAACTTTAAGCCTGGCCCTGCTCTCCCTGCGGATAGAATGCATACGCAACCTTTCGGACTCCTCTGGGTCCCAGGATAAGTAAGCAGCAACTTCTTTGCTCCCATGCCCAGGGGGCATGTCCCTGCTCACAAAACTGTGCTCCTTCCCAGGAGGAAGAATGTGGCGAGTGAGGTAGTGATACCCAGTCGCCTTTCCACCAGGACGCCCAGGAAGTGTTCCTGCATCTCGGCCGCTGTAGGAGTGAAGGTGCCTGACTCTGATAGTGCCGTATGGGTCGATGTCATAGAAAGGCGCCTCCAATGGGCCTGAACCAGAATATGGACTGTAGCGGTACTGGACTCGTCCATTCTCAAAGTAAGGCTGCAGCTGGGTAACATGGTAGTCTGCCTGCGAGGACTGCTGTGGGGGCTGCTGGTAGGCTTTGCACTGGTACACCGGTCGGTGGTAGAAGAACATGTCGTCATCTGGAGGAACTTCAGTCCTCTGGATGGGCACTGAGCGAATGCTGGAAGGAACATGGAGCGAGTGCACTCTGCGGATGGTGGGATAGCCATGGGTTCTGTCATGACTGTACCCCTGGTGCCCAGGCCCTGGGGCTAGGTAAACACTCCTGGGGTTTCCTCTGGACTTGATGGAGTGATGGTAGGACCTGGGGCCTAAAGTGCTGTATCTGTTATCTATTCGGGCACTGTAGGGTATCTGAGGCTCAGACTTTGACACATAGGTGTGTGGAGGGACACTGTCTGGTTGGTAGTGGTGTGGTATAGACTGCGGGCCCAGAGTTACAGACCTCTGGTGGTAGTATGCAGCTCCTGGAGGATCAATTAGGACGGGTTCTCCTTTAGCGTGGTACAGGTAGGCTGGCTGGTGCGTGGAAGATTTACGAGGAGAAAGAGGATGGTGAGGGAGCGCATCCTCCATATGGCCAGGCGGAGGACCTTCACCCAGGATATGGTAGGAGGTTTCACTCTGGCTGAGTGCTGCTGTGGCTAGTTTGCTCTCCATAGTGCGAACAGGAGGGGCAGGAGGAGTGGGTCCATAGGAGTCGTGATATTTTCCAGACTCTGCACAGGGCTGCACTGGCTTTATGGCCTCCCAAGGTTTCTCCACAGGCTCAGCAGAGGTGGGTGCGACTCTTGCGCTAGCCTTTGAGAGATGAGGCTGGGGTTGGACTAATGTCTGGGAATGTGTGTGAGGCTGTGTCTGAGCTGGAGGTTGTATTTGGGCTTGGCTCTGCTGCTGAGTTTGGGTTTGGGGTGGTGGGACTGATCTTTTCAGCTTCTGAGCTGGCTGTTCTGGTGGTTTTGGAAGAACTGGGGGTGGTGCCTTCTCCTCTGGTTTGACCTGAGAAAAAGAGGCCAACACAGGATAAGTCATTATTTATATCAGGTTTAGGAAAAAAAACAAAGAAAGAAAAGAAAAATAAGAGTTGTGCATTTTTTTTTATAATAGCACAAGACTTTTCCAATATGAACTGTAAGTATCTAAAGTATCAGAGTATTTGAATGCAGAGTAGGAGTGGTATACAGTCAATTATTTAAAAAATACCTATATACATACAGGTAGACTTGCAGCCTACACCGAGGATAACTTCTGTCAAAAATAGGAGGTGGTGCTGAGAACATTCTCAATCCCAAAACAGTGAGTTTTGAGATTCACTGCTAGGACCCCTTGGGACCAGCCAACATGATATCCTTACCTCAGGACCATGCTGCTGTAAGATTCCACTCTCCTTGCTGTTGCCACTGGGGGTTGTGGCTGCAGTGGAATTGGATGAGCTACTATGAAGTGGGACTGGTCCTGTCACAGGCTGCTGTCTTTCTGGACTTTTCCTGGTTGGAGAAGTCCGGCTGGGTGATGTGGAGAGTGGGGCACAATTGTAAAGTGGAGTGTCTGGTGGGGAGTCCACTTCTGGCTGCGATGCAGTTATAGAGGACTTGGCACTGTCTGATGGCTTAGTGATCATGCTGGTTAACTCTGGTGGCTGGTGTTTGTTTGAAGGACTGGAAGTGGAGGGATGAGATGAAACTGTGATCACACTTGTAGCAGCACTGTTTGTTGGGGGAGTACTTCCTCGTCCAGCTCCGTCTTCTGAGGCAGTCTGGAATTGTAGGACAAAAGGATGTGGCGAGTCCTGGAAGCTGGAGGCCTCATGTGGCTGCAGAGGGGACAGCGGTGTTGAGGGCTCAGAAGACCGCAGTTGAGACTGAGTGGACACCTGCTGAGCAGACTCAGCCAGGGCCAGGGCCAACATGCGGGCAGCATTTTTAGGAGGTGGAGGAGGAGGGACAGAAGAGGGTGCTGTAGAGTTGAGGGAACAAGGGGTTGGGTCCTTTGAAGAGTCCAGAGTTGTGACTCCTAGTGGGAACACAAAAAACACAAGGGAACTATAGTTGAAGCATGAATAAGCAAGAGAGCTCTAGGTGATTGTGGAACAGGCGGGAAGGTTTTAAGGTGCTTTAAGAGTGGGAAGAGGCGGGGAGTAAGTAAGGTGCTCAGACATCGGAAGAAAAAGGTTTAAGATGAAATCCTTGCAAAGCTAAACCTGGCAAAAAATACATACAAACACTTTACTTTTATTTTCACCTAAAGAACAGGTCGAAAGTATGTATCTCATTCGCTGCCCTACCTTGGTGCTCTTGGCTATTAGCAGCTGGTCCCTGCTGCACGCCGTCCTCTCCCTTTACCTCTCGGCTGTCCACACTGTCAAAGGCTGCCAGTTTAGAATTCAGCTCCATTTGAAAAGCTTCACTTAGCGATGGCTCAGCTACTTTCAGCAATACACTGCCCATCAATGTAGGAGAGTCCTTGCATATCGAAGGAGAAGATAAAGACTGTGGAAAGACAGCCTGTCCAGCTGTAATCTTCCCACGTGTTTCTGTGGACAAAGTGTCTGAAGTGACAAAAGGTGTCAAACTGGCGGCCTTTCCACATTTAATAGGTGACACGGCCTGTGTGGGTTTATCAGTGTACGAGTAAGACGCAGTCAGCTTCTTGTTCTCTGCCTTTTCCCCTGTAGCCACGCTGGTATCTGTGGATAGCGGGGAAGTCAAGCTGCTGATGAAGGAGGCAGAGATGAGATCAGAGCCATTGGTCTTGCCAGAGATGTTGCCCTGGTTCCTCTTTAAAGTGGAGCCCTCAGCCCTGACCGGTGAATCATCCAGGGGGAAGGCATAGGAGGTGTCAGGGAGACTGCACTGGAATGACATGGGGTCGAAGTCCAGGGAGGCCATCCCGATGTCTGGAGGGCTGAGGTCCACGTCTTCACCTGCTGAGCGTGGAGGCGAGATAAGAGCAGGCACACAGATGGGTCCGTCGTCTCCGTCGCTGTCTTCTGTGCCATCCAGGTTATCATACGAGTTGCAGTGCTGCCGGCTGTCCAGCAGCTCGCCGTTAAAAGAGGCTGACAGAGCATCGCTGCTGGAGCGCGGTCGCCGAGGACGGTACACCTTGGACTCGCCTGGCGGAAGAACAGAACACAAACGATAAAGATAACGACTGATTAAGCTTTCTATTCCAAGTTTAAGTGAAGTGGAGGTCATAAATAATTACCTTCAACATTATGCAGGGAACTCAGTGACTCTTCACTTTTGGCTGACCTTAATGTTGCAGTGTCTCCTCTTCCTCCTGAAACACAACCATCAACATTCACTGCTGTCACTTTGGTGTATTTTGTTAAGCTCTTGTTGCTGCACAACGCTGATTAGCTCCAGACAGTTTTTACTGCAGATGCGGCGTGAGCACTCACCAGCGAGAGCCATAGCCTTTAGCTCATTAGGCTCACTGGGATTGCGATGCAACTTCCGCTTGGACATAGAGGAAGACTTGCCCAGGTTAAAGAAAGAACGCCAACTACCTACAGGAGACTTCTTCGACTTGTTAGGCGGTCTCTTCCTATAATAGAAAATGATGATGGACAAGAAAGGCAGCTGGTTTCAATAACTTTCGAAAGTCTTGCAGTCTCACCAAAACACCAGCAGAAGGAGCAACCATGCAAGGTTTTTCCATTATAATAGACATTAATAAAACAGGAAAACAGCTGACCTCTCTGTGGGAAACTCAATGACGGTGTGGAACTTGCCCTGCAGAGCAGCTGGGCCTTCACCCACTTCAATGTACTTGCTGTCTTCAGTGACTGGAGAGTTGATCTGAGCCTGGGTCCTGGCCTGGGCCTCCTCTAGACTTAGAAGTTTTGTTGAGGGTGATGAAACCAGCAGGGACTTTGGCCGTGACAAAGAGTTGTGACCTGACAATGTAGCAGAAAAACGATCAGTGGCAAATTATTTGAATTTAGCTTAATGTGTGCACGCTGGCGGGATGTCTATGTACCTGCTCCCTCTCTTATTAGTGAGCTGAGTTTAGTGCTGAAAAGCACATCAACATGGTTCAAAATGAACTCCACCACTACAGACTGGATTCGAACTTCCATGAAGGCTGCTGTGCCGCTGAAGCAGGCGGATTCAATCTGTTTTGACCTGAGACAACAAGAGAAAACGGGAAAACAGAAGTGAAATTTTCTTTAACTCAGTTAAAGAAAATTGGAATTTGAGTAAAACCATTCTGAGATGAATTTCCAACATGTGATGGCTGCTTAAACCCTTCAATTCAGGCAGAATGACTCATTTTAAAAACCAGACAGAGTGTACTTTGTGTGGCAAACATTAGAAATCAGCCCAGTCTAAGAACCCAGAGTGTGTGGCACCTAAAAGAACAGCAACTTTTATTTCTTATACTTGAAATTAAAAAGATCATTATCGGTGACCTGAAGTGCCCAGCCAGTTGAGCAAATGTACAGATGAAGAGCTACAATGTATTCAACACAATGAAAGAAAGCAGGATGACCTCTCACCTCAGCAGGTTGGGCGCCCACACGATGGCAAGGTTCTTACTGTGCATGTTGGTTATGTAGCTAAATGCTGCCAGGCGGGAAAGGTGCCTCATGAGGAACTCCAAGGTCCTAAGAATCACATATTCAGATTAAACTTGCTCCATCAGTGATGTGCATGCTAACGAACATGATAAAACTATGTCTTTACAGCATCAGCGTTTTGGCTCGGGTCCTCTTGGGCCAGTTGCAAATTTCACACAGTCTGGGAAATTCAATTAATCCTAACACAGACAAAGATTCCACTCAATGCAACAGCATTACAGAAAGCTCTGATTCTAACACCATCAGACAGACAACTGAATGCACAGCCAGTCTGTAACCCTGCAGCTCCTTAGCCTGCCAATGGGGGGCAATGTGCCTCTACACTAACCTGTAATGCGGTGGCGGAAGCTGCTGGATGACGTCATGGATTTTGATGAGTCGTTCTTCGTCTGTCGCTGCTGATACAGCCTCCTTCGAGTGAAAGCAAAACAAGAGATTAGGAGACAGGGAGAGACTGACAGTAATGGGATTTGGCGCTATGTCCACATTAAGCTTATTCCATTGATATCCCAAGTTCATGCTGATATATAGGGCACAGACAGAACATCGGTCTGTAACCGCGAAGCCCCCCTCCTCAGTCTAGCTGCCATAGCAACCAGCAAGTATTTACTTCATCCTGAGGGATGCCTCTGGTGTGCTTGGAGAAAGTTTTTATTCCAAGTCACACACAGTGGTTTGCTGCATTTTTAATGACAGGGTGTGTCGAATGCGGTGCTATTATTTTAGGGGTGTCTATGGCCCATGACTGGAGGAGGAATTTCAAGAATTCCTATAAGATAAACCTGTTTTATTTCTTTTCTATCGAGATCAAATTTGAAAAGTCAGCAGTCAGTCACGCCCAATCCGCAACAGTTGGCAGCCCTGTAGCCCACATTAGTGTTTTACTTACAGAGAACTTCTCGTAGAGCTGGTAGGTGAGCAGTGGATTAGGCAGCTCTCTGAAGTAGAGTTTACAGAGCGAGCCAACACAGTGGATGTCCTGGATGTAAACATCTTTGGTCAAGTCAGGGATCTGCTCAGAGTCAAACTCATGCCTGATGGGAGAGAAAAGGACAAAGCAACAAACTGCAGTCAACAAACTAACATGCGAGTGCTGAGACAGGCCATGAAACGGTTCTACTTTTCAGTAGTGTTTGCAAAGATCTTTTCCCAGAAATGCATCAATCTTTTCTCCATATAATATTATACAATGTCAGAGTGTCACATGGGCTCAGGACTGGCAGAGCAGGTCATCTACTAATCTGAACGTTGGTGGTTCGATCCCCCGTTTTTCCAATCTGCATGCAAGATGCTGAACCCTGAGCTGCTCCTGATGCATTCATTAAAGTGTGATCGTTAGAAAGCATCAACGTGTGTGTGAATGGGTGAGAGAGACATGTTGTATAAAGTACTTTGAGTGCTGAGTCCCAAGCATTGGATGTCGGTCAGTGTGTGCCTCCTTACCGCAATTTCTGGATATTTGAAGCAATTCCAGACAGGCGGTAAATGCCGTCCACCACGCCGTGCTTCTCAATGAATTCCGTGCAGCTCTTGAGGACCTGGGGCACTGTCAAACAAAAACAACGGCAATTCATCATTTTCAATCTTTGCTGAGCAGCAGGACAGAAGAAGATGCCAGGATACTGAGGGTGGACCAACTTTTTTTGTGTTTTCTGATGGAAAAACACTCGGAGCTAGAGTGGACACATACGCATACTGAATCATGCATTTCTTTACCTGGTACTGTTAGGTTGCCTTAAACCATATTCTGTTTTGATGCAGGCAGTCTGTAAGGAAACTCAGCGTGTGAGGCAACCAATCACCGAGCCAGTGATTGTGTGGTAGACGGCTAAAATTACAAAAAAGCTTAGTGTCTCTTCATTCTCCTTCAGGAGCTATGCATAATACAGACATGTTATTCGTCTATGTGAGCGTGTCTATGGAAGATAAGGACAGTGCGTATATGTACGAGGAGGCCTCCCCACAGCTCACACATCATTTTAGATTGACAGAGTGGGACACTTGCTGAAGCAGCTGTTCAAATTCCACATGTAGCCAGAGAGAAAATAAGGCCATTCATTCAATGTGAACAAACAAGCGGATATTCTACCGCACGGGAGAGGACCGAGTGGGAAGAACTTGTTACAAGTATCTCTTTTCACAAAGATGCACAGCATGTGTTTAAATGTGGAAATCACTAGACTGTTTCCTCATCTTTTAAAAGCACTTTAAACTGTTAACCTGGCCTGTGTTCAACAAGAAGTGAAAACCCTTTATCCCTTACTCACGGATGTATCACATGAGCTGGGTTTTGAAAGATGGCATGAAAATTACAAGAAGGGCTACAATGAATCTTTATGTTGTGCTGGGAGCAAGCGCTGTTTCCTACAGACGTCTGTACAATCATACTGTATTTTAGAACCAGAGGAGTCACAACATGATGACAGAAAGAACGCAGGTTTAAGGCACTTCCAAGGCAAGATAAGTAGAATTCATGTGCCTTTTACAGATGATGACAAAATTATTAGCCCCCCTATGAAAATGTTATTTTTTTATTGTTTTAAGTATTTCCCAAGTGCTGTTAACAGTAGCAAGGAATTTTTAATACAGCTTTTCCAAACATTACAGTTTTATTTTGGAACCTTCATAATATTTTTTCTTTGCACTCAGAAACAAAATGACTTCATAAAAACTAAACAGTTGCAGAATCAAAATTTATCCAGGCTGTTCTTTAAGGTGTCCGTTCTGCAGAAGTAGTTGTTCTGGGGTCTTCCTCACAAGTAAACACCTTAACTGTCTGACCGAGCACCATGTGACTGAGACCTCACGTCTCCCCTTACAAGGTAGGGCAGGATTTCCAGAGGTCAGTCCAGCTCCTTCACCCACAAATGTGTGACAGAGCACCCACTGATAGGCGACTATACTATTACATGGTTTGAACTGTGATCGCTGTAAACAAATGTGCTGGCCAAATGAGAATCCTGCACGTCCACACATGCAATGTCATCCATTAACCTGAACAAATGGGCTTTTAAGCTGTTGTCAACATGAACTAAAATTAAGTTACTGATCAGCGCTCAACAACAGAGCAGTATTATTAAGCTGGTCAGAGCTGATGTTAGGGTGTAATCAGGCCACCATTATGACCATTATAGCCAGATAACAGGCTGCAGATGGACTTTCAATACAGCAAACATCTTCAGTGCAAACAGATGAGCTACAAGCTCATATTTGCATGCCGTATGAGGCGGACGCCATTCAAACACAACTTTAAGAGAACAGGTGAAGTGAATAATAATCTGGTTATGCTGCAGTGTTCTTCTGGGACACCTCGGGACCTGGCATTCACATGGATGTCACAGCATCCACTCCTAAAAGCCAAGGACGCCCACCATGGCTACCGCGGGACAAAGTGTCTCCAGCAGGACAGAGTGTCGGCCAACGGGCAAAAAAAGGGGTCTGGACCAACTTCAACAACGACAGCTAAGGCAACCCAGCCTCTAAACTCTCCAAGCAAACTGGAAAAGTAAGATAGATGACAAGAATGCTTACCAGTGCAGTATCCTAATCTAGAAAATGAAAGGTTTTACGTAGGCTGTCAGAGTAAGCTACATAACCGCTCAACCGGGCAACATGTAACCACTCTGTGCACAGACATTTGGACTGTAATTTCCATTAAAATTCCAATATTTGAAGAGCAAAAAGGCTTTTATCAGCCACAATTATGCGATTTGACTACTGATATCATTAACGGTTTCAAACGCTGCAGTTTTGTAATGCTCTGTCACTCACCATCATGTCCCGAGTTGAGGAGGTGTTCTCCCAGGTCACAGCCAAACACCCTCTCCCGGAGGATGCCTCTCTGCTTCAGCTTCTGCTTGGTGGGCCTGGACTTCATGAAGGAGCGCAAGAAGGTGATCAGCTTCCCGTGCTTTTTAGACACTGAGGAATCAGGGAGGGAGGAAAGGAAGGACACATTTTAGATCCCTCACACAGCAATAAGTGAAGGCTCAGATTTCCCACAAGATGCATCCATGCACTACAGCTAAACCCCCAAGATCGCTTCAGGTTGTCCCATTGTGAATTTCAGCTTCATTGTAATGGAAACTCCTCTTTTATGCATCTGTAATTTCCTTAAGCAACGTCTTCATTCTAAAATACCGCCTTCCTGGCAATTACAAAGGAGTCCCTCACATCCATGAGCATCCATTCAAGAGAAGATACCCCCCCATATCAATCAGATAGTCTGTCTGAGAAAATCCATAAGCTCCTTAAATTACACACCAGTTGTTTTCGCTACTTTGAAGAGACGTGGAAACGCTATCCAGTGAATAAGATAAGCTGCCTGTTTGGGAGGACAGAATTCTTGACTGCTAGGATGAGTCGTTTTACACTCTGTGGTCACTTTACTTGACACAGTTGTGTAGACTTGCTTCATGAAAGCTTCAAATGTCCTTTAAACGTGCATTTAGTTCACAACAACATGGAAAAACAAAATGCACAAAAACTCCAGCATGTTTCCATTCACCGCTCACATAAGCATAATGGTATACTGGTGCACTGTGTCAGTCATTGAAAGAGCACAGTGGGTATTCAATAAACTTCACCTTCCTCTTATGTTAGCTTTCTGCTACCATCGCTTATGTTAATGGGTCAGCCAAAAAAAAAAAAACCCTTAAAACAGGGTTCATCATCCAGTTGGTTACCTCGTTAAGCTACCTTATCCATAAAAAGTATGGTTTTATTATTTTTCTTATGGCCCCCAGGGCTTTTGTTACAGTTTACCCTCTCATTTTCAATGTTTTAAAAAAGGTTTTATAATATCTTACTATTACTGAGGAGTATTAGAAAACATCTCTAAAATAAATTTGTTTTATTTATTTTTTTATGTAAATATTAACTATAGTAACATCCGTGGTGTTATGGGTCTGTTTAGACTTATACATATTTACTCTAAGAAAAGGGCAAAAAAAATTATTTTTTCAAACGTTTTGTTGTGAACAATATTGAAACAACAGCGATAGTGCCTGTAAAAACAACCTGAAGAACGCGGAGCCCTGTAACCTCCTCGTCAGATGTATCTTTGGTCGATAGCCAAGCAATATGGATGAAGACAATGTAGGCTATTTTGTATCCTCTGCCTCATCTTCAGCAAAGATACAAAAAAGCTTGGCTTACTAAATCTTCTCATGTTTGTATGCCACAAACTGGTCTGCAAGTCACCAACTAAACTGAGTTAGTCTGTACATGCTTTACATGTCTGTACATTTCCGTCTGGAAATCTGTCCGTCTGGACTTTTCCAGGGAAGCAGTAGGGATAAAGGGCGCCGTTTGTTCAGGGAAGGAGAGAAGCCCCTAACTTCTCTCTAACAGTGTTAGTGAGCTCAGAGTGTGTTTATGATTTCAGTTTTAGCACTAATTGTTGTTTTATAGTCTTATATTATAACGGGGTCGGAACCAACCCCAACGACACAAAGGTCATAATATCTGCCAGAGCTTTTTATTTAATATAACATTTAAAAGGCACTCTTATGCATTTAAAACCTAAAACTGGGTCTGTGTCGACCCTAACAAAGAGGATGGGTAATGCAGAAACAGCGTTGTGATTTCCTTACTGGGAACGTTTTTCATTTTCACATTATATCATCTAGCCACGGATCACTTTAAAACTCTTAAAGCATTATCAGCTGCCCTTCTGTGTACCTCCACCACACTGGAAAGCTTCAGAGTTAAGCCTGAGTCATCACAGAGAATGAAACCATGTCTAATCTTTTGTGTGTCTGCCCTCACAGACGTCAGCGGTCTGCTGTCAGCTTGTATCACCACTTCAGTCAAGACATTCTTTACTTATTATTTTGTTTTGTTTTTTAAGTTGCCTCTTTTTGATCATTATACCTTCCAACCCTTCACACTAACTGAGACCCTGAAAGTTATTTTTTTCTCTTTAACTTGGAGAACTGTTCATCCATGCTACTGAAATCTGACACAGACTGCGTTGATTGAGAATAACAAGCAGTAAGAACCAGTGAAAGTATGAGGAAATCATCTAATACCTATAGTATCTACTGATCACCGACTTCTTGAAGTGAAAGCAACATCTGGAACTTATATATATCTTCCAACTGACTCTTGCCTGAGTGGAAAAACTGATGTGTCGCATCAATTTTAAAAAAATTTGTGTTCCAGGACACATTCCTTCAACCCGTTCTAAATGCAGTCACGATCACAGCCCTTACACTTCTCATGCGTTTCACTGATTTATATTTATTTTACCTTCGTATCAGATTTCTGTTATCTCCAGACTGGAAGAAATGTACGAGTTGCAAATTCCATTAAATAGATGCCGAATCTTTTAAAAAACGAGGCTTCTCTTTGCTGCCTGTTGCCAGACTGCGTTCTGCTACCGCTGCAGTCCAACTAAAAGTAGGCCACTGCTTACCGATGTCAATCGGCAGAAACGAAACAGCCCGAGTGAAAGAGCCGCGTTTGGAAGATGATGTTAAGACAGTAACAATATCTGAGCAGCCGTTTGATTAACAGACGTTGTGAAGACTTTTTATGCCTTGATAGAGATGAACTCAAAGATGTCCTGTTGTATACATCATTTAAAAATAAGCAGCCACTGAGCGAGAGCCACTTGTCAAGAAACCATTAGGTGAAAACGGATTAGAAGCTGCCTCTTCTGCATATTAAAAACACACTATTGAGGCAAACTGCAAACTACGCTGACTTAATTGACGGTCCGCCGAGTACATTTAGATGCAAACATCCAGCTGACAGTAAAAACTAACAAGCTGGTGGGAAAGGAAAGTTACTTTTGAGCTTAATGGATTTTATGGTGCACACAGGGGGCGCAAAGAGGAAGTGTTTCACTGGTACCGACTCTCAGTACCATCAGTCCAACTACTCCACAACATGCTACCAATCCTGTCAATTTGTGCTCACTGACGCTGAATCGTTGTCAGCTAAGGGCTTCCGACTCCAATCAGATAAACTGTGTGCAGCAAAACGTTGAACACTCTGTCTGTAGAGAAGCATTTTAATGAAGGAGCACAATCAGCTCTGAATTGAGAACTGATCGTTCCATTTCAGGAGAAAGCAGAGCTACAGTTTACCCCTCAGGGAGAGATTCCTTCTGCTGCCATGCCCACACACAAAACCGCTGAGACAGCACAGTTGACTTTCTGTTGAGGCATCAAAAAGGGCCTCAAGTATGTTTTGGTTTGATTGTTTGTTTGTAACTATGCAGGTTTACAATGACACGTTCCTTTTTAAACAACTCCAACGTTCTGTAAGACCTGAGAAAGAGAAGTGCAAAAACAACCATGATTCTCTGGAGGACGGACAGAGACTCCCATCTGCTCACTGTCAAAGGAGATGACAGCCCGGGGGCTGAGCGTGCTCGGCACTGGAGCTGAAATCCAGCTGGTTAAAAGGCTTTTAGTTTAACGATAGTGGGACTGATGTAGGCTTTAAAAAAAACTCTCTCTGACATTAATTACATGATTTGTAGCTCGTGGCACCTAAGGGGGTAGACCAGCGACTGGGTGTCCCAACGGGAACATTTTTAAAACCAAAGAAAAACTGAAGCCGCACTCACAACAAGTTTCTCACCACTCACAACTGTGAACATGACAGCTTGTCTCAAATAATGCTTCAGACCATCAACATAAAAAAGGACATTAACATTTCATTACATGTTTCAGATAGCTTATACCTTATCCTAGCACCTTTGTTGCACCACAGTAACAACATCAGAGCATCTGCTTCTTGAGAAAGTGGTATGCACTTCCATTTCCTTTACTGCTTCAGGCATAGGTGGATGTCCTGGATTTCTTATTTTTGTTATTAGTTTCCATTCTCTTCTCTGACCGCGCAGCCTTGGCTTATTACACCAAGGTCTGGGGGTGGAGACTGAATTGGGTGGTCATTTATATAAATTGACAAATAAATAATCACAAGTTGGGGTGCACAAGAGCTTTTAAATATTACGTTCCAAGTTGTTATGACTCTAGCATGAGTTATTACTATGTATGAAACAAAAAAGCACCAATGCTGTATCCTACATTGCCCATGATGCCGCTGGACATTATTTCAATAGATCCTCCCCATGAAGTAAAGTTTGAATTGTGAGCTGCAATTGTAATAATTTCAAAGTAAGGAAACGGCTCAACTCAAACTCAGATGACATCAATATCTGATGACAATTCTGCTACAGGCCTTGCAACGTTGCAGCCACCCCCAGCCCCTCTGGGTTCTTATTTAAGTTTTAAAGCATGATCTACATTAACTTTAAATTCAGGAGAACATAAAAAACTGCATGTAAAGCAAACAAATGAAAGGTTTTTTAAAAACCTTGCCCTCCTTGGAAGTTATATCTCTATGACCTTCTTTGCTGCGATGCCTCTCTTTTGATCACATCTCTGTTCACTCTGATTTGACAAAACTCTGCCTGAGATCCAGCGAGCATATGCAACGACTGACACGAAGAAATCATGAGAGTCCACGACTGACTCTTGCTTCCACAACAGATATGACAAAGCTAAACACAGAAGAGGACAGTTATAATGTCCCAGGGTGACTGACAGGTTTCAGTTACTGCCCTTAACAGACTGTAACTGTGACGAGCCCTTTCCCCAAGAGACAGGCTGTGACAGGCTGGACTAGGCAAAAAAGGAGGCCAAGCATAATTGTAGGAACAATTAGCAACATAATGGCAAACATCAAGCTTCCTTAACGCTCTCAAACCCAAAACAGACCACCTCATTCCTTTTAATTAGCAGGGAGCTTTTCACAGGACACAGATTGGGGGAAGATTGCAGCTTCAGAGCAACGCTAGAGTGCTACTGCTTCCAGGCAGAGCAGAGCCCGGCAGCACACTCAAGCCTGAGACATTTAATACAACAACTCTGTATTAATGTTCACTGGATACACAACCATTGACAAGTGTGGATACAGCTCACTGGGGCGTCAGGATGCTATTATTACGTTAGCTAGGATCCCCGAGAGAGTGGAATGGTGGGGAATTCAGACACTGGCCCCTCCTCTTTAGCACTCTGTGTAGATCATCAGATTCAAACATCTACGTGCTCTGAGAATAAAGTTTCCAGCTGAAATTTGTTTCACAGATGTGCCAAAAATATATTGGTTTACATATTAGTGTATTCATCTTAAAGTCAAATCTTCACAGGCCACCAAAAGTATCTGTAAACATCTGCGAATTTCCAAGTTAGCACTGTGCACCAACTCATCAAAGCAGCGCCAGAAAATAGAAACACACACACTGCTTTCATTGTGTCTTGAAAAGTTCGTATTATACTAGGAGGAACCGCCAGAAAATTATATTAACTGTATGAAAAAGGGACATTTGTCCACTGAAAGGCAACTACTACAGAGAAAATGTCTGCATTACTTGTAAAACTAATACAACATAACAGTAGAAGATGCTGTGCTTACAGCTATTAACAAATCACATGTTGGTGTTTCTGCATGCCTGTTCACTGTGCACAACAGAGCAACCTGTGCCTATTACAAGGCAATGGTGAGTGATAGTGACCCTTTTGGACAGAAGGCCCAAGTGTGCAATGGTATCAGGAGCAAAATGCCTCATTGTTTCATCTCATGGGGAGGGAAGAGGGAACAGAGGGGTGGATTTAGCTGGGTTCTGTTTGGCCAAGCAATTATTGTTTCAACCCAAAAATAAATAAGTAAATGCAATGTATTCATTTCCTAACATTCTGTGCAGTTTGACCTTAATAATAATGTATATAGGCAAACATCTGATATTCTTACATGAATACATGCTGCTGTATGTTCTGACTGACAGAAAGTGTTTTTATTCTATATTTGCAGGTGGTGTTTGTAATATATCTGTATGTGGGCTCAGGGCTGCCCGAGTATTGTACCCAATTTTTTCTAAGCCCACTTTTCTTCACTGTTATTTTTTTTTAATTATTAAATGCTCCGATTTCTTCACACCTTTATAAAACGCTAATTTCAAACGTTTATTTTTCTAATCCTGCTTTAGAATTATACGCACAGTTTCCAGCATTATACAGCTCACTACACCACCACTAAACATGTCAACGATGAAAGTAATAGCACCTTTCCAACAACAGAATAATATCTGAAAGTGTCGGAGCTTTGCAAAACTGAATTTATGACAAAGCTGCATTGGTGTAAACTGCACACGTGTTGCTAATAAAGTGCTCGCTCAGTGTATATTCAAATTCCAGCGATAGAGGACTGAGCTGTCTTTGGTTCTGAGTAATCATCTGCCGCTAAATGTTTAACCAGATAACACGTCTACATCCTATAAACCACATATTTCAAAGGCTGACGCAAAGCTTCCCTGAAGTGCAAGTTCAGAGATATAAGATGACATTACACGAACATTTACTATGTAATTATACGTTACTAGAACCTAACACACTTAACACAATTAAAGAGAGAGGAACTGGAAAAATACGGAGTCATACAGCACAAAATATTTCCCCTAATTTCTTTAAAACCCAGGACTAGCCTTACGTCATCCAAATCCCTTAATCTATATAAAAACGAGAGGAAACCCCGAAAGTTTCCGAATAAAGGTTAGCTCCACAATGTGAACTCGAAACAAATCAAACGCATTTCCTTACCTCTGTTCCATATCACTGGACCTGCCTAGAAGCGTTATGACAGTTTTTCCAAAGTCCAAAGTACAACTTGGCTTTTTCTTTCGCTAAAGTCGCACCTGTACAAAACGACGATGAAAACTCGTCTAAAAGCACCGAGGTCTCGTCAACCAAGACATTAAAAGTTTAAAGTTTAAGGCTGGAGAGCAGTGAAACACCGCAGACTTTATTTTCTCGCTCTGTCAGAGTCCGAATACAGCTGCAGCCTATCGGTTTACAACCACGCCGCTGATGCCTTCAAATGCTCCCGGACACATGGGCTTTCGTAGCTTTTACCGGTTGTTTCGGACAAAAATAACGAATTATTATTAATTATTAATAATTTTGTTAACTTGGAACAAAAGATTAAGCTACTTTGATGATTGATTAGACGTCATGTCCTGTAGGTGTTTGTAGCCATCTCTACTAAAGCCTTAAAGTGAATTTCCCTTAAATACTGCCTTTGAACTGCGCTAAATACCCAATACTTGTAACAGCATTGAAGGCAACACCGGCGTCAAATCAGGCAAGAGGTGCTTGCACAGTGGAAAATGCTACTTCATACGACACACTCCTAACAAGCAGCATCCCAAGTTTTATTCTTCGTAATATTCAAGACCGTCAAAGGTAATTTAAAAAAACAAAAAAAACAATAACTCGGTAATTAGTTTTTGTTGTTGTTTTCTTTTTACTGAGGGTGGATTGGGTGCATTTGAGAGACTATGCTGGTACGTAAATGGTTGAGCTGAAGCAAATTCCAAAATGACTTCCTTCTTGTTCTTACCCCCCCCTCTCCCACCAGGATCATTTCAGAGACCTCCCAGCCTGACACAATCAAACCAGATACACAAGACCGACTTGCCCTGTGCCTCTGGCCGACTGACCTCAAAAAGACACTCAAACACTTTAAGTGTGGTTAAAAAAACCTGTAAGTATTTAGCTTAGCCATGACGTTATGTCAACTCTACCCTCTAAAGACCCCCTGAAAGCATTATCTTGTTATTTCATTAACTAGCTCAGTCCCTCAGCAAACAAACACTCGGAGTCAAAATAAAACTATTATTTAACTAACTGTTGCTGACCCAGGATCACAAGACTCCAGGCAGCCCGATTCACTGCACGTGACTGCTTTAAGCTGATGCATATTTAATGAATTACAGACACATTTCCTTGGATAATTACAGTACGTGCACCCAAGTCCTGAACTGAAGTATACACTAGTTCTTTGCAATGCATTCCCATTCATTTGTTTTTTCCCCTTATGAACACGCCTGCACACAACAGTTCAGAGGGAAGTTACTCATCTGCTGAGCTTTAAAAAGATACAGTAGCTTCTAATTTCGTGTATCAGATGTTTGAGTTTTTCTGAGCATCTCCAACAAAGTGTCCTCCCCTTTGAAGTTCCCAGTATCAGAAGCTGATAGCCCACGGTGAGAGCCAACACTACCTTACAGTAGGTACGCATTTACCACTATTTAACACTATTTTATGTTGTTTACCTACTTTAAATCATTCAAATTTAGCAGTGGCATTCTGTATACACGTCAGTATTATCAGTTTAAAATTACTGGAGGAACTTTTTTCTGTAGAACATTTAGTTTTGCAACCTCTTACGTACAGAGCAGAGGCCTTTACCACTTTCTTTCTGAACTTCCTACGAGAAGGACCTCTAATAGAAGCCATGGGGCTGAATAAACAAGACACAGTGAGCATGGAGCTTTGACCTTTAGGACAAAACACATGACAGAACACCTACAGAGCAGTAGCCACACATGCAGTGAGATTCAGAAAACGCAGTTCATAGATTTTAAAAAATTGTAATACTTTTATTTTATGTGGTTTGAGACTGCTTCCACCTTCCTGAGTGCTATTAATATTTACACTGAAATCAATATACAAGGAAGGAAGGAAGGAAGGAAGTCTTGGTGTAGTCTTAGTAATAACTGGATGACATGGGGGGTCTTCAGCTAATGCAGCTCACCTGAACCTTCCAGGCTATTAAAAGCTGGCTCAAATGAGCTGTTCAGTTTGTGTCTTCCACTTCCAATGTATGTGTTTTAAAAGGCACTTTAACCACCAAACAGCTTAAAATGGGATGAGAAAGTAAAAATATTTACATTACACATGAAGAACTTTCATTTAATATGTACAACTCAACTGAGACTTTAGCTTATCTGTCTCCTCATAGATCTTGCAGACAGGAAGTAGTAAATTCCTGCCCTGCTATCTTGTACCATATAACAGGATGAGAACTTTGTGCTACATTAAGCATCACACAGCTGGTATTTTGCATGGACATGAATAATCCATTTGACTTCTGGAATGCCAGAAGTACAAGGATGCCAAGTTAACTGGACAGGAGAAGAACACCGTGCTGTCTGAAACATAAACACGGTAGTAAATATTAATTCTTACAGTTTGGATACATGGCTCAATGTTTTTCTGTCGCACAGTTATCATGAGAAATGTATTTCTTTAATGAGGCTCGTGTGTGTCAAAATAATGTTGCAGTGCACTGAAGCGTGAAAGAAGTCTAACAAGTAAGGATCTCTATTAGCAAATGTTTTCTGTGTCACTGATGCAATGACCTTCCTTACACACACAGTCAGTTTACAACATAACCTGACTTGTTAGTACGTAATCCAAGGCACCACCCATACAAAGGTGCAGTTTACAGCAACAGTGTCTCATTGACGCTGCAGATAAACACATTACATACTTGGACAGTCTCACAGCACCAGGAAATGATCTGAGATCCTTTGGAACAGGAGACAAATCTAACTCTGTCTCACACATTCTCTCCTCATTTCCCTCACATAAGCAGCTGTCTTGGCTCATATATGCTCACAGCTGCCCAAATCACTGGTCCCCAGACATGATGAAGCCTGCACTGAGGAGGGGGATGGGGGGGTGCATCTGGGTCAGTAACTGGTAGGTCTTATGGGTTGTCTGGGGAGAAAAGAAGTCGAACCTTCCTTGTTTATTGAAAGTTCACAACTCTTTTTTCCCCCTTTACCATGAAGCTAGTACAGTTTGATCCCAGTTTCCACTGCAACACAGGGCGAGCACACGGTATGAGGGATTAATAGGTCCTAGCTTGTATGGTCTTTATTTTAACTGGAACAGCACAGCGTGTTAACAATTTCCATCATTTTACTGGGAAGCGGCAAAGGTTAGTGGTGAACTGCGTTGATCTGGGCAGCGGAGGCATATTTTTCCAATGTTGTGTGGCTCCCTGCAGGAATGTGCTCTTTCAGTCACCATGGAGAGGGAGACAGATTCTTACTTTTGCAGGACAAAGCTTAAAGCTCAATGGATGGGTTTACAGGCCTACACACTGTGAAAGGATTAAATAAATCAAGGCTGGCTGGGACCTAGCACCACGGTACCCCTGCCATGGCCTTACAGCTTTGACCAAACAGACGCACACAAACAGCTGGCCCTCATCCAGACAGGATATTCAGCAACAATGAGTAACCTGGCTCACCCCTAGACTGATTTACATACACCTAAAGAGGCCATGGCAGTGAAAAGAACAGGGGCTGGAGGGGGAAGACTGTTCACTTACCCCCCAAATCTATTTGCGAAACTTAAATATATTAAGCAATGCTATTTTCTTTTACAGACAGATGATACAATGTGACATATTTAAACACACCCATAAAATATCCACATAGTAATAAGGACTTTGGAGTGAAAGAAAGAAGTGTAACAAATTTAAATGGAAACATGAGTTATTTGCATTTGACAGATGTTTTCATAACAAAGATAATAATGTGCCGAGTCAAATGAAGAAAACTATAAACAAACACTGCAAAAACCTCCACACTTCCACACTATTGTGGCTTTACTGGTAATATACAATCAGATGGTCCACCATCAGAGTGTGGAGGAAAGACTGTGTTAAAGGTCAAAGAAAAGGTTTAAAAGAGCAACACCAAAAAAGTGCACAAGAAATAACAGCACGTGTTAACAAGTGTACTGTGACAGGCACACAGACTAGTCCTAACAAGGTGACACAGTGCAAACACATCACTCAAGGGAGAAGAGTTCATTTTTGGTCAGCAGGTGGTGGTGGTGCAACACACCAAGGGGGTTTTTTGATTGCTTTTTTTGGTCTACCTGAACTTATGCTGTAGTGGTTTAGCGGGTCGGCCACCCATGCACTGTCCTGTATTACACTCTCCATCTCCAAGTCTGCATGCATCCCGATGGACAGATGGGCCAACAGACATTTGGATGGATGGATGGATGATGGAGACATGAGAGAATCAGCAAAGGGAGAGAAGCACTTCAAGTTAGAGAGCAGATCAACTGTGTACTTTGGAAAACTGAGGAAATGACACTTTAAAAGAGCAGGTAACAGAACACATAATTATAGTTGTAGTAATGAATTATACTGAATGAAAAAAACTACATGAATTTAAAAAAGTGAAAGAAGTTCAGTTTAACTTTGAAGTTATAATCCTTAGGATTTTTATGAAATCACATCTTTTTTTAAAATTACATACCTACACATGAGGTAATGATTATACTGGCTTGCAGATGCACACACAAACAGCTATGAACAAGAAGTGGCTTCTTTAATTTCTTTTCAAATTTGCGAGAGAAGCATGCATATCCCTCACCACCTTATCAGAGTAAAGTGGTCAGGTACAATGTGGGTTGGGTGATGGTCAAGGGCGGGGGGCTGTGGAAACAGTCTTTCCAAGTGCAGCCCCCATGAGGGGCTGGAGGGGAGTCTGGTCAGAATGAAGTTACCCTCGGTGAGCAATACGTCCTGAATGTCATCGGCAGTTATGGACTGAACAACAGTTCAGAGTGCCCAGCCTACTTGGAGTTGCTGGGTGTGGTGCTGGAGGGTGCTTCACCTGATGTCATTGTCCTACTAAGAGACGTCAATGCTCACCTACACAATGACAGTGAGACCTGTAAGGGCATTAGGATGAATGGCCAGATTGAGTTGAACCCAAGTGGTGTTCAGTTATTGTTGTTATATGTTGCCAACTGATCACTACCCAGTGATGTGATGGAACAGGTGGTGGGAGAGAATGCTAATTAGGTCAGGCGCACCCAAACGTATCGTGAGGGTGTTCTGGGAGTGTCCCAGGAGTGTCCCAGGCTCTCATCTCAATTTCCACCTCCAGTAGAACTTTGACATCATCCCCATCATCCCAATGAGCTGGCTGTAGCTCAGGAGGTAGAGCAGGTCATCAGGCTCAGCAGGCTGACTGGAAGGTTGGTGGTTCGATCCCCTGCATGCCAAATATCCTTGGGCAAGATGCTAACCCTAAGTATGTGTTAGTTAGAAAGCACTCAATAGCATAGAAAAAAGTGCTTGTGTGAATGGGTGAATGTGGCATTTTGTATAAAGCTATATAGGAATCAATCCATTAATCAGTCAGGCCATAATACATTAATGTTTCACACCCTCATTATTGAAGGAGGCGCTGCGAAGTGTTCGGATACTGTTGTGCTGTCCTATAAGCAGACTGTAGACAGTGGAGCCATCAACTTGAAGGCAGGCCAAGCAAAATGCGGTTTTTGCAGTAGCTGATCTAAAAACTCTTTTGTAGGAAACGTTTGGTGAGCCCATTGAACAAGACTTTCCATCTGCCAAAACTGACTCAAGAAAGGCAAAGCAGTGCTCTACTCACAAACTGTAGTACAGGGGCAACTCTGCTATCACTCTATAACCTCCTATAACCTCTGGGTGGGTGAGCCCCTGGAGTGTAGAGTCACCCTGTTCCTTAAGACCTTGGGTGTTACAGGGCCGTGTTAGCCGACACGCCACTGAAATATCAGGTGGACATCTTGGGCAGTGCCTGTGGAAGACTGGAGTAGTGATCGTCATCCTTAAGAAGAGGAACTGGAGTGTGTGCTCCGACTACACAAGAATAACACTCCTCAGCCTCCCTAGGAAGCTCTATGCCAGAGTACTAGAGAGGACAGTCCATCTGTTAGCCAAACTTTGGATTCGGGAGGACCAATGTGGTTTTTGTCCGGATCATGGAACTCTGGATCAGGTCTTTATCTAATCAAGGAAATTCAAGTGTGGATGGGAGTTTGGCAAGCCAGTGGAAGTGTAATTTTGTAGACTCTTCTCAAAGTCTACAAATTACAACATAGCAACAACACAGGCAGACCCATTCCAGGGTCTGCCCGTCAGCCTGCAGTGAGCTCTGTTGTCAGATGGAGGCAGTGTATAAAGCATGCATTACAACCGCTCTGTGGGCCACTCTTGCTCGTGTTGTTGCTCCATCAACCAGGGGTGCCTTCAGAATGCTTTGATAGGGGTGGGCCACTAAAGGTATTAGGGTGGCACATAAAAAAAAGGAATGAAATGACTGCAAGTCAGCAAAAACAACTTTTGATTAGATGAATAATGGGGTGGTTTTTATTGAACTGGTTCTAGTGATGGAAGATAAATATGACAGCAATTTCTTTTGTTTATTGCCCGCAGAATTTGGGGAGCTAGTTTATGAAACATTGTTAGTGCCAATAAATCAAACAGGACTAAAATCTTAAGGATTATAACTTTACTTATGCTCATCAAATTTGTGATGTACAAAATCATAAAAAAAAGTGTAAATGTGAAAATATTTCTATATGTATGTGCGTGTGAACAAGAGAGGGTGGTGTGAGCAGACAGGCAGGTGGAGTGTGTATACCAACACGCACAGGGGGGAAAGAGACTCCAAGAAGCAGGCGGCAGGCCAGAGCAGGGGGAGGCTGAAGCAGAGGAGTCACAGTCAAATGCAACAAATCAAAACACATGCCAACACTACTGTACATCCATGTGCAATGAGATAGCAACAGCATTAATGATGTACTGAGACAGTGGAGAGCAAACGATGCACATTTTGAAACATGTACAAAGACATTCCACTTTTTAATCTGTGACTTATAATAATACTCCTGAGCCAAGATATTCTCGTTTAGTGTCCTGTAAATACTACAGTTGGCCATCTGCACGGTTTCAGGAAACAAAGACTTCAGCTTAGGGCTGTGCGATATGACCAAAATCTCATATTCCGATATAAGACATTTATCGTCCCGACAACGATATATATCACAAAAATGTTACATTTTCTGTAAATTCTGTGAATCTCAGGCAACTTGACTTGTGTGTTTTCAGCTGGGCGTCGTGTACCTGGAGTCGAGTGTTTTGACCGATGCGTGAAACCATACATTTTTAGACATAAGTCGTAACGGCCGCCTTTTTCTTTGTATTTATTACACAGACTGCTGCGGGGAAAAGCCTGTTCTAACGTTTGAGTCTAAGGTTTATTTTGAGCACCTGACAGCTCTTTTTTGCTTACATTACAAAAATGGTTTTGAAATAATATGAAGATGCTCAAACAGAAAAACATTAAATGCAAATATATTAAATATAACTATTTACAGAGAGACAGGAATAAGAAGGACCCTTAAAGTGGAAGAGCCTCAGGGAGAAGGAGGAGAAAAATAAGAACATTGTTTCTGCCCTGGAGAGCTGCTGCCTCATCAGAAAACTACTGATTGCTAGAATGAATGGCTTTGGCCGGACCCTTTGAACTGGGTCAGAGCATCACGTCACCAGGCTCCGTGACATATTCGTGATAAGCGCGAATGCACAAAATGCACCACACAAACTGCAGCGCGTATTTTACTTTGCGCTTCAAATGCATCAGTTGCGCTACTTGGTTGCGCGAATCAGACAGAAAAGCGTTTTCACGACGCAAATCTACTTCTGAAGTTTCGTGCGACCCCCAGTCGCGCTTCATCATGCTCCTTCATTGACTTTACATGTAAACCTGAAGCTCTGGTCGCGTCTATCGCGTTCAGTGTGAACGCACCGTTAGGTCCTCGATTAGTTTTGACTGGTCCTTCTCAACAGGATCTTCAGCTTTATTGTGAAAGGTTTATGTGGAAAATAAACAAGCGGACTGCGGAGCCACACGCTGGGTTTCCCGTCATTGTTGCTAACGACAAAGCATAAAAACAGTCGCTTGTCCGTCCGTAGTGTGGTTATTTTAAATATAATAGAAAGAGAGAACTTTAAGAAATTAATATAGCCACTACAGTGACCATCAAAACGATATAAAATATTGCTGTAAACAGTTTATGTTGCGACACCATGAAACAAACGATAGCGTAATATGAACGTTTTCATATCGTCATCCTATATATATCGAACAGCCCTACTTTAGCTCATACACTGAATAGAAACCCAATCATTGAAGAATTAATCAACAATAAGAGGACAATCTGGTGTCTATATCAAAATCACGTTCCTGACCACGTGCAGATATTCTGATTTCAGAAATAGGGCTCATGCAAAAAACAAAAACAAGCATTGAGATATTACTTAAAAGCAAGGGAGTGGGACAGCAGGCACAGTCTAGCCTCGGACTGAATAGAGTGCTGTGTGTGCACTGCAACAAGATGCATTTGGTATTAGTCACAATCTGGAAGGATCAACAACATTATGCTTGATACTTGAGCTGCACATCAGATAACATGGGCATCGAAAAGCTCCAGAAAGCCCACAAGCAATAACCACCCTCTCTACTTTAACGGTACACTTTATTTTTCTTCAATTTCTTCTTTTGTCTTGTGTCCTCACTTAACAGAGACCCCAGAATGAGGCTTTGGTATGGTTTGGAAAAGCAGCTCCACTTGCCCAACCCAATGCCAGCGGGCTGGCTGTGACGCTGAGTCATAGTGGTTGAATCAATGTTTAAATTTGGAGCATGTGATGTGGATTTATTCAAGACATCTTACAGCAATAGGATCTGAGCAGCTATTTCTGATGACAATGTTTAGCTCAAGCCGCTAAAAACACTGTCGAGTGCTCTCTTTGATTCTGAGAGGGTTTGTGTTATACACTTGTCTTTGACACTCTCTGGAGTGTGCTAAAGAGCTTATCTGTTTGCTCTGGACAGCAATAGATTAGCAGTTATTTGCAGAGGATTTGCATATGGCTGAGTCAATAAATCATGATTAAAGGCCTCTTTCAGCTGATCATGTGTCAGAATTACAGGCTTCCATTCACAGTAAAATCATAACCTGCTTATATATTAGACGTCTGTAACAGAGTTCTTATTGTTCCATTTCATTTTAGATTAAAAGTATCAACTACAATATTACCAACAAATATTTTTTCCCCTGCTGCATTGTAAAAGGATCAAATAATGTGAGAATATTCACTAAGGATCTATTGTTTTTAATACCCAAACATTAAACTGACCCAAAGAGTCTGTTAGACCACTGCATGCACACTAATATATACCCAAAGTCAAATCACTCACCACAGATCGAACTCTTTCCTGAAACTTCAGCGATATCAGTGAGACATTAACCGCCATCAGTGATAACGCCCTTCTAACACACTTCCTGTTAATAGTTTAAGAGGAGAATAAGTACCTGGTTTTGGCACTGAGTTGGTCATGGACTGTGGCACTTTGTCATTTATGAGCTCCACACACTCACTGGGGAAGAAGCCAACCTGGAAAGAGTTACAGCACAGAGAGAGGTGGGAGGAAATACAATCACATTTTAGAAGACAATAATGGCACCCAAGGGCATAGAGATGTTAAGGAGTGGTTGCCATATCAGTTATATGATTTATGGCTGATTTTTACCATTTTGTCATCACATTACATAAACATTTCCCTTCTAAACTGAAGCAAAACTCAGATAAAATCATTACAGTGGGTCATTTAGGTTTGTAGCAGGTTTTACATTTGAATATGATCACATTAACTTCAATTAGCAAAAATAGACATTCAGGTTACCCAAGGATACAAAAAAAACAGTGCAAATAATGTTAGCAGGTCAGATTACATGGCAGTCTGGAAAAAGTGGGATTCAAAAGGGTCTGTTTATGACTCAGATTAAAAACAGGATGGCAAACCGCCTTGTTGGTTGATGACTGCACTGATTTTTTTCTGCATTTGCTGACCAATTGGAAGTAGTTATGGGATTCAACAATGAAGGGTGTTGCATGCTCAGCCTCTGGGTGAATCCTTTCAATCACAAGGCAATTGCACACGTCACCTGGTGGGTGGCACTCTCTCCAAACGATGGAGGCCTAACTCTGACTTAATACATGCAGATAGACTGAGCAAAACTCATCTACACATGTCAGTGTAAAAAAGGAACTAGAACCAGGTTTCCACCTGGATGCATTCTCACTGTATTCTTACTGAACATAAAAGCGAGGTTGCAGAGCACCTATATTATCTTGCAATTAAACCAGCATCCTGGAGAAACCACGTCACCATTTCCACAAAATTTCCCAGGTGTGGGACTAATAAAGGATTATCTTATCTTAGTCGCAGGAATTTCACTTTCACTTTCAAATCTATTGAGCCCATTCAATCCCAACCTGCAACCTGACAGTGCTATCCCTCAGCCTCCTCGTACGTACACCTAAGGTATCAATTTGAAACTCCTACATCACCTCGTTCAAGTTATCGACAATATCCTCCCATCAGCCTTTTACGGATGGGGTAAAAGAAAAACAATACAATTGCAAGTTCATTGCACATCAACACTCCATTTGTACATAGTCACTGTGTTCCCAAGTGTGACTGTAGTTTACAGAGCTACAAAGCCTGTAAAGAGGAATTAAAAGCCACCCAGTGTCAGAGCAGTGAAGTTTCAAAGACTGAATGCCATGTCAAGAGAAACTGTCATTGAGGATTTTACTGTGGGCCAGCCCAGGTGGACCAGACTGTGGAAACCAGTAAAATGTGCGTCAGAACCCTGATAGCAGAGTTTTGGACACGTTGCAGTAGCCTATGTGGCATAGTGGCACAGTAGCCTATTCTAAATAAGATTCCCTGACGGAAAGGAGAAGGAAGGCTTCAATTCAGTGACAGAATAAAAAAAAGTAAGACCAACAACCATGAGCTCTGTTTTGTTGCTCTTAAATCTGAAAGAATGCGGACAGTAAGAAACAAAGCTTGCAAGCTAGTTAAAGCACACAACACCCTATGCTGTGACATGCAAACTAACATGCCTCCCTCTCCTCACACTCTCCTGCCTTCCTGCATCACTACCTGGTGTTTGAAATCCTCCAAGGGAGTTTTACTGTTCACTTGACATTTACTCTGCATATCTTCTTTTTTTTTTTTTTTTGGGGGGGGGGGGGGGGGGGGGGGGGGAGCTGCTCTTTACCCATTATGGGTGTTTTATTATACAATAAAACACAGGAGTATTAGTGGTACAGACAGGCCACTTCTGGCATCATCAACTGCCCCCTACTGGTGGTGCAGCTGGTGTAAACTGTACTCCATCAGTTCTACCAAGACATCCTAGGTTTGAGTTTCACTTTGCTTTTACTGTTAACAAAGTTCAAATGTGACAAACTGAGTGAACCTTTCATTCATATAATACATCTATAAGTATAGACCAGCCTACATGTGTTCAAGTGTTCAGAAACTCTAATCCAGAGGAAGCTAGTTATTTGTAGCTAGTTAAACATAAATGATCAGTAAACATCCTGCTAGGGCTGGACTATTCACCAACATCACATAACCTTTAAAATATAGGTTCTCAAACTAAATGAGGAACAATTAGTTCCTCATCGCTGTAATCACAATAGGATCTGGTTATGGTCAGGAAGCAAAAACTATACATGTGGGTATGTGGGGATTGTTCCAGATCCTTTCATAGACAAACTACAGGGAGTGCAGAATTATTAGGCAAGTTGTATTTTTGAGGAATAATTTTATTATTGAACAACAACCATGTTCTCAATGAACCCAAAAAACCCATTAATATCAAAGCTGAATGTTTTTGGAAGTAGTTTTTAGTTTGTTTTCAGTTTTAGCTGTTTTAGGGGGATATCTGTGTGTGCAGGTGACTATTACTGTGCATAATTATTAGGCAACTTAACAAAAAACAAATATATACCCATTTCAATTATTTATTTTTACCAGTGAAACCAATATAACATCTCCACATTCACAAATATACATTTCTGACATTCAAAAACAAAACAAAAACAAATCAGCGACCAATATAGCCACCTTTCTTTGCAAGGACACTCAAAAGCCTGCCATCCATGGATTCTGTCAGTGTTTTGATCTGTTCACCATCAACATTGCGTGCAGCAGCAACCACAGCCTCCCAGACACTGTTCAGAGAGGTGTACTGTTTTCCCTCCTTGTAAATCTCACATTTGATGATGGACCACAGGTTCTCAATGGGGTCCAGATCAGGTGAACAAGGTGGCCATGTCATTAGTTTTTCTTCTTTTATACCCTTTCTTGCCAGCCACGCTGTGGAGTACTTGGACGCGTGTGATGGAGCATTGTCCTGCATGAAAATCATGTTTTTCTTGAAGGATGCAGACTTCTTCCTGTACCACTGCTTGAAGAAGGTGTCTTCCAGAAACTGGCAGTAGGACTGGGAGTTGAGCTTGACTCCATCCTCAACCCGAAAAGGCCCCACAAGCTCATCTTTGATGATACCAGCCCAAACCAGTACTCTACCTCCACCTTGCTGGCGTCTGAGTCGGACTGGAGCTCTCTGCCCTTTACCAATCCAGCCACGGGCCCATCCATCTGGCCCATCAAGACTCACTCTCATTTCATCAGTCCATAAAACCTTAGAAAAATCAGTCTTGAGATATTTCTTGGCCCAGTCTTGACGTTTCAGCTTGTGTGTCTTGTTCAGTGGTGGTCGTCTTTCAGCCTTTCTTACCTTGGCCATGTCTCTGAGTATTGCACACCTTGTGCTTTTGGGCACTCCAGTGATGTTGCAGCTCTGAAATATGGCCAAACTGGTGGCAAGTGGCATCTTGGCAGCTGCACGCTTGACTTTTCTCAGTCCATGGGCAGTTATTTTGCGCCTTGGTTTTTCCACACGCTTCTTGCGACCCTGTTGACTATTTTGAATGAAACGCTTGATTGTTCGATGATCACGCTTCAGAAGCTTTGCAATTTTGAGACTGCTGCATCCCTCTGCAAGATATCTCACTATTTTTGACTTTTCTGAGCCTGTCAAGTCCTTCTTTTGACCCATTTTGCCAAAGGAAAGGAAGTTGCCTAATAATTATGCACACCTGATATAGGGTGTTGATGTCATTAGACCACACCCCTTCTCATTACAGAGTTGCACATCACCTAATATGCTTAATTGGTAGTAGGCTTTCGAGCCTATACAGCTTGGAGTAAGACAACATGCATGAAGAGGATGATGTGGACAAAATACTCATTTGCCTAATAATTCTGCACTCCCTGTATAACACTGCACCCACTGTTGCCTGGGGTGTTGCATTTATTTGGACGGAGCCAGTCAGGAGAAGCAGCGGGGGTGATAATGTTGGGGGATCTGTCAAAAATAAAGACTTGTCAGGCAGAAGGCCGAGCTCGGCGTAAGGCAACATCTTCCAGCCGATGATGTGACCTATCAAAAACCTGGAAAAGCAACTGCTGTAAAATTAGTATTATAAACGTCCACATCGGGCTTTGGTGTCTTCTTTTAAGCGCATTAATTAATTAATTTCTAGATCATTTTCACTGTTTCACCAGTTAAGCACCACCAACGCAGCCCCCTGTTTGGCTTGAATGCTGGCCTCCTTTACACCTGAACACCCACTTAGCAAATCTTGCCCACAGTGTTTTGTATACACTTGTCTGGGTAAAAGTTTCATACACACAAACACAGTGGACATACTGTTCTCCTGTGTTATTGATGACCTTCATTTCAAAATACAACTGTCGATTTAAGTGTTTTCTTAGACTGATAGGATTCATGTTAAATAGTGATTAAGCAAGCTTTTTGACTAACTTCATCAGTATTGTGACTACTTTGACCGACAGGTATTTTAACTTGGGCAGCAGCAGCTGATTGGTACCTTACCTCCATTAACTGAACAGGACCTCCGCACTGCTTTTTATAGTGTTTATGCCTCTTACAATATGGCCTGCTCCTTGGTATAGATTGTCCAACAGGTTTGTGCTTTCTGTGAGTGAAAACTAAGAAATTTTGAATGTGCCAATGCCCCCTTTATAACGCCAATTAGTTCAGTAGCCAATAAGAGCTAAGTGGATGCATGAAGCTGGAGCCAAATGCTATTAATATGGAAGCAGTTTGTTTAGTTAATGAAGTTTTAATGACATTTGTAGAATGACATAGGGCTTTAACAGTATGAACATGTGTCCAATAACAGCTATGCTAACAACACCATAGTATGCTCCATTTGATTACTTAGCAAATCAATTCTTTAAATTACTTTATGTGAATATTAGCATACAAAGTAATTTGAAAATGGAATGCCTAAGTTATTCTTTACATTATATATGCTAAGAATGGCCAAGAATGGCATCACATATATTCTTACATTGCAGCTAAGAGACAGCTGGCTAATTCTGCCACTAGCAAAATTAAGTCTTAGTGTTAATGCTAGTTGGCTAGCTTGCTAACAGCTAATGCATTATACCCACTTGTGTACCAACTTCTGTAATAACATCAAACAGCCTTGATTTCAGGCATCAGTAAATCAATTGCACAAGGTAAATATACATGCTAACACTTGCTTCTTACAGTAACAGCCAACATAGCGGGGTTAGCCAACTACACAACATGTATCTAGCATTGGTTGCTTTGTCTCATCAGTCAACTTAGACTCAATATAAACACTCTGACAAAGTCCATTGCAGTTTTCTAACAGCTGTGGCTGCCAGGTTACACACAGCTCCTTTAACTTCAGTCATGTGCTGTTCATGGTTTTATCTTCTTTCACGAAACATGCAATATTTTTAGTACCAAGAGAAAATCATGCTCACACTGCATAATGCTCAGGGTTATGTGTGAGCAGATAAAACCATGAACAGCACATGACTGACTATATATGCACACAGCGTAGGAATATGAATTAACTCAGATGCACCATGTAATCTCCCCCAAAGCTTCACATGAAGGTGGATTTGTATCTCCCTTTGCCTTTCAGCAGACTCTTAAATATTTGAAGTTTACTTTACAAAGAAGCTCCTTGTCCTTGAAAACCTCAAATACAAGTCATATCAAAAGTTTACAGCCAGAGGGAAAGAACGTGCGTGCTTTGTGTGAGTTTCTGTTTCAAGGTGCTTTGTGAGCAGCGTACCTGAAAACCATGCTTGCCCCTCCACCATGTGGTGTCCTCTTTAGGGGGCATGTCAATCACAGACACGATGTCGCCAACCTGCAGAGAGTAACAAGCTGACATCAATGATTGTTATAACTGAAACGACAATACATCTAAGCTGACTTCCTCTTACAAGTGCATATTTAGTAAGGATTGTTTAGAGCTGAAAAGCCTGTCTTGAAAGACAAAAAAACAAACACCTACTCAGTTTTCATATTTATTTACTGGTAATATCTGGACCGAAGGCATCTTTATTGCTGTTTCAGTTCGTTTTCCTCTTGTATCACCATCTGTGTAACATTAACTGCTACAAAGCCAGTTTAAAAAATAGGTGTAAAGAATTCACTCTCATATTTTGACACAGAGTAAGTGAGAGTGTGCGCTAATACTAGTCATCGACAAAACAAGCATTCATAAGCTGTTGTCTCTATCAGGGTTTTGCCTCAGTAACACAGCATGGGTCTACTAAGAATTTTAAGGTGTAAGTCACTGGACAGTAGAGGTGGGAATCACCATACATCCCACGATACGATATTATCACAATACTTAACGCACGATACAATATTATTGCAATTTTTTAAAATATTTTGCGATATTCAGATTCTGTACATAAAGGTAAACTTTATCAATATTCATTTGATCTAATATCAAAGTCTCACACTCAGTCTTTCTCTCATTTCTGTCAGTTTTATTGTTGACAAACTGAACGGTTTGTATTACAGTCTAGTCCAACTTAACTGAATGCAACCATCTGGTACAATTATAGCTATTCTGAGCTATGCAATTTATGAAAACTATGCAGCCCATTCAGCAACTGAAGAATTTGAAAGTAAATTAAAACAAAATATAATTTTACATTAAATAAAAAAGTTTTAAACTTAATTAAAATAAAACATGTCTTAAATTAAAAAAAGTAAACTGTAATGTTTATTGCTGCCAAAAAACAAGTTAAACACATTTGGACAGTGAAGGAATGTCAGGATTCTTGCTCAGAAAAAGGAGCTGATCAACATGCTCTGAAGTCAGAGTTCCAGTCCACAAAAACTTTTTTTGTAACAAAATATCGATTTCTGCTGTCCCTGTATCGATACATTATTAGCAAACAAAATATCACGATACTACACAGTATCGATTTTTTCCCCCACCCCTACTGGACAGTCACTTTTTACTGTTTAGGGAATCAGCATGTAGAAATCTTTATTTCCAGAATTTAGTACAGCTTTAAAAAAAGTTTGAAACTCCAGTACAGCTTTTGGAGAGGGAGCAGTCACATGCTGTTGTAATAAAAGTGATTGTGAATGACCATGGCAGACCCAAACATGCTTTGCAGCATACTTTATTTCTCGCACACACGGTTGCTGTAACAGTACACTCAACGGCTGCAGCTCTCCTGCTGCCGCAGAACACACCCCGCCACAGTGATTTATCTTACATCATACAAAGTTACACCAGTTAGTCAGAGATAAATGAAAGCAAAGCAACAATAGACTACACTGAGTTACTGAAGCTAATGAAACAGAGACAACTCTCTACATATATGTATATTTGTCCTTTAAAGACAACATCCATACATCTTCCGCTTAACTGGGGTGTTGCAGGGGCAGCAGCCTAAGCAGAGAAACCCAGACCTCCCTCTCCCCAGCCGTCACCTCCCACCAAGCAATAGAATCTCTCTAATGTCTCCTAGGTCTATCTGTGGCCTCCTCCTGGTAGGCACCTCACACAGAAAGCACCCAGGAGGCATCTTAGTCAGATGCAAGAACCACCTTAACTGCTCCTTTCAATGCACAGGAACAACAGCTCTACTCAAATGACTGCACTCGTTACATTAACTCTAAGGGAGAGGGCGGCTACCCTTCAGAGAAAGCTCATTTCCGCTGCTTATATCCACGATCTTGTTTTTTCAGTCTCTCCCCAAAACTCGTGACCACAGGTGAGGGTAGGGCCGTAGATCCACGGTAAGTCTTTGCTTTCACACTTAGCTCTCTGGACTGGTACAATGTGCACATCACTGTCAATTAGACATCACGACAACTCTCTACACAAATGTATCTACATAAATGTATATTATGCCCTTTGAAGGCTCCCGTCACCGCAAAATAAAGCTGGCCGGTCAGACTAATCGTAGCTTTGAATAAGCCACTGCAAGACTCTGTGGCTCACTCATTTTCTGCTGCTGGCATCTTTGCTTCTTCTCTTCTGTACACCTCACTTCATCATGGTCCCTTTCCAGAGTGAATTAAGGTGCACCAGGCAGAGCAGCCCTGTGTGAACTCCTTCCAGGAGCCAGGGTTGATGCAACAGCATCTTTTTAGCACCTCTGTAGGAGAGCCTGCCTTGTTGAGGTGCTATAGGGAAAACCAGTATTAACCTGCCTAAGCATGTTTCATCGCCAACCTTTGGATCATCTCTGTATCAGGGACTTTCTCCTGGCAGCAAGCTAATGAAGCTGAGGCTTGTGTGTGATGCCTTGCCCCATCAGTAACCTAACTGTTCTCCACAGCACTTTGATGGCTCAAGCTTCCTGCCCATTGAACCATGACAGTTACATCCAGGTAGCTCACTGGAGCTCACTCTTCTGTGTGTGCTAGTGAAGGAGCTGATATTAACAGAATGATTCACAACCATCAGGTTCTGTGGAAGCCATTGCCCAGACTTTTATATGGCAACGGCTACAAGGAGTCACAAGTGAGAGCTGGGTGCAGTGGACAAAAACATCCAGAAAGTACATCATGTTCCCCCATCTCTACTCTCTATAAACGCTCATGTATGTGACATGGTTGAAGCTACAGATTTGTTTCTATTAAAAAGGAAAAAGGCGTGACCGTCACCTCAAAGGACAGCTCGTCTGAGGCCTGGGCTGTGTAGCGCTTTATGACATGAGCAGCAGCAATCGCTGGAACATTGATGGACGATTCTTCGTGAACCAGCAGATGATTCCCCTTATTGTCCACCTGATGAAAACACAAACCCAAAACGTACATATCAGGTTAACAGAAGCAGCCATCAGCTAACAAATGCTAATATAAGAGTGCACTAAATATGTTTCTATTGGTGCTTCCAGACTGAAAATGTGTAAGGGTACAAAGACAACCTGCAGGGCTTAAGTTACAATTGATAGGAATAAATTAATACCTATGAATGTTTGAAGTCCCTGATAATATTTACTTTATCTATATCAATAAATACTAGATGCTTATGTGTAACTTCAGCAGTCCTTTAGTTAAATTATTCTTTTACAGGAAGTGTATTTACCTCCATCCACGTGAGGGCAGGCCCACAATTGATCTTGTTGTCAGCAATTGCTGAGAGCCGGGAGAGGTAAGCCAACAACATCTGGGAAACTGACTAAATATGGACAAAAACACAGAGAGCAGTTAGTGTCATTACATTTACTTCACAATAGTGCCATTTACTAGTGCAACAATTCATTACAAACACAGTAAATTTCAAAGTCTGCTGCCAAAACAAGTCATTATAGTTAAAGATCCCTTTTAAAGGTTTAAAGTCTGCTTGCTTTTGCTATGTGTTCACAAAGGCAGCACATTTTCCAGCTAATGATGAGGTCTGCATAATAGTACACAAACAACTTGAAATGACTTTAGCTCTGACCTAATGTTACAAGGGATATTTAGCTTTATAGTTTCTGGTACCACAATTCCCCAAATTGAGACATTATAAAACAGTAAAACTTTGATCAGCAGAATGTTTGAGATCAAAGTTCTGTCATGTAAAAACCATGTAAACCACTGCTTCCTACTATCGATATTAATGCCTCATGACAATGAATTCTAAGGGCGATCGTGGCTCAAAGAGTTGGCAGTTCGTCTTGTAACCAGAAGGTTGCCGGTTCGAGCCCTGGACAGTCTCGGTCATTGTGTCCTTGGGCAAGATACTTCACGTGCTGCCTACTGGTGATGGCCAGAGGGGCCTCGCTTCTGTCAGTCTGCCCCAGGGCAGCTGTGGCTACATCTGTAGCTGCCTCCACCAGTGTGTGAATGTGAGAGTGAATGAATAGTGGAATTGTAAAGCGCTATATAAATGCAATCCATCATTATTATTATTATTATTCTCTGATCTAAGCTTGAGTCTGGCTCAGAATACTGATAATAGTCTGTAACAGCAAGACTACAAATCACTTTGGGATTTAAGCCATACAGGTTTCCACAAATCTACAGTTTCTGCATACATAATGTAAAAATAATAAGCCTTGAGGGTATTGATCAAAATAAGGCACTGATTTTGCTCACAGTCCCTGGATGCTCCAATACCTCAGACTGATCAGTCAGACTGTCCAATCGAGGCAGCTCAGGCAGCTGTGAGAAGCGTCGGTCGTAGATGCAGAGGTGCAGGTGTTTGTCCAGGACACGAAAATCCTCATAGCTGCGCTTCACAATCCAACTTCGACCCTTCAGAACAGCAATGCAAGCGTAACCGCCAAAAAGAAGGAGAGAGAACACAAACAGTTGACTGAAGGGATACATATTTCTATTAAATTGGGCTAAGGTTAAATTCAAATGATAAAAAGCAGAGCTTAGCTGTCAGATACAACATAAGCTTGAGAGTAGGAAACATTTTACATGCAATTTGCAACAAATGATAAAGAGTTCTTATATATGTAGCACTTCATTGTTTGTCTTGTTAGAGTTTAAAAGGCCAAGTCTGTACACTGTTTTACAAACGTTCCTCATAAACAGACTGATAAAACATGGAAACAAATTATCTGTGCCTCTAAATCAATGGAAGAGTATCTAAGATTTAAAAAAATGTTTTAAAAAAAATCTAAAAAGGGGCTCAAGTCGCCCACAGATTTGTCTACTTTGTATTAAAAAGTATTCACTGATCATCGACACCTTATCCAGCCCTCGCTTGTAGAATAAACAATAGAATAATTTTGATTTCAAACCACTAAATTAAATCTAACTTAATTAACAGTTGCTCCGTGTATTGGCTATTTCTGTTTTAAACAACAAGAAACCTCAAAACCCTCTCAGAGAAACTAGTGTTCAAAAAAAGTCTTCTGCTTTGATCTGGCCTAGAAAAACTGTCTTTGAGGCAAGGACTTGCACGAGTGGGACTGCAGTGCAACACTCAGCCCACTGAATCCAGTGCTGTTTTAAAGTGCTGGCTGGGAGAGATGCCACTGGGAGAGCTCTGTTGGCTTGGGGAACTCGATGCTTCCCTGTCCCACTTACAGATGCTTCTCCAAGTTAACCCTCCTATCTGGGTTTGTGGAACTGAAACTGTCTCACTGCTGTGCTTGTTGTTTGTTTGGGGTTAGGGTTAGTGTAGATTAAGCAGTAATTCCAATGACTTTAAGTAGTTACAATTTCCAAGTGCCCTGCCACATACTTGTGTGCCATTGCCATGGTGCTGCAAATGGAAGATAATCTGTACATTTGAATGCATGAAACTGGAATAAAAATGTGTCACAACACAAAGCTTATGAGCATCTGGTTTGCACGTCTGTTTGTTTGCTGTACTTCATGTATCTGGTTGAATCCAGTTGTGTAAAGATTTGTAAATTTTCAATTAATTTTAAATAAAATCAGTGCTTTTCTTAAATTTAGCCAATTAGCTTTGAAATTTAGATTTTTCAGTCAAAGTAAAAGAATAAAAATACTCCATAAAACATGCAACAACCTGTTTCTAGTTCTTTCTGAAAATGAGTCGAAGGATTTGAACTGTGAAGCCTTCCTTCCCACATTCTTCAAATCACTCTCCCAGCTGTGGCATTCATCCACAGCTCTTTTCATTTCCTACATAACTTTGATTTCTTTCAGATAACAGCGTAGGCATTTCAGAAATGACCTGTTGAGAGGGAGAAGTCTGGTGATATCTTAACAGGTGCTATTCAACATTTGAGGTGTATGTGTTCGGCTAAACAGGAGCATATGTGGTTTGTGTATCGTTATACAAATTATAAGACACACTTAAAAAGTTGAGTGACTGCAATACAAAGAATAAATAATAAATAAATAAATAAATAAATAAATATGTTCAGATTTATATGAAGCTAATATCTCCATCAAGCTAGTCCCTGTGCCTCAAAGCACAGGACTGACCAGACCAACAATAGTTGCTCAGCACCCACCAACTTGCCAAATATCATCTGATTCTCGAACATTAGATTGAAAAGTTGCCATTTTGACATAGTGGAGAAGACTTGGCACACATTACTGAAGTTTATCTAAAAAAAAAAAATAATTGAATGGGAACTTTAGAAGTTGATCCAAAATGACAAGGAATGCTTCATCACTGTGCAAAGTTAGAGACAACAACAGTCAAATTTAAAGCAGGTATAATTTATTGGTTTTATATCAGTGTAGTCACTACACTTTCTCACAGCATGTGCCACCGGCAGATAGAATGATGGATGATATTGAGACTGAAAGACGGCACAGAAACAGCAGCAGCTCAGGAACAAGCCTGTCAGTAAAGTATGTGCTGAGTATGGCCTAGAAATCACAAGGTCAAAATGAAATGTGCCCCCTAGGGTGGTTGAGAATGACCAAGCTAAGATCATGTGGGACTTCCAGATAGAGATGGACAAACTGGTGATGGCACTTAGGGCAGTGACCTCCAAACTGGGCAAGTGGTTCCAGCAGATCCCATCGACAACATCTGAGATCTCTCTCCAGAACACTGCAGTCCTGGGAACAGCTAAGATGCTATGCAGGACCCTCAAGCTCCCGGGCCTCTGGTAGAGGACCCAAGCTTGAACAATAAAGACTTCCCACAGCCAAGTTTGTTTTTTGTTTTACATACACACACTAATGCACCACCAATGCACAGGAGTTTGCAGTCTTACCTGGCAGTAAATATGAACCAAGTACACCAGCTCCTTAGATTCATAGCCATTCCGCGTCACTTCGCTTTGTTCATCGCCAAGGGACAGCTGAAAAACAGAGAGAAGGTCTGAGGCATTCGATGAGCATAACATGGGTTACTTCAAGCAATTGTGGTTCTTTAAATATGATTAAAAAGTATTGGTTTATCTTGCCTTGTTTTATCACATGCATCTCTGCCTGACATATGTGACAAACGCAGCCTCATGAATGGTTTCAGGAGTAGTTTTGTGGGCTTGGGCCATATCAAAGTGCCATCCACACACAAACTTGTAATAGTAGACCTCGGTCCTCAGTTAATGGAAGTCAGTTCATTTCTTTTTGAGACAAAGTTCTTTTTCTAACGTTACATCTTTCTCTATAGAGAACTGCTTTGGCATGATGAACTACAGAAGCACCAGTGACCTGCTGAGCTACACTCAAGGCTCTGCCCCATATATTAGGATGGCCGACCAGCCCCTCCATACTTATTCTAAGCACGTTTTTCGGTGCCCAAGCAAGTAGGGAAGTTTTGTTGAAATGTTTCACTCTCTTATCAAAAAAACAGGGATTCATTAATGCTTGGTTACCAGGGTAATCCCAGTTCTCTGAAGACCCAGCTCCACTTGCATGACCAGTCATGGATGCTCTACTACCACTATGCCTGTTTAATATACACACCAGTCACTTCAAGAACACTCCCTCATTTCTTAAAGAACAAAGGACATTGTTTGCATTGCATGAAAACGCACAGATCTATGGACATCTGTCTGAACGTGACCCACAGCTGATGGACTTTTTTGTGGTTGAGCATCCACTCCACGTACAGTGGTTTCCCTCTGGAGAGCAAATCTGCTCTGGTGTTCAACACACCAGGAACATGAGTCGGCAGGAGGTGCTTGCTGCTCCACATAATCAGGCAGAGAGAAAGCTTGTGTAATGTCACGAAACAAGTGCATCCCTGACAGTTTATATACACCACCACTGTTGCATTCTGTCCTGACCGAGACATGACAATTTTTCAGGAGCAGCAAGAAATAGAGACCATGGTTCCCTTGGGAAACAGAGCAATGTGCAGGAAAATTTTCTTCATGCAACCTCTCGATAGAAAACCCTGAAAAGAAACGGTTCATTTCAAGGTCCAGATATTTAATATTCAGAGTGGGAGACGGCACACTCTTGATACAATTGATGATGAAAATCAAGCCAGACAGGCTGCATAATAGTGCCTGGGTGTTTTTCTCCAGTGCCTCTTCACACATACTAGAAAATCTTTCAAATATACAAACACACTGAGCCCTGCCGCCTGCCAAGGGTTCAGAGTTGCCTTAACAAACTTGGAGAAAACCCCAAGGGTGAGTGCCAGTCTGAAAAAGAGGGTCTGCTATTCTTAGACTATGCCCTAAAAGGCATTCAAAATTATGAATTTGTATTTGCTGAAGTGAGAATTGAGGGAACATAAATCCATTTATTATCTTTTCCAGTGCATTGCTTCCTGCCCTTCAGCCTACAAGAGAAGAAACTTTGCTGTCCGAAGCCCTTTCAGCTCCCCCTGCACCCAATGAACATGCCGTGCTATTGAAACTGGATGGTTTCATTGCAAACTGTAACCTCTGGCAATGCATGTCATGCTCTATGGTCCAGGACCACTCTAATGATCTTCACAGGAAAGAAAGTGAGTACCTGGTGTGGAACCAGGGGCTATTATAAAAAGGGGGAGGGGGATGCCATGTCCTTGAAGTGATTGGTCTGTTTTAGAAAGATGTGGTGGTAGTGGAGCTTCTGTTATTGGTTACGCCACAAGGTGCTTCCCATAGTGAGATACTGAGTGTGGTTGCAAAGAGAACCAGAGGTTCTTTTTCAGGGTTTCTTTATGGGAATGTAGCTCACTCCTGGATTGCATCAGCAGTCCTAAAGCTAAGCTCCAGTACTTCTCAGGATCTCAAGCTAGACCCGAGGTACAACATCCATCAGACAAATTCAAACAATTGATGTAAATGAAGATCCTGGAAATAAAAGGATATAATGATAATTAAAGTTATGAGCTCCAAGTGAACAGAGGCAACGGCCAACATGCTGATGGAATATAGTAAGTGCTCGCTAAGAGCAAAGTACTCTATTGGGGTGATATGGTACTATCAGGTAGCCAAATATCTTATAGGAGGTAAATTTGCAAAAATCACATGAAAAGTGTGTAAGAACAGCCTAACACTAGAAACGGTATTCACCAAATTTATAGCACATGTTGTCATATCATCTGGCACTAGGTCTTGTATGCAGAGACACCTCATAATTGGGGTCTTCCAGTGCACATTGCCACTATAACATAATTTGCGTAGCCATGGTGACAGGTTGCCATCCCACCAGTCTATACTGAGGCAGGGAAGACTGGTTGAACAGATTTAATTGTTCAAAACCGCACGTCTTCGTGTTCAACATACTGTTATTGTCTCTTCTTTGATACTAGCCATTTAATGAAACAGCCTCATGTGGTTTCCCAATCCCTCTTTTATACCAGTGATACAAAGAAAAGTTGAACAGGTGTTTTAATCTTGCATTATATAAGAGCTGGTGCTTTTGAACCTGCTGTATTTCCCATAGGAGAAGCTATCGTGTCAGATAGTTGTGCTAATGTTTGCAATCACTGGCTCCACTGCAGAGATTCAGGAAGTTCAGAACTTAAATTTTCAGGGCAGCCCATCCATCCATCTATGAATCATTTGTCTCCACGTCAGAATAAAAATAAATACAGAACATAAAGAATGAATATCTGATATTCATTACGTTCTGTACTTGCAAAGGTGAATGAATACCATGTCAATGCCATTATGTGTCACTTCTATTCTCCCCAAATCTATGCCTGGTCTTTGGTTGCCAGTCTACTGCAGGGAGGTTTGGTTGCTGATTTATTGATAATAATTAGTTGTACTACTGAGAAAACTGAAAAAGTTTGCAGACACTCTTATTTTGAATAAAAAAAGTGATTACATTTTGTAAAATACAAATAAAAAAAAACAAATTTTTAACTTTTGTACTGTTTAACTGTGAAACTGAAAGAGTAAGTGACCCGCTCATGATTTGCTACATCATTATGTTAGATCTGCATTTTGTGTTAACACAAACAAAAGTTCTGCTTTCACAACAGCAGACATAAAAACTGAGATCGAGGGTATTTATGTGCTGTGTGGGTCCATTAAACTGAGCCTGTCGGAACAATGTCATTGTGCCAGTGAGGGGGACGAAAACACATGGAAGTGTTCTGGATCCCATTAAAGCAAGTTTGATTTAATACAGTTGTTGAATATTGACTGGTCAGCCTCGAAAGAGGGAAACAGAAGACAGGAAAGGGCCAAAGTTAGCTGGTTAGCGCCACTTAACTTTCAAAATAAAAGCAAGGGAATTGTTTACAAGTAAAGCATTGAAAAGGATAAAAGTTAATAAAACAAAAACAAATTGAACTGTACTTGGAAGTTAATACCCAAAAACACAGCGATGCACTTTTGGAACAAGTCCACAGGAGAAAGAGGTCCCAAACGTGGATGGGACGTGGAGAAATTTTCAACTGTTTTTAAAAAAAAAAAATCTACTAAAAAGTGTTCATGTTAACATCAGCATTTAATGTTTTTCATGATAGTAAAGTAAAATGCTACCTTCGATTAACCTGTTAACATCAGGGAGTCAGAACTAAACAAAAGAAGAGTATTTCTGTCAATACTTTTGATCTTGGATTGTTAGCATTGATTAGGATGATTCAATATCATGTAAAAATACAACTCAAGTGAAAAACAACAACAACAACAACAAAAATCTAGAGAGGAGGTGGTGATGGGCACATGCCTGTGTGCCACAAAAAGAGAGATTGCGGGTATCCAAAGACAAAGAAGGCTGCATGCAACTGTTACAGTAAAATGTTACCAATAGATGTCAGTAGTTAATCCTAGTTACAGTGGCTGCTGTAGGACCAACAGCTCTGGCTGACAACAACGGGAATCAATGAGCTCGTTTACGCACATTTTCGTATGTTTGAACCTGACTTCAGTTCAGGAGATCAGGCTTGAGGTGAGGAGGAGGAAGAGGATGACAATTTATCCAAAAACTGGTCACGTTCTCCCTTTCCTTTGTGTTTTCTCTGCTTTAGTTAAGGAAAGCCTCCTCAGATGATAAAGCATAGATATGATCCTTTATGTTTTGAGTCAGACAATGCAGAATCTGGCTAATCACCTGGCCTCACAGAAATCATCTGAGGCTGATGCAAGTTTTGGTTTTCCAGGTATTTGATTATCAGGAAATACTTAGTTTGCTAAGTAATAAATTGGCAAAGTTATCACGAACTGGGCTGATGGTGTAGAAATGAATGGCGTGTCACCGGCTGCTCACACTACTTAAAAACACACAAAAAACAACAAGAAAACCAACATAAAAACCTATCTAAAGTCCAGCTGCTCAGTGGTGACTGGACCAGGGCGAGACGTGGTATTGATCTACTGGCTTTTAAAAAGTATTTTGGTCTGGACTGCACACATGGACCAATTGATAAAACAGGCTGTTATCAACTTAGAACTAGGACACTAGTGTCACCAGTATGACTGTATCGTCTAACCTGACAAAGTTTTTAGTGTTTATAAATGATTCATCAATGTCATTATCAAAGTGTTCTTTATTTTGAAGATTTGTTTTTTTCATGATCTGTTGATCTCAATCTGACAAAAAATGAAAATGCAGGAAGTGTGAAAGCACTGCTGCAAATTTAAAAGCCGCCTTTTGGATAAGTTCAGTTTACTTCCATCAGGATGGAGGTTCTACTTCCTTAGAAGTGGCAGTTATACATATGAGGTCATTCTTTATCCTATCCAACCCCATAACACTGCTCCATGCAGTCTTTTGTCTTAGTGACTTTTATGTGACTGTTACTGTCAGGGTTTGTTTGGTAAAGTTGTTTCTCAGCAATAAAAAGGAAAGACATGAGGTCATTCAATCCATCAGGTACTGGCTTTTTAAACAAAAGCCATTTTGTCTGGTTTCTGGCTTCTTTCAGTTTTTGTGTATTTTGCGTTCACTGTTTATTTCAATTTATTGCTGTGCTTGTATGTATTTGTTATTACTGATTGCTGTGTATAAGCCAAATTGCCTCTCAGGGACATTAAAGTGCTACTCTGCTCTGCTCTTAAGCAAGTGGTGTGTATGTGTGATTATAAGTTGTTCCACATGATGTTGCTGAGCGTCAATATTTTGCACCCAAAGTTCTTTTGGAAATGCTTCAGGGTGCAGTCACTGTGGAACTTTTTGATTTAGCAATATCCGAGTGTGTTGTCATGCAAACTGTGGGACTCCATCCAGCACACGAAAGGCTTTGTGCTGTTTCTGCAATACATTTATGTGCATGTGAACGGTTACGACTCAATTTGGGATGATGAGGAACTTTCTGGTCACAAAACACTTAAAGGTTAAAAAAAATGTTATGAAAAGAAGATGATACTGTGAACAAAGAGAACATCATGCCTCTCTGTGGTAATCTCAGGATCACCTTGATTGTGGCAGGGATATACATACAGCAGCTAATATTACCTGAGAAACAAACAATACTGCAAAGTTATGCCAGCACAGCAATAGCAGGGTTACAATAAGTCACAGAGGCTTATGTAGCTAAAATCTATTGTATAGCAAATCAAGGCCGGTAAAAAGAGGAATAAACTCCAAGCTTAGAGTCAGATCTGTTGGGTTTGAAGCCAGAATACTAACATGCTCAGAAAATAACACAAAGTAAACACAAAGCGAAGGATTTCTCAACTTCCAGGCAGCTGACACATTAACCACAACAATAAAATCTGACTGGTGAATTGAATATATTGATGATCTGTTCTGCTGGGAAACCTTGGGTCCTGTGATTCATGTGAATATCACTTTGATATCTCCCAAACACCTAAACAAAGCTGCAGACCAAGCACAAAGGCAGCAGCCTCCCTATAGCAGGACAATGGCTCCAAAATCTTTTAAATACTCAAATAGTCTTATTATTTCTATGGTTTGTTAATGTTTTATAAATATATTTTCCCTTTTTTTACTAGTGCATGATATGATGTAATAGGTCTTTATCATCAGAAGGTAGCAGTAATTCAGCTAGATGCTGATTTCCTGGTTACCACAGAGGAACACCAGTAAAATATCTGTGGCACGGTGAGCGGTGAGACTACATGTCTGTTTCTCTCTACAGTTTTGTACACTAATAATGGCAAAAACACTTCAACACTAGTTTCTAGAACATTACACCTAATATGATTCACACTGTGTATGAACAAAACACAGACTTTTGTTTTATTTCCCAGAAAGACACTTTCTCAAACTATGATGATAACGGTTAGAGAGACCCTGGCTGTGATTCCCAAGTCCCCGATGATCATCTCTGCTGACAGCATGTAGAAATTACAGATAGCATCTACTGAATAAACGAGGCTGGGAGAAAGTGAACTGCAGGTTGGCTCCCAGCTGAAAAACAACAGAACTGAAGTGAGCACCACAGAGACATTTTCAGCTGTGATGAAGGTTTTCAAAACAAAGGCAGCAGTTTTGCCATTTCAGCAAGCACGTCTGCTTTTATTAAGAACTTTTGAAGAGAACCTGCAAATGCTCCCATGCACCCAAACTGGGAAGCATGCTACACACGTTACCTACCATTCTAGGCCTGTTTTCTGCATTTCCTGCAGCTCGCCACATTGCAATTCGCTTTCAATCCAACCTGTGCTGCACTAGCACACATTGTCCCTGTAACCACAAAGGCAGCTGCAATCTTGCCAGTACTTGGCAAACTATGGTTTCAAAAACCACAGCTCCAGAATAATAGCATAGGAACAGACTGCCTTTCACAGGAAATGAGAAATACTGAAGAATTCTGGATATACTGGTTTAAGTTCAAAACCTACCCACAGATAACAACAAGGCTGACATGAAGGATTTGGATCAATGTCATGAAAATCAAAAGAAAAACACACAAAAAAGTCAAAACAAACAACAAAAACCCACACTGGTTTCTTCACTGTGGTCATGCTGTGCTATATATGGTCATACTGGGAAAAAATATATATCACTGGATGGTCTGTCCCTCAGCTGTTCTTGTTTACACTGTTGTAAAAGCTGTGGAATTCCTAAAAGAAAGAGAAAAGCACTTTCACGTTGATCATTTTCCAAAGACATTTACTTGGAGATCCGTGTTAAACTCAGCTGTCGCTCTAACAAAGGTTTCAGTGCCACACCGATATCTCGGCCACAAGCTTTTTTTCACGAGTCCTGCAGGCACACAAGGACAACGGGGAAGCACAGCTCTGTAACCGCAGCAGCAGAACATTGTTACAGAAAGAACTGAAAGGGCAGAAAAAGCCCTCATACTTACAGTAGGTCAGCTCTAGTTTACGTTCCTTCCCTTCATGCAGCTCCTTAACGCTCCAACACCTGTCCAGTCTCTGTTCCTCAAGTCTAAGAATGTACATCCAAGCTTGGGTTTCTCTGCCACGGAGCACAATTCCCCTTGGCGGGACGTAAATGTCAGCTCCCCACTTTCTTTCACATACAGTGTAAGCACTCCCAGTGTGGGATCCGGAGAGAGAAAGAGAGAGGAGGGGGCAACAATATCATCAGCAGCTGGTGTTAGAGAATGAAAGCCGGTTTGGTGGATTACTCAACGGGACAGCTTTCATCTCCTCCATTTTGCCTTCTCTTCCATTCCACCATTGGGATGCCCAATTTTAAACCTTTCTCTGGAGGCTGGCACCCAACACAACTTTGAAAATCTGACTAGCAGCAGCAAAACATAAATGGAAACAACCTGGTTTAAATGTCCAAAAAAACAACAGCAAAGAAAAAACCAAAAAAAGAAAGATGTGTTCTTTAGTCCTGTTCTGGCAACCTCACCGTCTGCTCTCTGTGTCCCTGCACCACATGCTATTCTCTTTTTTCCTCCTCTTCCCTGTCTGACATGCTGGATCACCCCTCCCCCTTCTCTCCTCCTCTTAACCCTCTCTGGTTGGTATGTTCCCAGGACAAAGAGCAGGGATGGAGAGAGAGAGGAGCAGAGGAGAAGGAAAGGGCAGGAGGGGAGAGGGTGTGTGTGCACTTGCCAGGGAGCCGTTTTCCCTCCTTCCACATCTGCAGTCCTCTCTGTGCTGTCCTCAAGCAAAGTGGCATCTGACTGAAAGTGATCTACTGAGGAGACATCCAGCTCTTCCAAGAACACAATTACCATGACTTCCCATTATTAAACTTCAAAACACACCCAATTAAGCTTTTCAATAAGTGATGATCTGCAAATGCAGTAAATAATGGGAAGCTATTCATATAACCTAAATAAGCTCCCAGCCTACCCCACTTGCAAAGTAGAAATAGAGTCACCAAAAATACACCCTGCTAAAGGGTCTGCTCTCAGCCAGCTACCTTAAAAAAACTGAAGCAGAAGTTGAATCAGCTGTGGCAACTTCACGTGTGCCATCCACATATAAGATGGATTAAAAGAGACTGCAAACAGCCTGGCTTACCAAAAAGGTAATAGCCATGAGGGTACAGACCCGCATGGGGCGTGCAAGTCTCTCCCAGTTCTGCGTGAAAAACATGCAAACAAACAGTTCAAATATCCACACAGTCCAATTCAACTTATGGGTACAGACTGTGGCGGAGGTGTGGTCCCTGGCTCAGCTGCAGGGGAGGGGTGGTGCAGTGAGCTCAAGGGGCGGTGCCAGGCAGGTGAGTGGACAGGTGGTGGTGATGGCACTGACGAGCTCTCGACTGTTTTTAGTGACGCTGGAGTGGAGAGGAGGAGGGTTCTTCAGAAGGTGTGCACAACGCCAAAGGAGAGCAGCAGTGGGAAGTGTGTGTGTGTGTGTGTGTGTGTGTCCGTTCCTTCTACGCAGATTTCTCAAGACGGTGTGATGATCACAAATAATATCTCTAACACCACCTGCTGCACTTTTACCAAAGGAATGGGGCAATGTGACAGCAGTCACCACTGAGCCAAAACTTTCTAAGCCTTCATAAAAACACAGATTTCCACATAAGCCGTGAGCCATTCCTCTCAGCTGAGACGCCTGCTCTGACCGACTGCTGGAGAACAGCTTCACTTTGTTTTCTACTATAAGTCTGCTTATGAATATCAAATGATAATCCAATGATGACCCAGTTCATTCTGTCTCTGCTGTGCTGTGCCAGTGACAGGTTGGACTGATTTATCCAAACCACATGCGCAGAGGTCAGATATTATTGTTCCAGGAAACATCACTGTAGTCCAACTTGCAGACACAAAAAGCTAAAAGCACGGATTGAACACAACTATTTCCACGTTCCTGTGTTGGCTGTGGAGAAAATACAGCAGTGGAGAAATCTCAAGTTTTGTTTCTGACTCTAAAATTAGTTATTAGAGACACCCAAGTTAGGTTGAAAAGAACTGCAGTCAGGCACTGAGTGTGTGGGGTTTCTACTTTACACACCTCGCTGACGGACAAAAGTTGTTTGCAACACGCACTTCCAATGGAGACACGTCACCAAGAGCTACAAAGATTAACCTCATGGTGAGCCTTGTGGAAAAACCACACTGCCTAGAAAATATTTATGCATATTACACATTGTGTGTCTAATCCATCACACAGATACTGAGATATTTCAGTCCAGACCAACATGGCAAACAGATGGCTCGACAGAAACGCTATCCTAATGTGTGAATAAAAATAACAGTGTGATCGGTATCAAGCATTTATGATATTTTTAATTATACGTATAACACTTCAAAATAAAATACCAACATTATTTTGATGTATCTAAATAGAGCAGCAGTGCTCGGCAGCCCAGATTGCTCTACTTTGTTTTCTCTGCTGCAGAGCTGATCGGTCCAAACGGCTGCAAGAACCTGACAATAAATTCGCCTGCGCTACTACGCAAACAGAATGAGTTTATTAAATCATATTTCTCTACTAGTTATTAAAGTGTATGTCAGTACACTAGGTCAGAGCTTCTTATTAATGTGTTATGATTACAGGCTGAAGTTTGCAGAACATAAAATATGACTAAAAATAAATGGAGGGTCTCCAGTGGCACCATTTTCACACTGTAGTATTTTTACTCTGATGTAGAGCTGAAGGGGTTTCGAGTGCACAGCTGCCTGTGGGCCTTTGCTGCAGTGTGAAGGAGCTAGAACTAAAATCATTAAAGCTAAAAAAAAATAAAAATAAAAATGGGGGTCTATCCGTACTGAGGAGAGCAATGGAATTTAAACAGGGGGAGAGAGGTCGCTGTTAGGGGATGAGATGATGGTTTGGAACAAAAAATCCTATATTCTTACTTTAGCGTACATATATTTGCACACAGATTATAAATCTATACATTTTGGAACTTGAAAACAATTCACTGTTTACACTTACATGCAAACATATTCAAGTTATTTGATGAACATGCAAACTCAGCTTTGATTTCAGGGCCTGAGCAAAAATACTACAGGAATTGGTCATTTCTAAACACAGTTTCCTGTTTTTGGGAGCTTAAATACAATTTGGAAATTCACCCAAAAGCTGGTAAGATGCGTGCATTTCATTCAGTATTTTATTTTCTATGAAGCCCATAAAAGATCTGGAAAAGATTCGAAGTGCGGTATTTGAAAATGGATGTTGCTGCAGTGAACCTACAACATGGACTCTCAACTTAAGTAAGATTATCAAACAAAAACAATCCAGACACAGGGTGAGAATTTTCAGACTGTCAATACAACATTCTGGGAAAAGAAAGTGCATCAGTGAGCTCAACATCTGCACGAAACCCGAACGACCATGACAGCAGTAATCAACATCTTTGGTAATGAAACATCTGTTACAGCAACCTTTATTGGCACTGGCTCTCCTGCACTGATTGAGTGAAGACAAAAGCACAACATCGCTAATATTCCAAATAATACGCTAATATTTGTCCAAATGCAGAAAGTTAACTGGACAATGTTTCACAGGTCAAGGACCCAAAAATAGACGAAAAAACTGCCGAACACAAAGGAGGACATGCAAGCACTTCTCTTCCTGGGTTTATGTCATTGAAATGATTCTGTTTCACATTGGAATGCAGAAAACACCAAAGAAAAAGTATCTCCATGACAAGCTTGCAGCTTTGTTGTCTTAAGCCCAACTTCATTTTTATAAGAGCAGAAATGAGTAATGAGGCTTTGTGAATGTGCTTTCAGCGCTTCTAGGAGTTAACCTCACTCTAGGCCCCCCAGGTCAGGACAGGACAGCGTGGTTTGTCAAGTGTAAAGGCGGAAAGGGAAATAAATCAGCCCAGTCGAGCTGCAAATGTTATAGGAAGACAGGGTACAGGGAACAGAGTGGACCGGTAATGTTTCTTCTTTGTGGGAAAATCATAAAATATAAAACAGCACAGTGGGAACATGTGCCTGCAGATGTGATCTATTTGCCTTATGACAAAATCCTGTTTTGCACATGAATGTGATACACATTAACTGATCTTAATGGTCGCTGGTGGGGAGAGCTTTCCCTCTGCTTCACAGGAAATGTTGCGTCTGATATGTCCAGTTGAGCTCAACAAAGAAAGAAAATATAAAGACATAAAGCATCATAGCTATGTGGAATAGACCCAAGATCTCAAAAGCACTCCTGATTAATCTAAAGAGGACCTATTAAACCACTGCAGCATGAAAAAAGTGGTTATTTATGTTATGATTCTTCAAATTTTTCAAAATGGACTGACCTGGAATATAATGTTTAATTTAGAACATGATTTATATTATTATTTTATATACAACGATGTGTTGATGGTAATGAAAATTTAAGCCATTTCCTTATGTTTTCTTTTCTTCTTCTTTATTTTTTTACCTCAATACCATTACCCCATAGGTAATGGTATTGAGCAGCCCTCATCACCCTTCCTCTAGTCTGTCACAGGAGCAGGTGATGTATTTGCATGCATGTAACATGTATAAAATGTAGGCATAAAAACATTATTATACTGCCCTTGAACAGGCACTGCTCTAGTTAAAGGGAAAGTGCTGAAGTCTAGCAGTATTTATTTATTAATGCATTTGTTACATTTTTTGTTATTGAAACTTTTAGGACCTTTCAACCTTTGAGTTCACCTCCACTCTTCAGCTTTATACTACTTTTACTTTGAGTGTGCGCACTCTTACCCAACTTGCAAGATGCCATTCATCAATGTCTACATCTGTACCAGCACATCAACTTTAGAATGTTAGCTAGTTACTTCATTATCAGACATCATTTAGCTTTCTCTGCCTTTAAAATTTACTATGGTTTTCCACTACTGTGCAAGCACTGCAACTCTAAAGACCTTTCACTGTGTGTGTGTGTGTGTGTGTGTGTGTGTGTGTGTGTGTGTGTGTGTGTGTGTGTGTGTGAGTGAGAGAGAGAGAGCATATGGGGGCTCTGGCTGGTCTTTTGTTTCTCCAACAAGGGCAGAATGCGTCCAAGCGTTACATCATCCTCAGCTCACAGGCAGTAGAGAGCGGTCCTCTGAATGAACATGTGACAAAGGGTCTGACATCATCTCTCTGTCGGCCAAGGCCCTCATTCTGTTTTCTCCAGGCAACCACACAGTATGACCCTAAATATCATACAGATGGAAACCCATTAGAAAACCTGCAGGTTATTGTTAAGTGTCCTGTGTTTCTAAATGACGGGTTGCCTGGCTGTATGCTTTGGAGTTGTACTGCAGCTGATGGATTGGGTCCCACTGGGGGGGAGGGAATACATCTCTCACGGTGCTTTGTGAGCAGAGGGGGTGACTGGGCAGGAGAAGCGTATTTTGTGTCGATGCTGGGGATGGACTCGAGCAGGAGATGGCTAGAAAGCCGAATGGAGGAGTAAGAAAAGAGACAAATAAAGACAGGCCCTCATCACCCTTCCTCTAGTCTGTCACAGGAGCAGCTGAGACACATCAGCTGTACAGCAACGCACAGCAAGGCAGCCTAAAGGAGCCCTGAGAGGGATGTCAGTCTTCGTCACATACATGGCTGCACACACACCTTGCTACTGTTATTCACCCACACACAAATCACACCCTCAATAACTGCCTGAACCACCGTCAGCATGAGAAAGGGGGCGCTCTTTCACATGTGTCTGACAGCCCTCTGCGTTGGCCTGCGCCTGCTGTGTTTTGCTTGTACGTGTCGTCTTCCAGGTTGCTGGTAGGTGTGGTAAATTAATGCAACTGGGAACACCTGGCCACTCTCCTTGGAGCATTTAAGATGTGGTTACCTCAGCTTTCTCTCTCTCTCCATTCACCCGCTCTTGAGCGAGACCATAACAGCTGTTAAACTGGTTTATTTCCATGATTATCCACCTTAAAAGTCACACTCAATGTTTCTTACTATAAGTCTGCCATAATGCACTTTATGGCATTGTACTTGGTTCAGTGTTTTAGTCCTATTAGTGTCTTCAGTGCTGTTGTGTGTGTACAAAGGCAGTGCTGGAACAAATCGCACTACTACTCCCTCTAATGCATTTCTGGGAGAGTACTGTCCTGCTCGTAGTAGTAGTGTACTATACTGTGCTGAAACGTGTTGAAGCAGAGGCAAACAGATTGGCTGATGCAGACTTCATCCTACACCAAGATAATGAGCCAAAACTGAAGAAAATAAGGCCGAAGGCTTCAAATAGTGTAAGAGAAGCACAGATTGTGAGCACAGACCAAGTGTGGGTCCGATGACCTAAATTTCATCATCAGACGGTGAGTGAGGCAGTCCGAGCAGCCGTCCACGTGCTTGCCTGTTTTTTGTGACCATGTCAACTTATCTCTGGAGACTTTACATTACAGTGTTATAACTCCACCTCAGACACAGATGCATAACAGAAATGACTAAATGCCTTCACATCTCCGGCTGTGTTAAATAATCAAAGTGTTGCAGCCCGTTACTGTCCCACACACACACTACAACCTTTAGCCATTTCTGACGCCTGTGAATAACTTAGATACTGTTAATAATCATACAGATGACAGCGGTCAGCACCACTAACACCGTTTCTGGAGAGGACCTGTTTGTGTGACTTTCACCCTCACACACATTTTATTAGTAAAATGTGTAACAGTGTGGTCTTCAGTGTGGACAATGTGGAAAAGGCAGGGCAAAATGCTAGGCTAATGAGCAACAATAAGGGTGAGTGGTGCTGGCTGGCTAGTTGGCAGGCACAGTGGGACAGTGGTGATGAAGTCAATACATTTACTTTGCTGGTCTCTGGCTCATAGTCATGCAGCCCTTGGACTGCAAGGCTGGGAGGGGCTAGGAGGAAGAGCGAGAAGCTGGGGGCGATTCAACCGAGACATCATGGAGGGCACAGACTATGGGGGAGCAGTGCATACATGGGCCAACACACTGTGACAGTGTGCCAGGTCACAGAGGAAAGGCCAGAGCCATTCTGACAAACAGTATTAATTAAAAATTAACAACTAATATAGAATACAAGGTCGAGTCTTCAGCTATCAGTCTTCTAGAGAGGAACCAGCTTCTAGTTTAGTTTCAGGAGACACACACATCTATACTTTTAACATTAGGATTAAAATTATCATTTAGCTTAGAGCTGGATCAGGTGCTCGGGCTGCTGAGGAACATTCACGATGCACTGAGCACCTCTGCTCTCCCCATGCATTCATTTCTCACTATCGCAGTCATAAACTTTTGTCTTCTGTAGTTTACAGTTTGTGCTTTGCTCAATTTGTTATTCTCAACTCCGTATGCTCTGCCTCTTCCTGAGCCTTAAAGGCTTCACACTACCGTCGCCATGTGCTGGCTTATAAAGAATTACCTAATTATTGGGGTAATATATCTAATATTGTGGGTCTTTACCTTTTAAAGCTCCTTGACTACTGCTGTGACCTATACAATGAGAACAGAACGAAATCAATCTGACCAGAGTATCTAAATCTGCCCTTTCATCTCACATCCAACTGTTCACCTGTCATTTAATTTATCCCATGCACTGATATCAACGTTGTTTTAGATGGTGTGTATATCATTTGGTGCAAAACCATATCTGTCTCAAGTAGATTAAATAACCAGCAGTGAATTCAGTTGGCTGAGGTCTCTTCTGCATACTTCAGATTCCAGCCTCAAGCACTAGCTTCAGAAAGAGTGGAGGACAGCATATACAGCAGCACAGAATGACACAAATATCAGCAGGGACTTATCCATTCTCTTAGGAATGGTTTTAGCCAATGCACAGAGGATTTAAAGTGTCAGACAAGGTTAATCAATACCAATTCATCCACCTTCTCTACATCCAACTTAATAGGTTTCTAAGTTTTGACATTTAATAGATTCTCAAGAGTGCACCAACAGTACTGTGCCAAAATCAATACAAACTTTCATGGCCACCCATAGCAAGATGACCTAAACTGCATTTTTTCAGACCACTCACTTTGATGTGAAGTCTGCGCTAGATCCGCCTGAAGCTAGTTCAATTAAAAGAAAGGAAGGCTTACTCATCCTAATGAGAGCTGCAGAGAAACAAACAAGAGCCAGTCCTACTTGGAGCCATCACTCCTGCTTCTGTTTGCTCCAAAACATCCATGTCTGCCAAATCAAACTCATACATGACTGTGCAGCCACAGGGCGCCAGGATGTAGCTAAGGTCACAGATTTAGTCCTTATTATTACTACCACCACTACTACTACTACTACTACTACTACTACTACTACTACTACATGTGTTAGACAGAGGGTGCCGACATTCAAAAACATCTTTTTTCCCCACTAAGTGATGAAATAAAACATTCACATTTATCATAATCCAGATGAAAACTCTGCAACAGGCCAGTCACCTGTCCATGATGTACCCCACCTCTCACTCTATGACAGCTGGGATACGTTCCAGGATTCCTTTCTTTAAGTAAAACCTATTCTGAACCACCTGTGGCTTCACATAAGAACCACAATCAAACGTATTTTTTAGAGAAATGCCACAAATGACCTCGTTGGAAAATAAGCTCAGGCAAATGTCATAGATATTTGTAGAAAAACCTAAATATACTGTTCTTTGTTCATATAGTGTAGCATTGAAGTGTCAGCTGTCAGTTAGTAACAACCTTCTATCTAGTACCATTGTTTTTAAATGCTTTCAGAAGTGCAAAAATTAGGCATAATAGTATTTAGTCTCAAACAGCTGTCAAGATAAAAAGTTATTTTTTATATTTTCCAAAGATCGTGATTGTGCATTTGTGTCTGATGTCACAGCACCATCATCAAATCAATTATAGTCATTTTGGAGTGACTCTATTCAGATTTGTAACAGCATAGAATGTACAAAAAGGAAAAGCTGCTGTCATTAAATCATTTCTGTATGGCCTGAAAATCTTTTTTGAGCAACAGTATTTTAAGGCAACAAGTTTCTCTAACATCAAAGCAACTAAATAAGCAAAAATTTAATACTAGATTAATTTGGAAGTCTTGTTAAGGTACAGTCAGACAGAAGAAGGTTAGAAGAAGGTTACTTTGTCATCACCACTGCCAGGTTATGCTTTTGTTTTCATTTATTTAACATTTAAACCAGATTCTTCCTCTGAGGAATACGATGTCTGGACTAAATTTCACAGCAAGTCACAGTTGTCAATACACTGCAAAGAAACCCTCTGAGGACCAAAGCAATGCATGATATTGTTTTCATTTTTTATAGTCTGAATCTGAATTGATTAAAGTGTAAGACTGCATCGCATCATTTTGGCTTTTTAAAACCCAAATCGACACAAAAATGTGTAGCTGGCTGCACTCAAGTATGCATACACTATTCAGCACTTGTCATTAACCAAATCTCCAAAAATAATATGTCTGAAACGGCCTCTTTTACGATTACATCAGAACAGCACTTCATCAGCAGCACGACTGGCTGAAAACCCCAAACATGTGACCAGTAATGCCACTTCTTTGTGTCAAAACGGAGCAAACAGTGAATCAACAAAGAGCACACAGACACATTAAAATGTAATGAACAGACCACTCTCTGAGCAACCACAGAGAAGATTTAAAAGACTTTGAAAGTAAAGGTTAAATTTTAAGCCATGTCTCCATCTTTGCCAGAACGACTGACAGTCTGTCAGTCAAACGTTCCATCTACAAAACCAGCACCATAAGAAAAGGACTGCCACGTAAGTGGTGCTCTCAGGGCTTGTGGGACTGTGCCATTATTATTTTTCCACAACAAAACTTTGTGTGACTCACATTCTCCTCTGGCAAAGATTTTTATTATGGAAGTGAAATAATAATAATGGAATAATGGAATAAGTATTCCAGCAGAAGGCCCAATTCCAAAGCTGAACCTAAGTCCTACCCTGCCTCAGTCCAGCACAGAGGAAACATAAAACCTCACTGGACCTGCTCCACATACATTACTATTTATTTGGGATTTTTTCACTTCAATGGTGGAGATACATAAGGAAAAATGAAATATAGTTAATGTGAAAATCTGTGCTGTTCATAGAATCTGTGAAGAAGATGTAAAAATGTGCAGCACCATGTCTATGAAACACCCTGAATGATTTCTTGGGCATCAACATTCTCACTTATCATTTATAAAAAGCTTTACTATTTATGCCGTGTCAGAATCATTAGGGAACAAGTAAATAGAATGCAGTTGTGACCAATTCATTAAACAAGCAAACATGTTTGGTTGAGGCGAGATAAGACATAATATATTGAGTGACATGGGGAACAAATAGCAAATAATTAATCCCTAAGCAAACACAGAAGACATGAGTTTCCACTGGGGTTCAGCTTGCTCAGAAGAAGAGGCAGGAGCTGCACTGAATACTAAAAGTACACAGCAGGCAACACAAAGACACAAGGCTACTTAAAGGCATATGAAAACCAGGAAAGGATCAGCTGGCCAAACAAAAGGACAACCAATCTACTGGCTGTAGACAATTTAAATTAGCTTGAGATATATACAATGAGTGGACGGGTGGAGTTAGATCAACAAATGACCTGCACGTAAAATATAACACAGCAAACTCTCACTCTGCAGTTGCAATAGCAGTGGGTTTGATTTAGCTGACTGGTGACCCCTACTGGCTTCTTGTAGTAATGACGAGACTGGCTGGGTAAAAAAAGCTCTCACTACAGTTGACTGCAGCACAGTTCCTCTTGACAATGTGTTTAAGGATTCATAAGATAGACATTTTAACCTCACAACCCCACCAGTCACCAAAGTAAGAGTCAGAGATCAGCTGTATTTACTGCACTGTGGTGCTGAACATCATCATCATCTTTCACAAATGTAAAGCACAACTTCAAAATTAAACATTTAAAAGATCAGTGAATAAATGTTTGGTAAAACTAAAATGAACTACTGTATTTTCCGCACTATAAGGCGCACTTAAAATCCTTTCATTTTCTCAAAAATCAGCAGTGCGCCTTATGTTAAATTCTGGTTGTGCTTACTGACCTTGAACCGATTTCATGTGGTACATGGCGCTCAAGAATCTGTCAAAAATGTTTTAGTATGACTTTGCTAACCTACGAAGCCGCAGCGCTTGATGGGTTGTCGGAGCATTATGACTACTAGTCAGGAGCCTCACGGAGTAATCTGGGTCCAAAACTCCGCCCGCTTCGGGTCCCAAAAACAAACGAACACTGTGGCATCACTGAGAGTTAAAAACTGTCTAAATTCTTTCATCTTTAATAAAATGATCAGTGTTGCTGCTTTACCAGGTGTAACAATGAAGTTTAACATCCAGGCATCCATGAAAACAGAATTTATTAAATTTAACTGAGTTAGAAGTTAGCAGGAAGTTAGCTCGCTAGTTTCCACCTAAACATGATATAGCATGTTAAGACTGAGAGATTTCTGAACAAATTCAAACGTACAGCTCTGCTGTCACTTCCAACATAAATGAAGACAGAAAACTAAACAGCAGTGACGTTTGTAGGGTTACTGAAGTTGGGCTAGCTGGTATATAATGATGTGCTACGTGATCGCTAGCTACACAGCTATGTTAGCATAACATAAACACAGTGAAGCTGGAGGATGAACGCTAACTTTTTCCCACTCGATAAAAGTTAACGTGAAGGTTCCTGATGGTTAGAGACAAATGCAATCGCATGGCAGGATGCTGTAAACGGACCAAACTTCAGTCAGGAGAACAACTGAGATAATCCATCCACAATACGAGGTTAGTCATTAATATACTGCAACAACACGGGAATAGAGCAGCTGCGAGAGAATTCAGCATTGATGAATCAACGGTACGGAAGTGGAGGAAGCAAGAAGAATGAGTTGAGTAAAGTTTGAATTATCTGACTGTTTTGTTTCGCTTAATGCACCTTATAATCCGGTGCGCTTTATGGTCCAAAAAATACAGTAAAATAAAATAATCAAATGAAATATCAGACATACCTGTACTACAGGGGCACAGGCTTTTCACTGAGTTACTCAGGCATTCCCATTTGATTTTTTTGTTTTTAACTAGTTAAAAAATCCTTTTCACACAGAAAGTGTAACAAACAATTTAAATATTTAACCAGGGTGCAGGTGGGATTAAAAAACACTTGGTTCACAGTTCCTAGTTTGGATATTTTAAAGCATGGGGGGGACTTTTAAAAGCATCAAAACAGATTGCAAAGACAACTGCTGGCAAAGCAAGTTGTGACTCCGCTTGGGACTCAACAGCCACTAAGGTCAATAAAGGCAAAGACATGAGGGAGCCATGTGGAGGAATCTCCAGGAGAGACGGTGGTAGAAGAAAACTTTTTAAAGATCTTATATTTATATTATATTATCGAAATGGGGCATTTAAGGAACCAGGAAACCACAGCAAACACCAACAATCTCCATGCATCAAAGGCAAAAAAGTTCTACCTGACATCATGTGGAGAAGTCCTGCTTCATTCAGTCTTTACAAATATCATCAGCCAAGTTCTTCTCAGTGAGAGCGAGTATTTTTCAATAAGCTGTGCAAAGGTTCATCCACAACATCGCTGACATTTGTGGTACTGTAATTTTAAACTCATAATCCCAATCAAAGTTTTTAAAAGCCATGCTACTGATGCACACATGCCGCACCAGCTTTAACCCTTTCTCATACCAGGTGTTTGTAAAGCATTAAGAAATTCAAGAGAAGGAATCAAAAAGCTTCAAGACTGTACCTGAATTGTACCAAAGTCCACATTTTCATAGTGGAAATGAGCACACTCTGCCAGTTTTGGGAAATGGCCCTTGGTGAAGCAAAGTCTGCAAATGCAACACACACAGTTTGGTTAGCACTTCATTCTCTTCATATGGTAACAGCTTGGAGTGTGTATGATTAGCAGAAAAAGCCGAGGGCAATGCAAACAGAGGGAGCGAAAGCACGAGGCAGGCACAGAAACAGACTCGATAAACAGCTAGTTTGGAGCAATATCAGAAATGGACAGAGGAGAAATGTGAGAGCTGTGAGTTTGTGTGTCCACGTGCCCACTCACTTCTTGACATTCTTGACCTTCATGCTGGCTGTGCTGCTGCTGCATGACCGCATGAGGGGCTCAGTCCTCAGCTCAGGGATCTCAGCACTCCTTGCCTAAAAAAAACAAAACAAAGCACACAAACATGAGAGCTCACACTTCCAGTCTGATCCAAAGCATCGATTTAATGAGGGGAGCCAGCTAATTCATACAGCTGCACATCATTCAATTAATTACGTTGATGTGTAGCACCAGTTTGCTTAGATCAGATCAGGTGATGACTTTCCAAAAATCCTAACAGCCTTGTGTAACCAGTGCTGTACAGCAATATGCTGTTTGACTCCATCTAATGTGTTTGGATGAGCTGAGCCCTGCTGATCCTGCTGACTGACACGTGTGCAGCTTGTTAGTTGACTGGACAACAGTATGATTCCTTTGAGAATTATTATTTTCTCCCAGCTCATCCTGGTCTTTGAATTGCTTCATATGTGCACTTTCCTTTTGCTGTTTTAAACTTCATATTTTTTATTCTCGGACTCTGGCAGAGTAATTCTGCATGATTCACAGGACACATTAATCCTTATTTATCTCAATTCATCCTCTAAAACAAGCCCCTCTTCCTTTAAGCCAGCTTTCTTCTGATTCGCTGCAGAAGGTTTGAACAGCAGGTGGGAGGGCTTTTCTATTCTCACAGTCAGAATAGTTTTATTGGGGATATCCCCTCACTCACATCATACAGAGCCAAGAGCAGAAAACACAAGTGTTAAAGCTGTCTGAAGTCTGAGATTACAGCTCACTGAGAATACCTGTACACATGCCAACTAGGGCCTGATGGGTGAAAATGGGCACATCTATGAGGATGATTGTTGTAGTTCTGTTCAGTGTTTACCACGCCAGCCGTGAGCAGCAGCGCCTCAGCTGGTAGCGGAAACGCTAACTTAGCATGGAGGAAGTTAACAGTCAAGCAACAGCAGCGTGAAGATACTTCACGCCTCCATCACCAACAGCTTTTCTTTATATGCTTGCAATAATATTTGACTAAACTGCAGACTGTGGTCAGCTGACAGCTGAGCAGCTTCATCAACAACAAGGCTTTTTTGTTTTCTTCTCTCTCATATGTTGCTCATTCTCATTCTTGTTATGTTTGATTCTGAAGCTTTTATTGCACTTCCTATAACATAACCTGCTGCCACCTTGATAAATATTTCACTTCTCTTGTCAGCTTCACAATGTGTGTAAGGATGACTGTAAATAACAGCAGCATGACGCAAATCCTCCTCTCACACTGAGCTGAAATAACATGACTGCAAATAAAGGAGATCAATCAAAATTGGATCTTCACTCTATTGTTATTATTATTATTATTATTGTTGTTATTATTATTTTACTAATAATTACTAGATTCATTTTATTACATTACATAGATTACATTTTATTTTCGAAAGCAACACTTAAATGCAGCCTGGCAGACATCTGTAGCATATTAGTGCTGGAAAAAGCTACATTTGTGTATCCCTAATATAAATGTATAGTAATTAATGTCATTGAATGCCTCACATACATGTGGTTGATGGACAAGCCGAGGGAGTGTTTCAAGGTCTTTGCACACTTACACATGTTATAAAACAGCCTTCAGTCCATAGTGTGTAATGTGCAGACTTAAAATATCACAGTCAGTCCTGTTTTTCTATGAAGATTATTCCAGAACCGACTGATTTTTAACTCATGCTCAGTAGCTGGAATCAAGTCAGGAACTGTTATTTTTAGTCATTTAATTCTTATACATAAGATGGAAGAATCTGAGCATTATGAACAATAACAACAACAGTTTGACTTGGAAACTATGTTGAACATCCAAAAGCATCAGGCACAGTTGGTTGAGAAGCATTTCTGCAGTCTCTGACTAAAAGACCACTCCCCACACAGATTCACCAACAGCCACTCACTCTGGTTGTTATCGTGTTCAAAAATAAAGCCATTCGCATCATTTAGCTTAAATTAGACTGGAAATCAAAAGCAGATGTGGTAAGCAAATCACGAAGAGTCTGGGGAATCTACTTTAGTGCAAGCAGATTTTAATCAGTGGATATACTCGCTGTGAAGCTGTGTAAGAAAACAGGAGCATGACTTAGGCAAGGTTACAGAACTGTGAAAGCTTCATTCATTCAGCTTGTAACCTCACCACAGCCGCTGACAGGTACGGTGCTTTGTATATGCGGTCAGACCACTGAGACTTTCTGCACCACCTCTATTCCAGGTGCTAAAAGGGCCCAGGTAGAGGTGAAAGATGGAGCACTTGTAGCCGTTTCTGTACAGCAGGATTAAATTTGCTCTCTCAAGTTATGCTGCCAGTGAGAAGGTGGTTATATTGGTTAGTACAGTTTTTGTTTAACCATCAGTGAGTTGGCTGCAATGATTAGTCCTATTTGGTAATAAAGCTTACTACACACTTACATCTACCCTCTTGCGTCCTACTATGAATTGAACAGTGATAAAATACTTAGTACCTTTGTTTTTCAGTCATCTGCCACACAAAACGTGGTGATAATCTCATCATTTCACAGTGCTAATGCAAAACCCAGTATTGTGCCTGTCACAGTTCTCATTTTCACAGCTCTGACGACATGTATAAACTCACTGTGTTCTCATTGGGCGATATCATGCCTTGCGTTTTACATACACTAACGCTCACAACAAGAAGCCCGGACACATCAAACAGCCAGAGCTGCGTTTCTGCATCACATGAAGATTTAATGGGGGGGGGGGGATTGTGAGCTACTAACATCGTTTTTTGATTTCATTTTAAAGCTACATCGCCCACCACTGTGTTCTATATCCATTAGGTCCAAGTCCAACATCACTCGCTACAATTACAGTTGTAACTTTTTTACCACTACAGACAAACACTCTGTGTATCTGAACATAAACAAGTGCTTGTTGGTAAGACAAAATAAAGTCTGCAGGTATTTAAGTTGCTGATGATGATCACGTTGCACGGGTGCGCGCGTGTTTTGTTCTTCGTGCACTGCACTGAATATGATCTAGCCTACACAGTGCACCAGGGCGTTGGTGTGATAGCTTACACCAAGTTGTTCACACTTCTTTTCATCATCTCTTCCAACCACTGGAGACATAAATGATGCATGGTGCCCCAGTGGACACAGCCGTATCGCAAACTGAGCAAACAATTGCACACATGCAGTATTAAAAGCCCCGCCTCTCTAAATAATATTCAATAGGTTGCTCAGATTTCTCTTGCTGTTTCTCTTCCTCTCTGTTGCCCGATCGAAATGAGCAGTCGTGATACCGTTCCAACCACGCGCCAACCACGGGTGGCTCGACACGTTACCATGGAGACGGCCTCATTTTCACGGTGCTGCCGATGCAGGAAGCAAGACCCGAACTAAATAAGAGGAAAGGAAATAATGAATGAATGGCGTCTGGTGAATGGGACGAGCACGGAGAGATGAAATAATCAGACCGATCTGTACATGACCGATCTGTGCAAAGAGCCTGGAGTGTGGTAGGTTTAGAACACCAACAGTCTGCATTAAGGTTCAGCAGGCTTTTGGGAGCAAAAGAGAGACAGTTTTCAATACGAGAGACAGACATATCATCGGCCCAGTGGCTTAAAAACAGACTGATAAGGAAGTGACAGGCAGCAAACAAGCCGACAGGGTGGGGAGGTGTTCTCACTGGATCATGGATCAGACGTGTCAGGAATGACTGACAGGAGACTTTACTGAAGTGCGGTGATCACAGGACAAAACAATAAGTTCAACTTAAAGGTTTTACATAGATCACATTTGACAAACACAGCAAAATGAGCTGGCAACACAAATGCATGGCAAAAGTGAAAGGTGCACAATTTCCCCTGCAGGCTGGACTCATCTGGACCTCAGATACCTGGATTTTGGTTCCCTTTTTCTTCAAAGCTTTTTTAATGTTTGCAAACACTAATGATGTATTTTGTTGATGGAGCTGAACTGATGGTAGAAACAGACAGTCCTGCATTAAATGCGTACAAATATATTGATTTGTTCGTTTTTTAATAAATTACACTCATGTCCAGCTTATTGAATATTGACATACTGTCAATAACTGCAAGGGGTTGATGTATAGGGTTATTTTAAATGGTAAGGACATAAAATGCAGATATCCAGATAGCGTATGCCATTATAAACAAGCGTAAGTACTCTATAGGGGCAAAAGTATTGGACCACACCTCTTAATCTTTAAATTCAGTCACATTGGAACATTGTAGCCATGCAGTCTACCTTCATAAACACTTGAGAGAGAATGAGTGGTTCTAAAGGAGCTCGCTGAATTTCACTGTCAAACTATAACAGGATGCCACCGTTGCAACAAGCCAGTTTATGACATTTCTTCCCTCCCGAATATTCTACCATCAACAATCAGCAATCAGCAGAACATTACAGTGATAAGCCTGCTTGATATAAGAATCTTAATCCATTTTTCATTTACTGGTTAAAGGTATATTCTGGAACAGTCTGAATACAGGAATACAGGAAGTTGTGTCTTAAGTCCATTTAAAAAACAAAACAAAACAAAACACACACACACACACACACACACACACACAGTCCCATCAGAATGAAGGAATGAGGAAAAAAAGATTGCATCAGATTACTTTCACAGGCCACATTTCTTTCTAGATGTAGTACTCACTGACAAGCAAGCACTATTAACCTGGTTTATAACAGTTATTTAACACCCTGTTACCATCACCCAGTGAGGGGGAGTCACCCAGCCACAGGGTGGTATTTCAAGCAGCTCACTCTGAGCATAAGTGGGTAGGTTTAAAAAAAGAAAGAAAGAAAGAAAAAAGAAGAAAAAGAAACGATGGATTAATTAAAAATCCATGTTAAAAAAAAGTCAAGTGTTTCTCACCATGGCACTGATGGTTTCCTCCCAGTCTGGTCTCTCTCTGGGATGGATGTGAGCCAGTTCAGGCACAAGGTCGTCGTCCTCCAGATGACGTCCAGGTCTCAGACCCCTGCAGCCAGACACACACAACCAGAAGCTTAGAACTCAAATGGCACACACTGGACTATTACAGTATCACTCTTAGTGTATGTATATATGTTAAAGTGCTATGCCAAATGCCCGGTATAACGGTCTTAACTTCATGAAATATGAATTTATCCAGTACGAGTGAATAAATAGAATCCCAAATGTTGCTTTTCAATGCATTTAAATCTAATATATAGCTTTATTCCTTTATATTTTGCTAGGAAAATATAAAATAATACGTTTGGGATTATTGTCATACTGAAAAACAAAGACACTGCCAATCAGATGCTTTCCAGATGGTATTACATGGTGGATCAAAATCCACTTTTCTACCTTCATAATTCCATCAAATTTTGACAAGATTCCCATCACCACTGGTACGACACAGGCTGGGTTTTACGGATGGTTATAGACTGACCACCTCTATGCATACTAAAGACAAGTTGAACCAGAGATACTATATTTGCATTAAAATATAAAGAAATATTTTTTTCAAAAAACAGGGTGGGCTCAAATCTTTTGCACAGTGCTACCAGCTCTGTGGAGCATACCGAGGTGAGCTGTAATAACCGAGCACTCTTCACACTTACAGTTCTTTACGTGTCACAAGTTTTAATAAAAGAAAACTATCAATAACCAAAACCCAACTCTCTTCAATGGGGTTATTACAATAACATTTTTTTTCTTTTTTCTTTTTAAACACAAGCTCTACAACAATTACTACGTTTTGTACGTTTACAAAATTGTACTGCAGAACAGCATGTTGGGTGATGCTAGCTAGCCACATAGCATACCGGTTTGTTACATCTTCATGCATGCTCAATCATTTAGATAAGGAAATCCCAAAAAGTTGATTCTGTTCATCTAGACGTAGCGTTTTCAGTCTTCTTCAGTCTCAGCTGACTTTCCCCAACTTTATAAACAGTACATTTGCATAAGGGCTGGCACTAGCACCACTGACGAACAATGGGCCATGAGTTCAGTTTCTTGGTTATTAATGCAAATTGTCATGACCATTGGATCAATGGCTATGAGTACAATTCACAGAGAGTTGGGGAATTGCTGCAATCATGACACTGAAAGAAATGTCCCCTTTGACTTCCCAATCAAACCAGTGTTCCTCCCTGTCCAAGATGTGTACATCCTCATCCTGGCATGAAAAGTTAGCTCTTCTATGTTGTGCCATCCGCTTAGCCAGAGGTTGTTTGGTTCCCCCAATGTATAAATCATGGTAATCCTTCTGGCACTTAACAGTGTACTCTATTTTACTCTGTCTGTGCTGGCAGAGCAGATCCTTGGGGTGGACATGTTTCTCCCACTGAAAGCGCTGCGTCCAGGTACACAGAATCAACTTTTTGGGTACCACTTTGTTTATTTGACTTCCCCATGCAGTACCATAGTTCCTCCCAAACATCACATCTGTGGTGCTCTTCAGGACAGGAGCTCACTGAACTTCACTTCTATTGTTCATCTAGCTTCAACAACTCTTTCCCATAGCTTCATGATTGACTTTATCCCTCTCCAGTTTCTACAGCTCTGTACGTCACCCTTGTTCTTGAACGTTGGCACCACAGTACACTGCTTCTCCACTCATCGGACACCCTCTCACTCTCCAAGATTGTTAAAAGGTCTACTGGCCTCTCCCCTAGACATATCCACATCTCTACAGGTATGTTATCTGGACCTACTTATGACTGCTCTCACTTTCTCATTACTAATCTCCTGCACTGATTTACTAACTGTCCTCTCTCTCTCTCTCTCTCTCTCTCATTTTCTACATAAATCAGCTTCTCAACATACTTACTCCATCTTGAGCACACTCTTAACTTGTTACTATATTTCCATCTCTGTACTACCTAACCTGCTGCGCATCCTTTCCAGCCCAATCACTGTCTAGCCAATCAGTACAAGTCCTTTTCTTCTTCTGTAGAAGAAACTGACTTGACAAGGACATCCTCACATACAAGTGAGTGTAACCATTTTCCTTTGCCACCACTCTGAACTCCTAGACTCCAAGTGCCCCTGTAAGGATATACCGAACACCATCTTGGCATTTTCCCCTCAGTACCACAGCTGTACTTGCTCAGTCATCTGGTAACTCGTCTCTACCACTCAGAACCTCTCAGTTACTTCCTGAGGTCTGTGTACCATTCTTCCTTCAACTTCCAACATTTAATCCTTGTCTCTTCCTGATTTTCAAAGTTATCCTACAGACTCCTAGGGGTGGGGGAAAAAAATCGATACTGTGTAGTATCGTGATACTTTGTTTGCTAATAATGTATCGATACAAGGACAGCAGAAATCGATATTTTCTTACAAAAAAAGTTTTTGTGGACTGGAACTCTGACTTCAGAGCATGTTGATCAGCTCCTTTTTCTGAGCAAGAATCCTGACATTCCTTCACTGTCCAAATGTGTTTAACTTTTTTTTTGGCAGCAATAAACATGACTGTTTACTTATTTTCATTTAAGACATGTTTTATTTTAATTAAGTTTAAAACGTTTTTATTTAATATAAAATTATATTTTGTTTTAATTTACTTTCAAATTCTTCAGTTGCTGAATGGGCTGCATAGTTTTCATAAATTGCATAGTTCAGAATAGCTATAATTGTACCAGATGGTTGCATTCAGTTAAGTTGCACTAGACTGTAATACAAACCGTTCAGTTTGTCAACAATAAAACTGACTGAAATGAGAGAAAGACTGAGTGTGAGACTTTGATATTAGATAAAATGAATATTGATAAAGTTTGCCTTTATGTACAGAATCTGAATATCGCAAAATATTTTAAAAAATTTCAATAATATCGTATCGTGCGTTAAGTATTGTGATAATATCGTATCGTGGGATGTATGGTGATTCCCACCTCTACAGACTCCTATCCTAGCAACATCCTGCCGTACCACGACCTTAGAGTCTCCCATCAGACTGTACCTTTTGCATAAGATGTCGTTTTTTTGTTTGCTTTTTGTTTTTTTTATTATTTCCTTATGCTCTGGGTTATTTGGGTGTATGAAGAAGTAAGTTCATATGTAAGTATGTTCAGTTTCGTATACTTTGAGACCAGTGCCTCAGGTACTAAACAAATGTATCAGTTGAATTGTTCACAACTGTGTGGAATGCCAGAAGGCAAAAATACTGTATTTAGACACTAAAATGAATCACTTATTATGCTTTAATCATTTATATCCAGTAATCAAAAGGATGTGAAACTTGGGTTTATTTTCAATAAATGTCTGGAAGTGTCATTTTAAACCTATTAAACTGCAGAACATAAAATGCTGATCCTTAAAAGAGGATTTATCACTTGTCCATGACTATAAACTTAATATGTATGGATTTCTTCCCCTGCTAAAATGAACCAAATACTGCTGAACGGAGCTTTAGGAAATAGCCAAAATATATTTTTTACTTTTTAAAAACATCTTAAACTATGATAAAATGACCGTTAGTTGCAGGTCGAATCATGATTCAAGATCTTTCCTCTTTAAAAACATTCAATGACAAAAACTGTGGAGTGACGAGCAGCTGCAGGGTCCAGTTCAAGGCATCTCGAATGTAACAGTCAGGAAATGAAACATGACATGAACAGTGGATAATTTGATGAGGGCAAATGAGTTTGCAATACTCTGATAGAACAAGTTGAAGTTGATGAGACATCTGTCTGAACTGACCTTGTTTCCATAGAGCCGTCTCTCACACACGCACACACTCTCACTCATTCACACACAAACAGTTGCCTCAAGGATGTGTTTTAACCATTGTAGACAAGAGAGGAAATTGAAAGAGGGGGAAAAAGGCAGTTTTGGGAAGAATGGAAGATCTGCAGCAGCTGCAAGATGACAGACCAAACTAACTCTGAGGCAAGATCTCTGCAGTGAGATAATTGGACTTAAGGGCTCGAGACTCTGAGACGAGATATTGGAAGCCAACTTTAGCAATGACTACATCTCTTTACTCCCAAACCTTTTTACAGTATTTTTCGTGTAAATTACTTCATCATTCACTCGAGGTATGATGCTTTTCTTCTGCCTGGCAATTTAATGTAGAGTCAGAGATTTAAAACCAGGGCTAAGACCCACTGAACAATAAACACACTCTATACTGACTGACACATTCCACAGTCAACAAAAGTAGTGTGAACGTATGTTATTCATTCCAACTGCAGCAAAATCCCAAACAAGGTCCTGAACATTCATCAATACAGATATGACCTGATTCCCTGTGGGCCCAATAAAGCCAGTCAACCTAGCAAAGACCCTCGCTGAAAAGCCTGAGAAATAAAAAGCCTTGATTAGACATGACTGAACAACAGGTCAGGGAGATATAGCTGTCTGTAACTGCACTGTGCTGATTGACCTGAAGTGAGGAAACTGACTTAAACTGATTTTAATCATAATAAACCAAAGTCATCTGGTGTATGATGCTGGGCCCTGGTAAAGAAGGCCCAGCAGCGGCTGCACGTCCTCTGTGTCCTGAGGAAGAATAACCTGGAGGCCATCTCCAGATCCTCCTGTGTCAGGAAAACCAGGGTCATCACAGGTGACCCCTTGCACCCCACCTATCACCTGTTTGACCCGCTACCCTCTGGTTGGCGCCTCAGGTCAATCAGGTCCCACACTTCCAGACTCACAAACAGCTTCTTCCCCTGGGACTGTTAACAAACACTATATCCCCCCACACCCCACCCTGCCCACCCACCTCACCAAACTGAGCCATGGTCTTAGTAACCCTCATCACTCAGGCCACTCAAACAGACTCTATTCAGATGAAGTCTTTTCTTTGGACTACTTCCAAGCACCATCTAATATGTGCCTCTCTCTTTATTTTGTATATAGTTTTTTGTTTTGTATCTATATCCCTCTTCATTGTATTAATTTCTCCTGTTTGCTAATTATTCTTGCTGTCTGCTGTTTATATTATATTCCAGCATTGATAGTGTGGAGCACCCACAGTTTCGTTATGCATGTCCAATGACAATAAAGGCCTTTTCTACTCTATTTTATTTCAGGCGTTTTGCATTTGACTCGTTATGCATTATTCAATATACTAGGTTGATAAATTTAAGAGAGGCTACTGGAACAGAACCAGCAGAAAGTATTGTGGCTTTTATTTATTGGCAAAATGCCACGTTCTCCTTGATGGAGAGTCTAATAAAGCTACTCCATGACTCAGTGATGTCACGTCCTCCTTTAATGCAAGATTAAATATTTAGTGAGAGGTAATTCTGGAAAGTTCTAAAATAAAGGGAAATCCCTTTGAATGTTCTTCAGCTCTTTAATCTCCGTCCTCCGACCGGGCCTCCCAGTCAGCGGAGCTTCTTTCCTTCCATAGTAACCAAATCCAACTAACATTTGTTCTACTGGAGACACTAGAGCGCTGTGCCCAAACACACTGCTGCGACAGTTCTCTTCTAAAGAGTGCTGAATCTGAACCAGAGCCATCGAGAGCTTTGGTTGGATTGTGTAAAAGTGTTTGATAAAGTTATGGAGGGAAGGTATAATCCATTTGTCATGGCAACGAACTTGGAGAAAAAGTATCATGCTAGCTCGTCGTACATGGGCTGTTAAAAGTGTCTTAGTCTGAAAGTACGTGAGTGCGCATAGCAGATGTGTCCACACATCATTCTTGGAAAGAAATATTTTATTTAAAAAAGAAATGTGATTACAAACAAATCAGTTTGCATGAAATGTTTCATACCACAAACAACCAATACTGGATGTTCTTGGGTGGTGATGAGAGAATATGGATATATTGGATTAGATTTAAAAATAAAAATAGAGTGTGAGACGACACTGTTTATACATTACAGCAGCATTTCCATGTATACTGGACACATCAATCCAATACCAAAGTATCTCTGACAGGCCAGTATTATCTGGGCTCTTCCCTGACTTCAGTTATTTATCCTGAAAGTCAGCTCGCTGGCCACACGGTAAATGATATGAAATAACTTGTGAGAAGGCCTTCAGAATTTTTTGACTACTGTCGCACAGCCTGAGCATGATGACAAGCTTTGAGCAGCACTTATCAGGGAAGGCTGAGGAACTACTGACAAAGTGTGAAGCACTTTGAGACACCACAAATAAAGGCCAACCGTTTTAGTGCATTTATTCGCCCAGTGCCACCTTTTCTGTTCAAAAGTGAAGTGAAATCACAGACTTCTCAGAATGCCTCCGAGTTTGCATGTAAAAAGAAAGAGACTGCCCTCTTCAGCTTCTCTGTCAAACATTCTTATAAGACTGCAGCCAGAAAAGCTTGCTCATCTTGAACAGCGCTCGTCTCTGCTTTCCTGCCTACCTTCTTCCCAGCCACAAAAACAGATAAGAGGAGAAACTGACAGAAAACTTCCCTCTGCCGGCCTGCTGAGTCATATCTTTCTCTCTCCAATTGTGTAAGATCAAATGCAACGAACTCCACATACGAGACTGTGTGAAAGTTTCAGTCTTGACTAGTTTTCCAGCATTTCCATCAGCATCACAATTTTACGCCACGAAAAGCAACAGCAGCTTGTTTTTTGCTCTGAAAATGAAAGCCATGAATCTCTCCCCACATTTATCCTGAACCTCCACTTTCTCATTTCTCCTCTATTAGGCTGCCTCAGTACTGGAGCCACTGAATGTCTGACTCAACATGTCCTCAGCCACAAACAGAAATCCTGTGGTTTTTCATGCATTTTTAGGTCCATCTGGTGCAGGTCTCACCCTTCAAATGAAGATACTAGTTTGAAGATAAAGAGGACACTCCATTGGAGACTATGACAGCTACCACAGGGCAGGCTACTCCCTAGACACAGAGACAGCAGTCACCACCACACATGTGGTCATTTTAACCTAACCCAACGGTGCATGTTGTTGGACTAATGGCGTAAACCGGAGAATCCGTAGAGAACCTGTGCAAACACAGGGACAACACGCAAACGCCATAGAAAGACCCCAGCCAGATGGTGGATACAAACCCAGGCCTCGCTGTCAGGAAATGCTGTGCTGCCCTCGTTAACCAAGTCCTGTGGACAAATACCATAAACTGTATTTAAAAGATGGATGTGGCTCCTGGGCCTGAAAAGTGAAGCCAACGTGGAAGCATGGGGCAGCTCTGCAAAAAGTCCATTTGCATAAAGATCTACTGTTCAGCAAATTAGCTACAAGCTCAGTAAACCCTTTCCTGATGAGTCTCAATTGCTATTTTCGAGTCTTATGAATATAACGTGAGGATCATGTTGTGCATACTGGTCTCATTAGAATAACAGAAGATAAAGCAGGGTTTGCTTTGGGGAGGTGCTACCTTGAGATTAGCCTACAGTACGTCTCTGTTAGTCAGACACACCGTTCATTTATCACGTCCAGCACCAAGACAGAAACACCAAAAACCATTTACCAACACCTGCACTTCACTAAACTGTGGCTACATCTATATTTTATAGGCGATCTATGAAATTTAATTGAGCAGCTGTTTAAACATTGTGCTATAAAATGAGAGTCTAGCCCACTATCATCATGCTTTTCCTTTTTCCCCAGAGGTTTGAAAAGGACAATAAAACAACTGTGGAAAAGAAAATGGTTACACCACTAATAAACACTCTGAGCCATTACTGAAGCAGACTTTGCAATTAGCAAAACTAATCAGGCCAGGCTGTGCAGACACAAGCCACCAGTATGTACATTACAGGGTTGGCTGAATAGTTATTAGAGGGCTGTGGCTGTAACACCAGAGCAATAAGTGTCATCTTCAAGTTATTTGAAGAGACCAAAACGTGAAGATATTTTGTTTACCATCGCATAACAAACAGAATACCCCCTAATTAATGAAAACTTCAGCACTAAGCAGGAGAGGAACTACCAGACCCCCGTCATCAACGAGTGCCCAGTGGAGAGAGTGGACAGCTTCAAATACCTCGGAGTTCACATCACGCAGGACCTGTCATGGTCCTGTCACATCAACACCGTGGTGAAAAAGGCCCGTCAGCGTCTCTACCACCTCAGATGCTTGAGAGACTTCCAACTGCCCTCCAAGGTGCTCAGGAACTTTTACTCGTGCACCATAGAGAGCATCCTGACGGGAAACATCTTAACCTGGTTCGGGAACAGCACCATGCAGGACAGACGAGCTCTACAGAGGGTTGTGCGGTCAGCTGAGCGCACCGTCCGCTCCGAGCTCCCTGACCTGCACTCAATCTACAGCAGGCGGTGCTGGACCAAGGCCAGGAAGATCGTGAAGGACCTCAGCCATCCCAACAACGGACTGTTCTCGCTGTTGAGGTCAGGAAAGCGATTCCGCTCCCTGAAGACCAACACAGAGAGACTGAGGAGGAGCTTCTTCCCGCAGGCGATACGGTCTCTCAATCACACCACCACACAGTACTGACCCACACATATAGTTCTTACACACACACTGGACATTGTTTTTCACTTCATCACTTAAAGCATATTTGCACTGCACAAGACACTAAATAATGTGGATTGCACAACACTGGTCATTATATTCTTCATTTCCAGTTAATACTTGTACAGCTGCTGTTATTGTATGTATGTATGTATATATATATATGTATATATATATATATTTTCATACATTCTTATATAGTTCTATACTGTGTATTGTGTATCTGTTGTACAGTTATTTTATTTTTCAACTTTAATTTATATATTTTATCTTATTCTTTCCCAGTTAAATTTACCCTTCATTCTAATTTGTGTTGTACAGTTATTTCATTTTTAACTTTAATTTTTATATTTTATTTTATTCCTTCCTAGTTAAATTTACCCTTTTTAATTTTCATATTTATTTCCTATCTTATTCATAGCCTTTTCTTTTTTTCTTTAGGTCACGAGCAGTTGTCTAAGCATTTCACTGCATATCGTACTGTGTATGACTGTGTACGTGACAAATAAAATTTGAATTTTTTTTTTTTTTGAAAAAACTAAGACTATGTAATGTTTTAGATTCTATGATTTTATAACCAATAAATATAATTGATTAATGAGTGACACGCGTCAAAGAAGACAAAAGAACAAATCTGTGAAGCCAGATCTGATGTAAGGAACGACAAATAAAACACTTAAATCCTGTCATGGTGTCAGTGAGTTTTCCTCAGACAGGTTTTCAGGCACTGCAGGACTGATTGTGGCTTTTTCCTATCATAGCGTCGTCTCTCTGTGTAATCCCAGACTGACTGATTGACTGTGATGGTTGGTTATGACGACGACAACTGGACTCTGTGGGGACACCATCTGTTGTTCTTCTTTTGGCTGGAGTGAATGCTTATGACTGAGTGTTTAGGCTTGTTCTCCTGCTGGGAAATGAATTTGAGATGCTTCCATTACAGTTCTGTAGTACCTTTGGGACTTGGGGTCAACTAAACTTTGAGAGTAATTTCCATATTGATCTGAGAGTCACTCACAAAGAATGAGTCCAGAACAGCATTTGAAAGCATGAATAAAAATATTCATGCATACAAGACGGAAATCACTCACTTGACGAGCAGTAATTTGCAAATGAAGGCGAGTCTAAAGGTAAACGGCACAAAGTCAGAGACGAGACATGAATAAATACAGACAAAGCACAACAACAACTAGTAATGCCAGTTTGGGTGGCTCTGATCACTATTTATGAGAGCAACTCTTAAGAGCATAAACATGTTTTCTGTACTGAACTGAACACACATGGATACACGCCACTTTTAGAACTGCCAATATTACCCTCCAGAGAATATCATGGCACTGGTTTGGTGAAAGAGATATCCAGCAAATAGCAAATGGGGGCTGCAGGGAGTATACTGCCTCATGTTCGGCCTCACAAGAATTAAGTGAATTTGTTTAGTTTAAATTGATATTTCAAGTCAATAATTTATCCACAAGGAATAAACTAGTGAATCAGCACGTCCAGAACTGAAAGAAAGCAGTTTATTGCACTGACGGTGACAGTTGTTTCTTTCGGTTCCTTCCATGACTTTGTGTTTTAAAAGTGTGCAATTTAAAAACTCAGCCAACTTCATCGCTATTACAGACCGACTTGCTAGGACACTGATTAGTCTGTGAATCAACATACTTTACTTTAACGTGAGAAGCAGCTGGGCAGGGCCTGGCTATCCAATATAACATAACCAGCTTCTAGGAGCTGCCTCTGGCTCCAGAAATTTTTAAGTGAAATTCGAGCTCGGTTTCGGGACATTCAACCACTGAAAGGGAATGAATGAAAACAACGGTGGGGAACTGAAACTGGTTCCACCTCCGTGACGCAGAGAGACTTCCTAAGCCTTTGGGCTAATTACCATCAAAAAGGAAGCGAAAGGTTTTAACTCTCTGCAATTTCCATTTCTTTATGTTTTATATACAGTGGAATGTTTTCTCTGGCAAGAGGCATAAATGAGTCTATATCATCTTTGGTACTGGAACAGTATTCAATTCATTTCAGATATTCAGATGTATAAAAGGCTTAGGAAGTCTCTCCCTCACAGAGGTGGAACTAGTTTTAGTTCCCCACTGTTGTTTTAATGCATTTCCTTTCAGTGATTGAATATCCCGAAACCGAGCTGGAATTTCACTAAAAACCACACACACACACACAAAGAAAAGAAACACATTTTAATCTGAGTATAGCATCACGTTAACTTGCAGGATGTTGTCCTGGGCAGCCGAGTAGCAGAGGGTGTTGTTAATCATTTTCAGCTGCTTTGGTGTTAACAAAATTAGCAACAGGTGCTCTGCAGAGGCAACAGTGATACAACCCCGGGAAACAGCAGTGGCTTTACAGGTGGAGGCCACTGACAGTTTTCCCTCCTCACATTTTCTGTTGTTTACAAGCTAGGGTCAATGTCACAACTGACAGCATGAGGCAATATCTAACCCTACAGAGGTTGCACAGGTAGTCCGATTCCTCCTGAAGAGCTCCAGAAGAGCTGGACAGGGTTGAAGAAGGTCCCTAACCCATCATCAGGACTGCTTCTTTGTGCAAGGTGGAAAAGGATGAGCACTGCCAGACCACTGGTGTGAAAGTCTCTGACTGAACAATCAGAAACAGACTTTATGAGGGTGGGATAAGGGCCCAACGTCCAGTGGTGTGTCCAGCGGGGTGGCCTGGGGGGGGGCACAGGCCACCCTCCCAACCAGACTGGCCACCCCAGGTGCTACCCCGAAGCTAAAACAATAAAATTCAATCAAATATCAAATGGACGGTTATGTTTTCACAGTGAAGCTCAGATATCCGAGTGTAAGTGAATGCAGCATCAGCTTCTACACTATGAGCATCACATTAGCAAAGGAAGGAGAGCCAAGCGCGAAAGACGGCACCGCAGAAAACAATTTTTCGGCGAAAGGAAATGAGGAGAGAATAAATGTCCCGGTAAGTAATATTAAGTTTGTTGACTTTAGTAAACTTCGGTGAAATTAGAATACCAAAAAAAAAATAACACTTAAAGAATTATTGCAACCGTCGGGTATTTCAGACAGTAGGCTACTGGGGGGAGCTAGCATAAGAGTTATGAGTTATACGATATAATCCAAGTCGTAACATTGCTGTATGGAGCTGCAGATTTGGTTGCAGGTTAACACAGCTGGACTGGCCATCGGGCATACCGGGCATTTGCCCGGTGGGCTGATGACTTATTTCTTTATTTTTTTTTTTTTGTAATGGCATGAACAATGAGAGGTGGTGGATTGGCCAGATGCTGGCCGATGTGTAAAAATAACTCAGTTGTTTGGTGAATGAAACCTGAAAGCACATGCTTTAAAAACAAATGAAAAAAAAAACAAAGGGTTGCGTCCTATTCAAGACAGATGAAGGTATCGCCTCCTGACATTTATATGACTAACTCTGCATTCGCCTTAGGTGAACAGAACTATCAGAATCTCACAGTTCTATCATGAAGCAATGTGATCACCATAAAGCCTCTGAAGTGAGATCTCTGGGATTCTGACAACTCCGGTGCGGAGCTGTGAAACTGAAGCACAGAACCCTTGCATCTCACGACTACCATGATTACATCATATATTACACCTTTTTCAATACCGGTGAAGACATTGCTGGGTTCAGTGCCGAAATGCCCAACAATCAGTGTTAACATTCAGCTTCATCATTAAAACCATGTTTGATTATCACACTTTTAATCAGTCATGGTAAACACTGCTGTAGCTCCACCAAAGCCTGACAACTATGCAGGCAACACAGTAACATTTGTTTGTTTTGTGTCTACGAAAAAAATGGCAGAACTCTGTACTCATGGTGCTCTCTGGAGATTTTTCAGCTTCTGAGAGGACAAAAATCTGCGTTTTGGTTGATTTTGGATTTGATAAGAATGCTAAGAGGCAGCACAGTGATGTGGTGCTTAGCAGTGGCACCTCACTGTGAGCAGGGGCTTTCCTGTATGGGGTCTGCAAGTCTCCCTGTGCCTATGTGTGTTTTCTCCAGGTAACCTGGCTTCCTCCCACAGTCCAAAGACATGCAGGTCAGGTTAACCGGTGATCAGTTCATAATGTGGGAACTCACAGACATTATTAATGTTCTGTCAGTAGATGTTACAATGACAGTTGCAAACGTGTTGGGGGCTAGAAAACAGATGATAGCCGTGTTAACCAGCACTCTTCTACACTACTTTGATCTCTTTTTGTTTTGCTTTGTTTATTTAAACAACAAAGCAGCTGGACATCAGCTTTGTCAGATCAAACTGAAATATAAGCAAGCATCCAAAGCAGGGTGTAACCGCATTCTGCACCGGGATGTTGATACCGACATGGAAAAAAACCTGCAAGCGCAGCTAACATCAGCCAGATCTGCAAACTAAACTGACTTTTTGTGCTTGCAATGTTATACATGGAGCAAAGCACCTCACATATCAGCAACTACTGAGGAAATGTATTAGTTTTTTCACATAGTTCCAAAATGGATTTGGATTTCGAGGTGAATTTGTTTGGCCAATTCCTGACTTCATCCATTTATAATTTGCTCAGTTTAACCCTGGAGAACCCATGGGGTCAGAGCCGATCCCATTGGTTTTCTAGGGAACCCATGGGGTCAAATTTGACCCCATGGTTTCACCAGGGTTAAAACATTTTAAAGGTTTTCTGTCTCAGAAAGAAAAAAAAAAAAAAGTCCACTAGTTTTTTTTTCTCTTGGTTTAACAACTAACAACGTGGTTTTCAGGAGTATCAGTTTGCATTTCTTCTGCTACTGCATATAACAGGTTCCACAGGTGTCATTTTCCTCCCTTATTTTAGATTCCCATCTAACTCCAAGTTAAACAGGATTTCCAAGGTTCCAAAAGCAAAGTTAAATACATTTAAATTTGTGAGACTGTTCATTTCATGTTGCAAATAGTTTGATGCACTCTGGTTTTTCATTTTAACTCTTGCATCACCTCACGTCTTGGTCACAAAGAACATCCTGATAATGTACAATAACTAAAATTCTAGATATTAAGTTAATAAAACCAGACCATTTTTTATAACGCTTGATCCGTGGAGCATCAACTGGAAACTAACGTGCCTGACACAAAACCTCATTTGGAAAAATGGCATGTTCTATTCAGGGCATCAACACGTGAAAATTCAATAGAAAGCTGGGCTTTTTTCTCTGACCGGCTATGAAATATCAATAATAATAATAATAATAATAATAATAATAATAAAATGTTTTTTTTGAACAGATCAAAAGTAAAGTCTGATGCATGTCATTCCCCATTTAAAGGGGAAAAATCTGGGAAAGCAAAGAGCAGCAATAAATGGATAGAAAGACAGCAAACAGGGTGGAATCCATCAGTAGGCAGCGCACAGGATTTCAACCTTATGCATGTTTTGGATCTCATCCACAGGCTGGAAGTCTCTCCAGTCAGCCAGCAGTTTAGCTGCCATCCCAGTGAGGCGGTTTATCGGTCCTACATATGGCATCACAGACGGGACTTCCATCCACATATTTCTACCAGTTACTAATGAACTGTTTTCATCCTATGAAGGGGAAGCTCTGATCCGGCATGTTGTTGTGCTCCAGCTGTACTTATAAACAGCACTACAGGGTCAGCAGCTATCAATGCTCAACTGAAATATGTCTTGATGGCTCCATAAATATTTCTCTGCTATTGATTAAGTACATCCTGTTGCTCAGCAAAAACTGGGCATGGAATAAATGCTCGACTGTAATAACCATTAATAAACCATTAAAGATTAGCGTGGCTGCTGGGCAGCATAGATTATTAAAAAACTAAGATATATACGAATATATATACGGATATACATGAATAATGATGCTGTTGGGTCAGATATGAACTTTGCGATAAGTGGCACACTTTGTAATTTTTATTACAATATTATTATTTATGTTAAATTCAGAGGTGGACATGCTGATTTCAAGGCCAAACATTCTCCTTTCAGAGAACAGAATTTATGGTTTCATCAATTATGGGATGTTGTTCAGGTCCTGAAGCGGCCCCAGAATATTACACTACCACAACCATGTTTGACTGGTGGTGTGCTGTTCGGTTTATGAAAGGCTGTGTTAGTTTTATGACAGATGTAATGAAATGCAAACCTTTAAAGTCTTGTGGATCATTAAGATGTTTTTTGGCAAAAGTGAGACGATCCTGTTAGTCCAGCAGTGGCTTTCTCCCTTGGATACCATTTTTTTTCCATTCCCTTTCTTGTTGTTGAGTCATGAACACTGACTGTTGGCGAGGTAAAAGAGGTCTGGGACAAGTGAGGGGGTAACTACTTTTTCAGATAGAGCCAGGTAGGTTGGATAGCTTATTTCCCTTAATAAATGTAATCATAATTTAAAAAGTGCATTTTCCTGGGTTATTTCTGACTAGTGACTAAGGACTAAAAGATTTTAAATCTCCAAGCACCAGTGATTGGGTCCTTGTACCTTTGTGCTCATTAGTGTGAGAGAGTTGAGGGGCTTTGGGGTCATGTAGATCCATTCACTCTTAGACATTAAATAATTATATGTTACGAAGCTGCACATCACATGTGGAAACACATCTACTGTCGGCTTTCTGTTGCACTACGACATTGGACAACATTGGACAATGTACAATTGTGTTAAAACAACTTTCTTTTTCACGGCCGCACATTGTATGCCTGGATGTTGCCACGGCAACAATGTTCAATGAAACAATGTTCAATGAAAAGTCGCAATTTCCATAATGATGCATTGCAAAGCTCTTCAGAGGACATGAACCAAATCTGAATTCGAAGCCTCTCTGATTAATTCACTTGGAAGAGTTTGTTAAAGGGGACGTATTCTGCTCATTTCAAACTGCACCTTTATTTCTTTAGAATTTGCTGGAGCAGCTTTGCATGATTCCCAATTAACACATAACTCCTACGTATCTTATACTGGGCCTTGGTGCCCTTTAAGGCAGCTTTCTTCTCACTGGCTGCCCCTCGCAAACCAAGGTTTGAAAAACAAGTGGGTGGGACTTCTGCGCTATATAGTTTTAAGATGCTTGTTTTCGAGTCTGGACATGTAAGTACAACATGTGCTACATATAGGAAATGGTCAAGTTATTTTTTCTTATTAGGACATTTGTCACCACATTGCCCAAGATCCAAACATCATGTTTCCTATTCAAAGATTTAACTTGTCTCATGACTAACTTCTATAGTCATGAGACAAATGATGTTATCCTGAATCAGACGGCATTTTCTTCCCCATAGACTCATAAGCTGTGTATGCTTTGTCAATCCAGCCACTCTGTTTAAAGGGCTGCAACGTAATATGTCTCTGAACATTTTGCAAAATCAAAACAATCAGAAAGGAGCAAAGGCAGAGATTTCCCACAATGCAACTCAAAATGATCTTTCATTAGACCCTTGCTGTGGTAATTTCCTCAAATCTTGCACACTAATGTGTAGTCTCTAAACCTAATCGGCAAAAACACAATATCACATACGATGACAACACTATGACATAATCAAGGATATTTCGTCAGACTTGTCAAAGCAGAAAGACTCAGTTGTTTTAATGTGTTTAGCAGTATTAACAACAAAAAGTAAATGTATATTCACAAGTAAAAACTGACATACTTGCCCTTGGGTGACATGTTAAAAAACATGCTGGACTCTCAGCTCAAACCTGCACATCTTGTGAGCTCAGATAAACATCAAGTTACTCATTAACGTTTTATCAGATCCCTGAATCAACATATGAAAACTATACCCCCAGCAGCCTGCGCCCGCCTTAAATTACCAGCAATGTGATCCATTTGGTTCGTTTGCATAGGCCTCCTCCTGCACTCCATCCTGCTCTGTGGTCCGCTCATCCCAGACTAGATTACGACATCCCAAAACAGCATGCAGCTTTACAGCATTCAGCTCTGCGTCACCTCCTGAGGCCCTCGTGTCCCCAATTGGGGTTCTCGTCACTCGTCAGTCCCAGCTCCTGATCCTGTGATCAAACTTTGTCCACCACGATTCAGCCGGCTACTTTTGTACTGCACTAGCTCAAGCCAAAAACCTTCCCCTACCCACACAGAAAAAAGAAATAATCTGCAGTGTCAGGTTGAGCAGACATACTCCTGTATAGATACTTTACACATCATCATCATCAGGAAACATTTAGCAAAAAAGGAATCATCCAATTCATAGTTTCCCTTGGCTCATCTTCACCTCTTCTAATTTTTCACCAGCTTGCTCTCACTAGTAACGTGGGACCACTGTCTCATATATGCTAAACTGCTGCTGCCATGGTAACCTCAGTACAGGATTTAGACCCAGTTCAGGACTGGAGGGGCATTGAGAAAGGGGCAGGTGGAAGAGCTGAGCGGCCTTAACTGTAATCCCCAACACCATGAGCAAAAAATAGAAAAACTAAGCTAGACAGCACATCTGCAAAAACACAGACAGATGCGCACGACACGCCACTAATCCAGCAGTGAGAATAGCCCACATCAACTCGTACTGCCTTAGCAGTAACGTTGGCGAGATAGACAGAGGCCTCTGTCTACCTGCTCAGACGAACAGCATAAAGGTGTAATTCAGAGAAGGCTGCAGAAAATCTGTCTTCGTCAATCAAATGCGAGTGGTGACTAACAGAAATAGTAAGGAAATAACAGCTAAATGAGTCACAGCCTTCATTCCCTTCATTATGCAATCTCACATTGTATAATGTGTCAAAGGAGATCCCCGGAACGTGTCGGAGATTACTTATACCTCAGTGGTAGAGAGAGTAACAACCGGAATGTTCCAGGAGCACCTGCTGGCTCATGATAGAGCTCGCTATGCACAGGGAGGCATACCTTGGAACAGCTACAGCAGTGTTTGTCCTAAAACATCCCTGTGAAGCATGCGTGTTTACTGGATGAAAGTCCATATACGTTTTTGTGAATGTGCATGCTTGAGGGGAGGGCGTGTGTGACGACAGTCCGCGTGGGTGTGGGTGCACAGCTGTAGAGATGACGTAACTAGCTGAAAGCTGATCCACTCAGCCTATCGATGGGGACACTGGTTTTTGGAGCTGGGATCTGGGAGTCTGAATGAGGAGTTCCCAGCAGTGATGGCTACTGCACAGTTGCTATGGGGCTTTACGGTTTCTGTGTGTGTGTCTGTGTGTGTGTGCTGGAGTGGGGGGGGCTGTACAAACTCAACCTATCAGCAAAGCTACAGCACTCAGGCACGTTTACCAATGCCTCCCCCTCCTCCTCTGCATGCGCATACCCTGGTGTCATTTCTCCTTCAGGCACAGAGGAAGCCAAGTAACTCCCCCCTTGTGTCATAGCGTGAACACACACACACTCTCACAAGCACAAACCAGATTCTCCAACTATCAGCTGAAAAACTGAACTGCCTGCCAGTGCATTTCCCTCACATGAAGTGAGAGTAATGGTACAGAAGACGAGACACACGCATGCACAGACAGAAGAAGATAGGCTCACTTACTGTAAGTAAGCAAGCGCACACACACCCCTTCCCATCCTCCGACCTCACCCCCAAAACACACACACATGCTCACAAACTCTCCATACCTGTTTTCTGAGTATAAACAAACTAACATGCTATTCAAAGCCCTAAGGTGTGGTCCTTCTCTTCCACACACTCTCCACTCTGATGGAGAACGTCAGGGGCAGTGTGTTCCTGGGGGTGTGTGCCAGCCTCATGCAGCTCGCTTACCTGTCCAAGATGTCATGGCTGGATGTGGCTGTGGCTCCCAGCAAACCCAGTGCTGCACTCCCCACCGCTGCGGCAGCCCCGCTGCCTGCCTCCATGATACTGACTCACTGCAATGAGCAGCCTGCCAGAGAAGCGGAGAGGGAGGGGGAGAGAGGGAGGGGGCGGGAGGGAAGGGGGAGGATGTGAAGAGGTAGAGCAAGAGGGAGAAAGAGGAACGAGATAAAAAGAAATCACATGTAGGAACTCGACAGAGGGGGGGGAAGCAGAGGGATGGAGAGGAATGTGGGGAATAAGAAAAGAGACAAGACTGAGAACATGTGGTGTAAAAGGTACACAGGAAACGATGTGCGAAGACAGGGCGGGGTCGGGGGGTGGGGTGAGATTGGGGTGGTAGAAAAAAAACAAAAACAAATTAACTTTGCATTTAGTCAGCAGACCAGATAAGTCATGAGTTTTGCACGACAGGATTTTTTTCTTTGGTCCCAACACATGGAGATTCTGGCACATGCTGTCCAATGTGAACCAAAAGTCAAACAACATCATCAGCTCCATCGGCTTTCCCGCTGCGGTAGCTGTGCTGTCTGAAGTCTCCATCCTCAAACAGTCTTTTTACAGTCCTCGCATCTTTTGGTCAGCCATTCTTTTTCACATCTCCACAACTATGTCTGATTTCAAGGAAAAGTTCCAAAAACATTCCAGAAAGGTTATAGCAAACGAATGTGTTCTCCACCCTCATCAACGTCAGCCACAAACTACAAGCAGAATGCTAGCATAGGATGTTCAGCAATGCAAATCTCACGGCAAAAGTTACTACGCTTACCAAAATGCTCAACACCGGCCTCTGACTGGTCGAGTTGGTTGTGCAGCAGCATTTCAACCTATCCATCATGCGCAGCGATTTCTCATGTTAGTCTGGTAAAAAACAGTTTGTTTGCTTTACAGTCTACTGCAGAAAGTGGCAGTTACTCTTTGGTAAACAACATATCTGTTAAATGAAGGAGTGAGACAAAGTAAACACATGCAAAGAAGTTGGTGGTTCGATCCCTGGCTTCACCAGTCTGCATGCCAAATATCTTTGGGCAAGATATTAACCCCAAGCTGCTCTCAGATGCATCGGAGTACGAATATGTGTATGAATGGTAGTTAGTAAGCACTGAAATTATAGAAGACTGTGCTTGTGCGAATGGGTGTGAATGTGGCATGTTGTATAGAGCGCTTTGAGTACTCCGAAGAGTAGAAAAGCACTATATAAGAATCATGTAATTTACTACTTACCAGAAATTATTTTCTGTGTTGAAAAATTACTGCTTCCTAATATCTTCAAGTGCTTATTCTATCAAGGCAACAGTTCGACAAAGATTTAATTTACAGTAATGTAACATATCACGAGAAGATGCAAACCCTGATATATCAAAAGCGCAAACAAGGAAATGTGAGGCTTACAAACTGACACCATCAATGCATCCATCACTTATAACAACTAAACAACCTCTACGTATATCTATAGTTACCGTTCACTACTGCTCTTAAGATCCACCTGCAGCCTTTGAATGTTTTTAAACCGAGAATCTTTAAATGTGTGTTCACTTTGTTCTTTGTTTATTAAAATCACACCTTAAATCATCTTGCTCCATTTAGCAGATGCAGGTTATTATGTGTTCAAGCAGAAACATGTAGGAGCTGAAAGTCCTTTGAAGTTATTACACATCAGACTTATAACCTGAACCAAAACTATGTTTTTCCTTCAAATGAATGAACTGCAAAATGCTTTAAATTATTTTGTCATCATGTGACTATGGAATAAAGTTACTACCTGAGGGGTCTCTGCACGTCATAGAAACAGCTAGCACTCCTTCTTGTGTTCAGTGCCAAGCATACATAGTGGGAGCATTGTACAGTGATTAAGGTGACTTTAGGGAATATTAACAGCGCTCATCACCCACCCACTGAATCATCACCGTGACTATAATCACAGGAGAGAACATCTTCGCATCTCTGGTATTATCTCTGTAATACCACCCACCACAAAACCTCCCAGGGAAATCTTAACATGTCAGTGCAACAAAATAGATCACAGTGACACAACAGGAATGACCAAGAACTTTACATCCCCTGGGAGCCAAAGAGCCAGATTTCTGTGGCAGTCAATGGCTACGCTCTGTAATCCCAAGAGGATGGTGCCAAGAGTGGGGCGCGAGAGGAGAAAGCGTAGGAGGAAGAGGATCTTCACAAGCCACACTGAAGCAGCTGGTTCTACATCCGAGGCAGACTTGCCGGGCATACGTAATCCTCCGGCCTCTCTGGTGCACACACAGTGTAGCTCAGGCAAAAAAGGCACCATGTTTAAAAGGCACATGTCATCTATTAACATGGATAGTAATTTAATGCCAGTATTAGAGACTCCAAATATTTGTCTCACCTTCTTTTGAGACATTTAAGTGACTCAGAGATCTTTGTCCTAAAAATAACAAGCATGCACTTGAATCCAGAGTAATTAAGCTTCTTCCAAACCAATGGAAAAGCAACACGACGCACTCTTTTGACCTGTGACCGTCTTTGATATAAGCAGTAAGTCTGAATGGAAAGATGATAAACTTTTCTGTATGCTGCACAGTGCAGTTCATCTTTTTTAACCACCACATTATTGACCTGCAGCACGTGGCTGTATTGACTGCTATGCACAAGCGGACTGGCCTGGCACAACCCGGGCAAGTTGTTGACATGGACATGGGCTTCATGTTGGAAACACAGCTTGCCCTGAGCCACTGTTAACTCACACACAAAGGCAGCTCATCCCATTTGACATTAACTAGATGTTTTTTGTGTGACTTCATCCGCCTGTTTATGCTGTGGGTATGGAAACACATATCCCTTTAGGTACTGTGTGCAGGCGGAATGAAGTGTGTGCATTTGTTAACAGAAAATGAGTTTGTGTATACCAAGCAGGCAGCCAGGCACAGCAAAGCAGAGTGAGCTTCCCACGAACACCTGATGCAGCAGAAAAAGCCACAACATAGCTGACCTTGAGAGAGGACAGAGCCTCAGCTCATCTCACAGGAGATTAAAAATCAAGATTCAATAGTCTCTACACAATAAACATCCTCACTCTAATCTGAATGGCAAAAACAGGAAATCTTGAGCTTACTAGAGCCCAACTGGGAGTGGTTAGCAATCTCATCTCACAGCAAAAAGGCTCTAGGTTCAGACCTCCTGAGGGTGTTCTACGAAGGAAGGTCAACATAGTTTTGTTTGCCTTTGCTGGCTCACTCTCCGCGTTGCTGTTTATTTCCACTGTGATGACTGAACATTAAAGCTCTGACATTTTAAACTGATTGAAGAAGTATTCTTGGTTTTTGCATTTCCTGACTTGGCAGATTATAATAAAGAATACCAACATTTACACATTTGCTGCACCAAATGAATACATGCTCGTTGCTGTGAAAATGTCACTCGCTGTTTCAGTGGTTTTACTTAGGTACGGCTTAACAACTTGCACATTTTAAGTGAGAATATACATGTATACAATGTACAATGTACAATACTGTAATTTACAGTATGTTTTAGGTACAATGTACCTAAAACATACTGTAAATTAAAGGCTCTGTGAAAGGTTGGCACTTCCAGCTGATGTTAAACCAAAACTCAGAATATAAGATGCTCCAGAAGAGGTTAGGTGTTTAGTTCAAGTTACCACAGTGACTTAGCCATTTGGACTCAGCCGTTTATTTCTGTAGCAGACCCTTCTGGTATGTGGTTGTCTCTCTCTGGTGGCCCTGTGTACCCCAACTTTTACATTCTGACACTGGGATAAGCTAGCCCCCTGACCCTATAACGCATTAACGGAGAAACCAGCTAAATATTTCCTTGACTGACAATTTGCAATCTCTGACCAACTGCAGATCTCCAAGATCATCAGGACAACTAATTTCTTAGTCGACTAAACAAGGAAAAAGAATTAGACTAACCGACTAGTCTAAAACTAAAAAACACCCTCATATATCAAGTTAAAGTTGTGAACCGTTTAAGGTCAAAAAAACTAATAAAAAGGGCATTCCAAACCATTAGTCACCATTAATCAGGCCGATTAACTGTGCAACAGCTCGCATCATGCATTATCAACATTACATGTTATACTCCAGACGACGAAAAAGAAAGACACTTAAAATAAACCAATGGAAAGAATATGATATTAAAAAACATGATACTACAAAAGATGTTCACATATTACTCAAACACGACAAATTAACAGTAGAAAAACTGATAAACCTAAGTTTATTACCCCGAGGTCGTATTAAACGCCTACCACATCTGGAACCTACTAGTAACAATGGTGATGATTAGTCAACTAGTCGAGCATGTTCCTTTACTTAGAATAAGTCAATGTTCTAATATTTTCCAGTCCACGTACATGTCTTCTTTCATGTTTAATCAAACAAACAAACATAAAAAAAATAGATATGAAGATGTAATTATTGTCTCAATGCAAATGTAACCATCCATGCTCCCAAATGTATCAGCTAGGGGACACACCAGGTCCCAAAACTGGAACATGGAAAACTGGAAAAATTCAGACAATGTGACGGTTAAGATCTTAAGTTTACTTGTAGTTTTTCTTTAAAAATAAAAATCTAATTCAACTACATTTCAGTTTAAGAAATGAGTGTGAAAACGTTAATTCCCATAAAGGTCACATTTTAACTTTTATCTTTTGCCTCTGTCACTTTCAGTTCAATGTCATGAAGCAGAGCGTCTCCGGAGTGCGGTAGTGAGTCATAAATATAAACAGGTCACTCAACATTAAATCAATAACAGCAAGGCGAAGTTCACTCATCTCTCCTTCAGTTTAAGCCACAGCAGCTACAATTTAAAGAGACACGCACACAGACTTGATGCTCGTCTGCAACACGAGCTTCTCTCATTTACCTTTTCTCTGTTACAGCTCAACAGTAATTCTAGCGCTTCAGATTTGTACAGTAACGACTTCAGCATTAAAAAATAAATAAATCTGAGATTATGAGATTAAAACATAGCAGCTGTCTATAAACAGAGCTGCATTGAGTACTGGACATTAATTACTGAAATGATAGTAGCATTGAAAAAAAATGCTGTTATGGAAGGAAAGTTCTACTTTGAACAGTCTGCATTTAACTTTGTTTTCTGTTTAATGCTTTCACTCTATTTTTTAAATCTGTTTCCATTTTTTTTAACTTCCTCCTACTTTGCTCTCAGTACTAACAAAGAAGAACGTACTATGAACAGCAGTCTTAGCAGATGATTTAGGCCAGGGGTCCCCAATCCCAGTCCACGAGGGCCGGTGTCCCTGCAGGTTTTAGATGTGTCCTTGATCCATCACAGCTGATTTAAATGGATAAATGACCTCCTCAACATGTCTTGAAGTTCTCCAGAGGCCTGGTGATGAACTAATCATGTGATTCAGGTGTGTTGACCCAGGTGAGATCTAAAACCTGCAGGGACACCGGCCCTCGTGGACTGGGATTGGGGACCCCTGATTTAGGCGTTAGTGCCCCCATCGCTTGCTGTAGTGTATTAAAATAACACATTTACTTGGTTTTAGAATATGACACGTCAATAAAATTTTGCATCGACAATTTATTTTATATAGTCTATGTCATCGATTATGTCGACAAGTCGTTGCAGCCTTACATACACGTCTGATGCAACTTGCCATCTAAACTAGCTAGCGATAGCGTATAATTTTGCATGCTACCCTTTTATCCTTGTATAGTAATTTCTGGCTCCAAAAAACACCAAACAAGATAAAACAAATCAATATGACATGAGATGTCACCTCATCCTGGAGAAATGTGAATTGAATTGTTCGTTTGGTCTCCATTTATCCTTTTGTGGACACCATGTAAATATTCTAGTTGTTTCATCATGTTTGTGTTTAAGGAATAATCTAAACAGACTTTTAGGAAGCACCAACATTAATAGTAAAAACCTCCACGAAACCTTGAATGGAAACCACTGAAAAAGCTCAACTGTCCTGTATAATGAGTTATAGGATGGGTAAGTTAGATTTTTAAGTAGTTCAAACTTTCAAGTTCAGGGAAACTGTTTGACAGGTGAAGGGTGCTTTTATGCTCACGCTTACTCCCTGTGGCGCGATGGATCTGATGTCACCTCGACTGCCTTTGACCTGTCGCACATCTCTTGATTTTTGTAACATGGTGCGTTGTGCCGCTGCCGCCACGGCTGGGCTGAAGACAAAGAGTCTCAGGTTGTACAGAACCTCAGAGATTCACTTCCTTCTATAAATACAAGTGGCTGTTATAGATGTTACTGGTGCCACGTGAAGCGACCAACCCGGCAGGCATACTGGAGCTTAAAGGGGCTGATGGAGAACTGCATCGTGTTTGTATCTTGGGTACATACAAACACGCCACCTCCACAGAGCCATTTCACTACTGTGGCTAAAACACGCCAAAGGAGCGCCAGCATGTAGTCGCCTCCTGTTCTGACACCGCTGACCTCCTCGACCTCGAACACGCACAGAATGATAAACCACTGGGGGCCCATCCAGTGGAGCCCTTTCCCTAACTTGAAAGACTTCAAATACATTGATGTGCAAATTAGCCAGTAATGGCAACCTGGACACTTCTGGAACAGTTTTTGACAACCTAGCAACAGCACTGAGCTTTGAATGGAGCATTTCACTCCAGTGTCTCTGAGAGGCTCACTGAATACCAGCAGTATGCAACCATTTCATGCTTTCTGATACGGACAGGCAAGCAGCAATTTGTAGAAGTTGTTTCGCAAAATGAAGAGGTCATTAAAGTTTCCCACGACAAACATCATTTAGAGAGTCTGAGCAGCAGGCCGGCTCAGTTCTGCCACATTTATCTGTAACAGTATAAACAGAGATTTGTCGACTTTTTCATGCCTCTTTCCCAGTACATTCACACTGATTAAGAGCAGTGCTGGGAGGTGTACAAGATAGGAATTCCACATATAGCCTTACCAGTAAAGAGACACAACGGCCCAGTGGGTATTTTCAAGTAGTTTAAATAAACTACTTGAAAATACCCACTGGGATCACTAAAGAGCACATCGGCAGGGGGCCTGCACTGTAACTGTGCACCCTTCATACTCACATCATAACACACATTCTACACGAACAGAAGACAGTCTGTGAAACAAACTTTCCTCTGATTTTTTTTTCCAGAGCCTTTTTGCACTAGCACCTACTCGGCTTGGCTCTACTCTGTTTTTGTTGTCCATTACAGTAGAGTACCACCTTAATGTGGGTGGGGTCATTAAAGCAAGGCAGGACCGGAAGAGATCACTTTGATCCCCAGTCAAGTAGGTACTAAAAAAAAAAAAAAAAGTACTAGGTAATCGGTACGACCACCTAATGGAAACCCCTAAAAACCAAGTGGTCGAGTTAAGTGGAAAAGAACCAAATAAATGTTACCAGCATTCATGCGTTTGTGTGGTCTTTATTTGTCAAATAACTTGTGTTTGTATCCTGCTAACCATACAGGAAGCATAATAGTCTGTAAACAGCTGAGAGGGGCTCTGTAACCTCATTTAAGAACAATAAAGAGCGGGAGGATGAAAATGAAAGCAGAGATGCTCCAAAAATGTGTAACCAATAGAGGACCCCGGTCTGCTGTGAAATGTGGGTGTGAAGTTTTGCTAACATAATTTAAAAATGGTACGTTTATGTTTTTGATATTTGTCTCTTTTTTTCTCCCAACAGATAATTCTAAACCTATACAAAGACCCAAATATCCCAAAAAAATAAAAATGGAGTACTTTTTTGTTAACAACACTCCTACTGTGGGAGCCACATACTGCATAAGTCACATCCACTATTTCATTCACAAGTTTATTCAACATTTTAAGGAACATATTTTAAAATCAAACTACCTTTTTAAACAGTGCCTGGGTTCTTATCTTACTCCCCACGCCACTGCAAGACTGACATTTACAGTGACTTGTGTTTTTTGCTTAATGAGGTTCTTCCCCATTTCCAACATTCCTCCCACTGTGTTAAACTCTATTCTGCAGAGCCTCATCAGCACTGGGAGAACCACTGAACCCTTGAGCTAGTGCCAGCAGCAATGTACAACAAAACAGTGTGTGGAGAAATGCCTTCACACAATCATTCTAAAGGGTACAATGTGATACACTTGTGGCAGGAACCACTCTGATGTTTAGGAAACCTTTTTGTGTACAACTAATGAATGTGCCTGCAGTGTTATCGCTGCAATCAGCCTTTATTCTCCATTCATGCAGCAGTAACGCCAGGAGCAGAGCTGCCTGTCGATTAGAGAGAAACTGCTCTGAAAGGTCACACGACACGTCTCAAAGGTTACAGGTTGGATCCTCAAGAGAGCCATCTGTTCTGTCAAAGCGTCCTTGAGGAAGAAAGTGAAGTTTCTCTAACACCCAACACAAGTGAAAACACACAAGAAAACATACTGCACTGTCTTGCATTAAAAAAGGTCTCCAATAACACCACACATCAGTTACAAGACACAAAGTAAACTCTGCAGCATCAAATATTCATGTGTGACGGTGAATGAAACATGTCATGTCCATATTTAAGAAAATATTTCTCAGTTATAATTAAAGCACCACCTGGAACTCATCCATCCAAATATTGTCACCAACAGTAAGTGCTTGCTCAAATATGGAGTTTTATAGGAAATTTTTAACTCCCCAATATTCATATTTGGATGTAAGCCTCAGATTAAACATTCTGATTCAACTGAATGGTAAGAAAGACCAATGACATTTTCATTATTTTATCTTTAATAGTTTTTGTTCGTTTCTTTTGATTTTACTGTAATACATGTACTGATTTTTCAAAATCTCGTCTCTGATGTACACATAGTACTACATAAGATAATAATTTCAAAAACAAAAACTCCTGATTCAGTTCAGTTTTAGAACAAGGGTCCTGAACCCGTGGATCTGAAGCCACATGCAACACAACACAGCATTTGTGTGAAATCACAGTGAATTGAATTACTTGAATTGAATTAAATGAAGGCCGTCACTTGTTTAAACGTTAAGAGAAGCTCAGACTTGAAGCCTTCCTGTAATACAAAAGCCATCCTTTATGCAGTTCCATGGCATTTAAACCAGTTTAACATGCTGGCGGGTGGATCTTCTCCCAGTTTTGGTGTGACGGAGCCGTTTGAAAGCAGGTAACTGAACTGACTTGACTGAGGAACGTGTAACCAAAGAGAAACCATGACTCTTATTTTATTAATTCTTTTTCAGTTAATTAGGTTAACAAAAATTAAAAAATTTATATTTTACAAGTGCTTTAGTTATCATCACCAAATATTTTTTGGGCAACTTGCAGTTCATATCCTAGATGTTCTTATCAGATTAGCATCAGACTAAAGAGAACAGCACTTTCTCTCATTCTCTGTAGATATTTAACGTTTGATTAAGATAATCAGGGAATGTTACAGACAAACTGAATCCAGAACACGAGTGAACTAGAGACCTTAAGGCAACTCAAAAACACACATTTCTAATTCATAATAGTGTTGCAGTGTGATCCACGCACACAGAGCAACATAAAGGATACAATTAAGCTTGATTAGGATGTGATAAAAATATTTTGGTCAACTGAAATTATTAAAACGTATATTTTAAAAAGATGTTTGAAAAAAAAAACAACAACTTACAAATCTAACTCAAAATAGAAATACACAGGAAATGTCTTTATCTTTGTTACTCGGCACGTCTACATAACTGAGTCATGTGGCTTTACAAAGTGTTGTCCTGAATACTTACTCTGACAAATGTCCCTTATATGATGTTCATTCTAAAATAAAGGCTGAGCTAAAATAAAGCTTTCCGACAAAAACTAAAACTAATTAGAAAATACAAAACTGTAACAACTACAACCTTCAGTCTGTCGATTATATAAATGCTTTCTTTTGTATGAGTTTACTGAAAAAAAATTTCTATTAAAATTGTTAATACAATGTTGTATTCTTCCTTACTGATTAAAAGCACTTATGTTCTTGATAATGACGACACTATTTATATGCACGCTGCCTCCTTTGCACTTTGTGTGTCACAGTTCTTTATGTTTCATATCAAACATCTTGATATCACTGTGTACTTTATAATCTGGTTTCTTGGCCTTCATTTAGTTAAGGAGGCAGTTTTACTAGCAGCTTTATGTTCAATGCCATGTTGGGTAAACCCTGAATAACATCAAACAGCTGCTATGATTTGTGTTCCTCTAGTTTGCTTCTCACATCATTTTTTAACTCAGTAGCACAACGTTGTCCAACTTTACACCTCAGTCATTGAATAACCTTCAGAGCACTTTAAAGCTGAAATCTTGTGTCTCCTTGAGAGAGTTCAGAGCTCATATAAAGACTTCTGTAACTGCTATTCATAAGCTGGACCTTATATTTGGATTATTTTGACTTGTTGTTTTGTCCGTATTGATGTTGGGTTTACTTTGTGTATGATGTTAGAAAGGTAGTGCTGTTGAATTGACATTGTTGACCTAATTCACATCCTCTCACAAGCTACAGTTTTACATTGTTACAGCAATTACCATTATCCATTAAATGTCTCGTAAGGCCAAAGCAGCTGCTCTTTCACTTGTTGCACAGTCTTCCTTTTAAAATGAGACTCCTATGAAAGAGCAGGCACTGAGGCCACTGCTGACAACAGAGGGAGAATTTTAAATACTGAGCATCTCCCGACACAGAGAATCATTTTGATGAGTTGCCACCCAAGTGCAGAATGAACTGTATTTACAACGAGGCTGGGGCCTTGTGAAGTTATTGTGAATGACCACCCATAACCCCAAAGCAATGGTATAATGGTAAATAGCAAAACACAATGTGACAGTAGCACGTTAAGCTAAAAAAAAAAAAAAAAAAGAAAGAAAGAAAGAAAAAAAGACTCAAATGTTACTTAAATTAAACCATCAGTTTTAAGAAGAAGTAGGGCCGATATGATCAAAATCTCATGTCCCGATATAAGAATTCTATCGTCCGATAACGATGTAAATCACAAAAATTTAACATTTTCTGTAAATTCTGTGAATCTCAGGCAGCTCGAGTTGCGTGAAGTGTTTCCAGCTGGGCGTCGTGTACCTGGAGTCGAGTGTTTTAACGATGTATGAAACTATACATTTTTAGACATAAGTTGTAACGGCCGCCGTTTTCTTTCTAAGTATTTATTACACGGCGTGCTGCGGGGAAAAGCCTGTTCTAACGTTTGAGTCTAAGGTTTATTTTTTAGCACCTGGCGGCTCTTTTTTGCTTCTCATCTGTAAATAATCTGCTCTTTCACGTGATTCAGTTTATTTTGAAAAGTCTCAACAGGTTCTTGAGCTTTATTGTGAAAGGTTTATGTGGAAAATAAACAAGCAGACATGCGATGGTTTTACCATCGTTGTTGCTAACGACAAAGCATAAAAACAGGCGCTTGTCCGTCTGTAGTGTGGTTATATTAAATATAAGAGAAATAGAGAACTTTAAGACATTAATATAGCCACTACAGTGACCATCAGAACGATGAAAAAATATTGCCGTAAACAGTTTATTTTGCGACACCACGTAACAAACAATAGCATAAAATGAAACGATAGATGTTTTTATGTCGTCATCCGATATATATCGTTATATCGAACAGCCCTATAATACAAGGAAGGCACTGGCAAGCACTACAGCACAATGTGTGCAATTATTCATGAGTTTTGCCTGAAAAAGAGGCCTGCCCAAACCATAGCAACCGTTAATAAGCAGCCGATTTCCACAGGAAAACAGTGGATCAGGCAACGTCGATTAGCTGAGTGATGGATTCACTGACTAACCTCTGCAGCTCTATTTGACTGTTATAAAGAGACAAAAACCTGTTTGTGCTAAATGACCAAAGAGATTCATGTGATGCGTGGTCTGCAGCGAGCCTGACCTCATCTGAGTAATAGTTGGATTCCTGTTAGACACACACCCAAGTGTGAATCGCGGGAGGGGATGAGCTCATTAAAACAGAATCTGGTGTACTTTCAAAAAAATAAAAACTGTGTATGAAAACACCCTTTTCACTGCTCTACTTCATTATCACTGCCTTGCAGGAGGGCGCGATAATCCAAAGAAAGAAAGCCAAGATGTGATTCACATGGACCAGGAAATGTATCCAGACAAATAGAACTTATTGCAGCAAACAGACTAAGAGCAGGCAAAACATGAGTGTCCTTGAAGCTGATTTAGGAGCCCTTGTGTAGGACTGGGTAAGAAAATCTGATAATTAGGAGGTAAAAATCTGATAAGGTACCCACTCGCAACACCACACCACGGGGTGAACACGCTTAGTGAATTACCACAGGAGATAATACAATACAAAGTGAGATGTGGATCTAAATTACCAAGCTGAAAAATGAGCAGGCAGCAGAAAGACCAAGAAAAACATGCATCTGTACTCTAATGATGCAAATACCACAGTGAGGTAAAAGTGCTCATTTCAACTGTCACTTAAACATCTTCATCTAGTTAAAATAAACAAAACTCAGTTATCAGAAGTAGGTTACTCGTCAGTCTTTCGAGTGACTCCCATGTATGCTCCTTGGTCTCGTTGCTTTCATTGCTTCACATTCACACAGCAAAGTGAATTTAAAGTGGTGCATCTGAAAAGGGAGCAGCTTGGCAAATGGCAGCAGAAACATGAAAAATGTTGTTGGTGGCAAGAGAAAAATCTCCTTCATATCCAAACATTTCCCACAAGTGGCGAGGCTTGTGTAACACAGGCCTGTCTGCAGCTCAACGCGGCAAAGACCAAGGAATTGATTGTGGACTTTTAGAAGGACCAGGAAAACCTTGACCCCTGTTTCAATCCAGAGGGTCAATGTGGACATTGTAGAGGACTATAAATACCTCGGAGTACACATAAACAATAAACTGGACTGGGTTAAAAACACCACTGCACTCTAAAGGAAGGGCCAGAGTCATCTCTGTTTTTATCCTAAGGCGGCTGAGGTCCTTCAACATCTGTCGGACAATGCTTAGGATTTTCTATGAGTCTGTTGGGGCCAGTGCCATCTTCTATGCTGTTGCATGCTGGGGCAGCAGGTTGAGGGTCACAGATGCCAACAGACTCCATAAACTGATCCACAAGGCCAGTAATGTTGTAGGGATGGAGGCGGACTCTCTTAGGGTGGTGTCTAAGAGGCGGATGTTGTCCTGGATGAGGACAATGCTGGATAATACGCCTCCCACCCACTCCATGACGTGCTGGCTAGTAACAGGAGCATCTTCAGTGATAGACTGAGATTACCAAAAAGCACCACTGAACGACACAGGAAATCACTCCTGCCTGTGGCCATCTCCCTCTACAACTCCTCCATCTAATGCACTGTAAACACTGCAATAGAGTTACACCCTTTTGCACACACGCTACGTTAAAATAGCAAATAAAGTTCACAGGTTAGAGTCAAATCTCAATCATATCTTCCACCCCTGTAATATTTTTGTCAATATTCTTGATATTTATAATCACCTCTGTAATATTCTTGATATGTATAATTGAGTGATTTGTATATATTAGTGCCATTTCTTAAACTTGACACATTGGTGTTTATCTGACCAATAAACTGGTCTACCTTCTATGACTCTATGGTGGCCTCAGCCATCTTTTACGGTGTGGTCTGCTGGTGCAGCAGCATCTCTGCCGGGAAGAGGAAGAGAGTGCCAGCTCTGTTCTAGGATGCTCCCTGTTGGACAACACCTCCAACCCCATGCAGGAGACCCTGACAGAAGTGAGCAGCTCCTTCAGTGGCTGCAGCACCCACGATGTTGGACAGAGAGATTCCACAGGGCTTTCCCTCCTTCTGCTGTCAGACTCTACAACAAGGACTTCGCAGCTGACCAAGCACACACATGTGCAATAACACCAAGTACAATTCTCTCTTTCTGACAACATTGTATTTTATTCTATTGTATACAGTATCTTATTCTTATTACCTTATCCTATTCCGGTGTTTTTCTTCATTTTTGCTACTGTAACTTTGCAATGTCCACTTTCTGCTGTGACACAACAAATGTCCCACATGTGGGACTAATAAAGGTTATCTTATCCTATCTTTTCTTATCTTGTAAACTCTGTAACATATTGTATTATTTAAATAGTTTCGTGTGTTACTGTTACTATCTTGGAGCAAATGTAACCCACATAATTTCCTTAGGGATTAATAAGGTATTCTGATTCTGACCACCCACAAAGACATCAAACCAAGGTGAAAGCTTACATACAGCTGACAGCCAGCTTCAGCCGTACTGTAATGTGGCAGATATATCGGTCCATATGAGCTTTTTTCCCCCCATATGTATGCATCCACATTTATAAAGGCCAATGAATGAAGATTTAAAAAGTAAAGCGGAGACAGGAGAATTTCTTCAACCATGTTATTATTTTGATATGATGTTTATTCACCAATGGGCATAGCAAGTGTTTGCCACTAACCCAGAGACTCATGCAGTAATCGACTATTTGTTGCGACAATAAAACAATTATGAGCTGGGCTCTAAACTATATCTAAATCTGAGGTGACCAGAGAGTGACCTTTAAAGTTTTTGTTGGTATGAAGAGCCAACATCACACAGCCTCTTTGATATGAAAATGCTTTGCTAACTCAAGTGTGACAAAGCAAAGAGCAACACTTCAGGCAAAATGTGCTTTCAGCCTGTGTTTATCAGCTGTCACAGGATGGTGTTTACTGTAAACTGCTTTCGTGTTGTGCCCTCTCACTGAAGAAAGCACTATTTCACCACACACAGAAACAGAAACCACGTGATCATCTCCTTGAAAGTCGGTTATATTTTTGTATGATATTGGAAATATACACTATTGCTGAAACGGCTCGCCTTAACAGACTGACTTCAATCCACTTTTTAATTGTGCTGGACAATCCTTGACCATTTCTTATTATTATTTAAAAGTACGTGCCCACAAACACATAGTCAGTAAATATATGAAACATGTGATCCCTGGGTCACTTGTGTTTAGCCTCAGCTCAGCCATCAGTCATAGTTAAACACGGGAACTTTGCACCGACACAAGTGTTAAACCTGGGGGGGTGCTGTGCTGCGACTCTGAGGAGGGTGGGCATATGGTGCCAGGTATAGCGCAAACCACCTACTGTAATGTTGATTGATCATTATATGGCGAAACAGGCCAAACAGTTGGGGCACATAATTTTTACACATCTCCACAGTGAGAGACACGTGGCTTATTTTCCACTTAAATGCATTTATGTAGCAGTTTTATCCAAAACAATGTGAGTGAAAGTGCTACATACAACTTGCGCCCACTCACACACTGATGACAGTAAGCTACCATTCAAGGTGCTGATTTAACCACTGGGACTGATTAAGGTTTCAGTGTCATACCCAAGGTCACTTCAAAATGTGCGGCAGAATCACCTGCCCTGTGAACGAGCACAGTCCACGCACCTTCCTCACCTAACAGCCTGTGAACCCAGTGAAACGGCGCTAAAGTGAAATCCAAACAGCACACAGCTAATTTAGAGTCAGAACAACATCTATTTTAAGAAAGTGTGTACAAAGTTTCATCAGGGGGAAGCTCCATCACTCAACTAAACAAACCATCTTCACAGAAACAGAGCCCACCAGGCATCTTAGAAATTGCACCTGCATGTGAACAAATCCTTTACAATGCCACTTAATGGGTTTTCCAAGTAGTAGCAGTAAAAGCACCAGTTTGTTTGGAGTCTGTTTTTAATTATTCAGACAGACCCATTATCCTACAGCTTTACAGGAGACCCAACAGCAGCGGCACAGTCCAAAGACAAGGCAGAAACCACAATGAGAGCCAACTCCACTGAGTCTGGGGCTTCATATTTATTTTTTTTATTATTTTATTTTTCATGACTTCTGCAGTGAATCTGTTTAATGGCCTGCTTTGGAGTAATTCTGCAGCAGCGAGAAGTCTTTTAGGCGTGTCGCCACCGTCGCGTAGACAGGAGAGGAGAAGGATGTGGCAGGATGGCATCCCGGCCCAAACACGACATGCTGAGTCATGGTGACAAACACTAATAAGTGATTTATCAGGAAACCTAGGACATAAATCTCCCGGAAAGCTAAGCTGAAAATACTGCCGAAACTAATCCCCCGTCCAAGCCGAGCATCTCTCCTGTCAATTATTTCTGACAGAATTCACAGCAACAGAATAGCATGCTAGCCATGGCTCACTGACCAGATGCATGCCTGCATGTCTCGTCTTCATTACCATCTCTCCCGCACTGATTAATGAGGCCAGGACAGCTCAACTCCATTACGAAAAATATACACAAGAGCTCAATCAATCAACAACAGTCAGCAATCTATGGCTTGAGGCAAGAATAAAGCAAGACTTTTTTTTTTTGTAGAGAAATTAACCAAATAAAATCAAAGAGAGAGATTCTTTCCAGAGCTGGACGGCCATATAACCTCACAACACAAGTTGCACAGTCCCCACAAATTAAACAAAAACCTCCTGTTTACAAAACTAAACCTTGCCAACAGTTTGGAAAAGGCAGGCCTGTCCTTTCTGCAACAGTACAGTACTGTCAGGACTGGATTCTGTAGAAAATATCCTCCCCAAAGGGGAAGATGTGATATATAAATTTGGACTGTGTTGCTAACTTTGACATATGAGCTAAGGCTAATGGTGAGAAACAATGTGAAATAAAATAAAACATCTTCACACCATCCTCTCTTTAATATCAAGTCTGTATGATGTCTGTGTAACGTCCAGTTTGACCAATTTACATCAAAGTGAGAACAGTGCAGCCAATAATCCAGAAAATTCAGAGCAAGCGAGTGAATGACTTCAGACAGTATTTCAACCAAATAATGAATAGCCAACAAAAGCACCCGAACAACAATATATACATTTATGTGCATCCAAATAAACTGTGTGAGACCTACAGGCTTTCCAAATCAAAGTTTTTAAATCCACAAAGAACTTTAAGCAGACATTTGTGGACTGAGACCCACGTTTGGCTTGCAGATGAATGTGGTAATGTAAACAAATACACAGAATATAAGTTCAGAATATAAAATTAGGCAAATGCTGGTTTCTACCCAGCTAGCATGACAGTGCTCATATGTGCACTCAGTGCTCTCCATTGTCCAGCTATCAAGTAAACCATCATCAATATTTCACACAGTGTGACCTGCACAAAAAAAAAAAAAATCAGGAATTTATTTTTCATGAAGAGAAACAAAGTAGGCTAAATAATTTAAAGCTTTGAAATAATTGCCAGAAAATTCAATTGTAAAAAACAAACAAAACTGGAGTGTTTATTGAACCGTCTGACCGGTTAACAAATAAATGTATCTAAGTTTATAACAGTCAAAATGATACAAGTTTTGCATGTATCATTTTTGGCTTTTTTGATCATGCTTTGATACATTAACCAAGGTTTAAACTAAAAAAGGAAATACTTTAAAAGATGCACACGTCTGCAGTGGGGATATTTGGACTGAAAAGGTTGCCCTCTTATCTGCCAGGTCAGAGAGGTCATCCTTCTCTGAGGTCTGAACTCTTAAACCTAGCATGTGGTTGGTGCTGCTTTCACTTGCACAGCTGTTTAGTAAAGCCTCGTCTCTGGTGAAAATGACAACCTTTCTGTTTACTGAAAGCCGTCTTGTGCTCCATCTTAGTCTGTGACGCTAGCGCGGAGAGGCTTTTCTTTGTTTGTTTCTGTGCCGCACCTGTTTAATCGTTCGTCTCCTTTGAAACAAGTTCTCCACAACAGCTTTGGACAATTTCCATTCATCGCTGGTTTTGCTGATTGTGTGGGGCAGATGCATGACGCTGAAAACTTAGGTGTTGGGGCTCTTTAGAAGTATAGTGTACCCATAATTTAGACATGAATGTTTTTTTTTGACACTGAACAGAAAAGATTGTTTTTAAATGACTGGCTGGCTAAAAACATCCGTTTCAAACTGGCAGATAAACAATAAAAACAAAGCAGATTTTTGTTTTTATTGTTTATCGAGCACGAACAGGTTTATAAAAAAATGACTTAGAGAAACTGAGTAATCTGCTCTTTACATTGACTTTTTCTGTAATTGTAAGCTAACGATTAACAAGAGAAAACAACTGTCACTCACAAGAGCCGCCTACTTAATTATGCAACACTTTGAGAGGAATTCTCAATTCTCTGCAGTTTTTCCCCCTAATGGACTCCGTGAGCTGCAGGGTTACTCGGACTCAGAACCTCCAGCCAGTGGAGAGCTGGTTGATGTAGCACTCCAAAGATAAAGTACTGTTTTACCATTTTAAGATTCTGTTATAAACTAAAACGTGAAACAGGTCTAATTGCATTCAACCATAGTAGGTTTCTGATGGTGTCCTTCAAAAGGCCACACTAAGACTCTAAAACTCCTAATAATAAATGTTCTGAAGTCGTTTTCCCCAGTACAATTACAACATTAAGGCACATATCTCTATAATCGTATCTGAAACATGTCCTGTTGAAGGACACGCTCTATTTATCAAAGTACTGCTGAATGTGACCACCTACAGTTCAGACCTCTGAAAATGAAAAAAGTCTCTTCATAAAGATATATAGTTCTTCTTTTAGAAATTAGTATGAAAAGCCACTGATCAAAACAGTGTTTCCCCTACAGACACTCAAAAGGCCAGCACACTAAAGCATGAAGCTGCAGGAGTTGTGACTTTCCATTCAAGACGAGCAGCAATTTCAAATTAGAGCACACCGTGAAACAGGCAAAACAAACAGGCCATGACATTAGGCTAAACAATTCAAGGAACGGTGAAATTTACCGTTCTTATGGAAACAACACGTAGGAGCTTCGGGATGTTGCAATGGAAACACGCGTGCAGTTTCATTTGTTTAAGAGGTTTGATTTTTGGGGCACTGAAACCGCTGAAACCATTTGCCTGTTACTTTTGAAAACGAGGCTCATGAAAGGATTGAGGATGGACTTGAACTTGCTGTGAGATGCAAAATCAAAACAAACTGGAAGACGCTAAAACGCAGCACATCGCTCTGTGCATTCATCTGATTTTTACACATAAATGTGGATCTTAATCAAGATTGCAACTCCTATTACTGGATGCTTTAACTTATGTAATGTAGAAAATGAATGAAGGTTTACTGAACTTAAAGTAAGATGGTAAATATCTCAAGAGAATATAAGCTTCATGCCTAAAATGGAGAGAAACCCTGCAGCGCGGTTCATTTCCTGCTGCTATTTTGCACATTTCATTATGACATTGACCTTCAGTAGTGCATATTCATGAGGTTATTTGAAGCTTTGCAGGAATTAGGGCATGACAAGGCAGGTTTGCTCAACATCCTTGCAAGACATCACTCACGGAAAAGGTGCAGAATTTAAAAGACAAAGGTAACATCACTGTTCACTATTAGAGGATTTCTCTGTCAACTCCTCTGCCAAAGTTGTAAAAATGGGACTTCAAATGTGGTCTTTACAATTCAGTCTCACAATGATGCCCGTATGCCCGCTAACCGACAGTTTGCCATTCCAGAATAAACTCCAGATGAAATCTGATGTGTGATGCAACTATGTGTTTTTATCTGCCCTCTTATGCTTGATATTTGATGCCTTGTTTAAAGTCTACTGTCTTCAGCCTCTGGAGACTGGATGTCAAGAGAATGACCTTGTTAATTCAATTCACCTTTAGACGATGAATACAAAGTCTGCCTGCCAAGGGACGGTGTTAAATATCACAAGCAGGCACTTTACAGAGAGCGCTTCTGCTCTACACATCTTTGATGGAGTGTGAAACATGAGCAGGTTTTTTCCCCCCACTGCAACTTATTCAGTCATTAAAGCTCCTCAAAACATTTTAAATTAAACTTGAATCACTGATTTCACCAAGAAAATGTTAGAGCTTATAATATAACTGATCCCTACAGAGTAACAACAACTCAGTCTCTAACTCTTTGCAGCACCCAACCAGTTTCAGCCACTCTGGGTCATTAGCTCACACTGGATACACAGAAATGTTGTGTCTACTATATTGCACAAAAACACCATGACTATTAACCTGTCGAAATGAGGCCATATATTTTCCCGAGCCACTGCAATCACCTGATATTTTAACAGAATTGCCACATCATTTCAGCTGATTCATTCAACCTGACACTGTTACCTTGGCCAATGAGCAGACAGCACAGAGAGCATGTTCAGTCCATCCTGTAGTTGCTAGGAGCAGTTAACTTTTTCCAACACAATGTGCTGATATCCAAGCTGGCAACTTGTACAGCTATACTCATCACATCCGTACTGAAAGCCACCCCTAATCGAATGTCAAACACACAAGGATGTAACTGTTAGCTAAATGATTATCAACAGATTCACCTGAAGGAGTGAGAATGAAGGATGTAACTGGAAACCTAGAGATCGAGAGGAAATACACACATTAGACTGATTAAGTGCTAAAATTATATTTAAATATCCATTCACACACGTTCACTCAGTATTTAATATTGCACTTGTAGTTGCACTAAACTGTACAGTGAATCTCAAAAACAAAATGTTAGGATGGTTGCTAAATAGCCTGCTAACTTTACTGTGAGGTATAACGTTAGTAACATTAGGTAAGCATTCATCCAACATTAGCCATTACAAACATTTTAGCCTGTGGACCATAACAGACTGCAGCTGACTGAAACAAAATGGTAACGTGCATTTCAGGATAACATGAGAATAAAACTTTGGATATTGTTAGCATTAAGTCTTTGAACAGATCTCAATAATAGTTTCGTAAATGCTTCACTTCATTTAAATAGTTTGCTCTTTTGGTCTGAAAAGCATTATGGTATTGTTATCACAACACGAAATAACACAACATGTTATGCAGCTATGTGTAGTTTTTAAATGTTCCACATTTAGTTTTAAATGTGTGATTCCTGTGTCCACAGGGGTACTGTGGGGTTTCCTCCCACAGTCTAAGAACATCTATATCTGGTATACTGGTGATTCCAGATTAGCCATGGATGTGAGGTGGACAAAGAGCATAGAATAAAGTGTTGTATGAATGTATGGAGACATTTATCTTGTAGCTGAAGTTTCTTTGACTGATTTGTAAACTAGCAAATTGCCAAATGCTACTCTGGGCATGATGTAGGCAAATGTATTTAATGATTCCCTGGAGTTATACCATGAATCAACTTTATTTAAAGTAAAGCTACTGCTCTTTGTCCAGTCATCTACACAGAGGCTTCTGTGCAAGTCTGTGTGTATCTGAGAGCAAGAGACTATGCTTGGGCTTTTTGGCGTATGTCATTTTCCATAAAGCATTTTGAGCTGCCAAGTGGTACAAAAAGTCGTATATACATAAAGAACAGAACTGTTAAAATGCAAAAGTCACACGAACAAGTTTTCTGTGAGGTGAAGTTGTTTTTTGGTGCTGTGTGCTTTCCCCACTGACATCAAACATGATTAAAGAGTCACCAAGTCTTTCAAGGTGTGTTTGGCAGCTTAGAATATAACAGCATCAAGTCCAACCAAACCTGTAACCAAACCTCGTTTTACAGAAAACAACAAGAAAGCATTTAGTTATGAAGAGACACATAAAATAAAAATATCAAATGGATTTAAAAGACAACAACAGAACAGCTTACAATTTAAACATGTTTGTTACCTATTCCAAGTCATTCAACCATAATATAACAATGATTTTACTTTTTTAAGAAAACATCCTGACTGTGTGATAACGCGTAAAACCTTACGCATTATGAAAAAAAATATAGGGACTGTGATATTCAAAAGGAAACGTACACAGATGCAAAACTAGGGGTCACTAATCTGCACACTGAGAAATGAACTCAATCTATTTATTGCACATCATCTTGAATGAGCTTAAAATAAAAAGTTCAGGGCCTGTAACACAACAGATAACAGCTGTCTCATTCAATAGGATAACTGGGTGCAAAAAAACAAGGGGATGGAAACAATGTGCTTCACTCACCAGACATTAAATGTCGTCTGCCTCATGATAAGTAAGGAAATAGCTCTGACTTCTACCAGATACTGCTGTCACAAAGAAAATAAGTTCTTTCAGTCCCAGCTGCACAATCTCTGAACATTACACACATACAATTTAGGATGGAGATTCTACAATAGGAACAATGTGCCACTACCTTGTCACATTACTGCTATAGCAGCACCGTGTGTTTACGTTCCTTACTGTGCACAACAATTAGACAAGCCTGGGCATCTCTGAGAGGAAGAGAGGTGTCTGCCTGCGATGACGATTCAGTAACTAAAAACGAACATACTTCAACAATCTTCAACGAAGCACGGTACTTCACCCCAAACACAGCAGAGTACAGCAAGGCTACGAAGGAGCAGATACTAACAGTTGGTGACGAGCAACCCAAAGCAAACCTACGACTTCACCGAGTGTCCCTAAAGCACGCGCTACATGTACTTAATATGAAAGGGGGAAAAAACGATGGATGGAAATTACTCATATGCTCACATGGTGGAAAAGCAGGGCCGTAAGACACTGGTTAAAATCCTCAATCCAAGGCACAAAATCCCAGCTATATATATATTTTTCAATTTTATCAGGTGGCAATATTGTGCAGGCTTAAGTGAACAAAAAGCAAAGAGCTGAATGAAATCACCAAACTACTGACAGCTAATTTTTGTTAGCTGTCAGCAGTTATAGAGCTAGGGCTTAACATGTTCTTGTAGTTATAATGTACTGTGAAAACTCAAAGGGTGGATTTGAAGTTATACAACTCCAGATATGTCAGAAACTTTCTGTGAAAGGTCTTGTTCTGCTCCCGTTAATGAGATGTCAGACAGTGACAAAGGTTTTACATTCACACCACCATGCTTTTTGCACGATCTGCCAGTAAAGTAGACAAAATAGAAAGCAGAGCCATGCACAGCAGCTGCACACAGACAGTATGAAGACCTAAAATTACTGTGGTGACGTATGAAAGTGACCGTGAAACAAATTTTCATTTTTCCTAAAAACTTTTATATTAACATGCAAAATGATATTTTCAGTGAATTTTATTGTGGTTGAGTAAGAAGTTTTTACTCACTTGTAACACATTGGTAAATTATTATTAAACTTCTTACCATTTATGCATCAGAAAATGTTCAATCAACAACATTTCATAGTTTTGAGAGATATTTGCAGCCTGGAATTAAAACAAACACTCTGAATATCACTAAGTCTTGCTGTTTGTTTCCATTGCATCGTTGCCTGGCTGTTTTTGTGCTTTTACCATACTGCATCATTATTAGAGAGCTCATCAAATGTCAAATCTAAACACGGAGAACTGGTTTCTTTCATCCAATCAAAAGTTAGTAGTTTAAGTGTTTATGAGGGCTCCTTGTTTATACAAATGAAGTACTGACCCTAAGTGCTGTGATACATGACCTTAAAAGTTTGGGGGAAGTTGATTTTAAGGGCTGAGGTTAACTCTGCTGAACTCTGGTTATTATCCACACTTCAGTATGAACAAAACAAGGAGAGCCAAGCACGTATAGACACGAGGCTACGTTATGACAAAGAAACTGGAATAACTTTGTGACATGAAAAACTGCAGTTAGATTTAAAGTTCATTCCTCTAAATAAAATGTGATTAAAACATAGAAAAAAATAGTTTAAACACAAGCTTACAGAAAATATTCAAGAGGACGTTATTCTCGGCTGCTAGTCAAGAATAACATTTATTAGTTACAATGTATCTGACACAATGGGTGGCACTCAGGGTACAGACAAGACGTGTCTACATACACTACGATCAGTATATATACAAATTGTAAAACATTGTTCTCCGGGCTCAGTTTTTTGCTGCAATCTTTCCTTCAAGGGTAATTCAGAAATAGAAGGTACAGGTTTTTATCCTGCTCACAGAACAGTGGCACTCTACTTTCACCAACACCTTTCCCCAGCAACTGACACCAACTGCTGACAGAAAAATATCCGAGTCAAATCGCTGACAGCTTCCAGTGCTTCCCAGAACGATCTGCTGAGTTTCTACACTTTTCCTAAGACGGTTGCTTCACACAACTGGTTGCCAACAAACTCCTGAATGAGAACTTTAGTTTCCAGATCCGATCTCATTATCCTCTGCTGGGCCATTGTGGAAACACCCTGGCAACTTGCTAATCAGCGCCTGTGTCAATGCCAGGATTGTTTACGGGGGAATGGAATCTCCTCTGGGAATGTCACAGCATCCTCAGAGGACTGTGAGTGTGCAGCGAGCTTGGAGCAAGATGCTTTATCCACACTAAGAACAAGAGAGCCTGCGGCCCCATGTATTTGTGGGACAGGGCCCAAGGACAGCAGTGTATGCATATTGCATCATTAATGAACATACAGAAAGGAATAATAATGGACACAGCCCCGCACAGTGCGTCAGTATCTGTGCCTGGGGTCAGAGGCCACGTCTGGCTTTGTGTTTGTGCGTGGCTGTCGAGGACTGAGACAAACAAGGAGACCTTTCAGGGTGAAGGAGGTTTCACGTACTCGGGAAGACAACAAAAGAAAGCAGCTGGTTGCATAACAGGAGAACGAGGACAGTCAGTGTCCTTTGAGTTTTGGTTCGTTTCTTTAATTATTGTGTCTCAAACCAGACAGCACTGTATACAGGTCGACTTTGTTTAAGACTTGATCGTTTTAACATGCATTTACTGTTTGGATAAACTTCACATTGCTTTACCATTTCCTTTCTGTATACAATACGTGATGAAAACCTTTCAAAATAAGATTTAGCTACGGTATTTTTCAGACCATAAGGCGCACCGGATTATTAGGCGCAACAAGCAGTCAGATAAATCAACCTTTTACTCAACTCATTCTTCTTCCTTCCTCCACTTCTATACCATTGATTCATTAATGTTCAATTCTCTCGCAGCTGCTCTATTCCCGTGTTGTTGCAGTATATTAATGACTAACCTCGTATTGTGGATGGATTATCTCAGTTGTTCTCCTGACTGAAGTTTGGTCCGTTTACAGCATCCTGCCATGCAATCGCATGGCAGGATGCTGCATTTGTCTCTAACCATCGGGAAGTTAGCATTCATCCTCCAGCTTCACTGTGTTTATGTTATGCTAACATAGCTGTATCGCTAGCGATCACATAGCACATCATTATATCCGGTCATTAAGTGATGACGTGACGAATCCTACTTCCAGGCCTAAAGTAGTCTGCGTTTAATATGGCTTTTGTGTTGTTAACATGTTTAATGTTTTGTATTTTCTTCTATTTAATCTCAAAAAGCCCCTAAAACAGTCAGTGATCACTGTTGACCTCCCTCGGCTTTTATTACCGCTAATCATTTATTTAAGCTCAGTTTTTAAAACCTTAGGATGTAACTACAGCCCAGCCCATGCAGCAGTATATGAATGACTAACCTCGTATTGTGGATGGATTATCTCAGTTGTTCTCCTGGCTGAAGTTTGGTCCTTTTACAGCATCCTGCCATGCGATTACATTTGTTCCTGACCACCGAGAACACTCACGTTAACTTTTATCGAGTGGGAAAAAAGTTAGCTTGTTTATATTATGCTAACATAGCTGTGTTGCTAGCGGTCACGTAGCACATCATTATATACCAGCTAGCCAAACTTCAGTAACCCTACAAACGTCACTGCTGTTTAGTTTCCTGTCTTCATTTATGTTGGAAGTGATAACAGAGCTGTACGTTTTAATTTGTTTCCAAAACCCCGCAGTCAGGACATGCTATATTGTATTTAGATAGAAGCTAGCGAGCTAACTTCCTGCTAACTTCTAACTCCGTTAAATGTCATAAATTCCGTTTTCATGGATGCCTGGATGTTAAACTAATTTGTTACACCTGGTAGAGCAGAACGCTGATCATTTTATTAAAGATGAAAGACTTTAGACAGTTTTTCAACTCTCAGTAATGCCATAGTGATCGTTTGATATATGGACCTGCAGCGGAGTTTAGGCCCAGACACGGCTAGTGACGTCAGACTTAACGACCGGATACCAGCTAGTCCAACTTCAGTAACCCTACAAACGTCACTGCTGTTTAGTTTCCTGTCTTCATTTATGTTGGAAGTGATAGCAGAGCTGTACGTTTGAATTTCTTCAGAAATCACTCAGTCAGAACATGTTATATCATGTTTAGGTGGAAGCTAGCGAGCTAACTTCCTGCTAACTTCTAACTCAGTTAAATTTCATAAATTCTGTTTTCATGGATGCCTGGATGTTAAACTTAATTGTTACACCTGGTAAAGCAGCAAAGCTGATCATTTTATTAAAGATGAAAGAATTTAGACAGTTTTTAACTCTCAGTGATGCTGCAGTGATCGTTTGTTTTTGGGACCTGAAATGGGCGGAGTGTAGGACCCAGATTACGCTGAGTCCGTGAGGCTCCTGACTATGGTAGTTGTAATGCTCCAACAATCCATCAAGCGGTGCGGCTTCGTAGCTTACCAAAGTCGTACTAAAACAGTTTTGACAGATTCTTGAGCGCCGTGTAGCACATAAAATCGGTTCGAGGTCAGTAAGCACAACCAGAATACAAACATAAGGCTTATAGGGAAGATTATAAGGTGCACCGTCGATTTTTGAGAAAATTTAAGGATTTTAAGTGCGCCTTATAGTGCAGAAAATACGGTACATAAAAGACACTGAATTTATTTTTTTTACTCCTAATAGAACCTTAAAAAAAATCATGATACAAGTGCTACGTCATACTGCACAGCGCTATAAGAATGTGATTGAAGATATTTGGGATAGTCTGACAATCCACCTGTAAAATGGCTGGTACAGCCATCTCACCCACCATGATACCTGGTGTGACATAACAGAATGCTTCACCAACAAACACGCAGTAAATAAAAAAGCTGACGACACAGTTTCATTAAGATCTTATTTAAAACAGAAACTAACAGAAACACCACAGTTCCAAGTCATGTTTGGTTTGGAGAGCAATTACTTATCTAGTATTTCATCTTGGTCATGTGAACAGTCTTGTTATAAAAAAATGACACAAAGCCAAAACAGTTCTGAAGCCTGACATTTCACCATTTCACAAAGGACTAATCCAACTCCTCCTCATCCTAATACGGCCTGATAAAAAGCTTAGGAATTCATCAACAAACACCTCCCTGTGACACCAAACTGAAATGAGACAGTTTGCAGTAATAACCAAGAAAAACGCATCCCAGAGTGGAAGAGCTTCACTTGAAGAGGGTTACACAGAAATAACTGTGGTATATTCCAGGAGTCTATAGATAGCTTTGTCTGAATAAAACCTAAGTGTCATTTGATGAGTAATATATGATCTCTTCCTTTTTTGGGGGTATGGCTGTAGATTTTCTCATCAGCTTGAATCTGGCTTTAATCCTGTCAGCTATGAACACAATACTTATTCAAACTACAATGATAACATTGCTGTACAGGAATCCTGTTCCAAATCTCAATATCACAGCTATCATTCCAAAAGTGAAGTAAAGCAATTCATTGAATAGAGCAAAACCCAAATCTTTAACCCTAAATTACTCATAAATGATGACATGATTTATTATGATTATCCCACTTCTGCCGTGTCATAATGACCCTATGACATGAAAACTATGCATCCACCCATGCTTTTTGACAGCTGCACTTTATTGCAAAAGAATGACACCAGACTCATTGCATGGTGAGTTTTGCATGCCTAAGTTACAAGCAAGCCTCTGTCCACTCTGCTTCCACACTGTGTGTACATTTCAGCCAATCGCTATTGGATATTAAAACTGTTGTCTTAATGCTGAATACCTGTGCAGGCTCACTAAACTGATCCAGAACTATTCTATAAAACCAGACTTAATATGTTAATTTCCAGCTCCATATTGTTATTCTTTAACTCTTCTAGAGTAGTTTTTGCACAGTCACAGCTCAATGATTATAACATTTATCTTTTAAAGGGTGCAGCAAACAAAAGCAACACCGCTTCCTACTGGGTTCAGTTAACAACAGTCCTGTGATGTGATGAAAGAAGAAAGTGATGCAGTGTTGTCTTTTTTGTTGTCAGTTGTAAATAAATAAAATAGAAGTGCAAAAAAATCTATACTAAACTTCTTTAGTTATGGTCGACTTATGCCACAAGGTAAAGGAATAGATCTGTCTTCTTTTTTTTTTTTTTAAAGCCACAAGAATAGCAGTGCTGTCTCAATGAAAGGGCAGCGAGAGTCATATTTGGATCAGATGTGCGACTTGACCACAAAACCGAAGTACGACACAGCTATTCAGCCATCTCTCTACACTTTGTACTGCTGGAAAAGAGCTGGCTGAGGGAAAGGTTCATGACCAGGGAGTTCGTAACAAGTCGGTTACTTTAATCAGGCAACTTATCTTTCTGGCCTGGTGTCTTTTACAATAACACAATTTGTGACATTCATTTTTTTGTCATACAGAGAAAGAGTCTGGGACATTAAAGTCTTGCTTTTTGCAGATGAACGGTTAAATATACACTGTTGATGATGGCAACACTTCAAATGATTTTAAAAAATGATTTTTAGTATTACTGCCGTCGTGGAAACATCCTTTTTCATAGTGTTTGCAGTGAATGCTTCCCTGCTTCTTTGTTGGACTTTAAATAGCCAAAAATATCTCCACCCTGACAAATTTCTCAGACCCGTCGTTTCACCAATGTGCTCGTGTTTTTGAGCCTTTAACTGTGTCCAGTTCGTGTTTGGAAACACTGTTGCTTAAGTTTCCATTAACATTTCCTACTCCTAATATTCTGATGTGTACTGCTGTCAGGTGATGTGCCAAAAACTGATTTCCAGTATTTGCCAAACAAACCAAAAACAATGATTGTTTGCATTTAAACTGTTGTAAATTACTTGTTAGCCTATAATCTGTCACGCATAACTCATTTTGAGCTAGCAAGAACATTTCTGTTAGAATCGGCAAACATTTTTCAGCCAAGTGACTTTTATATATCCTTCAATTGTCCAGGTAAAAACTGGCCACTGAAATTCAAATGTGTTTTAGGAGGACAGGATATTTTAGGAGGCCAGAACTGGACTGATTACAATGTAGAACACAGAGCAGGTGCAATAACGCAGAGTCATAAGGATAGTTGCACAACAGGGCAATTCTTAAATGTAAAAATACAAGTCCTTCATAAATCCTGTTCACTACATCCCAAGTATCAATAACCAATGATATTCTATATTTAAAAAACAAAAACACAACTACAGCTACTCCTCCTACACTCTGCATCAACCTAACATGTCTAACTCTGTTCTAACCAAATGACTGTCGAGATGCAGCACTACTCTCATCATCACAAACCTTTTCTATTCTTTCATAACATAGATGGAACTAATTCTATCTATGTCTCATATTTCTATTAAACAGAAGTTTGTTCCCAACAATTAACATTATTTTATCACAGCTACATGTCCCAACACTGTCGCCAAGTGCTTGCTTATAGAGGGTCACCTGGTTGTTGTCATTTTCTTTGTATTATTGTAGGGTCTTTACATTACTAGATTGTTTAAAAATTAATTGAACAGAACATGTATATAATAAAGAAAAAGGTTAGTCAACCTTACAATGGGTTTATTTGGTCAGTTGCTCCAGCAGTAAAAGGAAATTGACTGCAGCTGAGGGTAAAGTTGCAAAAATGTAAGGAGCCACCGTGAGACAAGTGGGGTTATTTCTTGATATAAAAGATACTGAACTAGAGCAAAGGGTTAGACCAGAAAAGACATCAAGCACCGACATGTTGGGAATGCCAGTAGTCACCGAAATGTAGATAAGAACTCAGTGTTTGTTCTCATAAATACACACCGAGGGGGGAAAAATGGAACTGCTGCAGTCATGTTTTCTCGCTGCACTGAACCGTGACCCTGACAGCAAAATACTTAACAAACCATAGCTTGTAAACTGTTCCAGCCCAATCACGGTGCAGGCTCAAACGTGATAGGTTTCACAGGCATGCTGCTCCCACTAATCATCCATGCAAACTGAGAAATGTTGCACAAGGGAGACAATTACAAAACAAAATCTTCCCCAGAAACTTAACTCCAAATGCCCTTCAGCAAGGCATTTAGTTCCTGAATGTGGCAGCGATGTACAGCTGTGATGAATGAGATGATGTTATGTGTACAGTCCTCTGTGTTTTAAGTTGGTTTGCCTGATTAAAAAAAAAAAAAAAAAAAAAAAAAAGGAGCGAAGGCTTCAATACATGTCTGATTACACTGTAATCTAATACAAGGCATGAAGCATCAGAAGACCATGGGAACTGTGGATCAAATAACATGTGAGGGAATAGGAAGCTTTCAGACACTCCCATATGGATGACATCTAATTTAAGATTCAACATTTGAAACGAAATCATTTTAAAAGAGAATACCAAATGCAAAGAAACAGGGCCAACTCCTTCTTACTGATAGAAGCAGTGCATTTGTACGGGCAATAAAACACCCAAAAAGAGATTGCAATGAACTGCAGTACTGTGCGGTAGTAAACGTGAAATATCAGATATATCTCTATATAAAAAGAGCAGTTTAATGTTGGCATACACAAACAGACACAGGCTCCAGGTGAATGCGGCATCACCTGGTTCAGAAAACGCCACACAGTCTGTGTTTAATCCAACTCTCATACCGGTGAAAGTGATTAACTCTTTTTAAGTTCGGAAATTGTAGAGCCGAACAGAACAAAATATCACAAATATACCCGAAATTCTCTTGTTCTTAACATCCTGAGAGTGGAGCACACAATTAAAGCAAAGCGCTGTTAATCTGCCCCTTTTTCCAACCAGATTTTCAATATAATTTGCACAACTAGGGGGACTTAGCAACTCCACGCAAGCCTCGCTTAGCTGGCGACACATTATTCGCGCTGTGCCCGAATCCCCCCTTCAGACACCACCATCGCCACCGTCTCATCAGCACTGCGGCTCTAAATAACGTTATCTAGAGGGGTAAAAAAGCGAGCAAAGCACGCAGTGCGAGCATGTAGCATGAATGTACTAAAAGTACCTGGTTTTGTGGTTGTGGTCTGCGGTCCCTGACCACCGCTGACTGGCTGGCGAGGGGAGCTTAGCTCTCGCCGTCTACGTCTGGAGCTTCACCGCTGTTAAATTCCCTCCTCATCGCAGCTTAACCGGACACACTCATACACGTCAGACACTAAGTATTTGGAGGATATCATTGAGCGAGTCCCCGGCCTCGAGGAGAGCACGCCAGTGGTCGTGATCACAGTTAGTTGGGTTAACACTAAACAAAAAAGACTCCCCCGGGACAGCGAGGCGCACGAGCCCTTTCAGTCTGTCACTTACTGTTTCTCCTCTGGAGGGAAAAAACGATCACCGCTATCTTCCTCACAGTTTTCATTCCCGCTGGAAGCCCGAGTATGGTCAATTCCCCATTCCCTCCAGTCACAGGACGGTATTTCCAGAAGAAAACTTGTACAAAAAGAAACCCTCTCCTCCGCGTGCACACCTCGGAGTGGAGCGATACTGGCTGGAGCGGAGGAGCGGCGCTTTCTCTGTGCTGCCTTCACCGGCTGTCGGAAATGTCCAACCCAAAGCATGGGAAAATAGGACACAGGATTCGCCGTCATACTCCGTGATGGTGTAAGGATGACACTATAGCTTAGCTGAAAAGTGTTTCGCTGGTTGAATAAACCTGCAGCACCATATTAAAAGAATCGATATTCCAATATAAACCTCGTTCAGACTTTTAAAATGCCACATAACCAGGCAGACACCAATACATCTATTCAATATATCCAGAATGCTCCGTGTCTGTGTCTGAATTAACTGAACAAAAGCCTGTCAATGAGATGAATATTATCTTTGTGCTCGAATAAGCATCCTAACAAGTCAGACAGGGGTCATGTCACATAAATAGTATTGCTCCCAACTGTAATGGTCAACATCTTTTGGTTCCCATGTGCCAGTCTGATTCCATATTATGGCACCTAGAAGGCTCTAAAAAAGGAGTCATACCCAAGTAACAGAGGAAGGCCACATAGATGTGGAAACATGCCCATAAGAGGAGACTTTTATTAGCTACAAGAAGCCGATTCAGCATCTACATGTCTGTCTTTTATATTTGCCAGTAAAAAAAAAAAAAAAAAGTTGCTCTCAAATACAACAATGCCTCAGTACTCTTGTCTTCTGTTACTCCAAAATCATCACAGAGAACTATATTTCACATTACTATTAAATCTTCTGTGATATATTTAATTTTCTCCGGCACACACAAACGCATAGGAGTATATAAAAGTATTTCATAACATGCAAATTTGTACCACAAGGTGGACTGCATGCACTGAGTCAATGTAACTGCCATTTAACCAGGCAAATCCTCGAGAACGTGTTCTTAATTACAGTGGTGGCAGTGGGAAAGACAAAACCTCTCGAGGAAATATGGGTGGAGAAAATTCTACATTTTAAAGAAGAGCTGCATACATCTGAAAACGTTTCAGCTGATGAAACACTGCCTCCAGTTATGAAGCTCTTAGTTAACACTTTCAGAGGATGATCATTAGTCCTGAAAATTATTAATACGAGCCTTTCTTCCAATGGTCCTGCTGGAGGTTTCTTCCTGTTGAAAGGGAGGTTTTCCTTCCAGCTGTTAGTGAGTGCTTGCTCGTGGGGGGGGGGGGGGGGGGGGGGGGTCGTCTGATTGGTGGGGTTTTTCTGTGAAGCACTTTTAGGCGACTGTTGTTATGATAGACTATAGAAATAAAATTGAATGCATTAGAAAGAAAAGAGTGGCACGCTTTGTAAAATGCACAAAGTGTTAAATTTGGATTTAACACTTTGTGAATCTTTCTGAAACACATATTCTATTCAAGTCCAAGGATTTATAAATTACAATTAAAATAACTGATCGTTTATGTGAGCAAGTGATACATACATATTTTCTTAGGTTATTATCCCAACCTAAAAACACAAAAGCAGCTCGTTCTCAAAGAGGACTGTGACTGTGAGGAATGTGAAGTGTGAAAACAACACAACGCCAGAAAAGCTCACTGCATTATATTCATAATACGTTGGGTTGCTACCGCCCTGATTTTACTCTACACAAATAAAGACTTTGCCACCATAGCCACCTGCAGAAAAGGCCCAGACTGGTGAATAAAACAATTCAAGAGAATACAGGGAGGTGCCTGATACTGCAAATAAATGGAAATGCAATGATCACACTTTTTGAACGGTTATTCAGCACTTTGAGTACTCACATGGGTGGGCAGCTTTTAACTTTGCTCAGTATTTCTTCCACAGTTGCTCAGTGTGTGGTTTTTTTCAGCCATGATGCAAAAGCAGGAAGTCCAGATGATCAGATTGAACAGTTTATTTCAAGAGAGCTCAAAGAAAGAGAAAGGTCTTGTGTAATAGATGTACAAAGTAAGATGGATATGGGCCATTTCAGACACACACACACACACACTAACAGTATAGATATTGTGAAAAGGAAGTGTGATCTTCTGAGAGTACTTTGCTTCCCAGCAGAAGAGAATTCAGAAACTCGAGCAGAACAGGCTACACCAAAAGTTGCTTTTGACCAGTGTTTCACCAAAGCATCCAGTCACTCACACATCAAAATGCCTGTCTTGGAACGTCCACTGACATAAAGCAAGTTAGTCATATTTGGTGTCAGTGGTTCGACAGATGTGTGGGTCTAGTAGGAAAGATTTACATACTTGTTATTAATCTCTGTCTCTCTTCCACAGTATGTCTTTTATCCTTTCTTTCTTCTCTCACCCCAACCAGTCGCAGATGGCCCCGCCCCTCACTGAGCCTGGTTCTGCCGGAGGTTTCTTCCTGTAAAAACGGAGTTTTTCCTTCCCACTGTCGCCAAAGTGCTTGCTAATTGGGGGTCATATGATTGTTGGGTTTTTCTCTGTATGTATTATTGTAGGGTCTACCTTACAATATAAAGCACCTTGAAGTAACTGTTGTTGTGATTTGATGCTGTATAAATAAAACAGAATTGAATTGAATTTACAGGGATGGGATATATAGTTTAAAGACTAAACTTCAGCTGTACTTATGAAGAACAGTTAGACAGGCTGACGAATCAGGCCTATTTCCTATGGAAAGATGGAGGGTGATTATAAAAACCTTGTCACTGCAGGGAGCTACTAAAAGAGGATCAAAGTAAGGAAGAAGGAACCTAAACCTGGACACCCAGTCTCACCTCCTTGCTCTCGACAGATGATCCCAGGCCAGTTTTAGTTCGCTTTTCACCTGGCAGGCTTCGATGACAGACTGTCTCAGCCTGAGGATAAAAGCCAAACACCTTCCTGTCAGTTCTGTCAGCCCAAAGAAACGTCCAGCAGTGAAGCAAATGACCTGAAGCCACCAGTCAAACAGCAGTCTGGACAAGGACTCCAGCGCATCCACATTCGTGACTCCAGTCTCTGTAGCAGAAGATGTACTGACTTTGCATACATTACACAGATGACTCACACATTTTGTAGCTTTTACTGACTCAGCCATTAGGTGCACAGCAAACCTATCCACTCTGCTGAGAAGCACAGGGACACCGTTACAATACACATGTGAAGGTTATGCACATGTACAAATTAAGCCACTCATATGTTATAATGACAGAAGTCATACCTTTCATTTCAGCACATGATGTGTACCGTACATCTGAGAGCAAAACTGAAGAATGACTTGCATAGCTTCAGAATTCAAGGCCAAAACTACCCACACTCAGTGGCCCTTTATATATAATAAAATGTGTTATATAAATAAAAATGCCATTACCAATGTAAAGGTATCTGAATCTGTATATAAATGATGTAGCTGAGCTGAGTATTTGAAATGTAAAAAAAAGTTTATAGTATGATTTAAATCACTACGTTGAAAAAGAACTGTGACTGAAACTACAGAACTATCTGTATTATTAGTAATAATTTTATTATTATTATCATTATAGTTATAGTTTTTACATCACCAATTTTTGCAACTATCTGGCAAAAAGCTGTTTATAGACACAAATTTGGAATGCTGATTCTTGGAGGACGTTCACTTTGTAGCGAATCACAGATATGATGCAAAACTGTTTTATTTTATAGCTGAAGATTCTGGTTTTGTGAAACATAAAAAAATGTAACCTCCTCAAGTTTTTATAATGGCCTGAATTATGTGAGCCATGGATTCACTATGATTGTATTCTTCATCAAGCTGGTTCCAGCTTTGCCAAAAGGAACCTTGTCATAGAGCTTTGTTTTTCATTTCCAGAATTAGTTTTCAGTCAGAGTGAGATCTGGACTGTTTTTCCGGCTCGTCACAGAGCTGATATTCCTTTTCCAGAGAAAAACTTTGACACTTTCTTCTATACTTTAAGTGCTTTCTAACTAACATCCACACACATTCATACTCTGATGGATGCATCTAAGAGCAACTTGGGGTTAGAATCTTGCCCAAGGACATGCAGACTAGGGGGAGCCAGGGATTGAACCACCAACCTGCTCTACCTCCTGAGCCACAGCCTCAGGCTACTTATATCCAGAACTGGCAGTCATCTGTCTCGTGAACATGGCTTCAAATTCTCATAATGTTCACACTTATTGAATATTCCATTATTCAAAAAGTGTAATAATCCTGCATGAAGTTTTCTGTGACCCAAGAACCATCAGGTCACAGGACCATTGCTCTGCATTCATTTAGTAAAATAAATTTTTTTAGCAGCAAGGTTTTCTTTCACATAGGACTCAGTTCTTCTGCATATGAAGAAGGTGCATTCATCATATAACATCATGCCAACAGATCATTCTCCTCGGAAGCTCTTCAGCTGCTGTTAAACTTTCACTTAACATGATGAATGACTCATTTGAAAGTTTTGAGTTTTCTGAAGACTGCAGAAAATCTCAAGACATGAAAGTTTCTGCTTTATTTTTAAAGCAAAAACTGCATTCCAGTCTTTCTTCTACAGTCAAATCTTCAAAGACATTACAGAGGTAATGTCTTTGAAGATAAGTATAACACTTGCTGTATTTTAGTACTCGAGGATAAGAAATTGTAATTTTAATGATACTGTTCACCAAGCTGAATATAAGATCTTTTTAATATAAGATGGAGTTGAACCCCCCTTTCATGCCCTTGTTTAGAGTCTGTGAACCTGCAAACAAAACCAGCATGAAGCCCGTGTTGTTTATTAAGAACAGAATCTTTAACTTATCATTCATATTTCCCACCCAAGCATGGCACAACTATTCCTGATATCATCATCATCACCTGTGCGTACCATAAAATCAGAACCAAACCTGATTCAATCCTGCCCCCTTGTGACAACACTGTGGGATTTTTTTTAACTGGACTGCCGGATACTTTTTGGTCCCAGCACACAAAACAGAAATATCACAGAGCCCAATGTTGATCGTTTTTAAACTCCCAGGAAGAGAACCGTTTAAAAACAAAACTGAGTCACAGTAACTAAGAGATGTGTTCACCAGGACATGTCTCAGTCAGAGCGGAGATAATCTACTCACGTAAGAAAAAAGTGCATCGAAAACATTAGGCGTGTTTCTCAATTATTTAATCCCTTTGATTTCAAAGAATAATTGGAATATAAAATGATTAAAATCAACATTTATAAACAAGATAAAATATGACAGGGATATAAACAGAAGGTGGGGGCTGCATTTACATTGTACATTTCATCGTTTATTCTGGTTTTACATTCTCGCTGTTGTCAGAGTCTACCAGTACTGATAAAAAGTAGAATCACAGGCCATTCATGAAAAGAGCGGAGCATGAACTGCGTGCCCTGCGAGGCAGAGAAATACTGCAGGAGCTCTTTGAGACTGATCGGGTGAAGAGTGAGGCCAGAGAAGGGAAAGCTTGCTTTCTTTTATCTATCAGGAGACCAGGAGGTGGTGGTCTCCTGCTTGTCTTGATACATGAAGGTGCTCATTTAAGCTAAGAAAAATTCAGATATTTTTATTTATTCATTTCCTTCAGCACAAAATGTGTGTTTTTGAAAACATTAGAAACTTGCCAGCATGTTTCTGTCAATTTAAATGTCTTTGAAATCTCCCCACCTCTCAACTCTCTCCTGCACTTTAAGTTAAAGGTGACAAACCACCGTCCCTACAGTCGTATTTATCAGATATTATCAGAGCTTTATTAACTGTTTTTTTTCCCTTGCTCAACTTCTATACATGTGAATTAGAACATGTCTTGCTGGCTTAAAGCAACACAATTCAGGCTGCGAGTCTTAATATTTCAACAGTATCTAAACAGCCGTCTGGTGACAGCAATCAAATCACCAGAGCAAAACAGCAGCATGGCGAAAACCCGACCCTACTGTCCAGGAGAGTATGAAACATACACAGTGATGCATTTTGGAAAGCTTGTTAAGCAGAAGACAGAAGGACAAGAAGATCCAGGGGCTTGCTTTGAGTGCTTCTCATTTTGTACTCATTAGTGTCCTCTCATAGTTTAGAAAAGCAAAGCAAATAATGGCACAAGAACTCCAATAAACTCTGCCTGACCTGCAGTTAAAAAGTAAAAGCAAAAGAACTCATTCTATTTAGAAAATGTTCTGGGATTGTTAATTTTCAAAATTTCATTAAGTGCTTAATATAAAAGAGAGGCCTTCAGTATACATTCACCACATCATCTAAACCTGCCTTTTGTACTAAACTCATTTATTTACTGGTAGATAAACGTGGGAGCGCAGGACGTAGCAACTCACCGTGGCAACTGTTCTCTAGTATTGCAGACATTTTGGCACCAAACCCTTATAGGCACAAAGAAGCAGCCTCAGGAGTCTATACTGTGTTAACAGGCATCTTTGTAAATAAGCGCAGGTGTAATACTGTCTTTATTAGATCTGAAGTGATGCCAACTTTCTCCTCTTGACTCAAGTTCATAAACAGTGCTGAGAGCAGAAAAGAAAAGCACACAGTGCAAATGGCAGAGAGGTTTCAAACTATCAGTGACTGGCAGCTGTAACAAAAGATGGAAGGGACACTATACTGTAACCTACTGAAGCATCAAACGTTTTCAGTGCTGGCTGAAACAAACTGATTTGGGTTCAAATGAATACTCTGTAGTCACGCCTGTTTCTGGAATGTATGAAAATAAGTCTCTTCCATTATAGGTTTTTTCAGACTGCTGTTTGGTTTCCTCGACTCATGCTAGTTATGTAAAATTAAGATGCAAAATGGAAATAAAAGCGTTTCTTTCCAGCAGAGGGCATGGCAGAAAAACCTTACATGAGTTCATGTTCAAATTTCACATTCTTGTGAGCACACACACACGTGCCGTCACATGTATTGTTTAGCCACTCATCATTAACTTGTCGAATGGCTGCTGTATCAATCTTCCCACAAAGTAAGTAGTTTAAAGGAAAGGCGGTGTCAGAAATACACCTCCAGGTGGCTCTTTGCCATGTATTCTACATTCACACACACCTGCAAATGACATTTAAGTGCATCTAATGGGTGAAGTTCACCCCACTGAGGTGTACAATAAATGCCAAGGCATCAATTAAGTACTTACAAGCCAATTTTGTGCAGTTTTGAGAGACAGAGAAGTTAGCTGACACCATCAGTGTGGTAAACTCGAACCAGCTGGTACGTCAAGGTTGTTTGTTCAAATGAAAACGCTGAGAATTGCTAACAAATAGAGTCCGACTCTGGTTTATCCATCCCCACCCTCACATACACACACACATGCACGCACACACACACGCCTCACTCGCTCAGCACACTACTCCAGCTGTGACAAACACTGCAGTGCATTTTGTCTCGATGCAAACGAGTGATTTTCACATTAAGAGCTCAGACTGACGTCCGTGCGCTGTCTCTGCTCGGATGCTCGCTGCAGCACATGCTGGGTTTTAGCCGGTGTCTTCCTCGGCGTTATGGCCATGGAACTTCTCTGGATTGGAGGTACCTTCAAAGCGCTGCGAGGCAATGGCGGCTTGATGAGACATACTCTTCCTCACAATGTCGCCTTTCCTCCACAGTGTGATCTCCTGGAAAAAATGAAAACAACATACATGGTGGTGTGAGGGGGATGTACTGTTGGTAAACTCTCAGATCTATAAAAGTTCAAAATATTAACAATTAACTAACTGCAAAATATCCTCAGATTGCCAGAAGAATTATAGTCTTTTTTTATTTGCCCCACGTGCTCTCATATTTACCAGTAATTGAATCATTCTCAGTTATAAGCATTTCTTCCTCTCACATGTTTAACCCTCCTCAGTGCCTCTGTGTACACAGATTGGGGCGTGTGGCCTTGATGCCAAGACTCTGACACCCAATCAGCTTGGTTTTCCAGCTAGAGTCCCAGGACCATGATTGGACAGGAGCCCAGTCCTTGTACTGGATACACAAAACTGTACTGATTGATAACTGAGACTGTGTGTTTTCAGAAGTGCAGAACAGCGCACATACATTTTTCATTGTATTCATGGCTGTGCAAATGCTTCCTTCTTTTATTCATCTTGGTCATTATGAACTTTTATGCACAAGCCCCTATTATACTTTTTTTTTTAGCCATGAATGGATGCAAACATTTCCTCCGTTTTCTTCTTAAGTTATTAGACAACAACAAAGAAACAGTACATGTCTCCCTGGAAAAGTGCAGAAAAGCTCACTTAGTTTTGCTGGCCTCAAAAAAAGGAAAAATAACTAAGAAAATCAGAGGATCAGCTGTGAACTGCTTCAACTGGGCAATAGAGAAACTGCATTTCTGGACTGGCTTCACTTTTCAGCCCGTGAAGTTGCTGCCTGCCTGTAACCCTCACTGACATCGCCAAGGGTTCTTTTTCCCAAACTGCAGAAAGCTCGTCCAGAGACACAAAGTTATTATAGATCTATAGTACGATATTTCTAGAGTACACATTTTCTTTACTATGTCTAAAGTGGTCATATTCCTAGATACTATGACTAAACACAAAGTAGAGCTCCAAGAACGACACAGTACTCGAAACTGCTTGAACCACAACAGCTGGAACGTCATTAACAGTCACCTGCGTGAGTGAGCAGAAGAACTACAGATCTCGTGTGATCTCACTGTCTGTGTACCTGCTGTTTGAAATAGCGTCTTTCCTCTTCATCTATGAGGACCAGATTAAGGTAGTACCGCACAGAGAACTTCTTGTTAATGTCCCTCATTGTGGGGGTCAACTCATAGCCTGCCAGAAACAGCCTGATGGGGATGGACTCTCCTGTAGCACAAGACAAAAGCAGGTTTAGTTTGCAACAAATGAGATCTGCTGCAACAAGCAGCAGAACCACAGACTGTAAAAGGCCTCTGACCTCACCTCTGACGGGGGCACCATCCATTATTTCATACTTTGCTATGGTGTCGTTCTCATGGTAGACATTAGGGCCTGTGCCAGTTGTCTCCCGCTTGATGATGTCAATCTCCATATGTCTGATCTTAATCCTCACTAGGAGGAAGTAAATCTTCCCTACAATAACATCTTTTAGGTGATACCTGCAAGCAGATGATGGAATCTGTTAATATTCTCTCTTGCTTTGATCATTTCAATTTCTGATTGCAAAGAAAAAAGAAAATCATACTTGGACTTATTGTACTCAAACTCTATGTGTAGACAGTCCTCAATGCCAACTTCCATCTTGATGGAGGAGTTCAGCTCGGGGTAGGTGCTGAGTGTGTGAACCACAAGATCCAACTCTTTGCTGATGTCGTTGAGTCTCCGGCCTACTGTCGCCCTGAGAAAGTAGCTGGAAGCAAATGCAAAAACATTTGGATACAAGAGAAGAGCATGTCACTAACAGCCAGTAAGCAGCATGTGAGGTTGCACTGACCAGTACACAGATTTTCATCTCTGTGTGCACAGCATGCCCCTCTTTAGATGCACTGTTGCATGCTGCAGGTATTGCTGCAACAGAGAACACCAAAGTGTACAAGAAACACACAACCTTTAAAAGTGAAGGCAAACTAATGTAGCAGTTTATCTGCATTTCAGATCATATTTTAAGTAGTTCTTTGTAACTGACGTTTAGTAAAACAAGCTGGGGTTGGACCAGAGCACCTGAAGATGCTTTTCTTTACCACCAACGTTGTTGAAGAGGTAACAGCAAGTATTGTTATGGTTTTGCATGTCATGAAGTAATCTTACAAAGAAACCTCAAAGATATCTTTGAACCAGTTTGAAAACCTCACATGCAAATTTAATGGGAAAAAGAAGCCACTTGAAGATCTTCATGAGTACACAGTCTCTCAATTTCTTAGTCAGGTGCACCGCTTACTCAAAACATCTAGTTTCAAAACAGCAAGATAGTGATGATGAAAAAGCTCAACTAAAGACTTAAAAGTGGACCTTCCCGGTGCTTGAAAGTAGGGCTGGGTATCGTCACTGATTTCTATAACTGATTCGATTCTGATTCACAAGGTCTCGATTTGATTTAATTCAATTTTGACTCAGATAGTCAGAAATATTATTACTGTAATCATTTATCAGTACTGATACTTGTCAGACTTCATCAGAGGTGTGAGCATCACAGCAGATGCCTTTGTGTCAAAGTAACTGAAGATAAAACAGAAAAACATGAAGGAGATTTTCCTGGTCTGGCTTTTTATAGCAGATAAAAAAAAACCATGAATCAACATATACCTGATGCTGCTGAAGTGAAGCAAAGCAAAGTTACAGAGGTTTTTATTAGAGATAAATCTAAGCGTTTTGTAATTTGGCATAATTTCAAAAAGCTTAAATTTTCTTCGGTAGTGAACAGAAGACATTAGGCTCTCTTGACAGAGGGCATTTTTGAAAAAACAAAAAACCAAAGATGAGAAAATTGATAGCATTCTCACTCCTAAATATGAAGCAGGAAGTTGAAGATGTATAGCTTAGCATATACGAATGAAATACAGGGTAACACCTCAACTGCACAAAGGTTAAGGAATGTCCAGCGTTACAGCACGCCATCAAAACATGGAACAAGCCATTAATGATTCCACTTGCAGAGGACAGAGCACAACTTACCGTAACTTGACGTTCTGACCAGTGTATGATTCGTAGGGTTTCTCCACATGTGTGAACTCAAAGTCAAACGTCTGTGACTGTGTGAGTTCCCCTGGTCGAGCCAAGTCTTTCACCAGAGACACAAACTCGTGATGATTCCCCCTGTCATAGTACATTTCTGGAAACACAAATTAACAGTGTCACACATTGCCCATCGCTGAAGTCATTTTAAACTCTTTTACCTGAGGAACTGCAAAGACAATTGTGTACTGAGAGTCCTCACAGTGACCACTTCTCCCACTGTGCTGACACACTGACTACATGGTGCAAGCTGAATTTCAGCAGTGAAATGACTGGTCAGAAATGAATTTACATACTTTATAATTATTACTGTTTGCTTTCCATTTCCTATCTGCTCACAACTATTTCAAAATCAACTGAGATATTTTAACATCCAAATGAAAAATGCTAATCATTTTAACCAACTGAAAAAAAGACTGACAGCATGATGTTGAAACTAAGCAACGCTGTTATTTTAAAAAAATGTATTCTAAGTTTGTTTTTAGCGTGAGTAGCACATTTGAAACAGTTTGTGCAGGCCTGTGTTTGTTGCATCACTTCCTCTTTTAACAACTGTAGAGGTTTGGGAACTAAGGAGCGTGAATGCTGTAGGCCAAAATGCTTTCTCATTCTTGCTTGTTAAAGCATTGCAGGTGCTTAAAAGTGCAGGACACTGTTGGTCATGTTCATGTTTCAGAATGTGTTTGAAGTTTCCAACAGGTGACAGGTTTGTACTGCGGGCAGGCCAGTTTAGCACCTAGATTCTTTTAATGGACAATTAGGAGTTGTGATCTGTGGAATATGATTTGGCTCTGTTTTGCTTAAATAACGTAGACATTACCTACAGAAACAAAAAATACAGCAGTGTATTCTGGTCCTAAACCTCTATATATACACTGCATGTTTCTAGAGTGCAACAAACAACAACCAGCTTGGATAGAGTGTAAACAAACAAATATGTAACTATATATAAGAAATGTCAGAGAAATCTGTTTGAGTTTGTCTGAGAGAGTAAAAAAAATATCCAGTGTAAGATTGGATATCTGCAGGGTTGAAACTACAATGTGCAGAACCATGGAATACAACACTTACTTCACCCTGCTGTGTGTTACCTGGTTATTTTATGCCGGTTATAAAAGGGAACCACCTGAGTAGAATAACCATTACAAAAGCTGATGTTTTAAAGAAGGTACACATAGGGCCAATTTTAATAACAGTTTGTGGCAGCATAAACGCTTCTTTAACATTAAAATGCAACTGCTGGGATTTGCTAAAGAGGCAAGGTGTCAGTTTTGTAACTGAAAGTTGTGGACAGCGGTATTTTTGCAGCTGGTCCTATGGCATATATAATTTCAGGAGGCGAATATTAACATTTGCAGCCTGTAATTTACTAAAAATGACATTAAATCTAACACTGAAGAATTATGCCTCTTCCGGTTGTGATGCATTCTTAGATGAGGTTTATTTGGAATAAGACAGAGGAAGAATAAATGCATAATTGGCACATTGGGTGAAGGGCTTAAAGTGGTGACTGCAAAGCCAAACTTTGGCTGTCCTAAACTCTTCACTGATTTCACATGCTGAATGGTTAGAGGTGAGCCCTACATCATACTCTCCTTCGCTGGGTCTGCTGGTTTTTTAGCTGCTAATTTGTGGTACTTAGCATTAAAGTGGTGATTGCTGAAGTGAACTGGCTGGGCTTTTGTATATAAATATAGCCTAGTTAGTAGACCATCCTGCGGCTGCAGCATCACAGTAATTTGTCCCAAAAATTCCTTCTGTCCATTACTTATCCCAGCTGATCCAAGACAAAATACAATACAAAACAATACAACAGACTAATGCAAACTGAGTTGTACAAAACTAAATTCATGTTAGGAGGTTATGGTATGAAGTGTAATAGACACTTAATAATAACAATTCCGTGTTGTTGTTCTTTTGTTTTTGTTTTTTGTTTTGGTCAAGACCAGTCTGACGGCCTCCGACTATGAATTATGGGAAGGCACTGATCACAGCGTTTATCATGGCCGCCACAGAGACACTTCCAGGTCACTTAAACGGTATCATCTGATAAACACTGTTTTAAACACACGGACACAACAATGCACAGTCCGCCGCACCGTCAGAAACGCCTTTAAGCAGTTTCCTTGAAACTCTCAGCTCCCAGGCTGCCATCTTTGATTGAACACGAGTAAAAGTGACAATCACCTAATACTTCAGTTCTTACTTACATGTGATAATCTAGGCACCGAAAGTGCGAGCTAACAAAAAGTGTATGTTACAGAAGATGTTTAAAAGAAGGGCCAAAGGTCACTGAGACGTAACGGCTCTCCAATGGCTGACGAGTCAGCTGACGTCGCTCGCGCCCACATCTGTCACGAGACCCGACACTTCAAATAGACACTTGTTACTGCAGTACGGCCGAACTTTAAACGCGTTTCTTGTCACTTTTTACACATTAAAGCTGTAAAATACACCATGCTGATAGTCGTCAGTACATGTAGCTAGCTACCCAGTATTTCCTGTCACACTTTGGCTACTTCTGTCTGGGGGCTGAATGTGGAATTCAGGCCTAGCAGCTGCTCACCTATCTGGCCGATAAATTCGATTTTGATGCCATTATGCTCCAGCCTCTTTCCCGGGTATTTGAGTGTAACGTTGACTTTTCCGGAAACAGTTTCCCCGTCGTAGAAAAGGAAATATTTGTCTTTCCTGCCGTCTTCGCTTCTGTGCTCAGCTTTCTTTCTCGTTTCGGCGTCATTCAGAACTATATCTATGTCCGCACTCTGACCAAAACCAAAAAAGCTCATTGCTGCTCGTTAGTCAAGCGAAGCCCTGTGGCCGGATCCCGCTGGAAATGCGCTGTCTTTCTAATGAAAGAACACACTGTAGTTTGTTCTCGGTTTGCCGCGAGGAGTCCAGCGCGAGCTGCTTCCCAGATTATTGCATATTTTGAGTTACAACTGCCGGACTACGCATGCGTCTACAGTCACGTGAAGGAAATTGTATTCTTTGTAGTTTGTTTCGTTTCTCTGTTCATGAATTTTTTTGACAAATTGTACTCTCGGTGCTAAAATGAAAAATTATAACGAGCAATATTTCGCTGAATGCCAACTTTTTAAACAATGGTAACCCTCCCCTTTATCCCACCTCTGCACCTTTCAGGCGCAGTATCAACAGGCGGAAGAAGCCACAACTCCTGGCTTTCGTGAGTTGCTACTGCCCCGAGTAAAGTCTTACAGGTGTTGGAATTTCCAATTTAAACACAATTTAATGGCCTTCAAATTATTGATTGACCAAGATGTTCTTTTGGAGGCTGAGGCTGTCCCAGCGACCGTAGGACAAGAGGCAGGGTACACTCTGGACATGTCACCAATCTGCTGGCTAACATTGCCACACCTATGTGTCATTCAGATTAACCGATTAAACTAACCCCATGCCTTCGGACTGTGGGAGAAACTTACTTAGACACGAGGAGAACAAGCAAACAACTCACAGAAACGCCATGGCTGGATGATGGGGTACTTGATGATGATTCTGAGGTACTTCGTGCTGTGAGGCTGTGTGTGCTGCCCGCTTCTTAATATACTTGGTATTATTCTGAGTATAATTATGTTTTTGTTTATGTGGATATAGTACATTTGTACCATTCATTTACATTTTTTAACAAAATTTGTTTACATTTTTAGTAAGTGTGAGAAAGTGAGAAAAGAGTTTGATCAGAAGTTTACTTTGTTTTCCAAAAAAAACTTTTCTTTTTCTAATTGTACTGTCATGAACTTTAACTTTAAACATTCTAAATATGAGATGCATCTTTTAAATGTGTTTTTAATATGTTAGTCTTAAAGTTTCTCGCTGCTTTTTAAATTATTTCCCACGCCTGTTTGTGTTCCTGCAAGCCTCAACTTTCTCTGCTTTTAAGATCTGGTTTCATATGGAATCATTTGAGTCCATCACTTTTTGTGTTAGTGATGCAATCTGTGAAAGGGATCATGACTCAAACAGCCAAGTCAATTGGTAGAGAGTGTTTGGTTCATTTCTGATGGTCTGTGTTTATGACTCCATGCCTCAACTACAATGCAGTAGCTGTGTTAGCTATAGAAGGGTTACAGTTTGGAGGGGTATTACTGGTATACTGGGTATACTGGTACTCATATAGCACCTTTCTACTCAGTTTAGCACTGAGAGAAATTTGTACTGCAAGTCTCGTTCACCCATTAACACACTCTCATACAGAGTTTATCTATGCCAAGCACTCTGTTGGGAGAAATTGGGAGACAAAATTGCATTGTGAGCAACTCGGGAGTACACAAGGATACTTTGAAAGGAAGAGTCAGGGATCTAACCACCAAAGCAGACAAAGGAGAATCTAATGTAACTGCACCACGATTCAGTAGGCCTATATTTAGGGCCCGAGCACTAAAAGTGCGAAGGCCCTATTGTATCTGCTCCGTTTATTAGGGCCCGAGCACTAAAAGTGCGAAGGCCCTATTGTATCTGCTCCGTTTATTAGGGCCCGAGCACTAAAAGTGCGAAGGCCCTATTGTATCTGCTCCGTTTCTTATTATTAGGGCCCGAGCACTGAGAGTGCGAAGGCCCTATTGTATCTGCTCCGTTTCTTCTTCTTCTTATTGTGTGGATGCTTTAAGGCATCCACACTATTGAGTTCCTGTTTCTCTTTATTCTTTATTGTGTGGATGCTTTAAGGCATCCACACTATTGAGTTCCTGTTTCTCTTTATTCTTTATACTTTATACTTTATTGTGTGGATGCTTTAAGGCATCCACACTATTGAGTTCCTGTTTCTCTTTATTCTTTATACTTTATACTTTATACTTTATTATTGTGTGGATGCTTTAAGGCATCCACACTATTGAGTTCCTGTTTCTCTTTATTGTGTGGATGCTTTAAGGCATCCACACTATTGAGTTCCTGTTTCTCTTTATTCTTTATACTTTATACTTTATTGTGTGGATGCTTTAAGGCATCCACACTATTGAGTTCCTGTTTCTCTTTATTCTTTATACTTTATACTTTATTATTATTCTTCTAGTTGCTCCGTATTTCGCCGATTAACTACTTCCACAATTTTTGTCCGATTTTCACCATTCAAATTTTAAACTATTCTGCTATTTCTGCTAATGACTGCTATGACTTTTGGTATTTTCTGCTATTATACTTTTTAAAATATTAAGCTTTTTTCCTTTAATTTGTCCCATTGAAATGAATGGGAAACTTCCGCAATTCTGCTAAAACTTGCTCGTTTTTGAAACTTAACTACTTCCTCATACTTTCGCCTAGAACAACCATTCAAATTTTAAAATGTTCACAAATTATTGGGCTATTCATGTATGATTCAGCTTTTTCATATCTGTTACCGTTTTCATCTTATCCCTCTTCAAGTTTTGAGTTTCATCTTTTTGATTTTTCACAAAATACATGCGTTGTTATGGTTGCTATGCTCTTGGCTTCCAGTGTGCCACTGAAGGTTTCGCAGTCTTCTCTTCATGTCCGAACAACTTCTTGCTACTTGCTCAATTTTCACTCAACTTCCACAAATTATACATCAAAACGTAGGTATTTTTGCTGGCTTTCAGAAAATGTCACTATCATTGTTGTGGGATTTATAAAATTTTGGCAAATCTCCTCAGACCAACACAAGGTCTCAAAACTCTCCATAGAAAGTCAATGGAGAGTTTGTTCAAAATCACCGCTTGATTTCTGTAATGAGAGGCATATTCGAATCGTCATATCTCCTTAACGAATCGAAGTTCAAACACGAGGCTTGTCCCCGTATATCTTCAGACACTCCTGACGCTCACAATTCAAGAATTTTTTTCTCACCTATTACCGTTCTGAGATGAGTTGGACTTGTTTGAGGGTAGGAAATTCGTCCTTCGCTCAGATTTCTTCAGATTTCAAACTCTGGAAATGAACCACTTTTTTCTCTCGTCATATCTTTTTTTTGGATTTCCACAGAGACCTGAAAATTTCCATGACTGTTCACCAAAGCCTGCTGTCTCTTACGGTGAAAGAATGATATCGATACTCCAAATAGATTTCGAGTTACAAAGCGTTGTTTGAGGGCAGGTCAAGGCAGTTTTTGCTTCGGCTCTACTCAGTTATGGTGCATTACAAGTCAAATATCTTTAATAATTCATATTTTAATGATAAATTGTCAACACTTGAAGATTGCCCCATCTCTTCTGAACAAAACGGTGTAAGAATGACCGTTCTAGCCCCTACGGTTAGGAAATTATGGTCATTTGTTTGAGGGGAGTCGTCATTATGAGAAATAGACTGCAAAAATCCTGTGTCTCTCTGTGCTGCGTGCACCTGTTTTGGCGGGAAAAAGTGCACAGGCTCTCTGATTGGTGGATTCAAATTCAGCAGCTCCCAGGCTGCTTGACTGAAAACTTGCTTCTCTCTCCATGTGTGTGTGTGTGTGTGTGTGTGTGTGTGTGTGTGTGTGTGTGTGTGTGTGTGCTACAGAGAGAGAGAGAGAGAGAGAGAGAAAGCCATTTTATGGGATGATCTCATTGTAAGATTCAAATTCAATATATTTAGACTGGTTGACTGAATTGGATCTTGTGTGTGTGTCTCTCTGTGCATGTGTGTTTCCTTATGTGACAATTTTTTGTGATTGTGTGGCTGTTATATATTTTTTTGCTGATGTTTTTCATTTAGCAAGTATATTTGAGGGACCCTCAGCATGTTCAGCATTTTTTCAGCTGTCCATTTTGCTTTTCCAATTTTTCAGTTTAAGTTATTACTATTGTGCTAAATCATACTATTTCTGCTATTTTATAAGATTTGTGCCAAATATAGTATTTCTGATTAATTATAATTTTTCTACCAAATCATAGTACAGTATTTTTGCTTTTTATAGGATTTTTATAGGATATTTATATTGCTTAATATAGTATTTCTGCTTTTTATAGGATTTGTGCTTAATATAGTATTTCTGCTAAATTATAGTATTTCTTCTTTTTATAGTATTTGTGCTAAAACATAGTATTTCTACTAAATGTAGTATTTATGCTTAATCATACTATTTCTATATATTTCTGCCAGGTCCCCAGGCAGCCAATCCTCGGTGAGGACTGAGACATTCAAATTTTCAAATAAGGCTTCCCAGCCAATCATATATGTGGGCTGAGGCATTCAAATTTGCATATTGGGGCCTTCATGGCTTCTAAGCCAGCCAATCATATCTGAGGGCTGAGGAATTCAAATCCACAAATCAGGGCCTGCACGGCTTCCCAGCCAGCCAATCATATATGTGGGCTGAGGCATTCAAATTTGCATATTGGGGAATTCGTGGCTTCTAAGTCAAGAAGTCAACCATGTCATATATCTCTAAAAATTCATATTTTAATGATAAATTGTCAACACTTGAAGATTCCCCAATCTCTTCTGAACAAAACGGTGTAAGAATGACCATTCTAGCCCCTACGGTTAGGAAATTATGGTCATTTGTTTGAGGGGAGTCTTCACTATGAGAAATAGACTGCAAAAATCCTGTGTTTCTCTCTGTGCTGCGTGCACCTGTTTTGGCGGGAAAAAGTGCACAGCCTCTCTGATTGGTGGATTCAAATTTAGCAGCTCCTAGCCTGCCTGACTGAGTTAGAAACTTGCTTCTCTCTCCCTCTGTGTGTGTGTGAGTGAGTGAGTGAGTGAGTGTGTGTGTGTGTGTGTGTGTGTGTGTGTGTGTGTGTGTGTGTGTGTGTGTGTGACAGAGAGAGAGAGAGAGAGAAAGCCTTTTTATGGGATGATCTCATTGTAAGATTCAAATTCAATATATTTAGACTGGTTGACTGAATTGGGTCTTGTGTGTGTGTGTGTGTGTGTGTGTGTGTGACAGAGAGAGAGAGAGAGAGAGAGAGAGAAAGCCTTTTTATTGGATGATCTCATTGTAAGATTCAAATTCAATATATTTAGACTGGTTGACTGAATTGGATCTTGTGTGTGTGTGTGTGTGTGTGTGTGTGTGTGTGTGTGTGTGTGACAGAGAGAGAGAGAGAGAGAGAGAGAGAAAGCCTTTTTATTGGATGATCTCATTGTAAGATTCAAATTCAATATATTTAGACTGGTTGACTGAATTGGGTCTTGTGTGTGTGTGTGTGTGTGTGTGTGTGTGTGTGTGACAGAGAGAGAGAGAGAGAGAGAGAGAGAAAGCCTTTTTATTGGATGATCTCATTGTAAGATTTAAATTCAATATATTTAGACTGGTTGACTGAATTGGATCGTGTGTGTGTGTGTGTGTGTGTGTGTGTGTGTGTGTGTGACAGAGAGAGAGAGAGAGAGAGAGAGAGAGAGAGAAAGCCTTTTTATGGGATGATCTCATTGTAAGATTTAAATTCAATATATTTAGACTGGTTGACTGAATTGGATCGTGTGTGTGTGTGTGTGTGTGTGTGTGCTACAGAGAGAGAGAGAGAGAGAGAAAGCCTTTTTATGGGATGATTTCATTGTAAGATTCAAATTCAATATATTTAGACTGGTTGACTGAATTGGATCTTGTGTGTGTGTCTCTCTGTGCATGTGTGTTTCCTTATGTGACAATTTTTTGTGATTGTGTGGCTGTTATATATTTTTTTGCTGATTTTTTTCATTTAGCAAGTATATTTGAGGGACCCTCAGCATGTTCAGCATTTTTTCAGCTGTCCATTTTGCTTTTCCAATTTTTCTGTTTAAGTTATTACTATTGTGCTAAATCATACTATTTCTGCTATTTTATAAGATTTGTGCCAAATATAGTATTTCTGATTAATTATAATTTTTCTACCAAATCATAGTACAGTATTTTTGCTTTTTATAGGATTTTTATAGGATATTTATATTGCTTAATATAGTATTTCTGCTTTTTATAGGATTTGTGCTTAATATAGTATTTCTGCTACATTATAGTATTTCTTCTTTTTATAGTATTTGTGCTAAAACATAGTATTTCTACTAAATGTAGTATTTATGCTTAATCATACTATTTCTATATATTTCTGCCAGGTCCCCAGGCAGCCAATCCTCTGTGAGGACTGAGACATTCAAATTTTCAAATCAGGCTTCCCAGCCAATCATATATGTGGGCTGAGGCATTCAAATTTGCATATTGGGGCCTTCATGGCTTCCCAGCCAGCCAATCATATATGTGGGCTGAGGCATTCAAATTTGCATATTGGGGAATTCGTGGCTTCTAAGTCAAGAAGTCAACCATGTCATATATCTCTAAAAATTCATATTTTAATGATAAATTGTCAACACTTGAAGATTCCCCCATCTCTTCTGAACAAAACGGTGTAAGAATGACCGTTCTAGCCCCTACGGTTAGGAAATTATGGTCATTTGTTTGAGGGGAGTCTTCACTATGAGAAATAGACTGCAAAAATCCTGTGTCTCTCTGTGCTGCGTGCACCTGTTTTGGTGGGAAAAAGTGCACAGCCTCTCTGATTGGTGGATTCAAATTTAGCAGCTCCCAGGCTGCCTGACTGAGTTAGAAACTTGCTTCTCTCTCCCTCTGTGTGTGTGAGTGAGTGAGTGTGTGTGTGTGTGTGTGACAGAGAGAGAGAGAGAGAGAGAAAGCCTTTTTATGGGATGATCTCATTGTAAGATTCAAATTCAATATATTTAGACTGGTTGACTGAATTGGATCGTGTGTGTGTGTGTGTGTGTTTGTGTGACAGAGAGAGAGAGAGAGAGAGACCCTCTCTAGGGCAGCATCTCATTGTTGGAAAAACATATAATATATTCAGACTGGTTGACTGGCATAGACCCTCCGTGTGTCTCTCTCTCTGTGCATTTGTGTATACATATTTGATTTTGTGTGTATCTGTTGGCTGTTCCTTCTTGTTTTTTAAATTTATTTTTATTTCTTTATTTTTTTTTCACAGGTGAACAACAATTAGTTTTGAGGGAACTTAACCATGTTCTGTTTTTTTTTTCAGCTTGTCATCTTACTTTTCCAGTATTTTCACTTAAGTTATTACTATTCTGCTCAATCATAGTATTTGTTCTAAATCATTGTTATTATGCTATATTGTAGTATTTCTGCTAAATCATAGTATTTCTACTATATTATATTTTTCTTTCTAAATAAAGCATTTCTGCTATATAATTGTATTTCTGCTATGTTATAATATTTGTGCTAAAACAGAGTATTTGTGCTGAAACATAGTATTTCTGTCAAATTATAGTATTTGTGCTAAAACATAGTATTAATTTAAAATGACAATATTCATAGTTCATCACAGTGTCTCTGGTAAAACACAGTATTTCTGCTATGTTGTACTATTTTTCTAAATCATAGTGTTTCCGTAATGTTTAAGTATTTTTGGCTAAATATATTCTTTCTGTTATCTTATACTATTTCTCCTAAATTCTTGTATTTTTGAGAAGTTATCATGTTTCTGGTAAGTTACAATATTTCTGCAAAGTTCTGCTATGCTATTGTATTTCTGCCAAGTATTATATTTCCTCTAAGATATTGCAGTTCTGCTAAGTTATTCCATTTTAGCAAAGTTCCTTTGCTTCTGCAAAGTTTTTACAATTTCTGCAACTTTTCAGCTTTTTCAGCTAGTTTTTGCAGACAGCTTCAGCTTTAAAGCATCCACACTGCATTTTCGCAGGAAATGCCAATTTTTCTAGTTATTATTCTTCTAGTTGCTCCGTATTTCGCCGATTAACTACTTCCACAATTTTTGTGCTATTTTCACCGTTCAAATTTTAAACTATTCTGCTATTTCTGCTAATTTCTGCTATGATTTTTGCTATTTATTACTATTATACTTTTTAAAATATTAAGCTTTTTTCCTTTAATTTGTCCCATTGAAATGAATGGGAAACTTCCGCAATTCTGCTAAAACTTGCTCGTTTTTGAAACTTAACTACTTCCTCATACTTTCGCCTAGAACAACCATTCAAATTTTAAAATGTTCACAAATTATTGGGCTATTCATGTATGATTCAGCTTTTTCATATCTGTTACCGTTTTCATCTTATCCCTCTTCAAGTTTTGAGTTTCATCTTTTTGATTTTTCACAAAATACATGCGTTGTTATGGTTGCTATGCTCTTGGCTTCCAGTGTGCCACTGAAGGTTTCGCAGTCTTCTCTTCATGTCCGAACAACTTCTCGCTACTTGCTCAATTTTCACTCAACTTCCACAAATTATACATCAAAACGTAGGTATTTTTGCTGGCTTTCAGAAAATGTCACTATCATTGTTGTGGGATTTATAAAATTTTGGCAAATCTCCTCAGACCAAGACAAGGTCTCAAAACTCTCCATAGAAAGTCAATGGAGAGTTTGTTCAAAATCACCGCTTGATTTCTGTAATGAGAGGCATATTCGAATCGTCATATCTCCTTAACGAATCGAAGTTCAAACATGAGGCTTGTCCCCGTATATCTTCAGACACTCCTGACGCTCACAATTCAAGAATTTTTTTCTCACCTATTACCGTTCTGAGATGAGTTGGACTTGTTTGAGGGTAGGAAATTCGTCCTTCGCTCAGATTTCTTCAGATTTCAAACTCTGGAAATGAACCACTTTTTTCTCTCGTCATATCTTGTTTTTGGATTTCCACAGAGACCTGAAAATTTCCATGACTGTTCACCAAAGCCTGCTGTCTCTTACGGTGAAAGAATGATATCGATACTCCAAATAGATTTCGAGTTACAAAGCGTTGTTTGAGGGCAGGTCAAGGCAGTTTTTGCTTCGGCTCTACTCAGTTATGGTGCATTACAAGTCAAATATCTTTAATAATTCATATTTTAATGATAAATTGTCAACACTTGAAGATTCCCCCATCTCTTCTGAACAAAACGGTGTAAGAATGACCGTTCTAGCCCCTACGGTTAGGAAATTATGGTCATTTGTTTGAGGGGAGTCGTCATTATGAGAAATAGACTGCAAAAATCCTGTGTCTCTCTGTGCTGCGTGCACCTGTTTTGGCGGGAAAAAGTGCACAGGCTCTCTGATTGGTGGATTCAAATTCAGCAGCTCCCAGGCTGCTTGACTGAAAACTTGCTTCTCTCTCCCTGTGTGTGTGTGTGTGTGTGTGAGTGTGCTACAGAGAGAGAGAGAGAGAGAGAGAGAAAGCCTTTTTATGGGATGATCTCATTGTAAGATTCAAATTCAATATATTTAGACTGGTTGACTGAATTGGATCTTGTGTGTGTGTCTCTCTGTGCATGTGTGTTTCCTTATGTGACAATTTTTTGTGATTGTGTGGCTGTTATATATTTTTTTTGCTGATTTTTTTCATTTAGCAAGTATATTTGAGGGACCCTCAGCATGTTCAGCATTTTTTCAGCTGTCCATTTTGCTTTTCCAATTTTTCTGTTTAAGTTATTACTATTGTGCTAAATCATACTATTTCTGCTATTTTATAAGATTTGTGCCAAATATAGTATTTCTGATTAATTATAATTTTTCTGCCAAATCATAGTATAGTATTTTTGCTTTTTATAGGATTTTTATAGGATATTTATATTGCTTAATATAGTATTTCTGCTAAATTATAGTATTTCTTCTTTTTATAGTATTTGTGCTAAAACATAGTATTTCTACTAAATGTAGTATTTATGCTTAATTATACTATTTCTATATATTTCTGCCAGGTTCCCAGGCAGCCAATCCTCTGTGAGGACTGAGACATTCAAATTTTCAAATCAGGGCCTGCACGGCTTCCCAGCCAATCATATATGTGGGCTGAGGCATTCAAATTTGCATATTGGGGCCTTCATGGCTTCTAAGCCAGCCAATCATATCTGAGGGCTGAGGAATTCAAATCCACAAATCAGGGCCTGCACGGCTTCCCAGCCAGCCAATCATATATGTGGGCTGAGGCATTCAAATTTGCATATTGGGGAATTCATGGCTTCCAAGTCAAGAAGTCAACCATGTCATATATCTCTAAAAATTCATATTTTAATGATAAATTGTCAACACTTGAAGATTCCCCAATCTCTTCTGAACAAAACGGTGTAAGAATGACCGTTCTAGCCCCTACGGTTAGGAAATTATGGTCATTTGTTTGAGGGGAGTCTTCACTATGAGAAATAGACTGCAAAAATCCTGTGTCTCTCTGTGCTGCGTGCACCTGTTTTGGCGGGAAAAAGTGCACAGGCTCTCTGATTGGTGGATTCAAATTCAGCAGCTCCCAGCCTGCTTGACTGAAAACTTGCTTCTCTCTCCCTGTGTGTGTGTGTGTGTGTGTGTGTGTGTGTGTGTGTGTGTGTGTGTGTGTGTGTGCTACAGAGAGAGAGAGAGAGAGAGAGAGAGAAAGCCTTTTTATGGGATGATCTCATTGTAAGATTTAAATTCAATATATTTAGACTGGTTGACTGAATTGGATCGTGTGTGTGTTTGTGTGACAGAGAGAGAGAGAGAGAGACCCTCTCTAGGGCAGCATCTCATTGTTGGAAAAAAATATAATATATTCAGACTGGTTGACTGGCATAGACCCTCCGTGTGTCTCTCTCTCTGTGCATTTGTGTATACATATTTGATTTTGTGTGTATCTGTTGGCTGTTCCTTCTTGTTTTTTAAATTTATTTTTATTTCTTTATTTTTTTTTCACAGGTGAACAACAATTAGTTTTGAGGGAACTTAACCATGTTCCGTTTTTTTTTTCAGCTTGTCATCTTACTTTTCCAGTATTTTCACTTAAGTTATTACTATTCTGCTCAATCATAGTATTTGTTCTAAATCATTTTTATTATGCTATATTGTAGTATTTCTGCTAAATCATAGTATTTCTACTATATTATATTTTTCTTTCTAAATAAAGCATTTCTGCTATATAATTGTATTTCTGCTATGTTATAATATTTGTGCTAAAACAGAGTATTTGTGCTGAGACATAGTATTTCTGCCAAATGATAGTATTTCTGTCAAATTATAGTATTTGTGCTAAAACATAGTATTAATTTAAAATGACAATATTCATAGTTCATCACAGTGTCTCTGGTAAAACACAGTATTTCTGCTATGTTGTACTATTTTTCTAAATCATAGTGTTTCCGTAATGTTTAAGTATTTTTGGCTAAATATATTCTTTCTGTTATCTTATACTATTTCTCCTAAATTCTTGTATTTTTAAGAAGTTATCATGTTTCTGGTAAGTTACAATATTTCTGCAAAGTTCTGCTATGCTATTGTATTTCTGCCAAGTATTATATTTCCTCTAAGATATTGCAGTTCTGCTAAGTTATTCCATTTTAGCAAAGTTCCTTTGCTTCTGCAAAGTTTTTACAATTTCTGCAACTTTTCAGCTTTTTCAGCTAGTTTTTGCAGACAGCTTCAGCTTTAAAGCATCCACACTGCATTTTCGCAGGAAATGCAAATTTTTCTAGTTCTTTATACTTTATACTTTATTGTGTGGATGCTTTAAGGCATCCACACTATTGAGTTCCTGTTTCTCTTTATTCTTTATACTTTATACTTTATTATTATTCTTCTAGTTGCTCCGTATTTCGCCGATTAACTACTTCCACAATTTTTGTGCTATTTTCACCGTTCAAATTTTAAACTATTCTGCTATTTCTGCTAATTTCTGCTATGATTTTTGCTATTTATTACTATTATACTTTTTAAAATATTAAGCTTTTTTCCTTTAATTTGTCCCATTGAAATGAATGGGAAACTTCCGCAATTCTGCTAAAACTTGCTCGTTTTTGAAACTTAACTACTTCCTCATACTTTCGCCTAGAACAACCATTCAAATTTTAAAATGTTCACAAATTATTGGGCTATTCATGTATGATTCAGCTTTTTCATATCTGTTACCGTTTTCATCTTATCCCTCTTCAAGTTTTGAGTTTCATCTTTTTGATTTTTCACAAAATACATGCGTTGTTATGGTTGCTATGCTCTTGGCTTCCAGTGTGCCACTGAGGGTTTCGCAGTCTTCTCTTCATGTCCGAACAACTTCTTGCTACTTGCTCAATTTTCACTCAACTTCCACAAATTATACATCAAAACGTAGGTATTTTTGCTGGCTTTCAGAAAATGTCACTATCATTGTTGTGGGATTTATAAAATTTTGGCAAATCTCCTCAGACCAACACAAGGTCTCAAAACTCTCCATAGAAAGTCAATGGAGAGTTTGTTCAAAATCACCGCTTGATTTCTGTAATGAGAGGCATATTCGAATCGTCATATCTCCTTAACGAATCGAAGTTCAAACATGAGGCTTGTCCCCGTATATCTTCAGACACTCCTGACGCTCACAATTCAAGAATTTTTTTCTCACCTATTACCGTTCTGAGATGAGTTGGACTTGTTTGAGGGTAGGAAATTCGTCCTTCGCTCAGATTTCTTCAGATTTCAAACTCTGGAAATGAACCACTTTTTTCTCTCGTCATATCTTGTTTTTGGATTTCCACAGAGACCTGAAAATTTCCATGACTGTTCACCAAAGCCTGCTGTCTCTTACGGTGAAAGAATGATATCGATACTCCAAATAGATTTCGAGTTACAAAGCGTTGTTTGAGGGCAGGTCAAGGCAGTTTTTGCTTCGGCTCTACTCAGTTATGGTGCATTACAAGTCAAATATCTTTAATAATTCATATTTTAATGATAAATTGTCAACACTTGAAGATTGCCCCATCTCTTCTGAACAAAACGGTGTAAGAATGACCGTTCTAGCCCCTACGGTTAGGAAATTATGGTCATTTGTTTGAGGGGAGTCGTCACTATGAGAAATAGACTGCAAAAATCCTGTGTCTCTCTCTGTGCTGCATGCACCTGTTTTGGCGGGAAAAAGTACACAGCCTCTCTGATTGGTGGATTCAAATTCAGCAGCTCCCAGGCAGCTTGACTGAGCTAGAAACTTACTTCTCTCACCCTTTTTTCAGCTGTCCATTTTGCTTTTCCAATTTTTCTGTTTAAGTTATTACTATTGTGCTAAATCATACTATTTCTGCTATTTTATAAGATTTGTGCCAAATATAGTATTTCTGATTAATTATAATTTTTCTGCCAAATCATAGTATAGTATTTTTGCTTTTTATAGGATTTTTATAGGATATTTATATTGCTTAATATAGTATTTCTGCTTTTTATAGGATTTGTGCTAAAACATAGTATTTCTACTAAATGTAGTATTTATGCTTAATTATACTATTTCTATATATTTCTGCCAGGTTCCCAGGCAGCCAATCCTCTGTGAGGACTGACACATTCAAATTTTCAAATCAGGGCCTGCACGGCTTCCCAGCCAATCATATATGTGGGCTGAGGCATTCAAATTTGCATATTGGGGCCTTCATGGCTTCTAAGCCAGCCAATCATATCTGAGGGCTGAGGAATTCAAATCCACAAATCAGGGCCTGCACGGCTTCCCAGCCAGCCAATCATATATGTGGGCTGAGGCATTCAAATTTGCATATTGGGGAATTCGTGGCTTCTAAGTCAAGAAGTCAACCATGTCATATATCTCTAAAAATTCATATTTTAATGATAAATTGTCAACACTTGAAGATTCCCCAATCTCTTCTGAACAAAACGGTGTAAGAATGACCGTTCTAGCCCCTACGGTTAGGAAATTATGGTCATTTGTTTGAGGGGAGTCGTCACTATGAGAAATAGACTGCAAAAATCCTGTGTCTCTCTGTGCTGCGTGCACCTGTTTTGGCGGGAAAAAGTGCACAGCCTCTCTGATTGGTGGATTCAAATTCAGCAGCTCCCAGGCTGCTTGACTGAAAACTTGCTTCTCTCTCCCTGTGTGTGTGTGTGTGTGTGTGTGTGTGTGTGTGCGCTACAGAGAGAGAGAGAGAGAGAAAGCCTTTTTATGGGATGATCTCATTGTAAGATTCAAATTCAATATATTTAGACTGGTTGACTGAATTGGATCTTGTGTGTGTGTCTCTCTGTGCATGTGTGTTTCCTTATGTGACAATTTCTTGTGATTGTGTGGCTGTTATATATTTTTTTGCTGATTTTTTTCATTTAGCAAGTATATTTGAGGGACCCTCAGCATGTTCAGCATTTTTTCAGCTGTCCATTTTGCTTTTCCAATTTTTCTGTTTAAGTTATTACTATTGTGCTAAATCATACTATTTCTGCTATTTTATAAGATTTGTGCCAAATATAGTATTTCTAATTAATTATAATTTTTCTACCAAATCATAGTACAGTATTTTTGCTTTTTATAAGATTTTTATAGGATATTTATATTGCTTAATATAGTATTTCTGCTTTTTATAGGATTTGTGCTTAATATAGTATTTCTGCTAAATTATAGTATTTCTTCTTTTTATAGTATTTGTGCTAAAACATAGTATTTCTACTAAATGTAGTATTTATGCTTAATCATACTATTTCTATATATTTCTGCCAGGTCCCCAGGCAGCCAATCCTCTGTGAGGACTGAGACATTCAAATTTTCAAATCAGGGCCTGCACGGCTTCCCAGCCAATCATATATGTGGGCTGAGGCATTCAAATTTGCATATTGGGGCCTTCATGGCTTCTAAGCCAGCCAATCATATCTGAGGGCTGAGGAATTCAAATCCACAAATCAGGGCCTGCACGGCTTCCCAGCCAGCCAATCATATATGTGGGCTGAGGCATTCAAATTTGCATATTGGGGAATTCGTGGCTTCTAAGTCAAGAAGTCAACCATGTCATATATCTCTAAAAATTCATATTTTAATGATAAATTGTCAACACTTGAAGATTCCCCAATCTCTTCTGAACAAAACGGTGTAAGAATGACCGTTCTAGCCCCTACGGTTAGGAAATTATGGTCATTTGTTTGAGGGGAGTCTTCACTATGAGAAATAGACTGCAAAAATCCTGTGTGTCTCTCTGTGCTGCGTGCACCTGTTTTGGCGGGAAAAAGTGCACAGGCTCTCTGATTGGTGGATTCAAATTTAGCAGCTCCTAGGCTGCCTGACTGAGTTAGAAACTTGCTTCTCTCTCCCTCTGTGTGTGTGAGTGAGTGAGTGTGTGTGTGTGTGTGTGACAGAGAGAGAGAGAGAGAGAGAGAGAGAGAAAGCCTTTTTATGGGATGATCTCATTATAAGATTCAAATTCAATATATTTAGACTGGTTGACTGAATTGGATCTTGTGTGTGTGTGTGTGTGTCTGTGTCTGTGACAGAGAGAGAGAGAGAGAGAGAGAGAGAAAGCCTTTTTATTGGATGATCTCATTGTAAGATTCAAATTCAATATATTTAGACTGGTTGACTGAATTGGATCTTGTGTGTGTGTGTGTGTGTGTGTGTGTGTGTGTGTGTGTGACAGAGAGAGAGAGAGAGACAGAGAGCCTTTTTATTGGATGATCTCATTGTAAGATTCAAATTCAATATATTTAGACTGGTTGACTGAATTGGATCTTGTGTGTGTGTGTGTGTGTGTGTGTGACAGAGAGAGAGAGAAAGCCTTTTTATGGGATGATCTCATTGTAAGATTTAAATTCAATATATTTAGACTGGTTGACTGAATTGGATCGTGTGTGTGTGTGTGTGTTTGTGTGACAGAGAGAGAGAGACCCTCTCTAGGGCAGCATCTCATTGTTGGAAAAAAATATAATATATTCAGACTGGTTGACTGGCATAGACCCTCCGTGTGTCTCTCTCTCTGTGCATTTGTGTATACATATTTGATTTTGTGTGTATCTGTTGGCTGTTCCTTCTTGTTTTTTAAATGTATTTTTATTTCTTTATTTTTTTTTCACAGGTGAACAACAATTAGTTTTGAGGGAACTTAACCATGTTCCGTTTTTTTTTCAGCTTGTCATCTTACTTTTCCAGTATTTTCACTTAAGTTATTACTATTCTGCTTAATCATAGTATTTGTTCTAAATCATTGTTATTATGCTATATTGTAGTATTTCTGCTAAATCATAGTATTTCTACTATATTATATTTTTCTTTCTAAATAAAGCATTTCTGCTATATAATTGTATTTCTGCTATGTTATAATATTTGTGCTAAAACAGAGTATTTGTGCTGAAACATAGTATTTCTGCCAAATGATAGTATTTCTGTCAAATTATAGTATTTGTGCTAAAACATAGTATTAATTTAAAATGACAATATTCATAGTTCATCACAGTGTCTCTGGTAAAACACAGTATTTCTGCTATGTTGTACTATTTTTCTAAATCATAGTGTTTCCGTAATGTTTAAGTATTTTTGGCTAAATATATTCTTTCTGTTATCTTATACTATTTCTCCTAAATTCTTGTATTTTTGAGAAGTTATCATGTTTCTGGTAAGTTACAATATTTCTGCAAAGTTCTGCTATGCTATTGTATTTCTGCCAAGTATTATGTTTCCTCTAAGATATTGCAGTTCTGCTAAGTTATTCCATTTTAGCAAAGTTCCTTTGCTTCTGCAAAGTTTTTACAATTTCTGCAACTTTTCAGCTTTTTCAGCTAGTTTTTGCAGACAGCTTCAGCTTTAAAGCATCCACACTGCATTTTCGCAGGAAATGCAAATTTTTCTAGTTATTCTTCTAGTTGCTACGTATTTCGCCGATTAACTACTTCCACAATTTTTGTCCGATTTTCACCATTCAAATTTTAAACTATTCTGCTATTTCTGCTAATGACTGCTATGACTTTTGGTATTTTCTGCTATTATACTTTTTAAAATATTAAGCTTTTTTCCTTTAATTTGTCCCATTGAAATGAATGGGAAATTTCTGCAATTCTGCTAAAACTTGCTCGTTTTTGAAACTTAACTACTGCCTCATACTTTCACATAGAAACTCCATTTAAACTTTAAAATGTTCACAAATTATTGGGCTATTCATGTATGATTCAGCTTTTTCATATCTGATACCGTTTTCATCTTATCCCTCTTCAAGTTTTGAGTTTCATCTTTTTGATTTTTCACAAAATACATGCGTTGTTATGGTTGCTATGCACTTGGCTTCCAGTGTGCCACTCTAGGTTTCGCCGTCTTCTCTTCATGTCCGAACAACTGTTTGCTACTTGCTCAATTTTCACTCAACTTCCACAAATTATACATCAAAACGTAGGTATTTTTGCTGGCTTCCAGAAAATGTCACTATCATTGTTGTGGAATTTATAGAATTTTGGCAAATCTCCTCAGACCAACACAAAGTCTCAAAACTCTCCATAGAAAGTCAATGGGGAGTTTGTTCAAAATCACCGCTTGATTTCTGTAATGAGAGGTATATTCGAATCGTCATATCTCCTTAACGAAGCGAAGTTCAAACATGAGGCTTGTCCCCGTATATCTTCAGACACTCCTGACGCTCACAATTCAAGAATTTTTTTCTCACCTATTACCGTTCTGAGATGAGTTGGACTTGTTTGAGGGTCGGAAATTCGTCCTTCGCTCAGATTTCTTCAGATTTCAAACTCTGGAAATGAACCACTTTTTTCTCTCGTCATATCTTTTTGACGGTTTTCCACAGAGACCTGAAAATTTCCATGACTGTTCACCAAAGCCTGCTGTCTCTTACGGTGAAAGAATGATATCGATACTCCAAATAGATTTAGAGTTAGAAAGCGTTGTTTGAGGGCAGGTCAAGGCAGTTTTTGCTTCGCCTCTACTCAGTTATGGTGCATTACAAGTCAAATATCTTTAATAATTCATATTTTAATGATAAATTGTCAACACTTGAAGATTCCCCCATCTCTTCTGAACAAAACGGTGTAAGAATGACCGTTCTAGCCCCTACGGTTAGGAAATTATGGTCATTTGTTTGAGGGGAGTCGTCACTATGAGAAATAGACTGCAAAAATCCTGTGTCTCTCTCTGTGCTGCATGCACCTGTTTTGGCGGGAAAAAGTACACAGCCTCTCTGATTGGTGGATTCAAATTCAGCAGCTCCCAGGCTGCTTGACTGAGCTAGAAACTTACTTCTCTCACCCTTTTTTCAGCTGTCCATTTTGCTTTTCCAATTTTTCTGTTTAAGTTATTACTATTGTGCTAAATCATACTATTTCTGCTATTTTATAAGATTTGTGCCAAATATAGTATTTCTGATTAATTATAATTTTTCTACCAAATCATAGTACAGTATTTTTGCTTTTTATAAGATTTTTATAGGATATTTATATTGCTTAATATAGTATTTCTGCTTTTTATAGGATTTGTGCTTAATATAGTATTTCTGCTAAATTATAGTATTTCTGCTTTTTATAGGATTTGTGCTTAATATAGGATTTCTGCTTTTTATAGGATTTGTGCTTAATATAGGATTTCTGCTTTTTATAGGATTTGTGCTTAATATAGTATTTATGCTTTTTATAGGATTTGTACTTAATACAGTATTTCTGCTTTTTATAGGATTTGTGCTTAATATAGTATTTCTGCTAAATATAGTATTTATGCTTAATCATACTATTTCTATATATTTCTGCCAGGAAGCCAATCCTCTGTGAGGACTGAGACATTCAAATTTTCAAATCAGGCTTCCCAGCCAATCATATATGTGGGCTGAGGCATTCAAATTTGCATATTGGGGCCTTCATGGCTTCTAAGCCAGCTAATCATATCTGAGGGCTGAGGAATTCAAATCCACAAATCAGGGCCTGCACGGCTTCCCAGCCAGCCAATCATATATGTGGGCTGAGGCATTCAAATTTGCATATTGGGGCCTTCATGGCTTCTAAGCCAGCTAATCATATCTGAGGGCTGAGGAATTCAAATCCACAAATCAGGGCCTACACGGCTTCCCAGCCAGCCAATCATATATGTGGGCTGAGGCATTCAAATTTGCATATTGGGGAATTCGTGGCTTCTAAGTCAACAAGTCATCCATGTCATATATCTCTAAAAATTCATATTTTAATGATAAATTGTCAACACTTGAAGATTCCCCCATCTCTTCTGAACAAAACGGTGTAAGAATGACCGTTCTAGCCCCTACGGTTAGGAAATTATGGTCATTTGTTTGACGGGAGTCGTCATTATGAGAAATAGACTGCAAAAATCCTGTGTCTCTCTGTGCTGCGTGCACCTGTTTTGGCGGGAAAAAGTGCACAGGCTCTCTGATTGGTGGATTCAAATTCAGCAGCTCCCAGCCTGCTTGACTGAGCTAGAAACTTACTTCTCTCACCCTTTTTTCAGCTGTCCATTTTGCTTTTCCAATTTTTCTGTTTAAGTTATTACTATTGTGCTAAATCATACTATTTCTGCTATTTTATAAGATTTGTGCCAAATATAGTATTTCTGATTAATTATAATTTTTCTACCAAATCATAGTACAGTATTTTTGCTTTTTATAAGATTTTTATAGGATATTTATATTGCTTAATATAGTATTTCTGCTTTTTATAGGATTTGTGCTTAATATAGTATTTCTGCTAAATTATAGTATTTCTGCTAAATTATAGTATTTGTGCTAAAACATAGTATTTCTACTAAATGTAGTATTTATGCTTAATCATACTATTTCTATATATTTCTGCCAGGTCCCCCAGGCAGCCAATCCTCTGTGAGGACTGAGACATTCAAATTTTCAAATCAGGGCCTGCCAATCATATATGTGGGCTGAGGCATTCAAATTTGCATATTGGGGCCTTCATGGCTTCTAAGCCAGCCAATCATATCTGAGGGCTGAGGAATTCAAATCCTCAAATCCGGGCCTGCACGGCTTCCCAGCCAGCCAATCATATATGTGGGCTGAGGCATTCAAATTTGCATATTGGGGAATTCGTGGCTTCTAAGTCAACAAGTCATCCATGTCATATATCTCTAAAAATTCATATTTTAATGATAAATTGTCAACACTTGAAGATTCTGCAATCTCTTCTGAACAAAACGGTGTAAGAATGACCGTTCTAGCCCCTACGGTTAGGAAATTATGGTCATTTGTTTGAGGGGAGTCGTCACTATGAGAAATAGACTGCAAAAATCCTGCACGGCTTCCCAGCCAGCCAATCATATCTGAGGTCTGCCGTTTTTTCTCTCGTCATATCTCAGCGACAGATGTACAGAGAGCAATGAAAATCGCGGTCAAAGTACACCAAAGTCCGCTGATTCACCCAGTACAAGAATCATGCTTGTAGTCCACCTAGTTTTTGAGTTACACAACGTGTTGTAACTCCAAAAAACGGCGCTTTTTGCCTCTCACCGCGATCTAATTCTGACTGCTCATCACCCTGTTTTTCAAGGCGCCCGCTCTCTTTCCCAGTGGCGCAGTTGGTAATGACACAGGTCTGCAACCCAGACGTCGTGGGTTCGATTCCACCTTAGTCAACAGGTTTTTTTCCCTACAAATTAATACACTATCACAGACCAGTAATTCATATTCATCATTTATTACAATTCTGCAAACTTTTAGGATTTTACCAGCTTTTCTAATATGGACCTCACATTCTTGTTAACACTCCATGGCACAAATACTCTTCCCTTTAGGCTCTGTATGTGTGTGTGTGTATCAATATTTCTCCCATTTTAAAGTATTACTCCTCCATAATTGTATTTCTCTTAAATCAAAGTACTTTTACTACATCTTGGTACTTCTGCTTAATCATAGTATTTCTGCTACTTTTTGGTACTTGTGCTAAATACACTATTTCTGCTAAATCATACTATTTCTGCTATTTTATAGGATTTGAGGTAAATATAGTATTTCTGCCAAAACATAGTATTTCTACCAAATATAGTATTTCTAATAATTATAGTTTTTCTCCCAAATCATAGTACAGTATTTCTGCTTTTTATAGTATTTGTGCTTAATATAGTATTTCTGCTTTTTATAGGATTTGTGCTTAATATAGTATTTCTGCTAAATGTAGTATTTCTGCTAAATCATAGTATTTTTGCCAAATCATGGTTTTTGTGCCAAATCATAACATTTGTGTTATGTTATAGTATTACTACTAAGTGGAGGAATTTCTGTCATGTTACAGTATATGTGCTGATTACAGTATTTCTGCTAAATCATAGTATTTCTACTATATTATATTTTTCTTTCTAAATATAGCATTTCTGCTATATAATTATATTTCTGCTATGTTATAATATTTGTGCTAAACCAGAGTATTTGTGCTAAAACATAGTATTAATTTAAAATGACAATATTCATAGTTCATCACAGTGTCTCTGGTAAATCACAGTATTTCTGCTCTGTTGTACTATTTTTCTAAATCATAGTGTTTCTGTAATGCTTAAGTATTTTTGGCTAAATATATTCTTTCTGTTATCTTATACTATTTCTCCTAAATTCTTGTATTTTTGAGAAGTTATCAAGTTTCTGGTAAGTTACAATATTTCTGCTAAGTTCTGCTATGCTATTGTATTTCTGCCAAGTATTATATTTCCTCTAAGATATTGCAGTTCTGCTAAGTTATTCCATTTTCGCAAAGTTCCTTTGCTTCTGCAAAGTTTTAACAATTTCTGCAACTTTTCAGCTTTTTCAGCTAGTTTTTGCAGACAGCTTCAGCTTTAAAGCATCCACACTGCATTTTCGCAGGAAATGCAAATTTTTCTAGTTATTATTATTATTATTAGGGCCCGAGCACCGAGAGTGCGAAGGCCCTATTGTATCTGCTCCGTTTCTTATTATTAGGGCCCGAGCACCGAGAGTGCGAAGGCCCTATTGTATCTGCTCCGTTTCTTATTAGGGTCCGAGCACTGACAGTGCGAAGGCCCTATTGTATCTGCTCCGTTTCTTCTTCTTCTTCTTCTTCTTATTATTATTATTATTAGGGCCCGAGCACCGAGAGTGCGAAGGCCCTATTGTATCTGCTCCGTTTCTTCTTATTATTATTATTATTATTAGGGCCCGAGCACTGACAGTGCGAAGGCCCTATTGTATCTGCTCTGTTTATTAGGGCCCGAGCACTGACAGTGCGAAGGCCCTATTGTATCTGCTCTGTTTATTATTATTATTATTATTATTATTATTATTAGGGCCCGAGCACCGAGAGTGCGAAGGCCCTATTGTATCTGCTCCGTTTCTTATTATTATTATTATTATTATTATTATTAGGGCCCGAGCACTGAGAGTGCGAAGGCCCTATTGTATCTGCTCTGTTTATTAGGGCCCGAGCACTGACAGTGCGAAGGCCCTATTGTATCTGCTCTGTTTATTATTATTATTATTATTATTATTATTATTATTATTATTATTATTAGGGCCCGAGCACTGAGAGTGCGAAGGCCCTATTGTATCTGCTCTGTTTATTAGGGCCCGAGCACTGACAGTGCGAAGGCCCTATTGTATCTGCTCTGTTTATTATTATTATTATTATTATTATTATTATTATTTCGGCAAATGAATCGGCCTTTTGAGGGCCTAAACATGCTCAAAAACTCATGAAATTTTGCACACGCGTCAGGTCTGGTGAAAATTTACGTATTTTAATGTTCTCAGACATGGCCAGGGAAAATTGGCTCAGTAGCGCCACCTAGAAAAATCTAAAACACGAGCCCCCGGTGTGGGTATGACCTACATGTATGAAAATTGGAACACATATCTATCGTTAGTAGACGCACAAAAAAGTCTATTATGGCCATGTCCTAAACACAACAAGAAGTCCGCCATTTTGGATTGAAGGTGACATTTTGGCTCTGATTTTACCATTTCCACGCCTTGTACTTTCGCGAACTCCTCCTTGGGATTTGATCATACAAGCTTCATATTTGGTCAGTGTCAACTACACACCTGGGCCATGTTAAATTGCGGAGCTTTTGAGTTTTTGTAATACGGTGAGGCCGTGGCGCCACGGCGAATTTCAATGACTCGCCATGAAAATCTTATTGCCTCTCATTCTGTCATACATTGTCCGATCTGGACCAAAGAGCCCACATATGATAAGGCTCGACCCCTGAACATTTTTGGACTGCCATATTTGACATAAGGGACAGCGCCACCTAGTGGGAACAGGAAATGTCATGTTTTACACTTTGGGGTACAGTATTGTGATGGGTGACATCTGCAGCCTCAAATTTCTCCAGGAAAGCCTTAAGGAGTTGGTCTTGGGTTACAGTGAAAACTGTGACTTTTCGCGAAAGGGTGTGACCCCAGCAGAATGGCGAACTCTGATGTCTCGCCATAAAGAAACAAATTAGTATAACTCAATGAAATCCAGTCTGATCAGTACCAGACTTTACAGGCATGATGTCAGACCCGCCCTGAACAGATTGATGTGCCCATTGTCAGGAGTAAGCAGAGCGCCACCTAGTGGCAACAGGAAATGTCATGTCTTTCACTTTGTTGTACTGATTTTCACAGGTTCATTGTGGACACCTCAAAAGCGGTGAATATTAACATGGGTCCCTCGTGATGCTTCAGTGCGAAAATTGTGACTTTAAACTAAACGGCGCACCCTGGTGGCAGCGCAGTTCACCATGAAAAATGAAGTGGCTTTTGAGGGGCTTGGAAAGTTTATATAGGCTTTAAATTTGGCCCACACCTCCAATGTGATGAAGGCTTTGTTGTTATGTAACCATTTTCCTTGAATAGCGCAAAATGGCTCCACAGCGCCCCCTACAAAATTTCAAAACCACAGCCCTTGCTCTGTGTTTTATCTATGAGTCTGAAACCTGGTAAGCTTATAGGAGATATCAAGATGTACAAAAAAGTCTCTTGGAGCAATATCCCAAATCCAACAGGAAGTCAGCCATTTTAAAATGAATGTGTAATTTTGGCGACATTTTCCCCTCTTTTCAGGCACCGTACTTTGACGAACTCCTCCAAGGGATTTCATCAGATTGATGCGATCTCCAGTGTGTGGCATCTAAAGACCTTTGTGATGTTAAATTGCGAAGCTTTTTACATTCAGGGAAACGGGGTGGTCATGGCGGCACGTGGTTTCAGTCACTCGCCAAAAAGCAGTAATCTGCTGTCACTCAAAAACACAATGTTCAATCTCTCCCAAAGGTCATAGGCGTGATGAGACTCGAGCTCGGAAATGTTTGTTATGCCATTTGTCATTAATGGTTAGAGCGCCACCTAGTGGGACGACTAACTAATCATGATTGAACGAGGTGAAATGTTAGCTGGTGGTTAAATGCATGAATTCCATCAATGTGACATCAGATCGGACGTGCTGGTTTCAGGTGTTGGGCGTGGCTCGACACGCCGGGGGTGCGAGGGCCCTCATAACGCTGCTTGCAGCTTTAATTATTATTATTATTATTATTTCGGCAAATGAATCGGCTTTTTGAGGGCCTAAACATGCTCAAAAACTCATGAAATTTTGCACACGCGTCAGGTCTCGTGAAAATTTACGTATTTTAATGTCCTCAGACATGGCCAGGGAAAATTGGCTCAGTAGCGCCACCTAGAAAAATGAAACACGCGAGCCCCCCGTGTGGGTATGACCTACATGTATTGTATGAAATTTGGCACACTTGTGTACCATGCCGAGACGAACAAAAAAGTCTGTGGGGCCCATTGATGCAAACCTAACAGGAAGTCCGCAATTTAGAAGTGAAGGTGACATTTTGGCTCTAATTTTGCCATTTCCATGCCTCGAAGTTTTGCGAACTCCTCCTTGGGATTTGGTCATATAAGCTTCATCTTTGGTCAGTGTCAACTACACAACTAGGCCATCTTAAATTGCGGAGCTTTTGAGTTTTCACAATACCGTGAGGCCGTGGCGCCACGGCGAATTTCGATGACTCGCCATGAAAATCTTATTGTCTCTCATTCTGTCATACATTGTCCGAGCTGGACCAAAGAGTACACATATGATAAGACTCCACCCCTGAACATATTTCAACTGCCATATTTGACATCAGGGACAGCGCCACCTAGTGGGAACAGGAAATGTCATGTTTTACACTTTGGGGTACAGTATTGTGATGGGTGACATCTGCAGTCTCAAATTTCTCCAGGAAAGCCTTAAGGAGTTGGTCTTGGGTTACAGTGAAAACTGTGACTTTTTGCAAAAGGGTGTGACTCCAGCAGAATGGCGAACTCTGATGTCTCGCCATGGAGAAACAAATTAGTATAACTCAATGAAATCCAAGCTGATCAGAACCAGACTTTACAGGTATGATGTCAGACCCGCCCTGAACAGATTGATGTGCCCATTGTCAGGAGTAAGCAGAGCGCCACCTAGTGACAACAGGAAATGTCATGTCTTTCACTTTGTTGTACTGATTTTCACAGGTTCATCGTGGACACCTCAAAAGCGGTGAATATTAACATGGGTCCTTCGTGATGCTTCAGTGCGAAAATTGTGAGTTTAAACTGAACGGCGCACCCTGGTGGTAGCGCAGTTCACCATGAAAGATGAAGTGGCTTTTGAGGGGCTTGGAAAGTTTATATAGGCTTTAAATTTGGCCCACGCCTGCAATGTGATGAACGCTTTGTTGTAATGTAACCATTTTCCTCGAATAGCGCAAAATGGCTCCACAGCGCCCCCTACAAAATTTCAAAACCACAGCCCCTGCTCTGTGTTTTATCTATGAGTCTGAAACCTGGTAAGCTTATAGGACATATCAAGATGTACAAAAAAGTCTCTTGGAGCAATATCCCAAATCCAACAGGAAGTCAGCCATTTTAAAATTAATGTGTCATTTTGGCGACATTTTCCCCTCGTTTCAGGCACCGTACTTTGACGAACTCCTCCAAGGGATTTCATCATATTGAACCAATCTCCAGTGTGTGGAATCTAAAGACCTTTGTGATGTTAAATTGCGAAGCTTTTTACGTTCAGGGAAACGGGGTGGTCATGGCGGCACGTGGAGTTTCAATCACTCGCCAAAAAGCAGTAATCTGCTGTCACTCGAAAACACAATGTCCAATCTATCCCAAACGTCGCAGGTGTGATGAGACTCAAGCTCGGAAATGTTTGTTATGCCATTTGTCAGTAATGTTTAGAGCGCCACCTAGTGGGACGAGTACAATCATGATTGAATGAGATGAAATGTTAGCTGGTGGTTAAATGCATGAATTCCATCAATGTGACATCAGATCGGACGTGCTGGTTTTAGGTGTTGGGCGTGGCTCGAAGTGCCGGGGTGCGAGGGCCCTCATAACGCTGCTTGCAGCTTTAATTATTATTATTATTATTATTATTATTATTATTATTTCGGCAAATGAATCGGCCTTTTGAGGGCCTAAACATGCTCAAAAACTCATGAAATTTTGCACACGCGTCAGGTCTGCTGAAAATTTACGTATTTTAATGTCCTCAGACATGGCCAGGGAAAATTAGCTCAGTAGCGCCACCTAGAAAAATGAAAAACGCGAGCCCCCGGTATGGGTATGACCTACATGTTTCAGAGTCGGTACACTTATCTAACGTTCAGAGTCGAACAAAAAAGTCTATTATGACAATGTCCTAAACCCAACAGGAAGTCCGCCATTTTGGATTGAAGGTGACATTTTGGCTCTGATTTTACCATTTCCATGCCTTGTACTTTAACGAACTCCTCCTTGGGATTTGGTCCTATAAACTTCAAATTTGGACACTGCCAACTACACACCTGGGCCATGTTAAATTGCGGAGCTTTTGAGTTTTCACAATACCGTGAGGCCGTGGCGCCACGGCGAATTTCAAAGACTCGCCATGAAAATTTTATTGCCTCTCATTCTGTCATACATTGTCCGATCTGGACCAAAGAGCACACATATGATAAGGCTCCACCCCTGAACATTTTTAAACTGCCATATTTGGCATCAGGGACAGCGCCACCTAGTGGGAACAGGAAATGTCATGTTTTACACTTTGGGGTACAGTATTGTGATGGGTGACATCTGCAGCCTCAAATTTCTCCAGGAAAGCCTTAAGGAGTTGGTCTTGGGTTACAGTGAAAAGGGTGTGACCCCAGCAGAATGGCGAACTTTGATGTCTTGCCATGGAGAAACAAATTAGTATAACTCAATGAAATCCAGTCTGATCAGAACCAGACTTTACAGGCATGATGTCAGACCCGCCCTGAACAGATTGATGTGCCCATTGTCAGGAATATGCAGAGCGCCACCTAGTGGCAACAGGGAATTTCATGTCTTTCACTTTGTTGTACTGATTTTCACAGGTTCATCGTGGACACCTCAAAAGCGGTGAATATTAACACAAGTCCCTCATGATGCTTCAGTGAGAAAATTGTGACTTTAAACTGAACGGCGCACCCTGGTGGCAACGCAGGTCACCATGAAAGATGAAGTGACTTTTGAGGGGCTTGGAAAGTTTATAGAGGCTTTAAATTTGGCACACACCTCCAATGTGAAGAAGGCTTTGTTGTTATGTAACCATTTTCCTTGAATAGCGCAAAATGGCTCCACAGCGCCCCCTACAAAATTTCAAAACATCAGCCCCTGCTCTGTGTTTTATGTATGAGTCTGAAACCTGGTAAGCTTATAGGAGATATTAAGATGTACAAAAAAGTCTCTTGGAGCAATATCCCAAATCCAACAGGAAGTCAGCCATTTTAAAATTAATGTGTAATTTTGGCGACATTTTCCCCTCTTTTCAGGCACCGTACTTTGACGAACTCCTCCAAGGGATTTCATCAGATTGGTCCGATCTCCAGTGTGTGGAATCTAAAGACCTTTGTGATGTTAAATTGCGAAGCTTTTTACGTTCAAGGAAATGGGGTGATCATGGCGGCATGTGGAGTTTCAATCACTCGCCAAAAAGCAGTAATCTGCTGTCACTCAAAAACACAATGTCCAATCTCTCCCAAACGTTGCAGGCATGATTAGACTCGAGCTCGGAAATGTTTGTTATGCCATTTGTCATTAATGGTTAGAGCGCCACCTAGTGGGACGAGTATAATCATGATTGAATGAGATGAAATGTTAGCTGGTGGTTAAAGGCATGAATTCCATCAATGTGACATCAGATCGGACGTGCTGGTTTTAGGTGTTGGGCGTGGCTCGACGCGATGGGGTGCGAGGGCCCTCATAACGCTGCTTGCAGCTTTAATTAGGGCCCGAGCACTGACAGTGCGAAGGCCCTATTGTATCTGCTCTGTTTATTATTATTATTATTATTATTATTATTATTATTATTATTATTATTATTATTATTTCGGCAAATGAATCGGCCTTTTGAGGGCCTAAACATGCTCAAAAACTCATGAAATTTTGCACACGCGTCAGATCTGGTGAAAATTTACGTATTTTAATGTTCTCAGACATGGCCAGGGAAAATTGGCTCAGTAGCGCCACCTAGAAAAATGAAAAACGCGAGCCCCCGGTATGGGTATGACCTACATGTTTGAAAGTCGGTACACATATATAACGTTCAGAGTCGAACAAAAAAGTCTATTATGGCCATGTCCTAAACCCAACAGGAAGTCCGCCATTTTGGATTGAAGGTGACATTTTGGCTCTGATTTTACCGTTTCCATGCCTTGTATTTTAACGAACTCCTCCTTGGGATTTGGTCCTATAAACTTCAAATTTGGACAGTGCCAACTACACACCTGGGCCATGTTAAATTGCGGAGCTTTTGAGTTTTCACAATACGGTGACGCCGTGGCGCCGCGGCGAATTTCAATGACTCGCCATGAAAATCTTATTGCCTCTCATTCTGTCATACATTGTCCGAGCTGGACCAAAGAGTACACATATGATAAGGCTCCACCCCTGAACACATTTCAACTGCCATATTTGACATCAGGGACAGCGCCACCTAGTGGGAACAGGAAATGTCATGTTTTACACTTTGGGGTACAGTATTGTGATGGGTGACATCTGCAGCCTCAAATTTCTCCAGGAAAGCCTTAAGGAGTTGGTCTTGGGTTACAGTGAAAACTGTGACTTTTCGCGAAAGGGTGTGACTCCAGCAGCATGGCGAACTTTGATGTCTCGCCATGGAGAAACAAATTAGTATAACTCAATGAAATCCAAGCTGATCAGAACCAGACTTTACAGGTATGATGTCAGACCCGCCCTGAACAGATTGATGTGCCCATTGTCGGGAATACGCAGAGCGCCACCTAGTGGCAACAGGAAATGTCATGTCTTTCACTTTGTTGTACTGATTTTCACAGGTTCATCGTGGCCACCTCAAAAGCGGTGAATATCACCATCAGTGCCTCATGATGCTTCAGTGCGAAAATTGTGACTTTAAACTAAACGGCGCACCCTGGTGGGAAGGCGGTTGACCATGAAAAATGAAGTGGCTTTTGAGGGGCTTGGAAAGTTTATATAGGCTTTAAATTTGGCCCACACCTCCAATGTGATGAACGCTTTGTTGTTATGTAACCATTTTCCTTGAATAGCGCAAAATGGCTCCACAGCGCCCCCTACAAAATTTCAAAACCACAGCCCCTGCTCTGTGTTTTATCTATGAGTCTGAAACCTGGTAAGCTTATAGGAGATATCAAGATGTACAAAAAAGTCTCTTGGAGCAATATCCCAAATCCAACAGGAAGTCAGCCATTTTAAAATTAATGTGTAATTTTGGCGACATTTTCCCCTCTTTTCAGGCACCGTACTTTGACGAACTCCTCCAAGGGATTTCATCAGATTGATGCGATCTCCTGTATGTGGCATCTAAAGACCTTTGTGATGTTAAATTGCGAAGCTTTTTACGTTCAGGGAAACGGCGTGGTCATGGCGGCACGTGGAGTTTCAATCACTCGCCAAAAAGCAGTAATCTGCTGTCACTCAAAAACACAATATTCAATCTCTCCCAAAGGTCATAGGCGTGATGAGACTCGAGCTCGGAAATGTTTGTTATGCCATTTGTCATTAATGGTTAGAGCGCCACCTAGTGGGGCGACTATAATCATGATTGAATGAGATGAAATGTTAGCTGGTGGTTAAATGCATGAATTCCATCAATGTGACATCAGATCGGTCGTGCTGGTTTTAGGTGTTGGGCGTGGCTCGACGCGCCGGGGGTGCGAGGGCCCTCATAACGCTGCTTGCAGCTTTAATTATTATTATTATTATTATTCAGGTAAAACAAGGGCCTTTTTGAGGGCCTAAACATGCTCAAAAACTCATGAAATTTTGCACACACGTCAGGTCTGGTGAAAAATTACGTATTTTAATGTCCTCAGACATGGCCAGGGAAAATTGGCTCAGTAGCGCCACCTAGAAAAATCTAAAACGCGAGCCCCCGGTGTGGGTATGACCTACATGTATGAAAATTGGAACACATATCTACCGTTAGCAGACGCACAAAAAAGTCTATTATGGCCATGTCCTAAACCCAACAGGAAGTCCGCCATTTTGGATTGAAGGTGACATTTTGGCTCTGATTTTACCGTTTCCATGCCTTGTACTTTAACGAACTCCTCCTTGGGATTTGGTCCTATAAACTTCAAATTTGGACAGTGCCAACTACACACCTGGGCCATGTTAAATTGCGCAGCTTTTGAGTTTTCACAATACGGTGACGCCGTGGCGCTGCGGCGAATTTCAATGACTCGCCATGAAAATCTTATTGCCTCTCATTCTGTCATACAGTGTCCGAGATGGACCAAAGAGTACACATATGACAAGGCTCCACCCCTGAACACATTTCAACTGCCATATTTGACATCAGGGACAGCGCCACCTAGTGGGAACAGGAAATGTCATGTTTTACACTTTGGGGTACAGTATTCAGAAAGAACAATACAGTATCCACATCTGAACCAAAGAGTAAAACAGTGAAATGTGGATTATCAAATATTAGGTCTCTCTCCTCCAAGTCTCTGTTAGTACATGACTTAATAATTGATCAACAAATTGATTTACTCTGCCTTACAGAAACCTGGTTGCAGCAGGATGATTATGTTAGTTTAAATGAATCAACACCCCCGAGTCATTCTAACTACCAGAAACCTCGAAGCACAGGCCGAGGGGGCGGTGTGGCAGCAATTTTTCACACCAGCCTATTAATTAATGAAAGACCAAGACAGACTTTTAATTCATTTGAAAGCCTGATGCTTAACATTGTCCACCCCAGCTGTGAAACTCAGAAACCAGTCTTACTTGTTATCATCTATCGTCCACCTGGGCCTTACACAGAGTTTCTGTCTGATTTCTCAGACTTTATATCTAATTTAGTTCTGAGCTCAAATAAAATAATTATTGTGGGTGATTTTAACATCCATGTAGATGCTAAAAATGACATCCTCAACATGGCATTTAGTCTGTTATTAGACTCAATTGGCTTCTCTCAAAATGTAAAAGAACCCACCCACCACTTTAATCACACTCTAGATCTTGTTTTAACATATGGCATAGAAACTGAACATTTAACAGTGTTTCCTGAAAACCCTCTCCTGTCTGATCATTTCCTGATAACATTTACATTTACAATAATTGATTACACAGCAGTGGAGAGTAGATTTTATCAAAGTAGATGTCTTTCTGAAAGCGCTGTAACTAAGTTTAAGAATATAATCCACCCACTGTTATCATCTTCAATGCCCTGTACCAACACAGAGCAGAGCAGCTATCTGAACGCTACCCCAACAGAGGTTGATTATCTTGTTAATAATTTCACCTCCTCACTACGTACGACTCTGGATACTGTAGCTCCAGTGAAAACTAAGGTCTCTAATCAGAAGTACCTGACTCCGTGGTATAATTCTCAAACACGTACCCTAAAGCAGATGACTCGTAATCTGGAGAGGAAATGGCGTGTCACAAATTTAGAGGATCATCATTTAGCCTGGAGAAATAGTTTGCTGCTTTATAAGAAAGCCCTCCGCAAAGCCAGAACATCTTACTATTCGTCACTGATTGAAGAAAATAAGAACAACCCCAGGTTTCTCTTCAGCACTGTAGCCAGGCTGACAAAGAGTCAGAGCTCTGTTGAGCCAACCATCCCTTTAACGTTAACTAGTAATGACTTCATGAACTTCTTCACAAATAAAATTTTTATCATTAGAGAAAAAATTACCAGTAATCATCCCACAGATGTAATATTATCTACAGCTACTCTTAGTACCATTGATGTTAAGTTAGACTCTTTTTCTCCAATTGATCTTTCTGAGTTAACTTCAATAATTACTTCCTCCAAACCATCAACGTGTCTTTTAGACCCCATTCCTACAAAACTGCTCAAAGAAGTCCTGCCATTGATTAATTCTTCGATCTTAAATATGATCAACCTATCTCTAATGGTCGGCTATGTACCACAGGCCATCAAGCTGGCTGTGGTTAAACCTTTACTCAAAAAGCCATCTCTAGACCCAGCAGTCTTAGCTAATTATAGGCCAATCTCCAACCTTCCTTTCATATCAAAAATCCTTGAAAGAGTAGTTGTCAAACAGCTAACAGATCATCTGCAGAGGAATGGTTTATTTGAAGAGTTTCAGTCAGGTTTCAGAGCTCATCACAGCACAGAAACAGCTTTAGTGAAGGTTACAAATGATCTTCTTATGGCCTCTGACAGTGGACTCATCTCTGTGCTTGTCCTGCTAGACCTCAGTGCAGCGTTCGATACTGTTGACCATAATATCCTATTAGAGCGATTAGAACATGCTGTAGGTATTACAGGTACTGCACTGCAGTGGTTTGTATCATATCTATCTAATAGACTCCAATTTGTGCATGTAAATGGAGAGTCCTCTTCACACACTGAGGTTAATTATGGAGTTCCACAGGGTTCAGTGCTAGGACCAATTCTGTTTACATTATACATGCTTCCCTTAGGCAGCATCATTAGAAGACATAGCATACATTTTCACTGCTATGCAGATGACACCCAGCTCTATCTGTCCATGAAGCCAGATAACACACACCAATTAGTTAAACTGCAGGAATGTCTTAAAGACATAAAGACCTGGATGGCCGCTAACTTTCTGCTTCTTAATTCAGATAAAACTGAGGTTATTGTACTCGGCCCTGAAAATCTTAGAAATATGGTATCTAACCAGATTCATACTCTGGATGGCATTACCTTGGCCTCCAGTAACGCTGTGAGGAACCTTGGAGTCATTTTTGACCAGGACATGTCCTTCAACGCACATATTAAACAAATATGTAAGACTGCTTTCTTCCATTTGCGCAACATCTCTAAAATTAGAAATATCCTGTCTCAGAGTGACGCTGAAAAACTAGTTCATGCATTTATTACTTCCAGGCTGGACTACTGTAATTCATTATTATCAGGATGTCCAAAAAACTCACTGAAAAGCCTTCAGCTAATCCAAAATGCTGCAGCAAGAGTACTGACGGGGACTAGAAGGAGAGAGCATATTTCTCCTGTTGTGGCTTCCCTTCATTGGCTTCCTGTTAAATCCAGAATTGAATTCAAAATCCTGCTCCTCACATACAAGGTCTTAAATAATCAGGCCCCATCTTATCTTAATGACCTTGTAGTACCATATCACCCTATTAGAGCACTTCGCTCTCGCTCTGCAGGCCTACTTGTTGTTCCTAGAGTATTTAAAAGTAGAATGGGAGGCAGAGCCTTCAGTTTTCAGGCCCCTCTTCTGTGGAACCAGCTTCCAGTTTGGATTCGGGAGACAGAAACTATCTCTACTTTTAAGATTAGGCTTAAAACTTTCCTTTTTGCTAAAGCATATAGTTAGGGCTGGACCAGGTGACCCTGAATCCTCCCTTAGTTATGCTGCAATAGACGTAGGCTGCCGGGGGATTCCCAAGATGCATTGAGTTTTTCCTTTCCAGTCACCTTTCTCACTCACTATGTATTAATAGACCTCTCTGCATTGAATCATATCTGTTATTAACCTCTGTCTCTCTTCCACAGCATGTCTTTTATCCTGTCTTCCTTCTCTCACCCCAACCGGTCGCAGCAGATGGCCGCCCCTCCCTGAGCCTGGTTCTGCCGGAGGTTTCTTCCTGTTAAAAGGGAGTTTTTCCTTCCCACTGTCGCCAAAGTGCTTGCTCATAGGGGGTCATATGATTGTTGGGTTTTTCTCTGTATCTATGAAGCGCCTTGAGGCGACTTTTGTTGTGATTTGGCGCTATATAAATAAAATTGAATTGAATTGAATTGAAGTATTGTGATGGGTGACATCTGCAGCCTCAAATTTCTCCAGGAAAGCCTTAAGGAGTTGGTCTTGGGTTACAGTGAAAACTGTGACTTTTCGCGAAAGGGTGTGACCCCAGCAGCATGGCGAACTTTGATGTCTCGCCATGGAGAAACAAATTAGTATAACTCAATGAAATCCAAGCTGATCAGAACCAGACTTTACAGGTATGATGTCAGACCCGCCCTGAACAGATTGATGTGCCCATTGTCGGGAATACGCAGAGCGCCACCTAGTGGCAACAGGAAATGTCATGGCTTTCACTTTGTTGTACTGATTTTCACAGGTTCATCGTGGCCATCTCAAAAGCAGTGAATATCACCATCAGTGCCTCATGATGCTTCAGTGCGAAAATTGTGACTTTAAACTGAACGGCGCACCGTGGTGGGAAGGCGGTTGACCATGAAAAATGAAGTGGCTTTTGAGGGGCTTGGAAAGTTTATATAGGCTTTAAATTTGGCCCACACCTCCAATGTGATGAACGCTTTGTTGTTATGTAACCATTTTCCTTGAATAGCGCAAAATGGCTCCACAGCGCCCCCTACAAAATTTCAAAACCACAGCCCTTGCTCTGTGTTTTATGTATGAGTCTGAAACCTGGTAAGCTTATAGGAGATATCAAGATGTACAAAAAAGTCTCTTGGAGCAATATCCCAAATCCAACAGGAAGTCAGCCATTTTAAAATGAATGTGTAATTTTGGCGACATTTTCCCCTCTTTTCAGGCACCGTACTTTGACGAACTCCTCCAAGGGATTTCATCAGATTGATGCGATCTCCAGTGTGTGGCATCTAAAGACCTTTGTGATGTTAAATTGCGAAGCTTTTTACATTCAGGGAAACGGGGTGGTCATGGCGGCACGTGGTTTCAGTCACTCGCCAAAAAGCAGTAATCTGCTGTCACTCAAAAACACAATGTTCAATCTCTCCCAAAGGTCATAGGCGTGATGAGACTCGAGCTCGGAAATGTTTGTTATGCCATTTGTCATTAATGGTTAGAGCACCACCTAGTGGGACGACTAACTAATCATGATTGAACGAGGTGAAATGTTAGCTGGTGGTTAAATGCATGAATTCCATCAATGTGACATCAGATCGGACGTGCTGGTTTCAGGTGTTGGGCGTGGCTCGACACGCCGGGGGTGCGAGGGCCCTCATAACGCTGCTTGCAGCTTTAATTATTAGGGCCCGAGCACTGACAGTGCGAAGGCCCTATTGTATCTGCTCTGTTTATTATTAGGGCCCGAGCACCGAGAGTGCGAAGGCCCTATTGTATCTGCTCCGTTTCTTATTATTATTATTATTATTATTATTATTATTATTCAGGTAAAACAAGGGCCTTTTTGAGGGCCTAAACATGCTCAAAAACTCATGAAATTTTGCACACGCGTCAGGTCTGGTGAAAAATTACGTATTTTAATGTCCTCAGACATGGTCAGGGAAAATTGGCTCAGTAGCGCCACCTAGAAAAATCTAAAACGCGAGCCCCCGGTGTGGGTATGACCTACATGTATGAAAATTGGAACACATATCTATCGTTAGCAGACGCACAAAAAAGTCTAATATGGCCATGTCCTAAACCCAACAGGAAGTCCGCCATTTTGGATTGAAGGTGACATTTTGGCTCTGATTTTACCGTTTCCATGCCTTGTACTTTAACGAACTCCTCCTTGGGATTTGGTCCTATAAACTTCAAATTTGGACAGTGCCAACTACACACCTGGGCCATGTTAAATTGCGGAGCTTTTGAGTTTTCACAATACGGTGACGCCGTGGCGCCGCGGCGAATTTCAATGACTCGCCATGAAAATCTTATTGCCTCTCATTCTGTCATACATTGTCCGAGCTGGACCAAAGAGTACACATATGATAAGGCTCCACCCCTGAACATATTTCAACTGCCATATTTGACATCAGGGACAGCGCCACCTAGTGGGAACAGGAAATGTCATGTTTTACACTTTGGGGTACAGTATTGTGATGGGTGACATCTGCAGCCTCAAATTTCTCCAGGAAAGCCTTAAGGAGTTGGTCTTGGGTTACAGTGAAAACTGTGACTTTTCGCGAAAGGGTGTGACTCCAGCAGCATGGCGAACTTTGATGTCTCGCCATGGAGAAACAAATTAGTATAACTCAATGAAATCCAAGCTGATCAGAACCAGACTTTACAGGTATGATGTCAGACCCGCCCTGAACAGATTGATGTGCCCATTGTCGGGAATACGCAGAGCGCCACCTAGTGGCAACAGGAAATGTCATGGCTTTCACTTTGTTGTACTGATTTTCACAGGTTCATCGTGGCCACCTCAAAAGCGGTGAATATCACCATCAGTGCCTCATGATGCTTCAGTGCGAAAATTGTGACTTTAAACTAAACGGCGCACCCTGGTGGGAAGGCGGTTGACCATGAAAAATGAAGTGGCTTTTGAGGGGCTTGGAAAGTTTATATAGGCTTTAAATTTGGCCCACACCTCCAATGTGATGAACGCTTTGTTGTTATGTAACCATTTTCCTTGAATAGCGCAAAATGGCTCCACAGCGCCCCCTACAAAATTTCAAAACCACAGCCCCTGCTCTGTGTTTTATCTATGAGTCTGAAACCTGGTAAGCTTATAGGAGATATCAAGATGTACAAAAAAGTCTCTTGGAGCAATATCCCAAATCCAACAGGAAGTCAGCCATTTTAAAATTAATGTGTAATTTTGGCGACATTTTCCCCTCTTTTCAGGCACCGTACTTTGACGAACTCCTCCAAGGGATTTCATCAGATTGATGCGATCTCCTGTATGTGGCATCTAAAGACCTTTGTGATGTTAAATTGCGAAGCTTTTTACGTTCAGGGAAACGGCGTGGTCATGGCGGCACGTGGAGTTTCAATCACTCGCCAAAAAGCAGTAATCTGCTGTCACTCAAAAACACAATATTCAATCTCTCCCAAAGGTCATAGGCGTGATGAGACTCGAGCTCGGAAATGTTTGTTATGCCATTTGTCAGTAATGGTTAGAGCGCCACCTAGTGGGGCGACTATAATCATGATTGAATGAGATGAAATGTTAGCTGGTGGTTAAATGCATGAATTCCATCAATGTGACATCAGATCGGTCGTGCTGGTTTTAGGTGTTGGGCGTGGCTCGACGCGCCGGGGGTGCGAGGGCCCTCATAACGCTGCTTGCAGCTTTAATTAGGGCCCGAGCACTGACAGTGCGAAGGCCCTATTGTATCTGCTCTGTTTATTATTATTATTATTATTATTATTATTATTATTATTTCGGCAAATGAATCGGCCTTTTGAGGGCCTAAAGATGCTCAAAAACTCATGAAATTTTGCACACGCGTCAGGTCTGGTGAAAATTTACGTATTTTAATGTTCTCAGACATGGCCAGGGAAAATTGGCTCAGTAGCGCCACCTAGAAAAATGAAAAACGCGAGCCCCCGGTATGGGTATGACCTACATGTTTGAAAGTCGGTACACATATAAAACGTTCAGAGTCGAACAAAAAAGTCTATTATGGCCATGTCCTAAACCCAACAGGAAGTCCGCCATTTTGGATTGAAGGTGACATTTTGGCTCTGATTTTACCATTTCCATGCCTCGAACTTTTTCGAACTCCTCCTTGGGATTTGATCATACAAGCTTCATCTTTGGTCAGTGTCAACTACACACCTGGGCCATGTTAAATTGCGGAGCTTTTGAGTTTTCACAATACGGTGAGGCCGTGGCGCCACGGCAAATTTCGATGACTCGCCATGAAAATCTTATTGCCTCTCATTCTGTCATACATTGTCCGATCTGGACCAAAGAGCACACATATGATAAGGCTCCACTCCTGAACATATTTCAACTGCCATATTTGACATAAGGGACAGCGCCACCTAGTGGGAACAGGAAATGTCATGTTTTACACTTTGGGATACAGTATTGTGATGGGTGACATCTGCAGCCTCAAATTTCTCCAGGAAAGCCTTAAGGAGTTGGTCTTGGGTTACAGTGAAAACTGTGACTTTTCGCGAAAGGGTGTGACCCCAGCAGCATGGCGAACTTTGATGTCTCGCCATAAAGAAACAAATTAGTATAACTCAATGAAATCCAGTCTGATCAGTACCAGACTTTACAGGCATGATGTCAGACCCGCCCTGAACAGATTGATGTGCCCATTGTCAGGAGTAAGCAGAGCGCCACCTAGTGGCAACAGGAAATGTCATGTCTTTCACTTTGTTGTACTGATTTTCACAGGTTCATTGTGGACACCTCAAAAGCGGTGAATATTAACATGGGTCCCTCGTGATGCTTCAGTGCGAAAATTGTGACTTTAAACTGAACGGCGCACCCTGGTGGCAGCGCTGTTCACCATGAAAGATGAAGTGGTGTTTGAGGGGCTTGGAAAGTTTATAGAGGCTTTAAATTTGGCACACACCTCCAATGTGATGAACGCTTTGTTGTTATGTAACCATTTTCCTTGAATAGCGCAAAATGGCTCCACAGCGCCCCCTACAAAATTTCAAAACCATAGCCCTTGCTCTGTGTTTTATCTATGAGTCTGAAACCTGGTAAGCTTATAGGAGATATCAAGATGTACAAAAAAGTCTCTTGGAGCAATATCCCAAATCCAACAGGAAGTCAGCCATTTTAAAATGAATGTGTAATTTTGGCGACATTTTCCCCTCTTTTCAGGCACCGTACTTTGACGAACTCCACCAAGGGATTTCATCAGATTGATGCGATCTCCAGTGTGTGGCATCTAAAGACCTTTGTGATGTTAAATTGTGAAGCTTTTTACATTCAGGGAAACGGGGTGGTCATGGCGGCACGTGGTTTCAGTCACTCGCCAAAAAGCAGTAATCTGCTGTCACTCAAAAACACAATGTTCAATCTCTCCCAAAGGTCATAGGCGTGATGAGACTCGAGCTCGGAAATGTTTGTTATGCCATTTGTCATTAATGGTTAGAGCGCCACCTAGTGGGACGACTAACTAATCATGATTGAACGAGGTGAAATGTTAGCTGGTGGTTAAATGCATGAATTCCATCAATGTGACATCAGATCGGACGTGCTGGTTTCAGGTGTTGGGCGTGGCTCGACACGCCGGGGTTGCGAGGGCCCTCATAACGCTGCTTGCAGCTTTAATTATTATTATTATTATTATTCAGGTAAAACAAGGGCCTTTTTGAGGGCCTAAACATGCTCAAAAACTCATGAAATTTTGCACACGCGTCAGGTCTGGTGAAAAATTACGTATTTTAATGTCCTCAGACATGGCCAGGGAAAATTGGCTCAGTAGCGCCACCTAGGAAAATCTAAAACGCGAGCCCCCGGTGTGGGTATGACCTACATGTATGAAAATTGGAACACATATCTATTGTTAGTAGACGCACAAAAAAGTCTATTATGGCCATGTCCTAAACACAACAGGAAGTCCGCCATTTTGGATTGAAGGTGACATTTTGGCTCTGATTTTACCATTTCCATGCCTTGTACTTTAACGAACTCCTCCTTGGGATTTGGTCCTATAAACTCCAAATTTGGACAGTGCCAACTACACACCTGGGCCATGTTAAATTGCGGAGCTTTTGAGTTTTCACAATACCGTGAGGCCGTGGCGCCACGGCGAATTTCGATGACTCGCCATGAAAATCTTATTGCCTCTCATTCCGTCATACATTGTCCGAGCTGGACCAAAGAGCACACATATGATAAGACTCCACCCCTGACCATATTTCAACTGCCATATTTGACATCAGGGACAGCGCCACCTAGTGGGAACAGGAAATGTCATGTTTTACACTTTGGGGTACAGTATAGTGATGGGTGACATCTGCAGCCTCAAATTTCTCCAGGAAAGCCTTAAGGAGTTGGTCTTGGGTTACAGTGAAAACTGTGACTTTTCGCAAAAGGGTGTGACTCCAGCAGAATGGCGAACTCTGATGTCTCGCCATGGAGAAACAAATTAGTATAACTCAATGAAATCCAAGCTGATCAGTACCAGACTTTACAGGTATGATGTCAGACCCGCCCTGAACAGATTGATGTGCCCATTGTCAGGAATACGCAGAGCGCCACCTAGTGGCAACAGGAAATGTCATGTCATTCACTTTGTTGTACTGATTTTCACAGGTTCATCGTGGACACCTCAAAAGCGGTGAATATTAACATGGGTCCCTCGTGATGCTTCAGTGCGAAAATTGTGACTTTAAACTGAACGGCGCACCCTGGTGGCAGCGCAGTTCACCATGAAAGAGGAAGTGGCTTTTGAGGGGCTTGGAAAGTTTATATAGGCTTTAAATTTGGCCCACACCTCCAATGTGATGAACGCTTTGTTGTTATGTAACCATTTTCCTTGAATAGCGCAAAATGGCTCCACAGCGCCCCCTACAATATTTCAAAACATCAGCCCCTGCTCTGTGTTTTATCTATGAGTCTGAAACCTGGTAACCTTATGGAAGATATCAAGATGTACAAAAAAGTCTCTTGGAGCAATATCCCAAATCCAACAGGAAGTCAGCCATTTTAAAATGAATGTGTAATTTTGGCGACATTTTCCCCTCTTTTCAGGCACCGTACTTTGACGAACTCCTCCAAGGGATTTCATCAGATTGACGCGATTTCCTCTGTGTGGAATCTGAAGACCTTTGTGATGTTAAATTGCGAAGCTTTTTACGTTCAGGGCAACGAGGTGGTCATGGCGGCACGTGGTTTCAGTCACTCGCCAAAAAGCAGTAATCTGCTGTCACTCAAAAACACAATGTTCAATCTCTCCCAAAGGTCATAGGCGTGATGAGACTCGAGCTCGGAAATGTTTGTTATGCCATTTGTCATTAATGGTTAGAGCGCCACCTAGTGGGACGACTAACTAATCATGATTGAACAAGATGAAATGTTAGCTGGTGGTTAAATGCATGAATTCCATCAATGTGACATCAGATCAGACGTGCTGGTTTCAGGTGTTGGGCGTGGCTCGACCCGCCGGGGGTGCCAGGGCCCTCATAACGCTGCTTGCAGCTTTAATTAGGGCCCGAGCACCGAGAGTGCGAAGGCCCTATTGTATCTGCTCCGTTTCTTCTTCTTCTTCTTCTTCTTCTTATTATTATTATTATTATTATTATTAGGGCCCGAGCACCGAGAGTGCGAAGGCCCTATTGTATCTGCTCCGTTTCTTCTTCTTCTTCTTCTTCTTATTATTATTATTATTATTATTATTATTATTTTTATTATTATTATTATTCAGGTAAAACAAGGGCCTTTTTGAGGGCCTAAACATGCTCAAAAACTCATGAAATTTTGCACACGCGTCAGGTCTGGTGACAAATTACGTATTTTAATGTCCTCAGACATGGCCAGGGAAAATTGGCTCAGTAGCGCCACCTAGAAAAATCTAAAACGCGAGCCCCCGGTGTGGGTATGACCTACATGTATGAAAATTGGAACACATATCTATCGTTAGTAGACGCACAGAAAAGTCTATTATGGCCATGTCCTAAACCCAACAGGAAGTCCGCCATTTTGGATTGAAGGTGACATTTTGGCTCTGATTTTACCGTTTCCATGCCTTGTACTTTAACGAACTCCTCCTTGGGATTTGGTCCTATAAACTTCAAATTTGGACAGTGCCAACTACACACCTGGGCCATGTTAAATTGCGGAGCTTTTGAGTTTTCACAATACGGTGAGGCCGTGGCGCCGCGGCGAATTTCAATGACTCGCCATGAAAATCTTATTGCCTCTCATTCTGTCATACATTGTCCGAGCTGGACCAAAGAGCACACATATGATAAGGCTCCACCCCTGAACACATTTCAACTGCCATATTTGACATCAGGGACAGCGCCACCTAGTGGGAACAGGAAATGTCATGTTTTACACTTTGGGGTACAGTATTGTGATGGGTGACATCTGCAGCCTCAAATTTCTCCAGGAAAGCCTTAAAGAGTTGGTCTTGGGTTACAGTGAAAACTGTGACTTTTCGCGAAAGGGTGTGACCCCAGCAGCATGGCGAACTTTCATGTCTCGCCATGAAGAAACAAATTAGTATAACTCAATGAAATCCAGTCTGATCAGTACCAGACTTTACAGGCGTGATGTCATACCCGCCCTGAACAGATTGATGTGCCCATTGTCAGGAGTAAGCAGAGCGCCACCTAGTGGCAACAGGAAATGTCATGTCTTTCACTTTGTTGTACTGATTTTCACAGGTTCATCGTGGACACCTCAAAAGCGGTGAATATTAACATGGGTCCCTCGTGATGCTTCAGTGCGAAAATTGTGACTTTAAACTAAACGGCGCACCCTGGTGGCAGCGCAGTTCACCATGAAAGATGAAGTGGCTTTTGAGGGGCTTGGAAAGTTTATATAGGCTTTAAATTTGGCCCACACCTCCAATGTGATGAACGCTTTGTTGTTATGTAACCATTTTCCTTGAATAGCGCAAAATGGCTCCACAGCGCCCCCTACAAAATTTCAAAACCACAGCCCCTGCTCTGTGTTTTATCTATGAGTCTGAAACCTGGTAAGCTTATAGGAGATATCAAGATGTACAAAAAAGTCTCTTGGAGCAATATCCCAAATCCAACAGGAAGTCAGCCATTTTAAAATGAATGTGTAATTTTGGCGACATTTTCCCCTCTTTTCAGGCACCGTACTTTGACGAACTCCTCCAAGGGATTTCATCAGATTGACGCGATTTCCTCTGTGTGGAATCTGAAGACCTTTGTGATGTTAAATTGCGAAGCTTTTTACGTTCAGGGCAACGAGGTGGTCATGGCGGCACGTGGTTTCAGTCACTCGCCAAAAAGCAGTAATCTGCTGTCACTCAAAAACACAATGTTCAATCTCTCCCAAAGGTCATAGGTGTGATGAGACTCGAGCTCGGAAATGTTTGTTATGCCATTTGTCAGTAATGGTTAGAGCGCCACCTTGTGGGACGACTAACTAATCATGATTGAACGAGATGAAATGTTAGCTGGTGGTTAAATGCATGAATTCCATCAATGTGACATCAGATCGGACGTGCTGGTTTTAGGTGTTGGGCATGGCTCAACGCGCCGCGGTGCGAGGGCCCTCATAACGCTGCTTGCAGCTTTAATTATTATTATTATTATTCAGGTAAAACAAGGGCCTTTTTGAGGGCCTAAACATGCTCAAAAACTCATGAAATTTTGCACACGCGTCAGGTCTGGTGAAAAATTACGTATTTTAATGTCCTCAGACATGGCCAGGGAAAATTGGCTCAGTAGCGCCACCTAGAAAAATCTAAAACGCGAGCCCCCGGTGTGGGTATGACCTACATGTATGAAAATTGGAACACATATCTATCGTTAGCAGACGCACAAAAAAGTCTATTATGGCCATGTCCTAAACCCAACAGGAAGTCCGCCATTTTGGATTGAAGGTGACATTTTGGCTCTGATTTTACCGTTTCCATGCCTTGTACTTTAACGAACTCCTCCTTGGGATTTGGTCCTATAAATTTCAAATTTGGACAGTGCCAACTACACACCTGGGCCATGTTAAATTGCGGAGCTTTTGAGTTTTCACAATACGGTGACGCCGTGGCGCCACGGCGAATTTCAATGACTCGCCATGAAAATTTTATTGCCTCTCATTCTGTCATACATTGTCCGAGCTGGACCAAAGAGCACACATATGATAAGGCTCCACCCCTGAACATATTTCAACTGCCATATTTGACATAAGGGACAGCGCCACCTAGTGGGAACAGGAAATGTCATGTTTTACACTTTGGGGTACAGTATAGTGATGGGTGACATCTGAAACCTCAAATTTCTCCAGGAAAGCTTTAAGGAGTTGGTCTTGGGTTACAGTGAAAACTGTGAGTTTTCGCGAAAGGGTGTGACCCCAGCAGCATGGCGAACTTTGATGTCTCGCCATGGAGAAACAAATTGGTATAACTCAATGAAATCCAAGCTGATCAGAACCAGACTTTACAGGTATGATGTCAGACCCGCCCTGAACAGATTGATGTGCCCATTGTCAGGAGTATGCAGAGCGCCACCTAGTGGCAACAGGGAATGTCATGTCTTTCACTTTGTTGTACTGATTTTCACAGGTTCATCGTGGACACCTCAAAAGCGGTGAATATTAACATGGGTCCCTCGTGATGCTTCAGTGCGAAAATTGTGACTTTAAACTGAACAGCGCACCCTGGTGGCAGCGCAGTTCACCATGAAAGATGAAGTGGCTTTTGAGGGGCTTGGAAAGTTTAAAAAGTCTTGAAATTTGGCGCACACCTCCAATCTGATCAGGGCTATCTGGTTATGTGATCAATCTCATTGAATAGCGCAAAATGGCTCCACAGCGCCCCCTACAAAATTTCAAAACATCAGCCCCTGCTCTGTGTTTTATCTATGAGTCTGAAACCTGGTAAGCTTATGGAAGATCTCAAGATGTACAAAAAAGTCTCTTGGAGCAATATCCCAAATCCAACAGAAAGTCAGCCATTTTAAAATGAATGTGCAATTTTGGCGACATTTTCCCCTCTTTTAAGGCCTCATACTTTGACGAACTCCTCCAAGGGATTTCATCAGATTGACGCGATTTCCTGTGTGTGGAATCTAAAGACCTTTGTGATGTTAAATTGCGAAGCTTTTTACATTCAAGGAAACGGGGTGGTCATGGCGGCACGTGGTTTCAGTCACTCGCCAAAAAGCAGTAATCTGCTGTCACTCAAAAACACAATGTCCAATCTCTCCCAAAGGTCGCGGGCGTGATGAGACTCGAGCTCGGAAATGTTTGTTATGCCATTTGTCAGTAATGGTTAGAGCGCCACCTAGTGGGACGACTAACTAATCATGATTGAACGAGGTGAAATGTTAGCTGGTGGTTAAATGCATGAATTCCATCAATGTGACATCAGATCGGACGTGCTGGTTTCAGGTGTTGGGCGTGGCTCGACGCGCCGGGGGTGCGAGGGCCCTCATAACGCTGCTTGCAGCTTTAATTATTATTATTATTATTATTTCGGCAAATGAATCGGCCTTTTGAGGGCCTAAACATGCTCAAAAACTCATGAAATTTTGCAGATGCGTCAGGTCTGGTGAAAATTTACATATTTTAATGTTCTCAGACATGGCCAGGGAAAATTAGCTCAGTAGCGCCACCTAGAAAAATGAAAAACGCGAGCCCCCGGTATGGGTATGACCTACATGTTTGAGAGTCGGTACACTTATATAACGTTCAGAGTCGAACAAAAAAGTCTATTATGGCCATGTCCTAAACCCAACAGGAAGTCCGCCATTTTGGATTGAAGGTGACATTTTGGCTCTCTGATTTTACCATTTCCATGCCTTGTACTTTAACGAACTCCTCCTTGGGATTTGGTCCTATAAACTTCAAATTTGGACAGTGCCAACTACACACCTGGGCCATGTTAAATTACGGAGCTTTTGAGTTTTCACAATACCGTGAGGCCGTGGCGCCACGGCGAATTTCGATGACTCGCCATGAAAATCTTATTGCCTCCCATTCTGTCAGACATTGTCCGATCTGGACCAAAGAGCACACATATGATAAGGCTCCACCCCTGAACATATTTCAACTGCCATATTTGACATAAGGGCCAGCGCCACCTAGTGGGAACACTTTGGGATACAGTATCGTGATGGGTGACATCTGCAGCCTCAAATTTCTCCAGGAAAGCCTTAAGGAGTTGGTCTTGGGTTACAGTGAAAACTGTGAGTTTTCGCAAAAGGGTGTGATCCCAGCAGCATGGCGAACTTTGATGTCTCGCCATGAAGAAACAAATTAGTATAACTCAATGTAATCCAGTCTGATCAGTACCAGACTTTACAGGCATGATGTCAGACCCGCCCTGAAGAGATTGATGTGCCCATTGTCAGGAATACGCAGAGCGCCACCTAGTGGCAACAGGAAATGTCATGTCTTTAATTGTGTTGTACTGATTTTCACAGGTTCATCGTGGCCACCTCAAAAGCGGTGAATATCACCATCAGTCCTTCATGATGCTTTAGTGCGAAAATTGTGAGTTTAAACTGAATGGCGCACCCTGATGGCAACGCAGTTCACCATGAACAATGAAGTTGCTTTTCAGGGGCTTGGAAAGTTTAAAAAGTCTTGAAATTTGGTGCACACCTCCAATGTGATGAGTGCTTTTTTGTTATGTGATCATTTTCATTGCATATCCCAAAATGGCTCCACAGCGCCCCCTACAAAATTTCAAAACCACAGCCCCTGCTCTGTGTTTTATGTATGAGTCTGAAACCTGGTAAGCTTATAGGAGATATCAAGATGTACAAAAAAGTCTCTTGGAGCAATATCCCAAATCCAACAGGAAGTCAGCCATTTTAAAATGAATGTGTAATTTTGGCGACATTTTCCCCTCTTTTCAGGCACCGTACTGTGACGAACTCCTCCAAGGGATTTCATCAGATTGATGCGATCTCCAGTGTGTGGAATCTAATGACCTTTGTGATGTTAAATTGCGAAGCTTTTTACATTCAGGGAAACGGGGTGGTCGTGGCAGCACGTAGAGTTTCAATCACTCGCCAAAAAGCAGTAATCTGCTGTCACTCAAAAACACAATGTCCAATCTCTCCCAAAGGTCGCAGGCATGATGAGACTCGAGCTCGGAAATGTTTGTTATGCCATTTGTCAGTAATGGTTAGAGAGCCACCTAGTGGGACGACTAACTAATCATGATTGAACGAGATGAAATGTTAGCTGGTGGTTAAAGGCATGAATTCCATCAATGTGACATCAGATCGGACGTGCTGGTTTCAGGTGTTGGGCGTGGCTCGACGCGCCGGGGGTGCGAGGGCCCTCATAACGCTGCTTGCAGCTTTAATTTTGGCTTGGATTTGTTTGCTAAATTTTATTTCCAGTGTGAGGAAATGTGTCTCGCCTAATTCTTACAAATAAAAGAATGGTTTGTACTTTTATCCAAAGAGCAAGATTAATTTAACAATGAATTGCATCACTTCTCAATTTTGGTAGATTCACTGTTGCCAAGGTATCTGTCTCATATCAGAATAGGAAGAGGTTGGACTGGTACAGCCCTGGCCTGAATGAAACAGTATTGGGGCTTAGAAAAAACTTACTGGATAGAAACTACGCTTAGAAATGTACTAAATCGACTTGTGTAAGTACAATGATGATTCCATTAGTTTTTAATCCCCTCTGCTTTTGACTCATATTGACTGCATGTTGTACCAGTTTTAAGCACTAGAGGTCAGGAGTGCACAATTTTTAACATCCTTATGCAAACTAAGCTCATTGTGGTGTCTGGAATGACTGCAGTAACAATAAATCCACAAACAAATCTTTTGCAGTCTGTTTAAATTTTGTCGTTCACTCGGTCTCTCCAATGAGTGGGGAAAAAGGGAAAACTGGCTCCAGGATTTCCCTGGACCTGGTTCTCTAATGGCACTGCTAGAGGGCAAGGTTTAACCACAGCAGGACAGATAAACCTGAGAGCCCTCCTAAATTCTCAGGTTTTTGCAATTGAGCTCCTGATGTTTTGTGCCATTATTTAGCATTTAAAAAAAATATTCATGTGAAAAATAAATCCTCACCCTCATTGCAGGCACTTCATGTCTTTTTTACTCTCAGATTTGAACTCTTGATGAGAAATCCTCTAAAACCTTTAAAAGCCAGCATTGTGCTGCTGTTTTATGCAACCTGTAGTTTTGGTAACATGAACCACATGCTTCACACACATCAGTCACAGCAGTGTTTCAGATGTGAAGTGAGTGGGAACAGTTATTAAATTGTGTGTGTGTGTGTGTGTGTGTGTTGCTTTATCTCATTATGAGGCTAACTGCCTAATTAGTTCTGGTGGCTTACAAAGACAGATTAAAATGATCCTCTTTTTGTGAATAGCTTTAGAATCCAACATGAAAATAGTCAAACAGCCCCCTTAAGGCTGAGAGATAGAAATGTTCTTTTAAAACAATGACTCATTTTTGACAGCATTTTTCTTCTAAAATTGTCCTGCAACAGTATCACATGAATTGTGCAACTCCTTTTTGGACAAATGACTAAAAACTTTAACAAGCTGAGGCCTCCTAGCTGTCATGGTGCAACTCAAACCAATTATTTCTGTGACGGTGGGAGTGTGAGGTGCAGCTGTAGACCCTGCTTGGACATGGACACATCTTGCCAGTGTGTCCTTCTGTCACATCCTACTGTGATATTTTCTAAATGGCCAACTTCCCCCTGTCAAGTATAATTTTGTCCCTCACTGTGGTGTCTGCTCTGCATACACTGAATGCAGCCCTGTCCTCTGAAAAGTCCCTGAAAATGCAGAATGTTTGAAGATATTAGAGAGAAATGAGGTGAAGACTGGGCGGATTAACCAGTTTAGGGGCAAAGCATCTGCTGTGGGCAGAGGAACACCTGTGCTGTAGCTGACATTTATTTTAATAAAACATTCTATAACAAATAAAGGTGTAAAAATTAAATTGATGTTGGCTCCTCCACAGCAGTTATGGATCCACACACTATAGGGCCACAGGAAGGGATCTCTCATTATTTATTCATTTTTCCCCCTGCATTGGAAATTGTTAGATTTTTGTGGTCAGTAATTCTTTCAATCATTTGCTCTTGCATTAAATTTGCATTCAAATCTATGATGAACTCTCTGACTGTCAGTGTATTCAAACTGTGGAATGGTTGCCAGAAGTCCTCTTTCCTAATAAAAGTGGTCATTGCAAACTGAATATGTGGTCAAGGTGTGAGAAAGATGTGGTGTGGAAACGGCGGTAACATATGAATGTGAATGTGTGAACGCTAAACGGCATCACCATTGTTGCCCAGGAATCCAAAGACTCCTACTGGGTCCCCGCCCTCTGGGCTTGTGCACCTGGAGGTGGTTGAGTCTTCACATCTGCTGGCAGTCATTCATCACCTCTGCTATTTAAGGCTGAAGAAATCCTCCAGTTGACACCAGATTGTGGTAGTGTGGTTCAGCTCCTTGTACTGGCCCAGTGTTCAAGTTTGCCTTCTGCTGTTCTGCAACTCAACCTCTTCTCTGTGCAGAAGCCCTGTGTCGAAGAGTGGCCGAGAGACCAGTGTGGCAAGATTCCCATGAGAGAGATTCAGCGGACTTCCCTTTTGTTTGTCTCATTGTCTGAATACCTGTGACCTCGCTGTGTTCAAAAAAGCTGGTAAACTTCTATTCCGAGCCCAGCGATCGAGTCCAACTGTGAGGCCCACCTCGAATAATATCGTAAAATATTTAAGATGCAAGTGAACAAATTATACAAGAAAGCGAAACAGGCATAAACCTGTGTGTGTGTGTGTGTTTCTGAACTCCTCACTTGTTTGGGTTGTAATCACACCGTGGCAAATGTTGCTGTTTTCCTTTAACACTGTAAAGGTCAGCCTGCTGGTTCTGAGAACAGATCTTCCTGCTGGTATAAATGAACCCCCGAAATGCAATCAAACTGCTGTTCCACTGACAATAAAACTGTAAGCAGCCATGTTTGTGGAACGTGTTGAGTAGAGTTTTGTGCAGTGTGTCCTGCACACAGACGGCAAACAGAGCAAATCAGACACTTCAGGGTTTTTATTTTTATTTTAATTAGTTTTAGGGTGAAAGTGTCAGAAATGATTAGTAGTTACCTGTCTTTGTTTCACCGTGCTGACCAGAATGGCTACATTTATCTGTGAGCTGTATTTTTAATGGAAGAACCATGTGGGACACACAAACAATGTTTTAATATCTTAACCCATTCTCAGTTAATTGTAACACACATCAGTTTGATGCTGCACACAGCAAATGCCACCTATAGCTGTTTTTCTTAGTCTTAACAAAGAACATTAAGAACAAACTTTAAGGTTCACAAGTTTTAGTGAGTTCAGGTTTATTATTTTATTTATATTTAAAATGTATCACACACACACACACACACACACACAAAAAAAACTAAAGATTTTTCCTTCATAATTATTTCCTAGGCCTCGTGCACTTCTTCCATTGTGGGTTCATGGTACTTCTTGTCATACTTCAATTTTAATTTGCTTCAGTGGTCCTCGTTCATCATTTGACCCAAGTAAGATCTCTGCGTGTTTGCTAAGAATTTTGAAAGACTAACTTAACACCATAATTTGCTGGATGCTGACTATTACAGTAGAGTTACCAGTACAACTAACCACAGATGTGTTTCATCCTATTAACTGTTAGATGAGTAACACTGACTCACATGCTGCATGACTTTCAGAGCAGCGTTGTGTGCTTTGTTCAGTGAATGAACTGAGTGTGCTACATTTAATCATAATTTGAACACAGGGCTTGCTGCCTTCTTAAAAGTAGGTATTTTTTCATCCTTCTGCCTGATGATAAAGCCAGCACTGATTGATTTTACTGTGAAATAAATAAAAGTGTTCAGTAGCTGTGATGCAAAGGACGATATATTATCCTCTCCGGGCTCATTGATTTTAGTGCTCTTTATCCAGGAACCTGCTGCCAGTTGGCACAGTCACCAGAAAGGAACAAGAAGGCTTTTTGCAGTGTGGAAAGTGGAAATGGCTTAACTCCCACTAATAGATTATGGCTTTAGATCAACAAAGAGCAGTCGGTGGGATATTGGATGGACCAATAGGATTTCTGTGAACAGTGGGGGGACTATTGAATAGGCCAGGAGGATTGGAACAAGCAGTGAAATGACAAGACTGGCAGTGCAGATCTAGAATCCTCACTACACACACACCATAAATAGAAAAGACCAAAACACCTTTGTGATATCAGAAGTGAGTTTTATTAATCACAAATAGAGTGGTTCTAAAATGAACAAAAAATAACCCAAGCAGGCCCCAAAAAGACATTCTGCTGCGTGTACATTTGGATCAGAGGATCAGGTACGCTATATATCAGTCTTCCAGCAGAGCTGGATCACTGGAACGCAGCCATCCTTAAACTGAAAGACAGCACAGAGTAAACCTGCCAGTATAACCTCCACCATCACTGCCTGGAAACAGCCTGCAGACACACTCGCTCAGGACTCCCTGTCGAGTCAGTGCAGACCTGTGTACAGATGCGATACAAGACTTCTTTGCTGTTTGTGAGCTTAACTGTCCATGAACTCTGGATTATAAACTTCACTTACATCTTGCAGAGTCCCAGCTCCTTTATCATTGAATGGGTCAGCTCTTAATTTCATCTTCCTTTCTTGTAGATTGGTGCCGTTCTTAACGCTACACAAGGTTGGTGTTTCCTGACACCAACTGTGCCCCCTCGTTTTTGTATAGGGTAAATGTTTAAACCCGGGATGTCGGACTCATTTTACATCAGGGGTCACACTTTGGTCTTAAGTGGACCAGACTAGTAAAAATTCCCTTTCTGTAAATGTAAATAAGTGTAGCTGCACATTTAATCCCTGCAATATCTCAGTATACAAAAAAGAAGTGCAATTTCACCAGCACGTCTCAGTTTTACTACATGATAAAGAAATGCTGCTCTGTATAATAAAAACACATGCTAGCATGACTCTTCGGGCTTAAATTGTAAAAAAGCAAATGTGTAAAATGACAGAAAACGTTCTGGTTGCTCATTGACCAGACTGTTCTGGAGAGGAGCAAGTTTTTGTTAATTCACAAAAAATGTCCAGTTTTACTTACTTTACCATGGATACAGGCTTTTGTACTTGAGATAGTGGGGAAAAAAGCAGTAACTTTTCTGTCATTTATTTATTACTTTGATGCAGTATGAAAGACTGTGGGAGAGGTCTTCACCCCTAGGACAAGCTGCAAAATTTATGAAAATACATTTAAAAGTCCGAAATGTGTGAAAGATGTCCAGCGGGCCGGTCTTATGACCCTGAGTATGACACCCCTGGTTTAAACATAGTGTTGTGAAGACCTGAAACATTTCCCCGCCAGCACAGAGAAGAATAAATAACATACACAAAAACAAAAAGAAAAAAGTCAGTACTGACTAAATTGGTCTTTCAAATTTTCTTTAGGGATTTTATTTTGAAATACCAATCAGTGTTAGAAAACCTGGATAAAGACATAAACCAGAGCTCACAGAAACCGCCCTGCTGTGGGTTTCAATCTTATGTTTTTTTCTAATAGTGCTACATGTCTTTACTAAAAATAATTCCCACAATATAGAGGCACTATTATTTTTCACTTCAACGCATCTACAGCTCCAAATCTATGTAAAAAGCTATTTACAAATTTGCAGATATGTAGGGGAGTGGAGACTTTTGGTGTCATCATTCCTCTCAAACGCCGCGCTTGTGGTTAAAGAAAAGGAAAAACACGAAGCCGTGACTGCACGGCAGAAGCTAGAGGTGGGACCGTGCACGTGAAACCGCACTAGTCTGAAGCCTGAAGGCACTTAAGAGGAATGAACTATGCACAAATGACGAGGTGAAATGTCTGATTCTCACCACACTGTGCAACTGCAGCAGGACTCATTTGTGACCTTATTTGGGCTAATAGTACACTTCCACAGTGGAACACGTTAGATTTAGTGTTGATGTGCAAATGACCGGCAGATCGTCTCTACCACGACTGATAATTGGTTAACATTTGACCGCATTTCCTCTGTTGAAAACCTTGAGCACAGCTGAACAAGAGATTCTTCTTATCTGCATGAAGGTTACACGAATACTAACCGACATCAGCTGCCTTTAAAAGTCTGGTTAGAGAGCGAACACTGAGGGAGAGAACTGTTTGTTCTCAATGCTTTTAAAAAACTGCCTCAAGAAGCTCTTGCTCACGTGTTCTGAATGATATGATAAAATGTTACCCTCTTTCAGTCCTACAAATGGAAAGAGTTTCATATCGCCTCAAACGGGAGTTTTGAAAACATTTTTTCACTTTACATGATCTTGCGAAAGAGAAAAAAAACAAAAAAACCCAAAAAACACCAAATAGCTATTTACAATTAGTACAAGTGTTAACCCTCCAGACCCCCGACAGCCGAATCTCACTGTAACACTGCTGTCAGCTCAGTTCTGTTCACCATCAGCTTTGCTCAGAAAACCAAAAAGCTTCAACTGAAACCTGAAAGATTTATTTTTCTCTCCAATTAAAACATCCAGTCGCTAAACCCAGGAATAAACCAGATGCAGGTCTGTCGTCGTGTCACGTGTTTCGCTCTGTTCTCCACCCGGCTTCAAATCTTGCTGAAAGGTCTGAGACGCAGAGCTTTGAGCCTGAACAGGGTCTTTTATTCTGAATACTAAATCACTATGCTGAGTGACTGATAAGCGCAGAGTTACTCCTGGGACTCTTCTAAAATGTGCTTTTGCACATCTGGTGAAATCAAACACACAGTTGTGAGTAAGCCACTGGCTCCGGTGGCTGTGTCACACAGCTGGAACACAAAGCAGCTGTGCCATGTGTAGAAGTTAACTCTGTAAAAAACGTTGTTCCAGCATGTGGTCTACCTCATGTTGTTGGGACTTTCAGTACCAGCTGAAGATTTAGTAGTTTAAATAACCCGCTAACAGCTTTGTCTTGCTTATCAGCAGAAACTATTTTAAATACCATTTACTTTGTCAACAGTCCACAGTCATTCTTGTCTATCTTATATCGGGGTCTGGAAGGTTAACATACAAACCCTGTATTAATATTACTATGATTAATATAGTGAAGAAATCTACATATGTATGACAGCTAAACTCGACAGCAACTTCAATATATACAAGATTAACAGCAAGCAGAGAAGGACACTTAAAATCAAGAAAACGCAGCACTGATCGTGTACAGTGTTTCACAGCATTTGACTGGCACTCTTCGAAGCATCTTACTAAGACTATCTACAAACATCAACATGGAAGTCTGTCATGACACAAGCTGGACAATCCCAGCCGACAAATTCAATATGTAAGACCGCCGATATGCTACTACGAGCCAATTTTCACTTGTTTCTTTCATCTTCAAAGGTGTAAATGCTTACATCTTTATGCAAAGGGGTTTGTGTTACATCATCTCTTTTAATCCCACCCCCAAAAACAAAAAAACCAAAACATGTTAGTCATTTACAAATACTTAAAAAAGTAAACCTTTATATATAGGCATTTTAAAATATATTCCATCAAAAATAGTCTGACAAATTTTAACAGTAGAAAAGAAATGTTATAGAAATGACAAAAGGTTTGAAACTGAATGCTGCCAGCAGACAGAGCTGTCATGATAGACTGACTGTTCTACTGGACACAACAAACACGTGACTCCTGCTCGCCGCCTGCTTTAGAGTTTAAAACCATGCAATCACTGTAACTGAAGAACGCCAGAATTTAGCAAAAGAACTCGGTTGAAGATAATAAAGTTAAATGAATCTCAGTCCCTATGCGCATACTATTTTTTTTTTTTTTACACATTATTGTCATATGAAATCCCACCACATTTGGCAAGCTTGTGTAATTGGATTTCAGGCATGCTGAGAGCTCGGTGCACGAACTGCGGCAGCTCCGTGGTCGGACAGTGTGGAGGGCAGACCCGTGTGTCACAGCTTTCACTCAGCACAACAGCCCCCGTCGTCTTTTTCAGATCACAAACGATGACTTGTGTCGGAAATCCCCCTGCAGACAACGCACAGGAAACAACTCATCGTTATTACATTATCACACGGCGCCAGAGCGCCATTCTTTCCACGCTATGTCTATTTGGCACAGATCTTAATGTCCAGGCTTTCTGTAAGTTCGCTTAACAGTTGAGATTTTCTGGACTTTTTTAGTGCTGCATAAAAACAACATTCTGCCAGCTGAGGGGAATTTAAGTGAGACAGGTGTCGGAAAACAAACTCTTTTAGTCGACTACGACATCAGCACTGCCTGCCGTGAAATGATGGCTCTCATTGTTTCCAGCAGACTCACGTGTTCAGTGTTGCTGAGCCGATACCTCATACAGAGTCTGAATTTAACTTTGCAAAGGTTCTTCAAAAAGTAATATGATGAGGGGCAGAGAGGGAGAGAGGCCCTGTTTTCTCTGTTACAGGCAGCAACACGATGCTAAATATTTGGGTAGCTGTTGCTTTCAGACCTGTGCAGACCTGGAGACTAAATACAGCAGCGTAATCACTGCTGTCAGCATGCAGCACGCTGTAGTTACAGTTACAGACGAGTCCTTCAAATGAAAGCTTTGAGAAAGCATACCAAGTAGTAATACTTTCATTTCTTTTCTCCAATCTTTGAATTTAATTGAATTCTGTTTTCATAATGAATTAGTGACAGAAACAAAGTTTGTCTTTGGACACTTTTTTACTCATTTTCTGTCCGGTCCTTGTACCTGATCACTTTTATTGATACATGAATCATTCAATCATAAATATTAGCACCTAACTGGAGCAGTATAACAGACTGCATTTTCACTTTTTTTGCAATTGACGTTTAGCAACAAAATGCCTAAAAATACAAACGGCCACACAGCCAGACTATCTACTAACCTCATCCTCCGTCCTGACGTAGTCCACTCCATCTCCTTTAGCTGGAACTTTGTAACTAAAACACACAAAGCACATCCGGTTTTTGGGCGACATGTGGAAGTGGTGCTGGTTACAGTTACATTAGTAGTCTGGAATCTTACTTGTTCCCCGTCTGCTGTTGGCTGGAGAAGTAGCCTTGTTTGTAAGCACAGCAGATGCCCACCGTTATACATAAGAGCACAACGACCACCACCAGCACTCCCAGGATGATCCCCACTATGTCAATATCATCTGTGGAGTTCAAATGCGAGTAAAAACTTAAACACTGACGTTTGGATTCCTTTCAACAAATCTAGTACTATCTGCATTCAATAAACACAACAGATTTATTTCCAAAGGAAACATGCATACTTACACACTTCCATCTTCTGGGGTGCACACTGAGTGTGCCCTGCATCGTTCTTCGCTCGACAATAGTACTCGCCTGCGTCTTCTTTCCTGACTGAAATGAACTTCTGTGTGAGACAAAAGACAAACCTCTGCTTAATGCAAACTCCCCAAGTGAAGCTCAGTCTTTTTTTATGCAGACGTTTTACAACATCCTGAATTATTCTAATTAATATAATAGATAAATATAGGTGAGTGGAACTACGCACAGGCAGCTGTTATAGAGGGAAAGAACTGTAGTGACCGTTACTGTGAGCAGAGGGGACAGACAGGTAGAGATTTGCATTGTGCAAATACAGAGACAGTGCCATGAGCATGTGAAGAGATGCAAGATAGGAAAATTAAACAGACTGCTGTCTGCTGCGCACTTTGGATTCAGCGAAGGACGGAGTTACAGCTACATCTTACACATATATATAAAATATTCACCCTGGTCATACAAGTGAAACTTTACATTTAAAAATGACTGGGCTTCTTTTGGATGACATTCAGACTATCATCAGTGTGTGGTAACTGCACGGACATTCATGCTCCTTAAGTAATTCTAAACATTACACATTAAAATGATCAAATAAATGTAAACACACTGATATCAGTGATTTCAAAGTGAACTGTAAAGTAAAATAAAAGCATCTGTTGAGTTTGTGCCCACCTCTCACACACACTTATAACGGTAAGAATAATTCTCAGACAAATTGTCATCTTCATACAGTTACCGTCACCTATTTTCCAAGTGTTAAAAAAGCCTGAACGTCAAAGTACAGGTGTTAACATTGCAGTTGGATTAGGTGTCTAAATACGTCGAGAGTGCAGGAAATGATCACGATGACATGATCCAAACATTAAAAATCAAACTTGGACTGAATTTAAATACAACTGTTTAAGAGATTAAGGTATTTTAACCTGTAAATATTAGTAGAGTTTTACAAAGAGTTTCATTTCCAGCTTTTTAAAGAGAATAAAGCTGACACTCCCCTTCTAAACTATTTCACCAGTTCCAATCTCTGCATCAGTTGGCTGCCATTCCTCTCCCATGTGGAAATAGCAAAGGAGTGATTACTGTGTTTACCGGGAGCACTCTAAAAATAACGAGATAAGAACAGTAGAAAAAAACATTCCTTAAACCTCCTTAGTTTACAGCACTGTCGTCCAGTACGTTCACTTAAAGACAAACGGTGAGCGTGTGTCACATCTTCGCTGTGCTGTAAAGCAAGAGAGAATAGAGGAATGTGCAAACGAGGACAGCAGATTCCCCTCATGGCTCAAGCCCTCTCACGCCATCAACTGTCTCCCCAAAATATCTGCCTCCACCCCTGGGCGTCAGGCCACCGTCCCTGCTGCCCCGCCCTTGGCGCTCATATCTGCCCTTGTCCGAGCACACGCACACACGAGTACTAACCAGAGTTCCTGTTTCTGTACTGAGCGTGTATGAGGAGTTGAAGAACTTGACACTGGTCTTTGGGTCATCGGGGATCTCCTCCATGTTCTTGAACCACTGGTACTGAGACTTGGGGAAGCCCTCCTCCTCCACACAGCTCAGCTCAGCCGACTTCCCCAAAGGCACCGATTTCGGGACGCTGCACTTTGGCACAACCGGCTTCACTGTGGGGAAACAGAACATACGATGACTGTCGCTGTAGCGAGTGTTTGCACAGATGGGCTTTTCTGCTCTGTAAACAACGGGGAGAAATAAACCAACACAATCGACATGACGCTGCTGGCTTTATGACTCTGAAGGTTAATGTCACCCTGACCCTGATGTTTGACTGGACTGCCAGGATTGACAGGGAGTGGACGGGAACGTGATTTTCGCTCCATGCCAGAAAACGCCATCAAAACACGCGGCGCTTGCTTTCTTTAGCACTGCAATTCCGAGCAGATGCAGTTTCAGAGGTTTCCTTTTATAACCTAGAACACGCCTTTGCAGCTGGGCAGGTCTGGTCACAACGCATCCTCACATGTATGCCAAAGGGTTGGTGCAACCTACAACACGGTTTCATCTTACAGCATCCGACGTGCGAATCGTTGAGCGAGGTCTGTCCTTTTGAGGGCGCAATAATGACTTGCTTTCTGTGTTTAGAAGCATTTTCTGTCAGTTATCAGTAAGAGAGAGAGTAATCAGTGGCACAAGCAGGTTTAAGTACCTCTTACAACCAGGTCAATCAGAATCTCATCAAAGGCCTTTTGGTCTTCTGCAGCAGTGACCTCACATCGATACTTGGCTGTGTCTGATCTCGTGGCGTTGGTTATCAGTAACGTGGCAGGTTCTCTGATCACTGCTCTGTTCTCAAGGTCACCTGCCAGAATAAAAACACAGCAAAGGTGAATATTTGAAAATATGTAACATATAGAAACTATACACAGACTACTTCATGTATTACCATAGATCTTCTTGTCAAAGTAGACATAGCTTGGCCCCCCGCTTGTTATCTTCTTCCATTCAATTCTGGGATTGATTGTGGAAATAGACTCAATCACACATGATAGCTCAACTTCTGTAAGCAGAGAAACAGGAAGTGATACGAGGACATTAATTCAAGATCAATGACTGGTTTGTATTTTTTTGAGGGTCGTCAGTCTCGAGCTCTTACTGTCAAACTCATTTGTCCACGGTGAGGCATTATTTGTCTTCAGCACGACTGCCAACACGCTCAGGTAGCCTGCAAAGCAAGATGAAGAAGGCAACATAACTCTCCAGACTCTCATGATACAATACCAGCTGATGCTGGGCTTGTTTTTAACACTCCACTCATCTTAAATTTCACTGACACAATAAAAGGGAACTTAAATGTCAATTCCTACAAAACTGTGATGATCTAAACATAGAGGCGCTATTTGCCCTCGTTCTGTTAATATCTTCCCTTTTTAGTTGTATTGGTTAAACAACTGTGTGTGTGTGTGTGGGTGCTGTTTCTATGCACAGTGTGGGGAGGCATGTGCCCTTTTCAGGGCAACCTCACCAAACCAGTAGGTCAACAGCTTGCTGAGCCCTACTCTCTCCCTCCATCCATGCTTCTACCTTCCCCTTCCTCTCTCTCTGAGCCCGATGTTGCCAGTGTTGGACTAAAAGTGTAAACAATGGGCCATGGATGAATCATCTCGACAGCCTTTGTGTGAATTAATTTGCTGACCAAAGTCATTTCCATGTCAAAGTTAACTTACCAGCCTGCTCATCAACACAATGATGGCCTGGCTCATGGATGCAGAGTCACCAATAATCTATTTTTACTAAATTTGTTTATTGAACAAACACTATCGAGATGCTGCAATCATATCTAGTACTCTGGCGCACAGTAAACAGGCTACATAGAGTCCAGACATACAGTTGTGGTTATACAGTCTCATAGGCATGAATCCTGGTAATTTGGGCTTTTAATGATTTCTTTGAATTGTTCTGTTTTCTTCCAGGATGGAATGATTATACAGCTTTAATGGCTTTAAAAAATAAGATTTGGTTGCACAGGTTTGAATTTATTTTGGATTTTCTCAAATATACAGAATGGCCAAAGTATACATATACAGAGGCTCAAATATAGGCCTACATCCCTACTAATATTTTGTTAAATGTCCCTCAGTATGTTGTAGCTTTTTTCTGGCCTAATTCTAGCTGGATATTTGGTCACTCTTCTTCGGCAGAATTGGTAGCACTCATTTAAATTGGTTGGTTTTCTGGTACGGACCTGGCTTTTAAGCGTAGTCCAGGCATTCTGGAAACTTAATGTTATCCATTCCAAAAGCAGTTTTGGGATTACTGTACAGCTGGAAGTCCCAGCTGTCACCAAGTTTCACCGGCACAAAACAGTCCCAAGGTATGATGCACAGTGTTGCTAGGTTTGAAATCCTCATCTTTATGGAGGATGTGGCTCAGCTCATAGAGTGGGTCATTTACTAGTCGGAAGGGCGATGGATTGATCGTTATATAAAAGTGCTTAGGTATAGATCAAAGTACTGTAAAAATGTGTGTGTGATTGGCTAAGTAGTAGTAGAAAGTGCTTCGAGTGTGCAAACGTACATTGAAAGGTGCAACGTTACAACTTTATTAGACCACTTTTCACAAAAAACAAATATTTTACAAATCTGTTAAAAACTTGTGGAAAACTAAAAATGACTGCACTAACATGTTTTTCTACACAAATTTGAGCCGTCACGCATGACTTCTCTGATAAGTCTGAAATCAAGATAACAATATTTAGACTTACTGCTTGTCTATTACAGCACGGTGAGGAAGCCAAATGCAGCTCCTGCTATTCTTTAAAGCCTTTCCCCAGTCTCTCTACCCAATCCCCTGTTTAAAGTATTTTTAAACCCACACCTAAAAGTTGCAGAAAATATTTACAGTTGGTGCAGTCTGTTACTAATTAGTGGTGGAAAGGGTGTTGGGCCTCTCAATCAAAGAAACCTGCTCAAACAGGGATAACGTGACCTCCACCAGCTGTCATCTGGATGCACAGCATTGTGTAGGGTCACCTGCTAAAGCAGACAGGATAAGCTGATTAGCCCACAGTCTTCCCGGAGATCATAACAAGACGACAGCTTGTTTTTAGCTGCTGACTGTTATAAAACCTTGTCAAAAAAACGGTTGCACCCATGTGTGACAATAAGCTTAATTCTAGGAGTCACGTTTTGTGCACCAGGCTCACACTGAGGCTAAATATGGCTATTTTAGCATCGAGTACCATTATAGGCTACTAATTTTGCATAGCCAGGCTACGCTCATCATATGAAATTTTACACAAAAACCAGGATGATAACAGACGGTTCTTTAATTAGAAAACACTGTTTCAAATACTCCTTCACTCACATATTTGAACTGCTAAGAAGGTCAACAGCAAGACTTTGAATTCAGCTTCAGGGTGCTGCTTTACAACTTACCCTGACCTCTTGGTGGCAAAGGAAGGGAAAAATAAAGCAGAAAGGATGTCAAATGCATGCAGACTCACATTCGAAGCTATTTGAAGGCAAATGTTCAGCAGTACAACGGCGCTCTGGACTGTAATAAATATTAAATAAATACAGAGACATATTTGATTTTTTTGCTTGTGTTACACAGCAACACAGAAGGAAAAGTTTGGTCCCAAGTGGGACAGAGTTGTCTTCACAACACCAAATGAAAAAAAGTTTCCTACAGCTCCAGAAAGTGTGACTGAGAACTTCAACAAAGAGCAGCACAAGAGCAGAATTAGAGTATGCACTTTTTCACAGAAATGTGGTAATCCAGTGAAAGCATGTCGCCTCTTTAACTTGTACTCTACCGCGCTGCGTGCATAAAAAGGCTGTGTGCAGAGCAGAAATGCTTTCCAGCCTCCACAGTTACTGAGGGCTCCTCGTACCCGAGCTCGGCTCTTGTCATTTCATTTGATGAAGAATCACTGAAGGGTAATCTTTGCTTTACATGTGCAGTGCAACGATGACTGAATCCACAGCTTCTTCATTCATGCATGCACTATATTTACTGACAAAAGTTTGTACATGTGATGCTTAATTCTGGTTTTAAATTTCAACTGCACTGCATACTGCATAACCTAATACTGAATCCAAGCATGCGAGAATGGCAAGAGTCCAAAATCTCTGACGATGGTGCGTTGTAATAAAACCAGAAGTTCTTTGTGAATGATTAAAATTAAGTTATTTAGTTCTACGACTTTCCATTAAACACAGCATTCAGTTTCATCTACAGTTAGAAAGAGGCAATGAAGTCCCCTCCATTCCCTGACCTCCTCCTTATTTCAGACAGTATTAGTGCAGATTAGGTTCCTAAGTGAGCTTGACGTAGAGATAAAAAGCTTGAGAGGTCTTCTGTGGAAACAGCTGTCCAAGAATGCATATTAAACCCCCACTCAAACAGGCTGGCCTCTAATATAACGTAGGGTAGAGACCCTCCAATAATACAGATAGACCCCCTATGAGCAACCAAACTGCTTCCTATCAGCAAGAACATCACAGGTTTTGACCCCAGAATAAAATAAAAGCCGATCAGTCCAACAACTGCTTTCTATCCTTTCAGCAAAGACTGCATCTTTCCCGGCTCTGTAACAGCGAGCCACAGCTGGACTGGCTAGCAAAGTATCAGGAACTGCTGACTGGGTGTTATGAGAGCGGTGTTTCCCATCTCTGCTCCAGCCTGTCTGACACATCCTTCCCTGATCATGCCAAACTCATCCTGTCTGTGTTCTGCCATCCCTGAATAGCCTCTCAGGTCTTCTTCTGCTCTCCTGCATCAATAAAGCCAGTGATAATTAGAGGTTCAGGTCATCATCATGAAAATGGGACGCAACTCTTACTCTATGTGTTATAGCTAAGCAGTGCGTGACCGGGTCCGGGCGTAAGCTGGGTGTCATGCAGGTGCTCAGTGACCTACATATGCAATTATTTTCTTTTTTGCTTCTTGGTTGGACACAGCTGTGAGAGATCAGGGAATCTGCAAATCTGCATCAAAGTTTTTTTTTCTTTTAATCTTCCTTGCTGCCTCCATGATGGGTGGAGGGTTTTCTCTATAATCTTGGTGTAAAGCCCTCATAAACCCCACCCCAGGTTTTACATCACTGAATAATACAATAGGCACAGAGGAGTTGGTTATTCCTTGATAAAAAAAACCCCCCTCCATTCTTTCAGTGGTTTCCCCTGGGACGCCGCGCTTGTTTCCTGTACCGCTGCTCTGTAAATCCGGCGAGATGAGGCCGGTATCATAAATAGAAAGATTCAATTAGGCAACCGGTGATATTCCCCGTGGAACATCTCTACCTCGTGCCCTTGGAGAATATTCCCACACCCTTTGGAAGCTCAAACATCAAAGAACGCACACCCAGTTTTGTATACTATCAACAGTTGCTGTTTGGAAAGTCTTCACCTGCTTGAGTTGCACTGATCCTCTCAGCCAACTCTGACTGTCTACAAGCAAACGGGACACCCAAGAAGCTTTTAATATGTTATATGGAATCTTTAACAGAAAAGAAGGACCCTCCTCCTCCTTTCACAGCCCGTCACCAACCACTGACTTCTCCAAGGCTGTATGATAAGCATTACTAACATTACTATAGTGTCACACATTTTCTGTTCTGCTTTAAAGACACCAAAGACTAGCTTTACAGCCTTTCACAGACGCAGGATGAGCACGTGCATTCAAACACGTGTAGAAGCACAGAATGGTTAAAAGAACATACATCAAATGCCGCATAGCTACTGTTACATGAACAACATGACCTACATACCGCTAATAGGTGTTTAGCATCTTGATTCCAATTTAAACATAGGTAAACAAGCTAACCAATGAAGTAAACAACAACATCACTACTGAAGAGTACGAGTGTGCGGTGGTGGAGAAATGAAGCATGTAAGTGACACGAGAACCAAACTCCTGTTCCCACAGTGTCCCCTCACAGCGACACTGCCTTTTAATTTGCAGGCCTTTTGACGTTTTAACCAAATCTTAACACTGTTTACATCTTTGGCAAAGACATCTTTGCCTTTTTTTCCCCTTTTTTGTCATGAAACTTTTTTTCTTGAATTGGATCAGCACAAATAAACCTTTTTAAAATAATTTCTAAAATAACAGAAATTACTTTATCATAATAAAGTCACGCACCAAGTGATGCTCCTTATGGCTCGGTCACGCTAGATTAAAAAGATGACTGCAACCTCCTGTTGACTAAGAAAAACTGATTGTTGTCTGGTGATTGCATTGATTTTTATTCATATTTGGTGGCTGATTTCAAGTAGTTGAAGTGATTAACTCAACCACTGGGCGACCACTTGATTGCAGGCTGACTGCACAGGTCGCCTGGTGGGAGGTATCAAGTCTCCTAACGATCGCGCTTGAAGATTGGTGAAATTTTGCAAACAGCTGCAGTCTCCTAATTTTTAAAAGAAGACAGACTGCCAGTACATTGCAATCAATCTGAGTCAGGCTATGCTGATGAGCATAAGTTGTCTGCAATGCATCTCTTTGCAGTAAAGGATTTATATTCCAATATAAAAGCAAGGCTGACATTTTGCGGTTACGTTGCCGTCCTGCAACTAGTCAATTATTTTTCTCTCAGAGCTTCACATCTTTGAGGCTTCACATCTTTGAGGCTCTGGCTGGACACTGAACTTTAGTAGTTAACGTAAATTTCTGTTTAATGTGAATTTGTGTGTGAGCATAAAGAGCAACAGACTTGTAACATGAAGCATTTTGCAGATTTCCTATTTCTAGACAGGCTGTACATGTTTGCCAACTTGTTTTATTTCTGTTTTATGACACATTAACGTTGCTTTAACTGACTGAGCGTGACAGACCTCCTCCCTTGGCAACAAGTTATTGCACATGGTCTAGTTTTGCCTAATGTGACTGTAGCATTAGAGAGCCAAATAAAGACATGCCCTTCACAATTAACACCTTGCAAAGACAGTTCTGATTCTGGTTTTACTGAAGCATCACTTTAAGGAGTTTCTGTTGGAATTTCTTTGCAGAAAGCGCCCAGTAACCCAGTTTATATCTCATACAAACTGGGTTACTGGTTTTGGCACATGACCGGCACATTTGTGGTCAGTGTGCATAAAAGTTCAACGTAAGCTCCGAGCAGGATCAGGTCAAACCAGGGAAGAGTGACATTTTTAAAGTGTTGAAAGGAATAAAACATAAAACCACACCATGACATTTAGAGGACTGAGTTATACCGATCTCACCATAAGGGACAACTTACTACTAAAAGTAAAACAAACACAATACATACTATAGTCTGTAGTCACAGATTTGTGTTATTTTGCACCTTTACATTGTTATTTGTTATACAACTTCTATATCGTACCCAGTAGTTCTATGAGAGTTACAAAACTGTAAACAGTAATATTTCTCTTTAAGCTATGGACTGAGACACTGGTGCCCTGACAGAAAGTAAGCACCAAGCTGAACAGTGTATTGCTGAATCTCTCTCATGTTGTGCATACTCTGCCCTGAGGAGATGCTAATTTCCATTTGATAAAAGTCTATGATTTCAGCTGGGACACAAAGCCTGACAAATTAATTCATAAGAGCATCGCATATTACCGTAAGCTTCTTTCTCAGAGATGATTACAGCTCGATCCTAGACAAAGCATGCTCTGGTGCTCCAGTTCCCATAGCAATATTGCTGATATTTCCATAGTAACTGGATTCTGTTTCTGTCTTAGTCGCTGTCTCCCTCCCACCACCGACTGATGACCAGTGCTTGACAGGATCCCACCTGTTTTGGTAGCTGTGGGAGAAAGTGACTAAACAGATCTCAGAAACTTTCTTACAAGGGAAAGGTTTTAGGGCTGCTGGCACGAACCATGACCCCAGGTTGTATTGTCACAGCTGTGGCCATCCAACGGGGCTGGTGTGCCACATAAACCTTATCCCCAGCCACTGGTGTCTATGTGTGCTGTGAGCTCTGAAAAAACATGTGGACATTATAGAGGAATAACTCCTAAAATGTTGCATCGCTGTGTAATCTCATTGTTCGATCATTTGGGAAAATCAGTTTCTATTGACTGGAGAGAACCTAATTCTTTCAACAATCCTTCACTGACTGTGAAACTGACAGGACATACAACAATGCGATACGACACGCGGCCTGTTTTTCTCCTGCCGAGCTTGTAATTTACATCAATATTCACTTAATCTACTGTATTACTGTGAGAGTTGTCTATGTGTGCTATACAGTCCTGTGTAAAACTAAGTACACCCAATAATTCAATAGCTTGTTGAACACCTTTGGGAGCAATAATTTGAAGTAATCATTTTCATTATGATGACGTGTCCATGGTGTACCCTGCCTCTCGCACTAACACAGCTGGGATAGGCTGCAGTCCCCCCCACGACCCTGAAAAGCATAAGGGAAAGAGAATGGATGGATGGATGGATTTTCAGTATGACTTTATCAGTCTCTCAGTGGGAATTTTGGTCCACCGTTCTTCAGTTCTTTGAGGTTTGTGACCATTTGTTTATGTTTATATCTCATGGTCTCAGAATTTCAGTCAGGTTCCGGTTCGGACTGTGATTCGACCACTGCAACATGTTGATTCTTCTGATTTACAGCAATTCTGCTGTAGATTAGCTGGTTTGGTTCGGACCATTGTTCTGTTGCGTGACCTAATTTCAACCAGGCTTTAGCTGTTGGACAGATGGCCTCATGTTTCACTCTAGAATACTTTGCTATACAGACAAGTTCATGGTGACTGGGAGGCACCCATGTCCCATCATCAGCCTCTCCCTCCTGTGTGTTGAGGATCTCGTGAGAATTAATGGATTTACGAATGCAAAAAAATACCATCAGATTTTGATCTATAATACCATGTGGAAGTGTCTGATTGAAAATGATCCTAAACACACCACCAGTAAAATCATACATGGACAGAAAAACACACAGTGGAACGTGATCAGTCATGGACTGGCCTCCCCAGAGCCCAGACCACTCTGTGGATCCACTCTGTGACAGACTGGATCACTAACTTTACGTTATGTAATGTTGTTTGGGTGATTTGATGTGCTTCTCGTAGGGTTCTGTGAAAAAAAACAAGGCAATTTAACAGACTGCTAGCAGGTAAGCTAAGATGCGCCCCAGCATAGTGGTTTACACAACCGCTCAATAACAGGAGCTCCTTAGTTTGATCCCAGAAAGAGACACAAATGTGACAGGAAGGAAAAATCTGACAAATCAAATATGTTTTCATCCCACTGTGGTGACCCATTATGATTAAGAGAGCTGCTCAAAGTAGTTTTAATTTCACATTTAAATGTGAAAGCTACAGCCAACAACTAACTTAGCTCTGTTAAACAATGAAATAGAATCTGCTCAGTAAATAACACTGAATACAATATTGCATTCATATAAACTCATCATTCTTCTTCATTATTTGTGCTAAGCTAGAATGTATTTTCACGTTTATCATATAGACATCCGAACAGTAAGAAACTAAGTTCCTTTACAGGACAGCACATAAATAGGCTGAACTGTTCCTTTAAGGTAAAGTCCTCTTCAGACTTTCCAGTATTTTGAATCAGCCCAGTTACAGTGGCTTGTACTGTGGCCAAGTGGCACTGAGCCTGCAGAATCATAATGTTCAGAGATGAAAGTGTCCAGGCCAAGAGTGTGTACAGAATGCTAAGCGGTCTGGACACAATCAGTTTTAATAAGCACAGGAGCAAACAGATGAAAGCAAAGAGCAGGAAGCGGAGGTGAGGGAGATGCATGCTTATCCATCTACGTTTGTGGGTATAGATAAAAAAAAAAAAAGTTAACTTAAAAGGGTCGTCCTTATTTCCTAAAACAATGCATTTAAATCAAATAAAGCCAGGAATCCTGACGGTTACACTAAGTCACCCTCTAGCCTGCTCATCCTGGACTAAGAGCGATGTTTCAGACAAGCTTTTTATTTCCACCAACTATTCGACCCCTGGTGAATAAACTCATTCTGTCTGACTAAAAGTTCAAATAGATTATATCTTTTCCAGGTGCACACAAACATGGTTTACTTTTCCCTACGAGGACTTGTATACTAATTTGTTCTGCATTTACATACGAGGCTGCTGCGAGCCATGGTCTACAAGTCCGACTAGGTCTCGTGTTGGTGAGCCCTCTGATCTAGGAGGGTCAAAGACTCGGCCTGAGCCAATGAGAGGACGAAGGGGGTGAGGAACGGGGAGGAACCGATGGTGTCACTGAATGCCTGGGAACCTGTCACTTTGTGTCAGTGTTAATGTCTACATCTGGCCTGCTCTCACTTTAACCTCAAGCTAAGTATGACTGGCTCACAGGACTGGACCAGAGTGGAGGAAAAGCAACTTTTTCTCCTCCACCTTACAGTGCCTTTCACTTGCCACTATGGCAGTCACTGCAATGAATGCTCCGCATTAAGGGATTCAAGAACAGTTTAGGAAACATGGACACATTTAAGACGACTCACATTATCCTCACATTACCACCCTTTAAGTCTCTTTCAACTTTTAATAGCTTTTAGAAGACTCGGGTCTCACCTTTCAGTCTCTCATAAGAGAATCCCACCTGGCAAAATTTGTATTTAAAACTTCCAAGCAATGCTTACATTTGAGTGAAATGTGAAAAAACATATTTTTTCCAGCCTTATAAAAAAAATCCTTGTAAAATCAGCGTTTTACATTCTGTTTTCATCATTTCTAAGTCCCTAAGAGCAGAGGCATGCAGTGACTTTTACACAAAAGCAAGCAGAGACCCCTCCCAGACCCCTTCCTCTATTTAAGACACGTCACGTCTATTTAAAACACACTGTTTTGTGCTGCCTGTTTTTTATTCTTTTAAATATGCTGACAGTCTCCTGCACCTTGCTGAACTGTACATGGATGTCTTTCTGTTTTTGCACTTCTTCTTTGTTTAAGAACTGTAAAATATTAATACTTAGTCCTTTTTCATCACGGTTACACGGTACGTACATTTATGTGGGACTATACCACCAAAATATGAGATGTGCACTCCAGATTTTAGAGCTCTTTGTGAGCTCAACAGTTTTCGATAGAACTTGCGAATGCTGAATCTAAAACTTTCAACTTTTAAAAAAACATCTAGGTGTAATAGGACGTCTCAGAAATGGTCTTCTTAGACAGTTATGTTCCAGCAGAACTGCGAAAGACGTCAAATCAGTGCAAAATGGTTTGCTGGATTAGAAAGAAGCCTCTTACATCATGTCCTCTAAACAATCTGATAACACGCCTTTTCAGTTTTCAAGGCTACTGAGAAGTCTACCAAATTGTCTTCTCAGCAACTTTTTGCTGGACCCATCTTGGGCTACATTGGATCAAATCTCATGGATTAAGCACGGCCCAATTTTCAGTGACTATTTTTGGACTAAATAAAGGCCACGACTGACTGACCACATTAAGCCGAGAAAACAACATCCATGGACGTCTGGTGCTTGGGGGAACTTAACTTTATCCGTTTCCTATGCAGCCCTTTTGTTCCCATTAAAAACAGGATTTTTAGCCAGTGTGTCTATGATTTAACCTTCCTGATAAATTACAGGAAAATATAAGCTGACACAAAGGTACTGACTACAGCACTGTACTTATTTCTCTCCTTTAAAGATATAAATCAGTCGTATAGAAAATGTCAAGATATATAACAGACTCATGATTCTGTAGAATAACCTGTCTAATGACTCATAATATTGTGTGTGTGTGTGTGTGTGTGTGTGTGTGTACATATCGAAACCGTGACACCAAAGTATTGAACCAAACCGTGAATTTTGTGTAGCGTTGCACCCCTAATATGCAATATATATATGTATTTATTAGGGGTGCAACAATACTCGTATCGATATTGAACCGTTCGATACAGTGCTTTCGGTTCGGTACGCATATGTATCGAACAATACAAAATGTTTTATTTATTTGATCAACTTTTCTTCTGACGATGCTGTCTGTGTTGAGCGCTCAGTGGATCTGCGTTCGACTACTCCGCCTAGGCTGCACTGTCGAGTGCAGATCCACTGAGCGCAGCGCAAGCTAGCAAGACAGAAGCTAAGCTCGTTGCAACATGGCAACTGCCTCAACGCTACCTGAAATTGAACCTCCCCCACCCTCATTCAGATCTGGCGTTTGGAACTATCTTGGTTTTCATGTGAAGCATGACCCTGATGGTAAGCGCGTCATGGACAAAAGTAAAACAGTATGTCGGATGTGCCACGCAATGCTCAATTGGTGGGAACTAGTGTGTTAGCGCAGTTAGCGCAGTTAGCTTGTTAACGTGTTGACGGCGTCCAGCCCCACGCACGGGGCGATCTGCGGTTAACGGAGATTTGCCGCGTTATGGCGTTAATGTCATTTTAACGAGATTAACGCTGACAGCACTAGTGGGAACACAACGAGTATGACTGCACATTTACTCCGACATCATCCTAGTGCAAAGACAAGTGGAAGCAGACAAAAACAACAGGCACGCATGCTACAAACTTTACCCGAGTCATTTAGACAGCCGTTAGCACAGGATTCTCCTTATGGGGACCTGATATGTTTAATATGCTGCTGAGAATATAGCCCAGAAGAAGCGTATAGTATAGCTTTTATTTTGGAAAGAGCCATTTCTCTGTAATAAACTCTCTTTTCCAAAGATGAGTGATTTCTCGATCAGATTTATTTTTTTATTATTATTTTGTTGTTTCAGCAACATTAAATTTAAAAACTGTACTTTTGAGTTAAAATATATATTTATAATTTTAATAAATGACAAATTAAAAAGGCATGAACATTTTTTTGTATCAAAGAAATATTGAACCGTGACACCAAAGTATCGAACCGAACCGTGAATGTTGTGTATTGTTGCACCCCTAATATATATGTATACACACACACACACACACACACACACACACACACACACACACACGTGTATATATATATATATGATATTATATGCTTATTATATGCTTTTATCTAATAATAGGTCTTTTGCTGAAGGAGTACTAATCACATGGATCTACTGTCTGAATACTGAAGCACATATAAATGCATAGTGTACTTTGCTATTAGTGTGCAAACACTCTTTAAACATGAGCCTTGTGTGCTGCCCAAGTTTATCTGGTCAACAAGGCATTTAGAAATGATTAATCCTCACTGAATGATCTCCAGTGATAAGTTTACTCATTCATTAAGTCATGTGAAACATCTTGGTACTAAGATAATCAGATGGCTGTTGTATAAAAATAGTCCAGTTGTTTGGTGTCACACAGCCTCTTCACATGGTCCCAGCGGCCCTGCATGCCAATGGAGACCTTTGTTTTGTACCACAGTTTGAGGCTCGAGGAGTGAATGAATGCCTAATTAATCAGAACAATGGTCAGTGGGTGCTGTGATGCCACAGCCATCAAACGCACACAATGTGGAAGTGCAGACCTAAATTCTCTGACTGAAAATCAAGTCGTAAGATCCTGATATGCCATCGATTTGTATCTGCGATGCAGAGTAATTCCATTGCTGCACTCTTTTCTGAAACACTCTGACCCTTCCTCTCGGTGCCTGAGCACAAAATATTAGCAATCCGACTGTGTCTATCACATTTGCAATAGGTTCGTTACAGTACTAGAATTTTAAACTTGATACTGATACGCAGGAAACTACTCGATACCTGATAACCACCATGGTGAAGACTTTGACCCCATCCTGCAACAACAGAATAGCGAAAAAGTCATATCTGGAAAAAGTTAACTTGTTAATTTTCCACAAATTTTCCCAAATATAAGTTATATTTAGCTAATATAGAGGTTTCATTTGCTTTACAAAGTAATTAGATCATTTCATTACAGATCATGAAGCTAAAATATATTTTAGAGCCAACAAATAACACAGTACCTAACATCTGAATAGCTTAATTATTGTAGAAGAAGAGCATTATGGAAACGTGTGGTACTACTTATACTAAAATAAGACGAACTGGTCACAGGCTGATTTTACATCAGCTGTGCTCTTCTGATCGGCCTGGTCTAATCTGGATTTCCCTCTTTATTTGCTCAGATCAGTTCTCCACACTCCAGGTGGATATCCAATCAATATTTCATACCACGACGCATTCAGCCCTTCAATAATTATTCATCTCTTATCTGACTACAGTCCACTAGCCTCTATATTAATGATAACAGATGGCTAACGTCGCTATCGGGCAATTGCTAAGGGGGTAAATGTTGCTAATATTAACAATTGCGCTAGCCAGGTTAACATTTATGATAACTGTTTAATACTTCAATGCTGTTGAAAGGGAAGCTTTCCTGATCTCTTGAAATTCCCCCAAAAGCGTTGCTCAGTTTGACACGGACCCCTTGCAGTATCCTGTCATGTCTGGCACCGTGGCGCTGGCAGGAAATCCCTGTGGCCATGGATGTGGGGGTGCCACTGATCAGGCATGGTGTTGTTTGTGCCCACGGATGTTTACCCGAGGATCTGGGGAGTTCAGGCCCTTTATTTCGCGGGCTTGTTTTTGGTCTGCAACAATGTTTAGACAGATATTACACGTCCTTTCTCCTTAGACTTCAGTGAGTTTTAATCGAGTTTCCAACAGAACATTACACTGTGATGACATAATCCATATTATCGACTTGAGCTGTGGTTTTCATATTTGGGCTAAATAGGTGTATATAATGTGCATTTCTTCATAGATTCTAAATGTTAACATAGAAATCTGTTAGTTTTAAAATGTTGACTGATGTCAGTGATGTCACAGGTGTCTTGGGCAACCTACAATGGTGAGCTATTCCTCAACAGAGTAAGAACAGGTTAGCATTCAAATGCCCAGACACTATTTATAGTAGCTGTCAGCAGCAACCACCAGCAGCCTGCTAATTAGTATCCCTCCCAGGTAGGAAGTGCACACAAGAGTTGCTCTGCCTGACTTTCACGGTCACTGAGAGAAACCTTGACCATGCTTCATGACGAAATAATTGGGTGCTCATTTTTCTAGCCTAGGTCAGCCTCTTGAGGGAGACAGTGACAACGCCTTGTCAAAACAGATTGAAGCACAAGGCCAAGAGGCTGAGCGGGCCTCCCCTGGCACAGCATCTCTGTTATGCGAGCAATCTGACATGCCACACATGTTGAACGTCCAGATGAATTGGGGAGCTCCATGGCGTCAGCTTAAAGGAGATCTAACAGGAGGGGGTCAGGGCTAATTCAACTCCCTGTAACAGTTTTTTTGGCTACAGTCAGAGTCAAATCCCAGGCTTGAATGTGAGCTGCTACCACGAAATTCTGTGTTAAATCACGCCACACTCAGTGCCAGAATTAGCTCCTCACCACACTCCGCACAGATGGCATCAGCGGCGCTCGTTGCAAATGCTTCACATTCTAGTCCGGGCTGCCCGACCCCTTCCTTAATCCTAATTAGGAACACAATTTCCGTGCAGGCTTTTTCCAACCATGATGAAAATAAACATTTGTATGGCTACAGCACAGGCTTATGGGTAATATTATTTCACAATTCTAGGAATCCACTGATTGTTACGACATTTTAACTGATCAAGAGCGAGCTTTTAGAAATAACTATTGCTACTGTGCTGTAACCTATATCCTGGATGGATGACGTTCTGCCGCCTGTTCCTTCAACCACACACCATAACCCCCCCCCCCCGTATACTAACAACCCGCTTACACACATTTGATCCTCAGCAGAAATATTCCTCTTTTTCCATCAGCACACCATAAAGGATTAACCAATAATTCCCCAAAACATATAAAGATCTGGAAACACTCGCATCTGCAGCTATCAAGCTAATCTGGATGTTGGCATATTAACACAGGTCCTTTTCTGACCAGCCAGCAGTTCCTTTACCTAATAATGCCCTATTTGGCCAACACAGTGACAGAGAAGTGGGGGAGCTGATCCACTCTGCCACAGCCTGCAGAGATAAGCGCTCATTGTTGAGTGCGTGGATAGTAAGCGTAGCCGGTCACGATGAGCTAAGGCTCGACTGACAACGGAACAATAACACAACACCACGCAGCCGAGACGTGTTGACTTAGCAGGTCCAAAAGGTTTAATCTGCCTGACTTCCTGCGTGCTCCAAGGATGCCTGCTGTGGGCTAAAATGAAAGGGTGGTTTGTGATGTAGCTTTTAGGGTCGTGCCAAATTTGTGTAACTATGCTGACTTCAAATTCTGACTGTTTTCATCGGAAGAATATTCCCCCAGCCTTGCAGCTTTCCGTTTATTCCATAAATTTTAAGGCTGCATTGAAGTGTAAGACAAAAGAAGATAAAGAAAAATGCAGTTTATGGAAAAAGCAGAGACCAGAACAGGCAGATGCCATTTTTTTTTAATCATACCCTACAAGTAGGCGCACTTGGCGAGTATGGAGAAAAAATGTCATGTATTAAAGAATGGAAGAAGAAATTGGCATCAGGAGAGAAACTGCTTTGCTTTAATAATGTCAGTATACCAAAATGTATCTTCAAACCCTATAACAGAAACAAATATAGCCAATGAAGAAACATTTTTAATGTAATTCCCCAAGCTGACATTCTCCTTTTCTGATACTGTACAATAACTGGGTTTTCAGCCAGTAACAATCCAGCAATTCAGCTCAAACTGAGAGTCTACTACTGCATACTGCTGTCTGTTATTTCTATTTAGTTGTGTTACTCTCTCCACTCCACACCCACATGTTTGTGGATGTGTCATGTGTTGAGCTGGCAAGAGACAAGTGAAGTGAAATAATAACGATGCTAACAATAATATGTTATGTTACCAAGCAGCATAAGGCAAAGCCAGAACAACACAGAACTAAAAGGAATAGATCAGAACATAACAGAATACTGTCTGCGAGGACGAACCAATATCAGATCTCTTTGTCAAATGCTATTTTGCAAAATAGTATGTTTTGTTGTACGGTAGCTGAATATGGATGCTAAAAGACAATACAACTGACATGGAATGTCTTGAACTATTCACCTGAATATTTGTGGCACAAAAATGTACGACGTGGCAACAGGAAGCTTTTATAGTCTTCTAACAGGGCCTCCCAGCTGGGTTCAGCTTAGTCATCAAGATGCTATCAGTTCAATAAAACAGTATTTCTAAAGTCTATGGTTACAACAATAGCTTCCTTTAAGCTAGCATTTGTTTGCTTTCCTTGAACAAAAGCCACGTTGTGCAGATGAGGACTGAATGCAGGAAAAAGAAGTTAGACTCATGTAATGATATATGTCCGATCACTGCTGGAGACAATAGCACCCTTTTCTTTCTCTACAATTTAAAAACACTCAAATATTTTATTATGGGTACAATTTATGGGTACAACTGCAGAGCTCCTTCAGTGACAGACTGCTGCATCCTAGATGCACGAAGGAGCGTTTCCGCAGGTCCTTCCTCCCTGCAGCTGTTAGACTGTACAATCAGAACTGCTCCCAACAAACATAATGTTTACATCAATGCTGTAACTGCAATAAGTTAATCAACCGATTCGCACTACAACCTGGGTTTGCCTCTTATCTGTAGTTATTTTTATTTAATTTAATACTGTACAATACTCTGTATATAGTAACCATTGTCCTTAATGTAAATATGTAAGAAAAATTGTGTATGTTTCTGTGCTGTGTCCTGTGTACTCTTTGTTTGTATATGTGTCTTTTTGGCTGCTGTTACAACCAAATTTCCCCTTGTGGGATGTGGCGGAGGTGTGGTCCCGGGCGCGGCTGCAGGGGAGGAGTGGTGCGGTGAGCTCAACGGGGCGGTGCTGGAGACGCAGGTGAGAACAGCTGATGGCGTTTTGGACTAATGATGGTTTTCTTCCCTTTTATAGTGAGACGGGAGAGGAGCGGAGGGGAGCGGGAAATCAGCTGAGACCGACAGCTGTCAGACTGTGGTCGGTCATAACACAGGAAACTATAAATAAACGTGGCATCTGGAGACAAAGACCTGTGCGTGTGTGTACCTGTGTGTAGTGCATTTCACATGGGACAATTAAAGGATTATTCTATTCTATTCTAATTTATTTCACAAAACTCTGAAGGACTTTCAACAGACGACTCAGTCATGAAGTGCCCTTCTTTAGCACTAAAAGCGGATATATGCCATCTAGCTACAGCATACAGCAATACTTCTACACGGGGCTATTAACAAACTCCATGTGCTGTTAAGTGTACTTAGCGTTTTCGATTGTTGTTTACATTTCAAATCTCTAGCACCAGGCAGAAGAGAGAGTCAGCTGATTGTGACAAAGAAAAAAACACACACAAAACCCCCCGAAAAGTCAAACAGTCAAGTAAAGAGTCACGAGGTCAAAAACATGACTGCTGCAAAGGTTTACGTTCTCACAAAGATTTCCTGTACAGCAGACTGTGACAACTGCATGATGAATAATCCTGTGGGAAGCTGTTCTGACTGTTTTGTTGTTCCTTAGTAAGCGCTAACGTGGCGGACATGAGGAGGAGTGCAGAATGTGAGGTCGCCAAAAGTACGTCACTGTGTAGGAAATGACTGGTCACAGGTGAAATGAGCTTTGAAAGGCAGGCAGTATTGAGGGGACTGCCCCACATTTTTTGACTTTAAATGAAGGAAGCAGTGGGACAAGGTTATGATCCGTAGGAAAAGAACGACAATGTTCTCATTGTTTCTTTAGAACAGTCTTTGGAAAGCTCTGGCTTTTGATTAAAGTGATTAATTATTGTCTGTCAAAATGTTTGACCAATAACATTTTAAAACACTGAAACTACTACCAGTGCAAGGCTTTACAAAAAAAGTCACAACATAAATCTAAAAATTGTTTATTCCAATCTGAAATCACTTCTAATTAAAAGGGTGGAGATGCCTGCTGTCATACAGCACATTCTGGAAACACAAAAACATTCCATTCTGCAAGACACAGAGCTGCAAGAAAACCCTGACTGTTACTCATTTCAAGAGACAGTTGTTTATGTCATATGCCTATGGTCAAAAGAGAGAGAGAGAGAAAAACTAAACTAAATACTTTGCCATCAAAGTGTGCAACCCAAGCAAGAATTTGCCAGCGAGCAGCCCACTCAGACAACAAATGTGTGCAAAGGCATACTATACACTCAAATAGACTGCAAAGGCTGGCTGTGGCTGAGCTGGGCGACAGGGAATGCTGCTTAAACAACAGCTGGGGAGAGAAAACATGTGAGCCTCCTGCTGCTGGCCACTCCCCTCCCTTTCGCTCCCACTCTGAGGGAGCACTTCCATCACCTGCTCAGGGAGGAATCCTTGATGGGTTTCCGTGGGAAATACCAGACAAAAGCAACAGACGGTCCAGCGACCGACCGCTTCGTGACATCCATTCCATTTCCAGGCTGTTACATGAACTATGCCACTGTGTATACGGTCGCATAGGAAAGTCCTAAGGTGTGCGGCACGTGAGTGGAGAGCAACTTACTGGTCCTGGGAACAATGGACAAGCAAAGATCTAAAAGTACTTTCATGGTAAGAATAGAGGACAGCTGGCGACCTCAGTCACCTGCTGTCTTTGCCTGCGTCAAGCGTAACTACTTAGTGTTCTCCTGCATACTGTGGCCGAGTATGGAACACGTGCCTCGTTCATGATCAGTCTGCTCTTCGTGACAATCATAGCAAAGTCGATTGCCCCTAATACGAGGAGAATGAGTTAAAAAAAAAAAAAAGCAAACAAGCAACAATAAATTGAATCTCTTTTCCCTATAGGTAAGAAATCAGAAATGTATTCCTAAGCAGCTTATAATGCACTTTCTGGTGTTCTTACATGGAAATCCAAAAACAAAAACCTGCACACATCTGCCGCTCGATGCAGTAATGAAATCCAAACCCTGTGGAATGTATCTCTGTCTCTTCTCAGAGCGATAAAAATGATAATGCTTTTGCTCACATTCAGTGCAACTATGGAATGACTCAGTCGTGGGTTAGAATTGATAACCTACCTGTGTAATAACTGCAAGTTAGAACGTAGAATACAACAGACTTACTGCACTGAACCAGCAGGCAAAGCCCTTATAAGCCATGATAACAACTCATTCTGCTTAAATTCATCATCTCAATAATCTAAGGGAAACAATATAATAGAACAGACAGAAGTGGTCTAGTTCCATTCATAAGGCTTGTTCTACTCAGATCTGATTGGAGCCTTTGGGTTAGATACCAGCACATCACAGCAGTCCTTCAGAGCTCATTCCTCTCTGCAGAGCAGTTCTCACTGAACATTACCATGATAGCAATCGCCCCAAAGGAAACCGCCCACAGATGTGAACACTGATGATCTTGAGTGTTGATGATAAGGGATAAAACTGTACAGTCACTCAGTTCCACATGAGTGAGCCTGTACAAGGGAAGGGAAGGACAGGGCGGTGGTGGTAGAGGGGGAAGTTGGGGGGTGGGGGTTCATTACACTTGAGCGCTAGCTGGACGGAGGCCGTTTTGAGAGGCTTGTCAGCAAAGCGATATATATATATTTCCTCTGAAAGTGTGCCAAAAAGCTCAAGAAACCATAAGATCATTGTTCTAGCTCATACTAGATTGGGCCAGCATGAAAAGCTGCGAGGGGGCTCTGGGTTCAACTTTGGGGTGGAGTGCGCTGGCTGTACAGAGGACTGTGGCTTGCTGTTTGTTTTCCTTCTGTTTCACCTCACACAAAAGGAATATACATATACTGAGGCGCACCATCAACTTTACATGGCTTTTGTTCTCATTGCTTACTGCTGTTGTTTTTTTATTTTCTCAATAAATTATTTGTTGGCTTTTTGCTTTTGTATGTTGAATATTTTAGGAGCCACACATCTGTGCTCTCTGTATTCTTAGGTTTTAAGAGAATAGCTCTCAGAAGTGGCTTTGTTTTTCAGTATAAGCAAGGCAAGCAGGGGCCTGCCACTAATGTAAAAACTAGTGAAGCACTTGAAGAACAAGGTAAAATTTTTACCTCAGCAAGATCTCTCCTGTTGGTACTGTCTGGAAAAACAGCGCAGCATTATCCTCTGGGTTTTTATATTATATGTATATACATATGTAGCCCAGCCTTAAGGTTTAAAATTAGCCATATTTTGATATTTTTCCCTTTCTAAAAGTGGTGATTTTTGGTCATTATATCAGGCAAGTGTGCATTCAGGAAATAGCTTAATTTTGTTTTCAAAAGAACCAAAAAGTGGACGCTAATAACACTCTTGGACCATTTGAATCTGATTTTAGAAACCACATAATACCTAAACTGCTAAAGTTATGAACAAAGATCCTGGACAGACAAAGAGAAAAGCCAACAGTGAAACAATCGTGGAGGTTTTTCAGTTCTCTCACCTCACTTGAGCATAGTTTATGGCTATTAAAAAAAAAAAACTAAACAATAAAACTATTTTGCTGTTAGCTTCCTTTATGCAACGGCTCTATCACTAGAAACCAATGCAGTAGCGATAAAACACAACTGAACTAAATAAATCAGGCCTAGAGTGGCTTAATGAAACTGCACCTCAGTAACCAGTATTCAGTACTGTATATGCTTACACGTGCCCAAATCGTTCATTGCAGGTGTAGGGATGTTCCTCGTTAGTCGACTAAAACAAATTTGACTAACTGACTAGTCTCAAATAAAGACTCAGATATCAAGTTAAAGCTGAGAACCATTTAATGCCAAAAACTCTCTAAACAAAGGCATTTGATACGTTTTATCGTCCTTAGTTGGTGTAACTTTGACATCGAAAATCGTTCGGAATTACTGCTGCCGCACGTGGAACCATTTGAAGTTGCCATTTCAGCTATGATAATGACAAAGGAAATGGAGCACCCTCATAAAAGGAAATGAGCAGATAACCTCATCGTCTTGAAAAAAGCTGCTCTTATACAGGATATGAGGTTTAATGTAGACAAACTCTCAATTTAGTCTAATTACTACCCTTACAGGAAAAAATACAGGAAATTCCTTAAAACAGAAAGGCTGTGAAATATCTACTAGCTCCTCCTCTGCTTCTAATTCTTACCCCTTTTTTCTTCTTCTGTTTCATTTAGTTCAGTTTAAGGTGGAGTAAAGTATTTAAAATTGAAATTTAATATTTACAGAACTCTTGTAAGTGCTTTTTGGGTGGATAGCCTTGTGTAATCTTTTTTTAAGTTCAGGAGCTAGAATTACAGAATAGTCTCAGCTTAATGCTTCAGTCTTATAAACCTGGCCATTTTGAACCATCTGTTCCATTCATGACGAATGCCTGACAAACTCCTGAGTCATGGTGAAATCCACACAAATTGCTTCTTCCTTTTCCCCCTCCATAGCTTTCCGTGTCACGGAGACGAAGCAGAGCCACATGCAAAGCCCCCTCTATGGGAGCTCAGCCGGGCCAGCCACCATGTTACAAACTCGTCACCTATGTCTGGCATCCTGACAAATATTTAAGGCACTCACTTACCCAAAGTATGCCCTGACACACATGTGGCAACAGCGCTGTGTATACTGAGCTTCTGCTCAAGCATAATTCAAAGCAAAGACCTAAAAAGCGAGGCTGATCCAGGCATTCATGATCCTTTGTGACATAATCAGGAAATTCCATTCATGCGCCTACATATCAACCATTTCACTTTCTTTAAATATTTATTTTACTTTCATACACCAACACTTAGACCCAGGGTAGATTTTCCCTACACTTCATTTTTTCGTGGATGCTGAGAAAGAGCACACAGATGAAGGTCTCTATCATCATCATCATCTTTTCTGACCCGAAAAACCACTGGTGTACAGAAATCGATAACATTCAGATCAATGCCATTTGGACTGCTTTCTACCACAAGATACTTTGGTAAGCTCCAAAGCAGCCAAAGAGTGCTATCAATTCCAGTGCAGCCTCAACATATTTATCACTAAGTAGCCCAGAAGGCATAGTGCTCACACCATATGGCCACATGGTCTGGTTACAATCTGTCCACGCTATCTGTCCAGTCAGCTGAACGCAAACTGCACTTCTGTCAGTGCTGGTAGGCTTTGTACAGCACCACAGCTATTGATCACAAATAGATACAGCTTTTGGAATTTGCATTAAAAATATTGTTTATGTTTTTTAGACTCCTATGTGATAACTTGGAAAGATCGAGTCCAGTCTTCTGTACAGCAAGCAGCACAAAGACCGAAACCAGTGAATTACTGTGGTAACAAAATCCACCAGCATTTTAACTTCACTTAATGACATTTCATAAATTTCTGGTTTCTAAGCTCTTTGATTCGGTATTTTTCTGATTTGAAAATATTTCTTGGCTCTGAGTGGTTGCCAGGCAACAAGATGAAGCTGCATCTCATTGAATCTCAGAAAATAATAAAATCTAGACACTCTATCACATCCTGTTGAAACTGATTCAAGAGGAGTACAACATTCATTAGAATTAAACATTAGAACAATATAAACTTTGTATTTGTAATGTATTGTTATAATTTTATTACATTATTAAAGCACAAGGTTCAGTTAGCAGTTCACAAAAATAGCTGGTAGAAACGTCGTCAAAAGAGCTACTTTTACTTTCTTCCTCTGAGTACATTTCTGTACATTTTTTAAATTTTTACTTGAGGACAGAAGTTGAATCAGTTCTTGAACTTTGACCAGAGTATTTTTAACACAAGTATCTGTACTTCTACTTAAGTACAGAATGTCTGTACTTTTGCCACCTCTGGGATTCTGCATTATTTTAGGATGAACTTGAGATCGTGTTAAGAATTTCTGCAGATGACTGGATGCTGAACTTTGACCTTTTTACCTGAAGTATTTATGTCCTAATGAAGTGACGTTGGTGTAAAACAAATATTTTCTAGTTGCATCACTACTCTCTTTCTCTGTCACACGCACTGAAACACTTTCCATCCCTTCATATGTTGTTATGATGAAACTAATGTAATCTGTATCTTGTAATATGTAACTTAATCATCACAAATGACTCATTGGATGAGTTCCAAGCAGTTTAATCCCCTCACAGGAGACTTAGCAGTATGGGAGAGCTATACCGTTAAGTATGATGCTTCTACAAAGTGTCTTTTTTATGAGACGGAGACTTCTAACCACTAAGAAGTGATTCGTTTGTCCTTATCATTTAAAACGATGATGCTGGACGTTGTTCTAACATTGTTAAACTGCCCAGTGTGTAATGAATAACCTCATTTTTAAAGCTGAAAACGTCAAGGTCCTGGTCTTGCCCACTGGCTGACCCACACTGCTGTGCCGGGCTGTTTAAAACTCACTTTGCAGTGCCTCCAAGTGGATGCCACTAACTCCCATGAAATCCTCTGATATTTAGCATCACTACTAAACTGACTAGAACAACCCCAAAGAATTAACATTCACTTGATGTTTTAAACAACAAATTACAGTACAGCCCAGGATTACTAATAAAGTCCAGCATTTCTATAGTGTTTAAGGCTTCTATCTACAGCCATTTATAAATAGTGGTAATGTTCTGTTTTGGGACCATATGCATATCTGGAAAGGTATGATGATGCTGGGAGTGCTTCCCTACTCATGCTTCCAAACATGGAAACCTTGAGGTAGAGAGAGCAGCAGCAATGTTCCTGTTAAAATGGAGTTTTCCCTTCCCACTGTTGCCAAGTGCTCACTTATATTGATTGTATAATTGTTGGTGTTTCTCTGTATTAATGTAGGGTCTTCTTACCTTACAAAATAAAGTGCTTCAGGGCAACTGCTGTTGTGATACAAATAAAATTGAATTGAATTGAATCAGCTGAGCAATTAACTCACATGGGCAGGCACTGAAATCAGATGGTTATTATTGATTGCTTTTGATTGTGGTCTGAGCTTTACTTTCATGGCTAGCCAAACTAATCCCATGTTAGATGCCGCATGCTTTTATTTAGACACCACATGTCTGGCAGGTTCTCTCAGATCCCCATTCAACCTCCACAGAAACATCATGCAGGCCTGATATTAGCCTGGAGGTGGTGGCTGAAGGTGTAGAAACCTCCTTGTAATTACAGACTAACAGATGTGAGAAAAGGAAATGAGCTTTAAGCCCAACTGCTCCTGTGTAGCAAAGGGAGTTCTTGCTGTAATAACACGTGCCGGTATACTAGTCTTAATTACAGCATTGTTACCTAGCACAGATGAATGCTCCATACATGCAGTCCGTCATCCTGTCACCTTATTCTCATGTTCCAAGCAATAACAGAAACTGGGGAACTTCCAAAAGCTCTTTACTCAAAACAGCCAAACATCATATTTCATCCCCGGTACAGCTTGTACTGAGAGGCACAAGGTCATGTTCAACATTTCTGGAAGCTTTAGTTAGAGAATTGGGAAACCCCAACTCAACACAAGATAACACACATTTATACTCTCACACAAAGAGGTTAGGATCTCAGCAGAGCTCCCTAACTATCTAATGTTATTTTTGTGGCATACATCATCAGATGAGCTGAAATCTTTTTTAATTCACTCGGAGAATAACATTTACAGCAAACAGATAAAAAAACCAAACAGATTTCTTTAAAGCCATTTGGTTTATCCTGTGACATCTGAAGTCTCTCTGCTTCATTTTCTTTCAATACAAAAACTATGCCGAGTCCAAAGACACGTAAACACTTGTCTACAGCCCCACCACATTCAAAATTTAGGGTTGATTTTAAGATTTTAGTTATCTATCATTGTTATTTCAACTGTTGCTCTTATATTATATCATTTATTGAACTGAAAGCTGAGAGAACTGAAGGGACCACATTGGGACACTGTTAAGCTACTGTACATGCAAGTTTTGTGCACAGTTGATAGTAGATGTGGTTTTGAATGAACTGTGATCAAACACCTGAGGTTGTTTGATGACGCTGCCTTGTAGCTATTTTTAGACAGTAATTGCCCTTTTGTTACAGCCTGGTAAACAAAAGATGAATCCAGAGCGATTATCTGGTTATGACTCTGAGCAGGAGCACAGCCTCCAGCTCTTTCCTTTCTGAGCGCAAGCGGCTCAGCCACATGTAGTTCACTGCCTCTTCCATGTCATTAATGAAACCCCTAATCACTTCACTAAGCTGACAGCATCCCAGTGTTTGATCGATACGGTCCCTTTTGAACTATTGATGTACTCCAGCAGAATCCAGTGAACACAGGAGCAGGAGAATAGCCATGGTGTTTCCTCCCTACACAGGCCATGTGAACAAAGAGAGATAATCAAACAGGAAGCCTGTCTTCTGCCATCCTTAGCTTTGGCAGCCAGTAAGGACTCATCTTGGAGATTATCCTGTTTATCTAAAACACCCTAAACAGCCGGTAATAATGTCTTGTCAAAATAAACAACCAATTAGCCTGCTATCACAACAGAGCCATAACTTCCAAAACTCAATACTCCACAACACGCAATTTTTTTCTCATGAATGTCTCCCTTGTCTAAACCTCCAGTTGAAAATAGGACCATGCTGACAAACAAAGCCAGAATTTTTACATTCCTTTTACCCACCGAGGCCATCAAGATTTTCATTTTGTTTTGTTGGCGAGCATGAGCTGCCTGGAGGCTGGTTCTCATGCTAGTCTTACTGACATTTGAAGCATGCACATGCTTTTTTGCCATTTTTGGAACATTATGTTTACCTTTTAAACCGAGCATCTTCAATGCTCAGGTACAGTGAGAATAAATGTGAGCAGGACAACAAGCCAAATCCTTCTATCTGTCAAGCTAAAGTGGATTTGTGTCTCAGAAGATGTTTGATGAATGCCTTCAACTAACAATATTGGCCAGCTTTCTGTCCTCCCCCTTTCTGCTCTGCTGATGAGCTGGGTGAGGTCAGCCGGCTCATCAGCAGTGGTCCGTTTTATCTCCAAGGAAAACAGGTGGTTGTGATTGTCAGTCGGTGCTCATGTGATGTAAGGCATTCTGTCTACATGTGTTTTCTATTTGGTATGTTGCATTTGCTAACGTGCAGTCAGGTTGAGGAGGGATGCACATATTTCTGGTTATGCTGCTGTTCAAAACACCACGACCACCACCCACTCGTGCACAGTTGTTTCAGGTCATTCCACACTAAGAGTCATGTGGCACTCCCCCATGGAGGGATTGCACAAATATCCCCTCGACTTACAGGAATGAATTGGGATTTTTTGTCAAGATTATTACACAACTTCCAGTTAGGCAACAAGCACAAAAATGCATAATTGCTTCCTGGAACCATGATGAATGTGCTGGTATTGCACCTCTCACTCAAGGGTGTGGAGCGACAGACTCTCGACTCGTACCAGGCAAATGCTGTGTAGCAAGGGACTCCTTTTGGTTTGTTTGCCCCGTTTTACTCTGCCATTAGTAAAATGTCAGACTGTATCAGACTTGTCCACAGGGGCCACAGCCATGCCATTCAGAGAGCGCTCCAAACATTTGCTCACAAGCTTTGGGTGGGGAGAGAAGCATCTGACAGCAAGCAGCTTGTACGGGAGCTACTATCAGCATTCATCTCAGGGTGCTGCCACAGTCAGAGTCCTGCCGTGACAACTGACAAATAAAGAGCCAAGACTTTTTTCTTTTCACAAAAATGTTTAAATAGCATAACGGGGTCCAATTACGTGTGGCTTAGCCCATGTTCAAAATTCTCAGAGTGACATAATGACATTTAACAACAATCTAGCCGTCTGCCGACTCATAAAAATGTCAGCTGTTCAGAAAGAGACTGCAATACTTCAAGAGTGAAGGATGGTTAAATGAGCCTCTAAAACCATCTGCATGATTTCAGTCTCTTTCCAGGTAACAACATTTACATGAATACAATGTTTGTGAGTGAATTACGAGGCTGTAGTTATGTAACTTAAAAATGCAACAATTACGTTTGGTGTGTGTTGCTCTGCACAAGTGTTTCTTATAAAAGTGAGCTTGTGATCTCAGAGTTTATATTGATACTAATCCACTTTGAGCATCTTCCAGTTCCACACATTTCTTGGCTGTGCTGCTGGCAGGAAGGTTCTGGCAGATGTCTAGCACTTTCTTTGGAATATTTTACGTGAAATGGTTCAGGTGGAGCCAGCAGTGGAAAACGTCAGTGCATTCCATTAGATCAGATTGGAAAGTCTGCTGTAAGCATGTGTACTTAAAATAATGATGCCCCTCATCTTTCCCTCTGATGTCAGATGATTGGGCTGATATGTGCAGCCGTGTTCAGCCCGAGCTGGGTTTAGCGTTCGCTTGGCTGACTAGGGCTGTGTGGTCATTAGGATGATAGCTACCCAAAGAATGCCACGAACAGAAAATAACAAGCACATCTCACAGAGACAGATAATAACACTGAGCGTGACCAACAGCAAAAGCAGAGCTAGTGACACTCATTTCTCACTGAGTTCTGCTCAATTTTAAAACTTCAAAAAATAAATTGGGAGCAGAGCTTTTTCAACATACAAGAAGCATTCTAATTACAGTCGGTACCTATTAGGAATCAAACCCTTTCAGTACCAATTAGTAATTCATAAGATGGCTTGTGGCCAGATTGTCTAGCCAGATTCATTCCTTTTCTAAAGACAGTGGCGATGCAGGCTGGGAGCCACTGAGACCACATGGCTAAGCCCCGTCCAGGCAAGACAAAAGAAATTCTTCAATCTTTACCGGCTCACTGTCCTCCCCTGAAAATGTCAGTTGTGCTGCCTTGTCACAGAGTTTTCACAAGGGATCATTCATTAAGAGTACTGACTTTGAAATATATTGTAAATAAATAAGTAATCCAGCACACAGCCTGGAGGTATGTGCTGAGAGCACGGCAACAGATTTCACTGCTGCTCCTAATTAAAGCAAAGAGAATAAGCCCAGTCACACACGTGCGATATCACAGGAAAGGTTCTTATTTCTGTACCCTTTGATCAATATGTCTGTTCACATCTAAGGGGAAAAACCAGCAACCCATTTCATGTCACGAGATTCTTACCAAGCTCTCAGGCATTCACACGAAAACAAGGTTTCCTGAATCATTTACACATCAAATTAAGTACATTTTGTTGCATTTCTTCACCAAGCTAATAAATAAAATAAATAAAAATGAGATTAAGGAAGGAATTAATGCCTACGACAAGACAGATACATATCGGAGATGCAGTCAGTTTTCTATAAAAATCCATCTAAATTTAAATTGTATTTTTATGTTGGGATGGTGAGAAAGAATTTTTTTTTAAGTAACTGCAGCAACAAATATTTTGTTTCCTCACTGTAACACCATGAAACCAGTGGAGCAAATACATTTCCTGTTATTACTATACCGATTTTATTATTATATTAATTATAGCCTAGTCACCTAGTGACATCATTTGAAATAGCTAGCTAGCTATAACAAGGTCACAGAAACTAATTTCAACATTTGTTGGTAAAGCACCAGCTTGTAGAAAGAAAACAACAGGACGCAAGTTGATTCAGGAAAGCATCCTGATGTCAGCCGCCACGTCGTTATCTGCTTTGCTGTCTACTTGTTCCACCTCAGAGAAGAAGGCCCTCAGGAGCCTGACACGCCTTATTATTACTTATTATTACTCCTTATTACTCCTTCACACAACAGATATGGGCGGGTCAATCTAGATATCGATAGTATCGATACCAACGCTGGTATTGTCATTAGATCAACGCTTTGTCTCTATCCTCCAAGTTCAGCATGTAGCCCACTGAATTGTGTTAAATTAATTTTTAGTAAATATAATATGAACAAACATGCACTATAAAAAATATAGTGCATGTTTTATTTATATCCTGTAGCACATTTAAAGAACAGAAGTTGAGCCAAAGTGATTTATAAACAGGCACATTTACACTGCAAAGAACCCCAATTTCAAAATACATGAATAGCTGAAAGTTGTGTTTTGTTGTGTGAACTAATTATTGTGGAAATTAAAAATCAGTGATTTAGTGGTCGATCATGATTCATCTTATAAATCATTACACACTGCTCTTCCCTTCGTAAGCTGCCTTTATAAGTTAAAAGCACTGGTACCAGTATTGGTACTGGCAATACTGGCCCTGTATTTATTTGGTATTACACACCAAATAAATGCCAGTGCAAGGATACTTCCACTGGCAGTGGGTTTAACATGTTATCTGCATCCGAGGAGCCGTTTCAGCCATCAAACTTTTTCCCACAGTAACTTTCAATCAAACTGAACCTCAGAGACTGGTCTACCATTTTCTAGCTTCATAATGACTTTGCTCATTGGTGTGTGAACCTTTTCACAGAGCAGAGTATTTATTATTGTCTTTTCAGGATGTTTAAAATGTGTTTTTCTGGCTGTGTGGAACAGACTGCTGGATCTGTTCATCTTTGTTTTGGTTTATTCTTGTCTGCTTTGTGCTTTGGGGTCTGCTCGTTGGAAGACAACTCTGTGTTTAATTAAATTTCCAGTTGCATTAGATGAGTGAAATATTTACTGAAAATCAGACTCAGACTAAAAAAACAAAAACACCAACACGCAAGCGTAAAACACCTTCCGTCTACAGCAGCACCCTGAACTTCAAGGCCCTTCCCCACGGCTCTGAGCAAATAATAAATGTTAAATTTATGTAAAATCATATGAATGAATATGACTTATTTGTCTTATGACAAATATGGTTGAACCGTGTGAGGAACGTGTAAAGGAACTAGGAGCTCGCGCATGAATATTTAAACAAACCGCTCCGCTCTTACAGGTGTCTGTTTTTCTGTTCTAGGTATCGGACTGATAAAGTTATGAGGACTTTCAGGTGGACACGGTAAAAAGAATTAATTTTATTTCGGTTTTGTCGGTTCACCAGCCGTGTCGCGGTTTGAAAGCGTTGGAGTGGAGGAGAAGGATGATGAGGAGGGGGGTGGAGGACGCTTTGCTGGTCTGCCTGGCTCCTCCCGCGGTCAGCCTGCTTTTATTCCGCTGTAGGAAAAATCCGTTATCTCGCGTCAGTACTTCCAACATCATCACCGCAGCTTCAAACCTGCGTTAAATAGTTAACGGCACGAGCTACGAAACCGCCTTAATTCATGTTTAATTTCCCAACGAAAAGTTTGTCTTCATGCTGTAGAGAAACTTTTTCAGAGCCAGGACACGCGCACACAGAAAACGTGTCGGCTTAGCGACTCCAAATGTGCCGCTAAACTGAAGATCTGAACGTTCAGCTCAGACAGCCCTGCTTTCCTGCTGTGTAGTTACATGTAGATATCTGTCACTCCTCTTAACGGCGGCATTATTCCAATAAAATCAATACTTGAGAGTAGTCTGAGCGATGTTTTTCAGTAACAATGGACGCTTCAAACAATCACTCCAGCCGTGCATTTGCCAGACTCGCGTTGACATTAAGTTAAAAATGGCGACTATTTTGGTCACTTCATTAACTATATTTACTTCACGTCGAAGAGACCGAACTCGCTGTCAGTCTGGTTTAAGTTTAACGTTAGTTGAGTCTACACGGTTACTTCTGAGGCACTCTCTTTTCCACTTACTGTTGGTGTAAAAGAAAAATCGACCAAACAGATGTAGTAGTGGATGGCATTTGGCGGCCACCTTCCTCGAGCGGATAAAAGACAAAGTAGTAGTCGGTTAAAATAATTTTTTGCACTTACACTGAGTTGAGAGGAGAGTCAAGAGCCAAGACAGACGTGTTTTCGCCATCTTGGAGTCGATGCAATGCTCTATTTGGCTGTCTGTACATGCGCAAAGTAGACTGAAGAGCCTTGCTGGGGATGGAGAGAGGGAGAGAGACATGGAGATAAACCGGAGAGAGAAAGAGAGCGAGAGAGCGCGCCAGGGAGGAGGAGGAGGGAGGGAGGGAGGGGGGTTCTATTATATTAGGTTTCCATAGCTACCGAAAGCATCACTCACACAGACTAGAATTTATAGTTGACACAATGTGGGAGGCCCTCACTACTGGGGCCATATGCTGTAGTTATAGTAACTTATCTGCAGCTGCAGATAAATAGGGTACCTCTGCCTTCTGTATACTGTATTGTTGTGTACAGCATTTTAACTAAGAAAATAAAAATATCAGGAGTTTCCTTGACTACATTAAAAATTTGGTAATATGAGTACAAGAAACACACATTGACAGATAATAAAGGCCAGCAATAAAACATGAATCTGTAAATACTCTTTCAGTTCTAGAGGAATCTATCATGTGTGAAATGCTGAGCTTAACACTCTGTTACTGTGGCCAATAGTATATGGCCGGCTTTAATTAAATATTAACTTTACCTGGCCAGTCCTGCTCATACCTGCTTGCAACTGTCATCCCATTGGCAGCTTCCATATCACCTTGTTCACATGAAAGAGCAACCCCAGTCTTGTATGTCATGTCTGTGATGACAAGTGGTGCAGCCTGAAAAATGCTATACGAACTGTTCCGGTTCGTTCAAACTGTTTCACAACAGCAAAAATAATCTCATATACTTTAAGCTGCTTTTGTCTTTGACAGGATCAACCAACATTTGCCAGTGATAGATCTCATAAAAGCCTCGTTTAAAATAAGCACAGTGCTCACTGTGTACATCATTACTGCAGCAATTATATCTAAATATAGAAGTATGTCTAATAATGCTAGAATGCATTTGAATTGTATTACATAACATCAAAATCTGTAATTCAGGCAATATTGTGGTATGAATCAGGTGTAGCTTGTTTCAACCGCACGCTTGTGTTCAGGCTCTGCTCTCTAGGTTTGTATTTGGAATCAGTGATGATGTAGCATTAAAACTCGATTATCAAAAAAGGGGCAATCAAAGCTTCTCAACGTTCCATAAGCTGTGTTTGTAGACTAAGGGAAACACCAAATAATATGTACAAACCCTCCTAACACCAAGATTACAAAGTACCAATAAGATATAAATATGACTCTATAATGTGTATATAAATACTTCGATTTAATGTGCATCTTCAATAACGTTTGGGAACTTCAATCATTATGTATGAGATGAAAATCTAAAATCTTGCCTTTCCTACATTTTAACATAAAAAAAAATAAAAGTAAAAATCAGAAATTATGCTCATCTTGTTGTTGACAAGATGACATAGAGCTTATCTCTTTTGTTCCAGGTTTTGTTTTTATTATTTATTTAGTTTGAAAACTCAATCTTCTCAGAGTCATCCTGCAAATATCCAATGTGATATCATTTGGCTATTTGTCCCCACTTTTTCCTTTAGTCAACATAAACTTCCCTTTTCAGTTGGTCATAGAGCCTCAGGGTGCTGGACTTCAGTTGGACTTCCCGTTTGGCAACACTCAGCTAGTTTTAGCTTTCCTGTATATGTGCTATTCTGGCTTCTTGTAGCTCCACCTGCAAGCATTCCTTATCCAGTCCAAATGACTGGACAATGAGCTCACCTCCTCTCCTTAGCTCATACTGGGTGGCTGTAGTTCAGGTGGCAGAGCAGGTCAGCCACTAATCAGAAGGTCGGTGGTTTAATCCCAGGCTGCCTCCTGCCTGCATGCCAAATATCTTTGGGCAAGATACTAACCCCATGTTTGCCTACTGGTGGTGGCCAGAGGGCCCAGTGGTGCCAGTGTCCGGCAGCCTCGCCTCTGTCAGTGTGCCCCAGGGCAGCTGTGGCTACAATGTAGCTGCCATCACCAGTGGGTGAATGACTGAATGTAGTGTAAAGCGCTTTGGGGTCCTTAAGAACTAAGTAAAGCGCTATACAAATGCAGGCCATTTACTTATCCAGTTCAAATGACATCCTGAGGTTAGGTGGATCAGTTGTGAATATTTTATTTAGTCTCAGCCTACAGTTTGATGTCCGCCTTGTACAGGAGGTTGCTGATGACCACTTCACTCCTGAATTCATATCAACTCTTGGTAGTGAATGGACTTGGGGGGTTAATGTATATGCGGAACAGCAGCAGGGACAATACGTCACCTTGGTATAGCACACAATTGATGGTGAATTGTGTGTTGCCTTCCACAGTCCCAGTAAGTCCCTGATGAATGTTATTAGCACACCAGTATCCACATGTGGGGCATTGAGTTTCAAGTTTTTCTCTTGTAGTCAATGCCAGTGGTGCACAGGTTGGTCTGCCTGGCCTTGGAGTCTATCAACCTGCTCTGTCAACCAAGAGCTGTTGCTTTGGCCCTCTGGTATTATTTCCAATGTCTTTCTGAGCTGTACCCATGTATTAGGTAACATGCCCATGCACATATTCAGTTTAGTTGCTGTGATGCCTGAGAGGAGTTTCCATATTGTGGCGAGGCAGGTAATCAGCTAGTAGTTTGATGATATTGTACCCTTGCAGGGATTCTTAATGATCAAGATTGTCCTGCATTGTCAGGCAATCATGGTGTGCTGTTACTTTCTCCAGTCAGGTCCTTGTGCTGTGCAGCTCTCGACTCCGAAGACTCATTGAGATATTGACTGGCTCTTGGTCTGGGAAGTTGCTGTGGTCTACACTTAGGGCCATCAGCCACTTTGCATTTCTATCTTATATTTTATTCTTTTTATTTTATTATTTGCTTCCGTGTTATATACCTTGAGCCTAATGACCACAGCTGTGAGCCTTTGCTTGGCAATTTCTAAAGCCTCACTTATGAATATCTTGTTGTACCTCTTTTTCATTAAGCTCACCTTCTGCACCGTAGTTAACCAAATAATATCCTTCCAAGCTTCCCTGGTTTTTGATTCCAGCCTTCTTCTCCATAGGGGGTTTACTTTACTCGGATCTTTGATCATACCCAAATTATTCTAAGATTAGTTTGGCAGTAGCATATGTGAGTAGTTTCACTGATACCGGTAGACGTGTATTGGGCTCAGAGCAGTGTTCACATCTGCAAGCATCTCCTCTGGCCACAATCTTCATCCTTAGCTCAGCATCTGTCATCGCGTGTGGCTGGGCATCATTTAGTCCAGTTGCACTTTCCAGCTTCAATATTAGCTGTCATCTATTGATGTTATTGTACAGAGCTACTTCTTCCAGGTCACTGTGGACGTTAGTTTTCTACCCATCCATAGTTCCCACATACGTTGCACACCACCCCTGTTCCCACCACACTGTTCCCTGTTTTCTGTCTAGTCTCCTAATTGTTCTACAAAAAAAGGTATAACATAATATGTCTAAGAGTTTTCACGTACATTGTGCCCATTGTGCCCTGCTGTTATTACAACACTAATATTTACAAACTCATAACCTACCCACAGTATGGAGTCATTAGGATTCTAAAAAACACCTGCATGTCTATTGTTATATAAAAGAGTGCTTGATAAACACAGTCTTCCTCCCACTGTCTGTGACTTCAGCAGCATCTGTCACGGAGCACAGAGATTTATAAGTCACATTGAACGTCTTGTCATTGTTCCTTGTAAACTTTTTCAACACTTCGTCTGTAAAGCTCGCTCTGCTTTCCAAGCTGCTGTGTGTCTTGAAAACCTGGTGGAAAATAACTGTGTTTGAAACTGTGTGATTTTTTTCTTCTTTGTCTCATTGAGGCAAACAGAATTAGACCAAAGGGCTTGAATGTACTGTGCTCCCACAGCCCATAGGGAAATGATGTAGAGCTGAAAAAGCTAGTTTCTCTATTTGAGTTTAAAATTATTATGGAAGCTGTCAAGGCAGATCCAATGAGAATTCCTTGTTTAGCTTAAACCTATTTCAACCTTCTTCCTGTTCCTGCTGATGTGTTGGTGCACTGTTGCCCTTCAGCTGATTGCTTAATGACCTTTGGTCACATATAGGTAGAAGCTAAGTACCTTTCACCTATATATGTGACTTCAGCTGTGCTTTTGCTTGTAAATGTTAAATTCATTTTTCTTCATGACTAAATAAACCCGAGAAAGGGTCATTTATATTTCAGTCACACACTGAAACAGAAACAAAGACCCAAAACACCAAAACATGTCTTCAATTAAATTGTCTGTTTGGATGCCCATTTGTGACTCTCACTCTGCTGTAGAATAGGGATTTGTTCATCAAAGCTCCTGCATAGCCAATATGACTCCTAGTATACAATCATTCATGGATCAGCCAGATGGTAATGTCTAATGGCATTCCAATGGACCTGAAATTCCACTCTTAGTCTTTCATTGCTGTCATGCCAGTTTAATCCTGGACTATACAAACAAGGCATGTCAGTGCTTTCAATGTACTACAGCACAATGAAGCCTACATAAAATGAATTTGTCTTTAGAGTACTGGTGGAAAAATATTTTCATATTGCAGTGTGGTTGAATCAGATGTTTTTTTACCCTTACATATAAGTTCCCTATTAACTCAAATCGAGAACCATGGCTCCATGTTTATTGTTGGAAAGATGGGTCAAAGCCAAGAGACTGTGTAGCTATTCAGCCAGCCTGCTATCACTGCTGCCAGACACAGACATGACTACCATCAGGTCATGCAGGCGGAGAGCTGAGCATGGCCTTTGAAAGAAATTTTGATACAGATACCTTTTTTATACAGGTGTCAAAAATTTGATAAGCTCACATCAAAGAAATTAAAGTTCTCACCTGCCATCCTAAATATTTAATAGAAGCTTCACTATCCAGTGCTGCAGTAAAATACCACCAAAACCTCTGCTTTTATAGATGTGGTCACACCTACTGATGATTGATTAATTGAATGGATTATCAGCATCTGGCTACTTACCCTCTTACTATGGAAGCAGTAAGGGTGTACTCGGGGGTTAAAGTCTGCCAGTTGAGCCCTCCACTGAAAATTTGCTGTCTCTTCATTTAATGGACAGTGTATACGCTGTCATTTTCTACTGGAGTTCTTTTTCATCAGTCTTCCTTCTGTTGCTGTCACCCTGCCATCCCCCTTTGTAAACTTCTGCATTTTCCATTTCCACCTTCCACCCAGTTAAACCAGTATATTAGTAGACAGCAGTGGAGCTTCTTCAGCTTCTGTTTAATTCTTTTAAGCCACCACCAGCACTGGATTTTCACCACTGGAATATTTTCTGTCATGCCCATCAGACATACATTTATTTTGTGCCTATAGAAAACTTCAACTATCATGTCATTCAACTATCACACAGGCCACCGTGTGCTAACTAACATAGTGAGGTTAACTGTTGCTACAGTTTGGTCAAATAAAATCTTCTTCAGGGTATTTAATGTACATTTATCCACCAGGGTCTTCTTTTTTGCAATCTGCTGGACAACTATAAGTTTAATTTTCTCTTTGACTGAGACCTGGCAGCAACCCGATGGTTTTGCACAGCTTAATCAGGTTTTGTGACATCTGTCCCCTGCACTCATGATGAGAGGTGGACAGTATTGTCTTATTGTGTTGGGTGCTTTTATATATCTATATCTATATATATCTATATATATAGATATATATATATATATGTGATCTAGCTTATTTTTTTTCTCTGGTGTCATTCTTCAATTTTGTACAGCATCTGACCTTTCGATATCTGACCATAAGCTGGGGTCAAAAAATGTCAGTTTAATATTATCTACATCAAACTCTTTTGACTCTATTTCATGCAGCATTAAGAAAACTGATATTATTATTATCTTTTCCAATGACAGCCTGCCTAATAGACACAATTTATCTACTTCTGATGAATGGGTATCCTTCTGTAACAGCAGACTTCAGTGTCTTCCTTTGAAAACTTTGATTATTTCTTTTTCTGTCATTTTCTTTCATCCACCCCACTCTCTATTTCACCCCATAATTACATCAGCTAAAGTTAAAGGCTGCTGCTTGGAACACCTTATTACTAACGCTGGTCTTGTAGTTCATAAATAAATGTGTTATGAACACAAGTGCCTTGATAAGAACACTCTATTTACAGCTAAATCTGAATATTATTTAACACTAATTACTGGTGAAGGAACAGCTAAGACTCTTTTGTCTACTGTAAACAACATCTACTGACCATCTACTGACCACTCAAGAAGGCTCTTCTAGGTCAGTCCAAATATATATACACCGTCTGATCCCATCTTCTTTTTTCTAGCTTGAATTCCTCACTGTTGAGGAAATATCTGGATTTGTTAAATCTACACCTTCTACCTCTCATCTTTATCCACTTCCCACTCATCTTGTTTGTCCCCTCCTTCCACTTTAATAGCTGACATTATACATTCTTCCCTAGTCTCTTATTCATTAAAAATCTTAAGAAACCTGGTGCAAATCCTTTCAACCTAAATAATGATCATCCAACTGCAAATTTACCTTTTTGATAAAGCCTCTCATGATATGCCTTTGACGAGATAAAATATGCTTGTTGACATCTCACAGGCCTGGTTCATATTGCAATCAATATGTACAATTAAATAATTTCAGATAATTTCAGCTTGCGTAGTTGTCAGTGGTGTTCCCCAGGGCTCTGTCATTTAGTATTTATCTCCTACCTGTGGGTCACATCTTAAGGAAAATTTGCACACATTTTAATGTTTATATGGTAAATGGTCTGTATTTGTATAGCGCTTTACTGGTCCCTAAGGACCCCAAAGCGCTTTACACAACCAGTCATCCACCCATTCACACACTGGCGATGGCAGCTACATTGTAGCCACAGCCACCCTGGGGCGCACTGACAGAGGTGAGGCTGCCGGACACTGGCACCACCGGGCCCTCTGACCACCACCAGTAGGCAACGGGTGAAGTGTCTTGCCCAAGGACACAACGACCGAGACTGTCAGAGCTGGGGCTCGAACCGGCAACATTCCGATTACAAGGCAAACGCCCAACTCTTGAGCCACGATCGCCCCACTGATGACATCCATCTCTATCTGTCTGCTAAACCTAAAGCCATTCTTACACCTTGTTCTGAAATGAAATCACACTGTCTGGTAATTTTCTGAAATTAAATAGTCACACAAGTTCTTTTAGTAGGAACTACAGCTGTTTTGGATAAATGTAAATGCACCTTAAATTTTGAAACAGAAGTCAAAATAAAATTTCTGTTGATTTTTCTTTGTGCCCAGACTGTGATCTGTTTTTCTACTCTGATATTCACTGCCCTTTTTGGATTTAACTAACTGACTTCAGAAAGATGTCATTTGAGCTGTAGAACTGACTTTAAAACCTTTGATGCTATAAAGCTGGTAAAAAAGGTAGAATTCAGTGAGTGAACTGAATCAGCATCAGCACCTTAAATATAAATTGATGCCCGCTGCCCTTAATACTATAAATGTTCTCACAAAAAGAAAATCCCCTTTGGAATCTGAACTAAACTGAATTAAAAACGGAACAAAACTGATGCCTCTGGTTGGTCTATAGTATAATTTGTCCCTGAGAGCATAGACAGATACAATGCTTCTGAATTATGCACAGACTGCATCAAACATTCTAGTTTGACATGGTAAGAAGTAGAACCAAGCACAACACACACACACACACACACACACACACACACACACACACACACACACACACACACACACACACACACACACACACACGTCTATACACAGTCCACTGCCTCTTTTGTTTTCATTGTGTTCCTTGTGTCTTTTGAATAATAGAGGTGGCTGGAGACTTCTTGAAGTCTCAGATTTACTTCTAGCACTCAGAACAACACTCCTTCTTTCTCCATTCACTCAAAACTCCAGCAGCTGGCACTAAACCTACATTGTGTTCACAAATCTTTTTTCCCCCCTTCTTTCTTACTCAGCCAATCTTACTTTTACCACACTTGTTGGGAATTGGATGGACAGGGTGAGCGAGACATGTCAGGCAGCGCATTAACCCCGGTTGAATAAAACAGCAATGAGGATATTGGCTTCTTAAAAAAATGTAATATTATGTTACCCTATTAATATTTTATACTAAGCATGTTATTTTTACTTTTGTGTTTTAGGCTTTTACAATTCTATTATTTGATTTTCACAAAGTCAAAAAGGAATTGGTTTTAAAGTTGAGAGAAATAAAGAGATAAAGTTTCTAAAACTAATCACATAACAGTCATGGTTATTCTTCCATCAAAATGACATCAGGGAATCACATAAGTGGTTTTAGTGTCTCTGCAATGATGACTGCACTGTAGCTAAAAGCAATATTACCTTTCAAAGTGAATCAATATCTTAACTTCTAAATAATCACTGCTGTTACCATTAGCCTCTAAGTTCAGGAAGAACACTTTTGAAGTCCACTGCAGGAGCAGGAAACTATCCCTGTTCAATCAGGTTAATGAGCAACTAAAGACTAAAACTATTATATACGGTTTCTGAATTTCAAACAACAACCAAAAAGTAGATTAAGAGAACTCAATTAAACAAATGGAAACACCAGCTTTTATTATAAATTCATTTATTGATCATTTATTGAGCAAAATGTTACAAATCTCTGAGTAAAAAGTAGCAGTAGCAGGATCTAGCAGGTGTTTTCAATCACTTCGGTGTGAGCATACAGTCTGTGGGTGTCGGTGTTCCCAGGGATTTACAGGGATAGTTCAGGACGTGAATCATGGCTGAAAGATTCCTGAGGTTTAGAAAATTGTTGCAAATGATGGGGCTGTAAAATGTTGTCATCTTTAAGGGGTTTGCACCTCACCTGTTCAAAGCCAGATTCACTGTATAAAGATGAAGTGGCAGGTCAACAAAGATGACTCCAGAAGAGTTAAGGATAGTCTGCAAATCTCTCAAACTGGCTAATGGTGACAGGATTAAAATATATTAAAAATAATTGCTGAAAGACTCACCGACTGTGTAATATTGATGTTTATTTTATTTTATTTTTGTGTGTAGTTTTTTTGTGATCTTCTGCCTGACTGGATCAGCCAAAGAAGAACTCTAAGCTTAGAAACCATTCTACCAAAGAAGAGCTTTTAAACAACAAAGATAAAGGTTCAAAAGAAAGTCATAGTTCTGACTCTAATCCAACAGAAATGTTGAGGAAAAATAAACTATTTTGGGAAAACCCCAGTAACATTCTGAAGCATATCCTGCCATGATATGTAACACTGCATAATTACTCTAATCAGTAACTAAAACAAGTGTAATGTAAGTATAACGGTTTGGTTTCATTTTCCTTTATTGGAATCATGTTATACTTGTGTAAAATCTGATGTTTTTGTTGACATTTGTACAGAAATACCTTTAGCTTGGTGAAGGTTTTCCAACTTTTTCCTGCAGCTTGAAGCTTATCCGTCTTACTGAGGTATGATTGTGTTACATCGCCATATTGGCTGAGTAAGACTGCTGATTGCTGGATTCATTCATCTCACTGCTTTTGGTAGAACTCAATTCATGAGCCATTACTTGTAAGCCATGGAAATAACTTGATTCCTGCATAAAACTTTCGTTATGTACAGTAACTACATGGTCTAATAGGAAGGTGTAAAATCCCAGAAGTGGCAACAAGCCAAATTATTTGGTGCCACAATTTATCCTGAACAGGTTGCTTTTAGAACCGATGACTTGGAAGCATGTGAAAAGTTTAAACTTCAGTGATCAAGGAACTGACCTCCCAGCCCATTGTTCATTCAGTGGGCTGGTTTCAGTCATTGTGCAAATGTAGTTTTTATGAGGTTGGGGAAACCTGCAGTCAGCTGAGACTGAAGAAGTCACCTGACGAAATGTTTCTCCCACTGAAAACGTCCAGATGAACAGAATCAATCTTTTGGGATTTACTTACCTGGATGATTGAGCATGTATCAAGACATAAACTTCAGTGATGCTCATGCATATAAACGTGAGCAGTAATAGACAAATTGTTTGCTTTTGGAAAAACTTCCTGCTGTGTGTTGTGACTCTGTGTGACCTTGAGATGCCCCAGTTGCCGTAAACACTACAAACAGTGACTCTGTGGTGTCCTCATTATAGCCAAAGCCAAACACGTGTACCAGCAGACTGCACACAAGCCTTCTGCTGCTCTCTCACCCCAGGCAAGCCATTTGTTTTTCCTCTCGCACTGGCATGCATCTAACATCTCCACTTGGAAATTCCCACAGTGATCAAAGGCAATATTGCAATATTGTGACTGGATTTACTCATTGGATGTACAGCTTTTCAAATACCAGATGGATGCTTTGGCGCTTTTGCAAGTAGATGAAACAAAATCCCCTCAGCTCGCTTTGCCAAAAGAGAGTCAACATTCACCAGCATTGCTGGTATTTGCAGCAAACACTTGTGTTTCACGAAGTGGAGTTCTTTTTGGGTCTTGGCAATGATAGTTTTGCATCATACTAAGCAAGAATGCACACAACTGTAATTGAAAAAAAAAATAGAACATTTAAATTTAGACAGAAGGACATCGGTGCATAGACTCGTGTTAATTTGGTTCATTAATTATCTGAACTTCTAGAGGGGTTTATTTAATATCTGTACAAACTTTGATTCCAATCTATTAAAATGTTAAAAAGGTTCAATGAATAAGAAAAATGAAAAAAAGTCAGTAGTCTCATCTTCTATGGACCATGAAAGCCAGATAGGTTATGATATACAAAATTGTCACATGGCCTTTTAGGAAGCATGGAAACAGCCCTGGTATGCTGGGCTCATTAGCAGCATTGTAGCAGTGCAGTCAACTACCAAAATAGGGTTGCTGCTAAATGCTAGTAGAGGTCACAAGTGCGCCATTGTTCCATTCAATTCAATTTCAATTCAATTCAATTTTATTTATATAGCGCCAAATCACAACAAAAGTCGCCTCAAGGTGCTTCATAGATACAGAGAAAAACCCAACAATCATATGAGCCCCTATGAGCAAGCACTTTGGCGACAGTGGGAAGGAAAAACTCCCTTTTAACAGGAAGAAACCTCCAGCAGAACCAGGCTCAGGGAGGGGCGGGGCCATCTGCTGTTGGGGTGAGAGAAGGAAGACAGGATAAAGACATGCTGTGGAAGAGAGACATAGGTTAATAACAGATATGATTCAATGCAGAGAGGTCTATCAACACATAGTGAGTGAGAAAGGTGACTGGAAAGGAAAAACTCAATGGGAATCCCCCGGCAGCCTACGTCTATTGCAGCATAACTAAGGGAGGATTCAGGGTCACCTGGTCCAGCCCTAACTATATGCTTTAGCAAAAAGGAAAGTTTTAAGCCTAATCTTAAAAGTAGAGATAGTGTCTGTCTCCTGAATCCAAACTGGAAGCTGGTTCCACAGAAGAGGGGCCTGAAAACTGAAGGCTCTGCCTCCCATTCTACTTTTAAATACTCTAGGAACAACAAGTAGGCCTGCAGAGTGAGAGCGAAGTGCTCTAATAGGGTGATATGGTATTACAAGGTCATTAAGATAAGATGGGGCCTGATTATTTAAGACCTTGTATGTGAGGAGCAGGATTTTGAATTCAATTCTGGATTTAACAGGAAGCCAATGAAGGGAAGCCAATACAGGAGAAATATGCTCTCTCTTTCTAGTCCCTGTCAGTACTCTTGCTGCAGCATTTTGGATTAGCTGAAGGCTTTTCAGGGAGTTTTTAGGACATACTGATAATAATAAATTACAGTCGTCCAGCCTGGAAGTAATAAATGCATGAACTAGTTTTTCAGCGTCACTCTGAGACAGGATATTTCTAATTTTAGAGATGTTGCGCAAATGGAAGAAAGCAGTCTTACATATTTGTTTAATATGTGCATTGAAGGACATATCCTTGGTCAAAAATGACTCCAAGGTTCCTCACAGTGTTACTGGAGGCCAAGGTAATGCCATCCAGAGTAAGAATCTGGTTAGATACCATATTTCTAAGATTTTCAGGGCCGAGTACAATAACCTCAGTTTTATCTGAATTAAGAAGCAGAAAGTTAGCGGCCATCCAGGTCTTTATGTCTTTAAGACATTCCTGCAGTTTAACTAATTGGTGTGTGTTATCTGGCTTCATGGACAGATAGAGCTCGGTGTCATCTGCATAGCAGTGAAAATTTATGCTATGTCTTCTAATGATACTGCCTAAGGGGAGCATTAACCTTAGTGGGTGAAGAGGACTCTCCATTTACATGTACAAATTGGAGTCTATTGGATAGATATGATACAAACCAGCGCAGTACCTGTAATACCTACAGCATGTTCTAATCGCTCTAATAGGATATTATGGTCAACAGTATCGAACGCTGCACTAAGGTCTAGCAGGACAAGCACAGAGATGAGTCCACTGTCAGAGGCCATAAGAAGATCATTTGTAACCTTCACTAAAGCTGTTTCTGTGCTGTGATGAGCTCTGAAACCTGACTGAAACTCTTCAAATAAACCATTCCTCTGCAGATGATCTGTTAGCTGTTTGACAACTACTCTTTCAAGGATGTTTGATATGAAAGGAAGGTTGGAGATCGGCCTACAATTAGCTAAGACTGCTGGGTCTAGAGATGGCTTTTTGAGTAAAGGTTTAACTACAGCCACCTTGAAGGCCTGTGGTACATAGCCGATTATTAGAGATAGGTTGATCATATTTAAGATCGAAGAATTAATCAATGGCAGGACTTCTTTGAGCAGTTTTGTAGGAATGGGGTCTAAAAGACACGTTGATGGTTTGGAGGAAGTAATTATTGAAGTTAACTCAGAAAGATCAATTGGAGAAAAAGAGTCTAACTTAACATCAATGGTACTAAGAGTAGCTGTAGATAATATTACATCTGTGGGATGATTATTGGTAATTTTTTTCTCTAATGATAAAAATTTTATTTGAGAAGAAGTTCATGAAGTCATTACTAGTTAACATTAAAGGGATGGTTGGCTCAGTAGAGCTCTGACTTTTTGTCAGCCTGGCTACAGTGCTGAAGAGAAACCTGGGGTTGTTCTTATTTTCTTCAATCAGTGATGAATAGTAAGATGTTCTGGCTTTGCGGAGGGCTTTCTTATAAAGCAACAAACTATTTCTCCAGGCTAAATGATGATCCTCTAAATTTGTGACACGCCATTTCCTCTCCAGCTTACGAGTCATCTGCTTTAGGCTACGTGTTTGAGAATTATACCACAGAGTCAGGTACTTCTGATTAGAGACCTTAGTTTTCACCAAATCCTTCCTCCGCCTGCAATGATTGTAGTCAATGGTCACTCATCAAATAGCTTGACATTAAAGTTAATTTCAGTTAAGGACAAGCGGAAGAGAATGGATGGATGAAAGGATGGATGGATAAAGCACAACACACACACACACACACACACACACACACACACACACACACACACACACACACACACACACACACACACACACACACACACACCTCTGATTGTGCATCCACCTTGAAATTTAGAGGGTCTTGCATTTACTGCTTGTGGAAAAATATTTATCGTTTTGGTAGGACCAACAACTAGTCCTAGGGAGTACATTCATTTAGACTGTGCCTGTAGTATCCATGTTTGTCACAGTGTACAGCCCAATAATAACTCTGAAAGCCAGCATGCCAACTGGATTCTGTGTATGGCAAATTATGGCCATATTATGAAACATATGGTCAAAGACATGGAAAATGGGGCTTTTCAATGTATGGCAATACACCTGACTCTCATCTAAAATTTACACTGTGAACACATTTTTCTCTTATATGCTTTATACCAATCACCCATAGCAAAAAAAATGGATTATATAAAATACTTGGATCTGCTAAGTTTAGACATGAAGCTGGTCCAAAATTGGACAGAAAGATTTAGGATACCAAAATAATTTCCGATGCCTTTTTCAGCTATCTGCCATGGTCCCTTAGTCGATGAGGCACCATGCCACCGTGCTGCCCTCACAGCACAGTGGCATGGCATGGTGGTTGTCTGTCCCTGTGTGTTAGCCCTGTGACAGACTGGCGATCTGTCCAGGGTGTACCCCGCCTCTCGCCCTATGACAGCTGGGATAGGCTCCAGCATTTAAGAATTTAAATGTATGTATGTATGTATGTATGTATGTATGTATGTATGTATGGATGGATGGATGTATGGATGTATGGATGGATGGATGGATGGCATTTCAAAGTTTAAAAACCATTTGCTCACCATCTTTTCTCAATGTCTAGTCTTAGGCAAAAAAGTAGCCACAAATGAAAAACAATGCCAACACTAAAGACTGGATGTTCACATACTGAATGCTGCTTGGACAGCTTTCTTAAAATGTTTGAAAAAAAAAAAAATGGTTTATGTTATTTTTTAACTATTAGAACAAAATAATTTAAACAAATCTTTCTTATGAGAAGTCATGAACAGACCCTATTTACACAAGAAAGAGTCAAACTAGTGTCTGTTTGTTCTGAGGTCTATTTCTTACCCCGCTGAGGTAACTGACCTCCAAAGGATTATAACAGGATTTTTGCCCAATTATAACATCAGGGGACAGAGAGACAATGCTTTTGACAGTTCAAACTATATTTTTTTGTATTTCTAGACTTTCTAAATATAGGCAACATTTCCTGAACATAGATTAGGGACAACCTAATGTAGTAATAATACCTCTATCTACGTACGTTTAGATGTCATTGATCGGTTTTGGCACAAAACCACTTCAGTGCTGATAATGGAAAGGCAACAGAGTCAGCTGTTGAAGCTCTGTGGACTTTGCTGATTCAGCTCCCCACACAGTCAAAGATTCACCAACTGAGTAATTAACTCATATCTTAAGGGCTGACATGCTTTTTCACATAATGCACTGTCACTCCATTTCAGAGTCAGTGCATTAGTAAATCATTTAGTGTAGTATTCTATGTTCATACACAGAGTGAACAAGCTCACTGGCCTGGTTCCTTTTCTGTCTGCCTCGCTGGTCTGACTCTGAAAGCATCTTGGCATTTCTGAACCACACATTAATACATATGGACTTTTTCTGCCAGCTAGCATTTTTGTGAAAAATGAATCCTTGTGTCTATGTCTGAGGGAGTGAAGTTGTCAGTTATCCAGGTGTGTGTCTGCCAGATCTCAGTTTCACTTAATTTATGGCTACCCTTGTGGTTTCTTGCAGCTTTGTGTTGCAAACTGTACTAAGAAATTGATAGCTTCCCTCTTTTCTAACTTGTCTCTTTTTCCTACTTGTCTCATGATATTTTGAAGTAATTTCACTCAGGACAGGCATATAATGGCACAGAACCACGTGAGTGGCAGCAGAGAACAAGAGACGTGGAAACATTTACTCGATGGATAAAAGTTTGGTTTTACTAATCCTGCCTCGTAGTCAAATAATAACATGCCTGTGAAACTTTTTCTAAATGTATTGTGTCTATGGAGTGTAACTTGACCAGCATTACAAACTTGGCCAAAAAAGCTGTTAAAAAGACAGCAACAGACTAGTGTAGCTCTAGTCTCACTATTTAATGTGTGAATTTAAAACACAGAAATAGCTCAGGTCATTACTTTTAATGAGGAGATGTTAAGGTCTGGTTATGGTTTATCAGGCTCATGTGATGTGAGACTGGAAAAAACTTTTTTATTATTTGCACTATAGATATGATCAGTCAAAGGAGCTTGCAAAGAAAAGCGTCTGGACTTCTTTAAGTTTACTTGAAGACGTTTCACCTCTCATCCGAGAAGCTTCTTCAGTTCAGCTTCTCGGATGAGAGGTGAAACGTCTTCAAGTAAACTTAAAGAAGTCCAGACGCTTTTCTTTGCAAGCTCCTTTGACTACGATGACCTGGATGACTGAGAACCTTCACAGATATAGATATGATCATTTAATCACAACTGGATTGTGAACTTGGTGGAATTGTGTGGGTGGCTTTACTTTAAAAATATCCACAGCAAGCACTGTAAAACCTCCACGTAGAACTTAAAACAATAAAATAAAATGTACAACATATCTTATGTTTATTTCACCCTTTACCGAAGCTCTTTCTTGTGTGTGCAGTCTTTTTCCCTACTGGCCCCAGGTGTTTTATCTGGGTCACTGCATGCAGCTCAGCTTGTCTGTCTACATGGTGAAGACATTTTGTCTGACCAGTAAAATAGACGTGGATCCAGAGACCAAACAACTGTGTGCTGCAATGTTACATGTTTCCTAAAAGGTACACTTCTCTAGGCCAGTAAAATAGATCCTGCTCTGCCAATTCACAGATGTTTTTTCTAATTTCTCTTCTCTCCTCATAGACATGGAGACAGAAACGAAGACAAGGCTAATGCAATAAAAGTGCTGCATCTGCCCTGTCAGTTGTTTTGCTCATTACACTGCAGTGGCTGGCCAATTTGACACTGACGGAGGCTTTTGCTATTTTGAGGTCCTTATCAGAGTCATGGAGGGCAAAGCACTCTTAGCACTCAGGCGGACCTCCAGCCTCCATGAGGAGCTATGGGAGGCGGGCAATGTGCAATCAGAGGACCACGTGAGGGGGGGTGGGGTTGGCGAAGGATGGAGACAAGGGTATCTAGGCAGTGTATTTATATCCTACATGTCTCACATCTAACAAAGTGATAGACAGACAAACTGAAAGCTTCTGTCACACAAAATTCTCCATGGCAGCATCTCGCCCCATGCCCCTCTATCCCTCAAAGTAAAAACAGAAAAATAATCTGCGGCATACAGGGTACGCTTGGATTTCTTCGGGTTAATAATAGCGTTTCTCCAGTCTTAGTAATTCCAGCTCAGGCCCGTAAAGTCAGGCTTGGGGGAATCTAAAGCATGGGGCCAGCAAAATAAATAGAAAGTATAAAGCAAATTCAGACCAAAGAAGTCGTACACTTTTTCTCAGGGGGACACAATATGTCTCAACTAATCATTTCTTATGCTTTGCCACACATCTGTCACAGAAACATGAACTATAACACTGGTCTTCGCTTACTAGCTTAACTAATGTGCTTAGACATAGTCATACCACGACCACCACCTTGATCCTCGACAGGTAAGAAGGAAGTCAGAGCTAAAATTAGACCCGCAGATACACATATGTATTGTTTCAAGTTATTTTCCTGTTGGATGAAGAGAATATTTATAAATCAAATATTTATTGCAAAGTAAACATAAGTATGTATCGTTCTAATTCATCATCAAGGAATCATCCTTAGTAAATATCAATGAATATTTATAGGCTTTGTATAAGAACAAAGCCTATTTTTCTAGTGTTCTTAATAAGTGAATTTATTCTGATAGGCACACAGAAGGTGGAAAACATGCACCCTGGATCGTTCAGATTTTACTATTAGATAAAATGTGAGATCCGTAATTTGCCACAGAGCAGTGTTTACATGGATGTCAGTGCAGAGCTGCTCAACGCTTCAGAGCACACAGGCACTGATGCACAGTCAAATAAACAGGCAAGCGCATACAGAGAGAAGACCTCTGTTATTTGAAAAAAAAGGTTCCAGATGGCACTGTGGGAGGTGGTCAGTGAGGACAAGGCAGGTGAAGCCCCCTCAGTAAGCTTCCGTGAGATCATCCAGGCGTAAGTCATTACGGCAGAGGCGGAGGAGGAGTGAGCGTGTTGATGTGAGACCTAGCTGTCTGTTTGAGAAATACTAGGTGTTTAAATGGAAGTCCTGAAGCAGGTTTCATTTTCCCAAGAGACCTCAGTGCAAGCTACCATGATTATGTTATACTAGCAAAGCTATGAGTGAGGCTCGGAGGGTCGTCACACAGATAGTCTTGAATAATCAGACCCCATCTTATCTTAATAAAGTTTTAGTACTATATCACCCCAGTTGAGCACTTTGCTCTCAGAGCTCTGGTTAACTTGTGGTAAGGTAGAGTATTTAAAAGTAGAATAACAAGCAGAGCCTTTGGTTTCCAGGCCCCTCTTCTGTGGAATAAGGTCTCAGTTTGAATTCAGGAGACGGAGACATACACCCTCTCTACTTTTAAGATTAGGCTTAAGACTTTCATTTTTAATAAAGCTTATAGTTAGGGCTGGATCAGGTGACCCTGAGTCCACCTTAAATTACACTACAATAGATCCAGGCTGCTGGGCCTGAGTGTTTGTGACTTCTTCACTCATCTTTTCAATCACTATGTGTTTATTCACCACTTTACATTTAATAATTAGTTACTATTAATCTCTGGCTCTCTTCCACAGTGTGTCTTTGTCCTGGCTTCCCCTCCTCACCTCCAACCAGTCACGGTGGGTGGCCACCCTGCTCTGAGCCTGGTTCTTCCAGAGGGTTCTTCCTGTTAAAAGGGAGTTTTTCCTTCCCGCTCGCAAGGACATTTGTGCTCATAGGGGGTCATATGAGCCCACTGACTACTATAGGCTCTATACAGAAAAACTTATTTGAACTAAATTGAATTACTCTTTAAAATCACCATAGGAACCTATCACTGCACCTTGTACTGCATGCTTGCAAAATCATGAGCACGCTGCAACTGTTCATCACAGCGGAGTGCTGCTGTTGCTTTAACCTTAGGCTGGAATGGACAAAAACACTGAAAGGTGAAGCTCTGTAAATTTTATACTGTGCCCACAGTAACTGAGTCCGGCATCAGGTAAGGATGTGCTGCTTCTGCTCTTTATGGACTTCAGCAGTCCGCATTACACTGAGAACTGGTGAGAAACTGAACACTTGCACCTCTTGAAAAAATGAATTTCTTGACAGAAACCAGAGGCAGACGGAGTCCAGAAATAACATGTGCAGGTTGAAGTTTAACACATTCCTACATGTGACTGTTCCTATATACAAAGAACACAAAAAGGAGGCATGAATAAGGATGAGTCCATGATCTGTTTTAATGAACAAGTTTATATGTTCGCCTATGCAGATATTTCCTGTTGACTGAATTTATGATGGTGATGATACTAAATAAAAACAAATCACTTTTTTATTCTAGATTTTCTACACAGCCCTGGAGAGGGAGAGATGTGAATCAAAAGATCAGGTGAAAGATGCACATTGAGGTTCTGTAAAAAGAAATTGAGCTGTGACTAAGAGTTCTGACATTTTAGTCTAACTTGCTATAGTTTGTTGATGGCATATCTTCAGGAAAAGAAACATTTAATAGCAAATTTGTTCTTTTTGATTCTAGACAGTTATAAATCAGGCACAGAATTATAACCCAGACGTCTGAATTCATGGCAGAATAAACTGAAATATGACAAAAGGCTATTTCATTCTATAACTGGCCTGCACAAGTAATAAAATATAACAAAGTTGTGGAAAAGTGGGGTAAGGTTGCAGGATTATTCTTTAGGGCTGTTTCCATCATGACCACTGTATTACAAGAAGATCATTTCCACTTGCAGCAGCATGGATCTGTACCTTGTTCCCCATCCTTTCATGTGTAAATGCAAAGCTGCATGAGGAGAGAATAGTAGTGAGACCCAGGTACAGAACACAGCAGGCAGCAGAGTCACCTTATGACAGTAATTAAGTCAGATGCAGTTCGAAAGGAGGAGCTGTGGTAGAGCTGGGCTGCAAAGTTGTTTGCAGATGCACAGCGATTGTGGACAGACTAAAGTAGCTTCTGTCGACTGGCTGTGAGATCAGACGATGTGCCAGGATTCTGGCTGAGCTTGACTTTGTGGTTTTCTGGAACTAAAACTATAGTGAACAAATACTGCTAATTTATTTCATGTGGTGTACTGTGTCATAAGTCTACCTCTTAGGTAGTCATCAGAGGAATCGTGGCAACAATCAGCTGTGATATTAAGGTAACTAGTTGTCATAGATTCCTTTTAAATACAAAAGTCATTCAGTCACCTCTTTGCTGGTGTGAATAATGCAGCAGCTTTATCAGAGTGTTTTTATTAATTGCTTCACTGAGGTAATTTTCCTTTCTTGATCTGAACTGATCTTCAGCTACAAATGGTCACTATAATAACATTCAGTCCAGCTGAGGACTTCTCTTAGTCTTAGTCTTTAATGTGCATTTTCTCTACTGATTAGTCCAAAAACCAGTCCACTGCTGCAGTGAGCTGAGAAGCCTTTCTAAGCATAATTCAGCCTTTTGTTTCAGATAAATTATGTTGGTCTTCTGATCACTGCGGGGCCTACACATTTCTTCTCAGTAATAATGAACGTCACAGATCAGCTATCCCTCTCAGGACAGAAGACCTTTTGGTATTCAGGGGAAAGCTGTAAATTTCACCAAAGCTGTCCACATGACCCGTTCAATCTCAAGTCTTTTATTCTCTGTTGTGTTAAAAGAGATAACCAAAGCCCCTCTGTCAGGGATAAAAAAAAAAAAACCCTTACATGAGAAACTACTGAAGATATCTGTAAATATGGAAATAAGTGTAGCAAAGAGAAAGACAAGAGGCACTTATAAAACCTCTCAAGACTCTACAAATCCCTCAAACCAAATCATCCTTTTATTTCCGTCATCGTTTTTTGCATTTTAGAGAAAAACACCAGTGGGAGGAAAGGCCAAATCATGGAACAAAGTTATTTCAAGTCAGTTAATATTTCCTTTAGTCAGAGCTCTGGTTCTCTTAAAAAAGTGCAAATTGAGGTCATTCGCCAGTACTTTCTGTGTTAAGCTAATGGATATTAATAAGCTATAATCAATTTTATGTGAGAGCCTACTTACATATTCTCCCATGCAAGGAGGAATCATTCTGCAGAGTGTATGCTGAGGAGAAAATCACCATCAATAATGTGAGTCAAGCTTTTTCGTGCTTGTTGATATAGCTCGTCCAGCTTCATGAAGCTCACTGCTGTGAGGATGTAAAAGTGGCTGCAGAACTGTCGCTATGGATCTCAGACCTGGAGCTACAAGGTCACTGAGCCTGACAGATAGAAGAGTTTGAAGTACAGAAGCTGCTATTTTTTTTAACCAACTCTGACGATGAAGCCACTGTAGCATGACAGATCTCATGAATTAAACAGTGCTCTTATTAACCATGGTGAACCACAGGAGCTGGCTTTCTGCAGTCTGCTGCGATCCGCTTGGTGCCATCTTTCATTTCTTTTTTCTCTCCCTTTAAATGACTGTTTGAGCATACACATCAGGTGTGAGAAAGCCTCACCCAGCTGCACGGTATGAATTAGAGCCTCGGTGACAGAGGGTAGGGAGAGGCTTCGAGGGTATCTCCATCCACCAGGAGTGCAGTGCCGACAAAAAGCCAGATGCATCTCAATTCCAATTAGGTAATGGTAGCTGACAGCAGGCATGAGCGAGCCACACGTGGACTCTGAGCCATGGAGCAGAGAGCAGGATGGATCTTTACAAGCTGCATTTCATAAGCGCCTTGACCAAAGGTCTCTGTAGTGCACTTGCCTTCATCTGCCAATCAAAAATTAATACTGTCAAGGAGCGTCTGCAGGATTGATTGTGTATGATGAGGAGGAGAAAAGGAATGCAAGACTGAAGACAATGAACACGTGCAGCATTAATGAAATAGGAATGAAAAAGGAAATGACTTGCCAGACTGAGGATTCTTTCTCATCTTGTATTCAATAACCAAAGAAAACATCCGAAAAGTTCTTTTCAGGTCTTGAGGATTAATCAGGTTGCAGTACAGTGCCTTCAATTTATAAAGGTGTCTAAACAACATGAGCCAAAACAGGCTGTTATATGCTTAAATTGTAGCGTTTGACAGATAAAATGTCAGTCATGCAGCACACCAGACTCTCTCTCTCCATTGCTCACACACACACACACACACACACACACACACACACACACACACACACACACACACACACACACACACACACACAGATAACCCTGAACTGACAGACTGAATGAACGCTGCTAATCTGCTCATAATTTAAGTCATCTAGGCTAGACAAATTTTGCACATCTGTCATCTGCTTGCCTAATGTTGCTACATTCTAACCGTTTTTCTCCTCCCCAGCAGTCAGACTCTGTGGTCATTATAGTTTGTGTCAGGCCAGCTTGCTGAGTCCTGCATTTACAGTAACCCGAATCTCTGCTAACGCGGTCAAATATCTGAACAGTGATTATCAAGACCTGTGAAAGTCACTACAAAATGTTTGATGAGGAAGAATTCTGTCTTTATTATTTTTTCAGGTGCACTGACTAATCAAAGTGCATGATTAGTCAGGGCACCTTCTATGCATAGCAAAACCTCACACTTGTACAGACTGTACAACTGCAAAATCTGACAGTTGTTGAAACTGTTAACTCTCTGTTACTTACTTACTTTTAGTTATATCACTAGACTTTACTGACTGACAATAAATTGAGTTGGTGCACATTGTTACCAGCTCACTCTTTTGGCAATGATTTTATACAGACATTTGAAAATCAAGACCATAACCCAGCCGTTTATAAATCTTGCTTACTTGACTCATCGTTAAACTATGTTTGGCCAGTGATATGTGTCTCATCTCCCTATTTACTGGTGGTACTGATTTTGACACCCCTGTTTTTGTAATTAGCGAGCTGCTTAACCAGTTCTAAGCTAGATAATAGCTGATTTTTCTTTCTAGTGACTAGAGTTGGTTTGTTGCATGTGAAGTAGTTTGTTTAGCTAGCTGGATAAATCTTACTTCATGGCTAAATGGCGCAAAACATGGACTTTTAATCCCCTAACCCCAGTGCTAGCCAGCACATCTATTAGAGATATCATTCATAAAAGAGCAGGCTATAGTTCGATTTAGAGGTTTTTATGGCACATTTTGTTGTAGTTTGGCCTCTGCACACCATCACAGTGGATTTTAAATCAAACAATCAAGCAGTAACACTGAAGTGCAGACTTTCAGCTTTAATTTAAAACTTTAATAAAACTTTGCATTAACTTTTAGGAATTATAGACATTTTATGCACAGTTCTCCGTTTTTCAGGGGTTCAAAATGAATTGGACAAATTAAAATAAGGATTGCTTTTAATATTTGGGTGAACATCCATTTCAGCCAATGACTGGCTGCAGTCTATAACCCATGAGAATTGGGGTTACAGGAAAGGAACAGAGCAGAGCAAACCTAAACGATATCATATTCAGCCAGATAAGTCAGTCTCCAGCAAGTGGTACTGAGGAAAATCGAATCTCCTCCCCAGCTGAGCAGCAACGTCAGAGTGAAGGTGGAGCAGAGTGTTACAACATGGGCTGAGGGTTCAGTTTCAAGAGAGAAGGCATTCCTTTCGTTTTATGTCAGACATTTGTTTCAACTTAATGTTATGCAAGTAGTCCAAAACAATTATGACAATGCATTAGTTCTCAATTAAAACTTTTATACTGACAAACATTGAAAGGGTTTACAGTTAAGAAAAGGTGCTTTGAAACTTCGAGGCCTTACAAAAGTCTTTTTAAACATCAGGTTGTATATACTGTACAGTATTCAAACATTTGCCAAAAAAACTGTTCTATTGACACTTAAAATTAATGAACTTGTTTCCAGTACATGACTTTCTTTGTGTAATATTCCTAACAAATACCAGTCTTTTTTATTTTTAGTCATCAGTATAATGAATCAAGGCATTTTGGCGTGTGTATTTGAGTCAAGTGCCCAATTACAGGAGCATTAATAAAGGAGGCGCAGGAAAGACTATGAGCCTAATTCTTTCTCAACCTTTCTGATGATGAAACCATAGCACCCCAGGGCTTACTGAAATGGAAACGGATTAATTATATACTTTTGATGCACTGCCCAAGGTCAGAATTAATCAGATGTGCAGCACATTAGAATACAAATACATCTCTAGTGAAAAGGTGGCTGATATGCTTTTGTTTAAAGCTCATTTGGTAATAATGTGTTCCCAAGGCACTTCAAGGTAACACTTCTTTCCCTATCCTCATAGTTTAAATTCCAAAATTATTGCATCTCCTTACAACGCAAAGATTTATTCAGCTGTGTAGCAGGTTTTTCACCGCATATTTTGCAGCACTCCGCTTAAATAATGAAAGTGCTTTTTTCTGCATTATGATGATAATATGATGCTTTGGTCAATTCAGCAAATCGTACATGCAGGACCCAGTTGGATCTGGGCTCTGTTCCACCTGTTCCTCCTTTACAGTTGCCAAGATCGACTGACTGTTGCTACTCTGCCCACAGCTGTCACAAATCCCAGCATTCCTGGGATGAGTGGCACATAGGATTCGGACCAATAAGTTCCTGGTTGGTTTCTTTTGAGGAACTATGCCTCTATGGTGTAGCGCTCCCTTGTTACATCTAGTATGGCACCAGCCCTGGACAAGAACAGATTTGGTCCCCTACTCCTGCCTGTTGACCTCACTTAAGTGTCCCTAATTTGCCAACATCTGTGCAGAAATGTATCAGCTGCAAGCAAGGATGAGTGTAGAGAAAGAGGGATTGGCCTTGTGCCATTCCTCCAGATGCTTTGCCAAAACATGCTATGATCTTTCTCCTCTGATTCAGCTCACTTTACTCTGTTCACTGAGCTAATGATTATTAGCATAGATTGGGATCTAGATTACATCTGGATTGTCCTTGCTATTCTTGATTTAATTGGGAAAAAAACTTAAAGAATTATCAGTCCAGAAGAGAATTTGAGGTATTTTTTGATTTTCTCCAGCAATATGTATAAACTGTTTCGGTGATAGACTGTAGAGATATAGGAGCTGATGGTGCTAAAAACTTGTTTTTTTTGTCTTTTTTAAAAACAAATTCTAAACACAAGTTACACTATAACAAGATGGAAATTACTTGTGTTGTCAAAACTTCAATAAAGATGTGTTTCAGACTCTGAAATTCTATTCATTGATTATTGTTGTTCATAGTTTTGGTTTTCTTTAGTTCTCAGTGATCTTCGTTCTCCTCCCTCTGTGTTTTCTCCTTGTCAAGTCCGCGTTTCCATGCCTGTCTCCTGTGCCCGGTTTTATTTTGATGGTTCCTTGTCCTCTGGTTATTGTTTTGAGTTTTGCTTTCTCTTTGTCTCATTATGTCTGATTAGCCCCAGCTGTGTTTCCCCCGTTTCCCATTCCCTCGTTACTCCTGTGTGTATGTGTTTTCCTCTGTCCTCTGTTGTAACGTACCATCATACTGCCTCAGTGCTGTGTGTTTCCTCTGTGCTCCTGGTAACTTCCTTGTTCTCTGTCACAGTTTAGTCCCCCAGTTTTCATGTTTCTGGTTTAGTTTTCCCTTTCAGTGGAGGTTTTACCTGCTGTTTTAAGTTTACTTTTCTGTGTTCGGGGTCCTGCGTTTGGGTCCTCATCCTGCCTGCCACACAGCGAAACATGACAAAAGAGAGCTTTAGTTCACTTGATAAGTCTTATTTTTAGACCAAGCAGAGCATGACTCTACCCTCATCTGTCTACAAAAACAAGGTGATAGAGAGCTACTGACTGCATAAAGCTGATGTCACAGCTTTGCTGTTCTAACATTAAGGTGAATAAAATATGATCCAAGCAACTGAACGTCAGCTATAAAGTAAACAAACATAGAATGACTTAGTATAATGCAATATATAATTAGCTTTCCTAAAGTATATGCTAATGCAAGCAGAACTTTCCACAGATTCCCACTCAGGACAACCAGGAAGTTATTGATCTTTTTTTATTACCCCCTTTCACCAATTGCCTTTCTTAACAGTACTTAGTACAGTGATTGTATGGATAGTGTTCACCCTGAAGCTTTCCTGTTATCCCACCGGGATCAGTATGATGATATCAGATGCACACACTCATGATGAAACAATAGAAATTAGTTCAATAAAAAAGGACTTTTAAGTGGTGCATACTTAATCCCCCCAAAAGTTAATCAGATCAAAAAGATTTCATATTACAGGAACTGGAACAGTAATATGAAAAAAGTGGTTAACAAATTCATTAGACCACTACCCAATGTAAGGCTTGTGCCATAGCTGCCTTAAATTAACAGTGTTAGTGCCAGGATGATGAATACTAAATCCTACTGGACAAAGGCTGTGTCCAAACTCAGGGGAAGGATGCTTCAAATGCCATATTTGGAGGCAATGATGTCACAGCGACGCGACGAAGGCTGTCCACAGCCATTCACTTCCTGCCTACCCGGCTGTCGAAGGATCCTACCTACGTGACATAGGTAGGTAGGATCCTTCGGAGCATCCTTCCCCTGAATTTGGACACAGCCAAAGTAAAAACATGTTGTACAATGACCATATGCATGTTTAACACTGTCAGAGTCAGGGGAAGCAGACCATGTGGAGAGAAGAGGAGGACCCAAATGCAGACACTTGGAGCAAAACTATGATTTAACAAAGGGTGAGCCGTTAATGTGTGGCTGGGGAAAAGGTACAAAACAAAAAGCGGATTCACACGAAGGCAAAACTAACTAGAACTAAACTGGGAGAAACTGAATGCTAAACAACGAGACAAAGACAAAAACCCTGAACATGGGAAAAGCTGGAAGCATGGTGACATGGAAACATGACGTGAACTCAACAGAAGATGAATGACAAGTCACAGACTGAACCTGAATGGACACAAGGAGATTACACATGACAAACATGGATGACGGGAGACAGGGCCACTGAAACACACAAAGGGGAGCAAGACTTAAACACAGGGGACTTGACAGACTCGCACACTGAAGACACGACACCAACAAATTGGTACATGGGACGAACATAGACAGTTGAGAACTAAATAGGGAAACAGAACTCGCTATCAACAGAACTAACTGATTTCTAAACTATGCAAACAAGAACATCATAATAAAAAAAAGGCATGAAACTCACTAAAAAGATAAGCTCTTTAACTTATTGCAGAACTATAAAGACTGAAATGATATAGTGTATCATTTTTGTTACATTCACTTTTGTGTGAATGTAAATAAATCAAGGAACAAGAGTAATCTGTAGCTTAATTAAAAGCCTCAAACATATTTCACGTGAAATGCTGACGCTCGTTTTCTGCATGCACTTGTTGAAATTTCATTGCTTGTTACGCCTTGAAAGACTAGACGCGTTCTGCATGTCTCACAGAGATGAGCTATCATGAAAGAACATATTTAATAAGGTTACTTATGATCACAAGCATGAGCCATTTCAAAAGCTAATTTATCTGCATTTTATATGCGGCATACAACATGGGATGAACTGATGACATGTTGCAGCCTGCATTTCACCGTGTTAGGCAGACTCTAGCCATCTGAGGCCCTGAACTGGATGTGGCAGCTAAAGATAGACATTGATGAGGAACAAGAAAAGGAAGTACCAGACTGGAGTTAGATCTGGCAATCAGAAAAAAGCAACATGAGAAAATAGAGAAATACTAGGGACAAAAGAAACAACTGGAGCAGGTAAAAGTTTAAGGTATTTTCCAAAGTGGTCCCAGTGGTAATAGGAGTATTAGGAGCTGTAACCCCAAAATGTGAAGAATCACTTCAGCAGATTTCATGATCAATTCAAGTTGGATCGCACCAGTTCACAACAACAATGGTCTCAAGGTGCTTTACACTGTATGATAAAGACCCCACAATATTAGAAGGAAACCTCAACAATCACATGACCGCCTCACATGAGTGAGCATTTGAGACAGCGGGAAGGAAAACCTTAATCGTAATTCCATTCCATTCAGTTCACTTTTATTTATACAGCGCCAAATCACAGCAACAGTTACCTCAAGGCGCTTTATATTGTAAGGTAGACCCTACAATAATACATACAGAGAAAAACCCAACAATCACATGACCCACTATGAGCAAGCACTTTGGCAACAGTGGGAAGGAAAAACTCCCTTTTAACAGGAAGAAACCTCCGGCAGAACCAGGCTCAGGGAGGGGCGGGGCCATCTGCTGCAGCCGGTTGGGGGGAGTGGAGAGTTTTAACAGGAAGAAAGCTCAGGGACGGGCAGCTGGTTGGGGATGAGGGGAAAAATAAGAGAGCAGAGAAAGACAGGACAAAAGGCAAAGCATAGATAGATTTTAGTTATTGCTAATGATTAAATACAGCAGTGGTGTTTAGTTACTCCCACTTTAAAAAACAAACAGCATACCATCAGAGGTCTCTGTCCAGAAGATATTGTACAGAACCGTCAAATTCCCAGCTACTGGGTTTTACAGTGTATAAGAGAAACATTTCTGGGTGGGTTGTGACTACTATGCAAAGAAATAGCAAACATCTTGTACCACTCCCTGTTTCTTATTGCTGAATGAGGTATAGTCTGATCTGGTATACTTGATACTCTGTTGAGAGATGTCTTTTACGTAATAATTTGGTACATGCTTATTTTGATAAACTATTTTATTTTATTTTTTTGGCTGCATGTTTGAAGTGGGAAAGAATCTCCTTGGTCTGTCACCACTCTGTGTGATTCTCATTGGCTGTTAATGACTCCATATGCATGTGTGTCCGAGTTGGCATGCCTGTGTACTTGTGTAGCATCAGACAAACATAAACAGAAAAAACATGTGAGCCATCGCTGATGTGAGATTTGTGAGATTTGAGGGAATTTCTGGGCATGAAACATTTTTAGAATAATTAACAGGCTGGCAACTAAGCATGCATGAGTCATTACTCAGGAATTTAGAGTGAAGAGGAAAATTAGTTTTTTTTTAAGTGAGATTTAAATTACGACTGTGAAAAAACTAAAAAAAAATACAGATTCAGGTATTAAAAGTTCAAAGCTTTGTGACCTATTTGAAGTCTGGGTTCTCTGATGGGGCTTCAGTCACTTCAATGATTGATTGCCTATTCATTTCGATGTGTTTTTGTTATGGCACACTGTTCAGGACTCAACTGTACACACACTGTCATAGAACTCTTGTGGAGGTTCTCTAACTGCAGAACTAGTTATGTACAGTATGTCTCAATGCTTTGAAAAGCACCAAGAGCCTCATCAGAAATGGTTTGAGTCCGAGGGTGGCTGTCAAGAAGCCATTCTTAAGGAAGGAAAGAGACTGAAAAGCTGAAGTCTATCAAATTACACAAGAACCTGACAGTGGCAACAAGTCTTATGAAGGAGGAGGCGAGAAAAGAGAACATTGTCTACAAACAACCTTAAAACAGAGCAGAGGTTTTGGGGATTTGTGGTTGAATTTCAGCCTGTGGTGTTGGGAGTTGTCCAAAATTGGATCAAATTTCAAGGAATCAAATTTGATAAAATTACAAATGTAGAAAAGTAGCGTCAGATTTAAGCATCCACATTTGGAAAACCTCTGAGTGGCAATGATGTCATTTTTAGGGAGTTAAGGATCTCCTCCCTCTTATGTGGCATTAGTACACACCTCTGGTAGAAACATATTTAGTGTAAATATAGGGAGTGAATTACGCTGTACATGTTGGGTGTACAGTACAGCGCACTGCTTATGTATAAATTAATTGAAGTAGAATTTAAAAAAAAAAAAAATCCAGTCTGAGCTATTTGTTTTAAAAGACTGGTCAGAAAATAAAAATGAAACTTTTGTTTGAAAAGTATTATTTAAATATATATTCCTAAATGGACAAAGTAATTTTCAGCGCAATATGTTATCCCACGATGATTTGCTTTAAGTTTTACAGTTTAACAATCTATGGTATGTGTAAACAGCTAAAAAGATGTATCGGTGATATGAAGGAGAAAGCCCTTCCAAACTTTCTTCAAACACTAACCTCTTTCATTCCTTTCTATTTTTGTCAAGAGGTCGCCGTCCCCTCGACCATGACAGCATTCTGAAATCTATTACAACATCTTATCTTTGAGAGAGCTGTTATACAAAGCAGAGTCAGAAAACAGACTGTATTTAATATGACTGAATATTAGCAGAGAGGACCCTGAGGTTAGAGGTGTGTGATAGCATGAGAAAGGAAAGGGTGAATATGAACAAATGTTGAGGGTGTGTGCAGCTCTGAGATTAAGGAGGAATGCCGGCAGTCCAGGCCAGTCTCCACTGCGGATCTTGAGAGGCTTTTCCATACAATTTTTAGCTCTCGAAAGTCTCAACAGAGGCTGCATGATCAACCACACATTCCATGCCTTTTCTTCTTTTTGAAACATTGCAACAGGTACTATTAACTATGTGTGCGTGTGTGTGTGTGTGTGTGTGTGTTTGATTAGACACTGTCCATTTTATCAGTCACGTCAGGGTTAAAATTAATGGATAAAAAGTGTGTATGAATTCTGATATTTTATAAAATTGTTCTTAAAGCTTAATGCAGATTAAATAATGTCCTTGTACTTGTAATACTGCAGGTATTTGTTTTTAAAAAAGACAACATATGAAAGTGACATACAGAAATTTGAATTGGTAAAAAAGTTCCCACAGTGGCTTTATAAAGAGCAATTAAAAGCAATTAGTATGAAAAATAAATCTGCATGTGATGTGGGAATGTAAAATTTTCAAGGTTTTGAGGAAAGGTTCGCAAACAGATTGTATTTGTAAACCAAACGGAGTAACAGGGTAACTGTACACTGTATAAATGAGAAATATCTAGTGAGTATTTTGAGTTCATTTGGAAGACGGCCGGTATAATACCTCACAAACAACCAGCGACTATAAACTGACTGTTGCTGGTAAGATGTAGTAACTGTATACGTGCATATTAGCATAATTTATGTGCAGAGAACAACGACATTATAAACTCACCTAATAATACAAAGCTGTAGCTTTGATGCTAGTAAACGTTCTGTTAATGACAATTAAAAGGACACTCAGGAAATTGTGTAGCTGAAAATATAAATGATATGCAAATGACTTAAACATTTGAAAATTCAACAATCAGCATTTGCTGACCAAGTCCCAAGTAAAGCTTTTACCCTGAACTGAATACAGTTTTATCCACAGCATCTATAGTGTACCTCACTATTTTTTACAATAACATAAGGTAGAGCAGTCCATGAGACTGGCATACAATTCTACTTTAAAACATTACTAAAGTCAGTCATGTGACAAATGACACAATCATTGCAGATTAAAATATTAAATGTCACAAATGAAAAAACAAAAACATTATATTCAAAAATACCCATAAAGATTGTTGCTAAAGTGTCCCGTATAAATTTAATGACATGCAAAAATAATCAGCTTCAATTAAAACTAGTGTTTGATATTGTTTCTCCTTTAAAATAAGGCCTCTATAAATATGCAAACATTTATAGAGCAGAATAATATGAAAACAGCCCTGTAGAGTCACGTCAAAGGCAAAAAATACAAGACAATAAATTACTAGCTTTCACAATAAAGCAATGTAATCAGCAAAACACTGTGGCTTCTGTCTGTGACTAGATTAAATAGTAAATGCTGCTTGTACATTAGCAAAAATAATTCAGTGGCCTATTGCAAAATTTATCATAAGAAGAATATAGTATTTTAGAAGGTGGTGCTAGTTTTGTATTAAGGCTTAACTATTATATTGTTTGGCTAACGTTATGACACTGGGCGGTCCGAAGCATATGTGAGAAAAAGTGCAATGCCTGAAATGTCTCCTTAAGGCTTGCTTACAACAGTGTCCTGTTTTAAAATTCCTAAAATTCCAATAGAAATATGCATTTAAATCCCAGTTTAAAAAAAGAAAAAAAGACTTTGGTTTCTTGAGCTCATTTTTCCTGCTTGTGACAAACGTGAGAGAGGGTTTAGTTCTATGTAACTCGTCCATTTCAGTTGTATTACAGCTTAGAGTTATGCACGATTAAGGGTGTGACAGGCTACTATAGGCACTAGCTGTCTGCCAGGCCTCAACTCAACTAGCATGAGTCACTGAACTGGTCTTTTCAGCCTCATTTGTGGTATTGGTACTGTTTAATGTGATTTAATGTGATCAAACCGTACAATGTAAAAATCAGTGTTATTAAAATAATTAAAATTGTGATACATAATATAATTATGTAAGCACACTTAATTCCCCAGCCATCCACTCACATGCATTTACCATTTGCCATCAAATACATTTTATAGACATTATAATGTTGTATTGTTGTGGTTTGCTACAATATAATCTCCTTGTTTGATAGATAAAATTTTCAATTTTAATATTTATGCTTAACCAAAGCTTTAAATTCCTTCCTGAGCAAAATCCAAACTATTACAAGGTCTGGTACTGCAGAAGGGGGGTGGATAGAGAGAGGGAATCTCATTTTAAGCAGGTTTTAATGTGTGCCAGAGCCTACATCCACTGGTAATAATTCACCTATGATACTGATATTTATTTATTTATTTTTAAATGAAAACAATGCTTTCAGGCACGGCTATGTTTTCAGAAAAATCCCGTCAGCAAGGCCATGACCCTTCTTTTAATCCACTGTTTTTACCACTCACTGCCTGAATGCCGGAGAGCAAACCATGCCACAGCTCCCCCTCCCCTCTCCCTCTGAGCAGAGAATATCCACTCTCCTTTTGCTAAATGTGCAAATGACAGTCATAGCCCATGGGTAAACATAGCAAACCCTGTGAAAGTGATTTAATTGCTCTGTCATGTCAGTGGAAACTCACAGGCTACCTGCAATACACCTGCCCTCAGCCAAATCGCTGGCGGTCAGTCCTCAGTGAAATGAAACAGGGTTGTGTAGGGTCCGTGTAAATTGGACTTGACAGTGTTAAGAATCATCGAAGAAAAGCACCAGGCTGCAGTTTACTGGCAGCCAGCATTTGACACAGTGTAATATCCCTCCAGATTTACTGCTGCTCTTGGTTCTTTCTGCCTCTTTAGTGTTATTGCTGCTGCTCTTATGAGGCACTGTCTCATTTTAAAGCTGCTCCTGATCCATACGTATCATTCAAATTGCTCGTTTCTCTTCCTTACATACTTTTGTAAGGTTATGCACAAGGACAGGAAAGCAGATTATGTATTTTGAACACTTTTACTTGAGAGTAAAAGTCTGATTTCTGCACATTCATGCATTTTAAAACTTGGATTTCACCAAACCCCCTAGAATTCCTAAAAATATGAAACAGTTTAGCATACACTTTCAGCACTTTTCATGCAATTGTTTTACTCTTCCAGTCTGTTAGTGGTAAACGTGCTGTATCTGTTTTGTCCAGTGTGTGGTAGAATGCTGCCCTCTTGTGATCAACCAACATCTGTAGCTGTACCAGAGTAAGAAAATATTTAAAGCTTGTTACTTTCAACATTCAGCTCAGGTTACACAATTGTCTGTGGCAACAGATTATTTTTCGAGTGCAAATTCTTGGCATTAATTCCCAGACAGAAAAAAATATTGTAATAAAATTTGTTCCCTGGCCCCTGGAGCACATGTAATTGTCCCTAAAGTCCCTCATTATGCTTCTTACTATGGAGCTGCCAGTGAGGGTTTGCTTCTCAGGGTATGTGTCTAAATGAACGGGTCAGCATCTGTTTTGGACTCTCCTTCTTCCTAATGTCCTCCTACTAGCAAAGGACAGCTAACAGGGTCTCTGCTAGGTTTGCCTATACTGGGGATAGCTGTCATTGCTAATGGTTTGTCCCATGGTGCGGAGCATTGCTTCCAATTGTAAGGCTAAGGCTGGGTACTTCAGGTACCATTAACATTACAGGAATTAGAATAACAGAGACAGAGACAGCACAAGGACAACCTTGTGGGTCAGTCTCCTTTACACCCACACAACTGCATCTAAGGATCTGAGTTCTTCTTGGTTTAAAAAACTGGAGCCCAACAGTTCAGTTCAGTTCAGTTCATTTTTATTTCAAACATTTCAAACATGTGTCTTCACAATCATTACAAAATATCATTCCATTATTTGTTTGAAAAGGAGTAGGCAGAAGTATTTACTTATTTGTCCCTACCCCCTCAAGATTTACCTCTCATTCATTTAATTTATTTTTTTTTTAGTCTTAAATTAAACAAACAACATATGAAACAAAAGTAAAGCAAAGCAAAACAAAACATACATAAATCAAAAACAAGAAATTAGCAAGCCCCACCATAGTATAGTTTCTTTCATATGAAAAATACAGAATGTGTATATTTGCAGATACACAAGTTATGGAAAAACAAACAAACCAAAACAAAAAAACCAAAAAAGAACCACAACGCCATTACCAGCATCGTTACCGTCCTGGGTTAACCCCGTTTTCTTCATTCTTATACTTATTTAAAATTAGGTTTTTATATTTTACTTTAAACTGTTTTATGTTTTTACTGTCTTTTATTTCTTCTGTTAGACTGTTCCATAATTTAACTCCTGCAATTGAGATAGACATCGTTTTTAAAGTTGTTCTAGCACTTTGTATTTTTAAATTCCATTTCCCTCTTAAGTTATACCCACCTTCTCTTTCTATGAACAATTTACAGATTTCTTTGGGAAGCAATTTATTTCTTACTTTGTACATTATTTGCGCTGTTTTAAGCTTCACCAAGTCTTGGAATTTAATAGCTTGCATTTTGACAAAGAGTGCATTTGTATGGTCCCTGTACCCTACATTATTTATTAATCTAATGGCCCTTTTCTGTATTATAGTTATTGTTTGTGTGTTACTTTTGTATGTGTTTCCCCAGACCTCTACACAGTAGCTCATATATGGCAGTAGTAAAGCACAGTATAAAATGTGCAGTGCTTTCTGATCCAACATATGCTTTGCTTTCCCCAGGACGGCAATGCCCCGTGCCAATTTCCCCCGAACATAAGTAATGTGTGGCTTCCAACAGAGCTTGTGGTCAATGATCACCCCAAGAAATTTTATTTCATTTACTCTTTCTAAATATACATTGTCAACACATATTTCTACTTTGATGTTTTTCTTTTGGTTTCCAAACAACATAAATTTGGTTTTATCTAGATTCAACGATAATTTATTTATATCAAACCACTTCTTTAATATCATTAATTCCTGTGTGATCATCTCCAAAACCTGTGGCAATTCCACACCTGAACACAGTATATTTGTGTCATCTGCAAATATTACAAACTTTAAAATCTCCGATACTCTGCAGATATCATTTAAGTACATAATAAACATTTTTGGACCCAGTACTGAACCTTGAGGTACTCTACAAGCTATATCCATCAAATTAGATTTATATTCATTTATTTGTACATATTGTTGCCTATTCCCTACATAGCTTTTTAACCAGTCCAAAACCACTCCCCTAAACCCGTACTTTTCCAGTTCTTTTAATAGAATTTCATGATTAACAGTATCAAACGCCTTCTTTAGATCTAAGAAAACGCCGAGCGCATACCTCTTATTATCCATACATTCCGTTATCTTTTCCATTAAATCTATCAGTGCCAAAGCTGTTTATCTGTTGCTTCTGAACCCATACTGACTATCTGTCATTAATTCATATTTTTCCACAAAACTGTCAAATCTTTTTATGAAGAGTTTTTCCAGTATCTTAGAGAACTGGGAGAGTATTGACACTGGTCTATAGTTTGTAAAATGATGCCTTTCACCAGTTTTGTAAATGGGAATAACTTTAGCAACTTTCATTTTTTGTGGAAAAACTCCTTTTTGAAACGACAAGTTGAATATATATTTTAATGGTTTTACAATACCATCAATAACTGTCTTTACTGTTACCATATCAATATCATTCCAGTCTGTACTGGTTTTGTTCTTAAGTCCTCTAACTATGTCATAAATCTCTTTCTCTTCCACTGCTCTTAAAAACATTGAGCTACTATTCCTTTCAATATTTTCACCAGTGTCCCTTTCTATTCCAGCAACCTTTATTTCTTCTGCCAGTTTTGGCCCTATGTTTACGAAGAATTCATTAAAGCCATTTACTATCTCTTCCATGTTATTAATACTTCTTGTCCCTTCTATAAAGTACCCAGGGTAATCATTATTCCTTGATTCATTTTTGATTATACTGTTTAATACATTCCATATATCTCTTGTGTTATCTTTATTGTGTTCTAACCTTTTAATGTAATACTCTCTTTTACAGGATCTCATTATATTAGTTAATTTATTTTTGTAAGTTTTATACTTCCTTTCAGTTTCTATTGTTCTCTTTTTTATGAATTCTCGATATAGGGTATTCTTTTTTTTGCTGGCATTTTGTAGTCCTTTAGTCATCCGTGGTCTTCCTGCATAGCTGTGTTTCCTATTGATTTCAATTACTGGGCAGTTTTTGTCAAGTAATGTGTTAAATGTTCTTAAAAATCCTTCGTAAGCTTTATTAACTTCTGTTTGTTCATATACAATATTCCAATCTTGCTTTAAAAGTTCATTTCTAAGACAATTTAATGTCTTCTCTGTTCTTATTCTTTTGTAAACAATCTTATGTCCATCGTTGTTCACTTTATAATGGCAATTATAAGATGCAAAGACTAGTAAATGGTCACTTATATCATTGATTAACAGCCCACTTTTTATATTTCCTTCTATTATATTTGTAAATATATTATCTAATAGAGTTGCACAATGAGATGTTATTCTGGTCGGTCTTGTTATCAGTGGAAATAAACCGATGCTGTACATGGAATCAATAAATTCTTCTTTACTCTTATTATGATTTGGATTCAATAAGTCAATATTAAAGTCCCCACAAATAAACATTCTTTTCTGATTTATATTTGTAAATAAGTCCTCCATATTATCCTTAAATATCTCAATCTTAGATCCTGGTGTTCTATATATACAACTGACAATTAGGTTTTTCCTTTTTTCCATACTTATTTCCACTGATAAACATTCCATCACTCCATCAATAACAGTTGTCATTCTTCCTATTCTTTCGTACTTTAGGTTTTTATCAATGTAAAGTGCCACCCCACCTCCTTTCTTGTTGATCCTGTCTACATGAAGGAATTCATATCCATTTATTTTAAAGTCTTCTTCTTTTCCAGGAGTTATCCAGGTCTCCGATATGGCTATCGCATTGAATGGCTGTTCAAACTGTGTTATGTAGTCTTTGATGGATTGAAAGTTTGCATATAAGCTTCGACTATTAAAGTGAACCATTGTTATACCCTGTTCTACCTTGAATTCCTTTTTAAGTTGCTCATTTGTATAATAATTGCATTCATTTGTCTTATTGTTAAAGAAATTACAATCAGGATCTATGTTGCTGTCATACATCAATGTCTTATTTTCAATATCTATATGAGTTGTTAGTTGAAAATTGTCAGACATCTGCGTTGGTTGTGCACTTGGACGGTCCCATCATATTTAGCACTGCTTTGCATTTATCAGTTATATTTTTCTAGTTCCGTCATCTCTTTGATGACTAGAACCTTAGCCTGCTCTGGTGTTCCATTTAACTTAATGAATATTTTACAGTCTGACGTCCAAGTTGACTGTATTTTCTTCTGTTTTCTTAATATTCTTGCTTGTCTTGCAATGTCTGCATTTTTCTTGATTAGGTGTTCATTTAAATAAACATTTGTACCTTTTAGCTTTCTTCCTTGCTTGAGCAGTTCTTTTTTCTGTTTTCTATTAACAAAACGAATGATAATGGCAGGTATTTGATTTTTGTTTTTCCTCGGAAGAGGATGGCATCCCTCAATATTTTTACTGTCCATTTCGATACCTTTGCTTTTAAAGAAGGCCATTACCTGCTCTTCCAAAGAGCGTAGCTCTTGCTCGGGTGGCTCCCCTCTCTCTGATGCTGCTACCCGTGCATATGTCTGATGCTTGGTTTCCAGTCCTGTCACTATCACATCATTTACTCTTGAATATTGTTCCAGATCTGACACCCGTCCTTCCAGCATAGCAATCTTCTTGTCCTTTTCCTCGCTCTCCCTTCTTAGTTCTTTAATATCATCCATTAAATTGAGTATGAGTTTTTGTTGTTTTGAAATTGTTGTTATTTCTTCAGACATAAAGTTTAGGGATTTCTTTAGGGATTTCTTTATGTCCTCCAGTTCCTCCTCATTAACATTGCTCCTCTTAGGCGGCATCTTAACAGTGTTAAGCGTTAACAGGCCAACAGGAACCAATGCAGAGCATACATGTCCATCAATGCTCAGTTTTTCAGAGTTATTGAGGGTTCTTTAATTATTACAGAACAATTAGTTTCATTTGATTAAATTAAAGAGAAATTAAGACAGTCTGATGAAATATTTATTAGATCTTAGCTTAACATCTTGTATTGGAAATTACAGCACTGCATCAAGTTTGCAGTTATTTCCCAGCTCTGCTCTTTCGGTTCGTGCACAATGAACACTCCCACATGAGCCTGAGTTCCTCTGTGTCCAGATCTTGCATTATTTGCTGCAGGATTTCATCTGTCAGGAGCTGGTGGCATAGTGTGCAGTTCCTAGGATCAAGCCTGCAACTGCTGGACATGGCAGAGTGTCGCACTCTTTGTGGGATTACCAAAATATGGTGAGGGAAGAGTCCACATCTCCTCTCCACTCTCATCTTCAGATGAGTCAGAGTTGGAGCTGGTCTGTTTCTACCTCTGAGGCCTTTTCCACATCAGTCTCAGAGTCCTCAGAGGGAGATGAGGAGCCATTATCGCACTTGGTGTGTGATCACTTCCACAGCCTGCGTTGTGCTGTAAAGTCCTGCTATAGTACTACTCACACTTCTAACCATGGCTGCAGATAAACTACACACCCAGGAACCAAAACAGTCCAATTTTGTTTTGGTTCTTGCGGGTGAGGTATCTTGGAAGCACTGAAAGGCTACTCATGGCTAAGCAGCTGATAGCTGCAGCATTCTGGATAAATTCCAGTCTGGCTTTTGTAGAGCTCACTCTACTGAAACTGCACTTCTTAAGAGTCTCCAGTGACATCTTGATAAGATGTGATGCAGTAGAATGCTCTGTTTTGCTGATGTTGGACCTGACCTGTGCTTTTGACACCGTTGACCATCACATTTTGCTAGATGGGCTGAGACACTGGGTGGGTATATCTGGGTCTGCTGCGGATTGGTTTGCATCTTATTTGTGTGAATGATCCTTTTCTGTGGCTACTTCTAAGTACTACTTCTCTTGCCTATGGTGTGCCACAAGGTTCCGTTTTGGGACCTTTATTGTTTTTGTTGTATTTACCCCCTCTTCAGCACCTTCTGAGCACTTTAAGGATATTTCTTATCACTGCTATCCAGATGATATTCAGTTGTATATCTCCTTTAAGCCCCAAGATGTTTCCAAGCTACAGATTTTGCATAGGTGCATAGACGCCATTGGATGGCTGATAACTTTCTTCAACTTAATGAGGAGAAAGCCAAAGTCCATGTTTGTGCTCCTGATAAATTTGTGCCCATGGTTATGGAAAATTTTGGTCCTCTTCCTACATTTGCCAAATCCTTTACTAGGAATCTTGGAGTAACTTTTGACTCAGCTCTGACTCATGTAAAATCTCTGGTTCGCTCCTGTCCTTATCATTTAAGAAACATTGCTATCTGAGTCCCATTGTGTCACGCACTGAACTGGAAATTGCCATACATGCATTTGTTTCATCTTATTTAGACTATTGTAATTCTTTGTTAAATTGTTTATGTAAGGCCTCCTTGGAATGTCTGCAGGGTGTTCAGAATGTTGCTGCAAGGCTTCTGACCAAGTCTTCCAAGTGCGCTCATGTTACACCCCTGCTGAGCCAGCTGGACTGGCTCTCCATTAAATCCACTTTAAGATTATGACATTGACATTCAGGGCTCTGCATAGACAAGCACCGACATATATCAGAGATCTTTTCCATTCATACATCCCCAACAGGTCCCTGAGGTCATGTGATCAGGGCTTGCTGGTTGTCCAGCATGCGAGGCTGTAAACTAAAGGTGGCAGAGCTTTGGTAACTGTGGCCCCCAGACTCTGGAACTCTCTCCCTTTGAACCTGAGCTCTGTGGACTCAGTGGTCTCTTTTAAAAAACAGCTAAAAACTCATCTTTTTAAACTTTCTTTTGGTTAATTTTTGTTTTTATTTTTTAGCTTCTGTGAAGCTAAATGTGATTTTTATCTTGAAAGGTGCTATACAAATACAATTTAACTTACTCAATTACTATTATTATTGAATAGTTTATAACACAGAGTTTGGCATTCTAAGATGGATAAACAGATACCTTATTGATCCCACAATGGGAATTGTTGTGTAACGACAAAATACTTTAAGTTGGACATATATTGTTTGAGTGTATTTTGTTAAGACTCAGCAGACCCAGTGTGTCTGTTTCATCCCCAACTTCCCCCCACACTCTTTCTTTTCTATCTTTCTCCCTTTTTGTTTTCTATTTCCCCCCCGGTCCACTTCAGCATAACATCCACACAGATAATGATATAAGTAATAAAATAAAATAATAGGATTAACAAAAGTATTGTGTCCAAGGATTGTTTTGGGAAACCAAATGTGTTTGGACAACAAATTCTACTACAAATTCTACATAATCTATTTTTTAAAAAGAGTGATTTTAGAACAGCTCATAGTCTTCATTTATAATCAGCAGACAGAATTAATGGATTTCTCTTTGGATGTCCCTGTTTCTGTTCTGGACAGAATTCAGGACACCTTCTTCATTGGGCACAGTTGGGGGGTACCCTATCTTTAGAACCACATGCACCCATGCTCTGACTGCTGCTGGTGAAAATAATACTTGACTTCTATAAACCTCTGAAACTCTCTATATTTATCTCCACAGAGATAGATGGAGGTTCACAGTATAAAATGCAATTCATATAGCCCGGTTTGTCACTGAGACCACCTTCCCTGTGTACTTTATGCATGTGACACTTAAGAATGAAAGACAGGTGAGGTTATAAAAACGGCAATTATATGTCCTCTCCACCAAATACACCCACACATAGGTTTCCATCTGGGACCAACTTTTTAATTATCCCTTGTGGGGACAACCGTTTCTAAGAGCTCTAGAGGGATGAAACAAATCAGGTTAACTAGATGTGGTTTTGTTAACTTATACATGCCTTCAGACATCATAACTGATGAGGCCATATCTGTACTGTGCTTAATAAGAGTTTTGAAAAGTCCAGTGAACATTTCTGGTGGAGACCTTATTTACATAATTAACTCAGATTCCTCTTTATCTGGGGGGACCTTGGAACAACAATAAGTAGTAACCATAATAAATTAATCTTGATCTCTTTTTTTTTCTTCCCCAAAATGATTCATTTTCTCAGTTTAAACAGTTGATATGTTCTGCTGTGAATAAAACATGTTTTCATGAGATTTGTAAATCACTGGAGGTTGTAAAATCCATATGACAATTTAAATCTGACCTAAATACATGCAAAAAAATCTCCTTCAAAATAACTTAAACTTTTTAGCAGGAAGATGAATGCACCTGTTGAAGAGTATTGTCCGGTAGCATCCTCCTGAGTGGGACACCAGAGATGGATGGATGTCTTTCCACCATCGTGGTATTTTCTGCAACTTTTTACTGTAAAAACATATTTTATGGACAATATTTTAGAATATGAAAACAAATTTTAAAAATGGTCAGTTGATATAATACTGCATCATACTCAAAGACAATGACAGAACATTTTGAAAGTATTCCGCTCTTACTTTGCTTCCTCTTGAACTTCTTTCAACCTCCCCAGAAATCCTTCATCCATCTTTATAAATGTTTGTGGAAATAAGTCCATGCCAGAACTGAAAGGAGCCTGCTGAGGTTGTTCAATTGGGAATCCTGACCTAAATCTAGTAAACAACAGGATACTGAAGCTGGAGCAGTAAAAGACATAATCCAGTCAAGTGCACAATATTTATTAGAAAAAGTGTAGCATAGCAATTCAAAGTATCAAAACTGCATGAATGTTTGTGTTCTTTAGGTGCTTTTCAGCAAAACTGGAAAAAATTCCATCACTCAGACACAAGAGAATCCACAGGATTAGAGCTAATATCATTGCTGACTGTTAATTAGCAGAAAATATCGTTCCAGGTCAGGTTAGATGTACTGGATGTTAAGTAGAGGCTCATCAGCATCAACGGGTTCCTCATTTTTCTAATAAAACGACATAATCTAAGGAATCAAATGCGTTTGATAAATCTATGAAAAGCAGAGTGCATTTCTGATATTTAGGCTCTGCACAGGACACCACCTGTCGTCTCACTAGGCGTTAGTTATGCCTCGATGCTGTCAGTTATGCACACAAAGAGAGGGGAGGGAAGTGAGGGGTGCAGGTAGTCTTTCTGTGTGGGTGTGAGGTGAGGGTGGTGTGATGGTTGTTTTTCAAATCTGCAGCAGAAGATATTAAGGTTGCCAGTCGTGTTTCCCTCTGTCCGTTGTCGTGTCGTACCTTCATATACCTTCATGTGTTGTGTGAAGTTCTCCATGTTTCTGATTTCCATCGCCCCAAGCTCAGTGCTCCTCGTTTCCTAGTGTTTCTGTTTCTAGTTTTCCTAGTCTTTAAGTTCTTAGTTTTTACTTTGGTTTAGTCTACTTTGTGTCTTTGTCTGTCTGCACAGCAATAAAGCTGCCTCCGTAAGTTCATCCCTCTGTGTCTGTGAGTCCTGCGTTTGGGTCCTCATCCTGTGTGCCACAGCATCACCATGACGTCCAATCTGTGCAGTGGAAGCAGGCTTGTAATTCCTCCTGGGACTCCTTCTTCATCACTTTAACCTGAGGCCTAGAATTTTTTTATTTCTGTCTGTAGGTCCAAGAGCTGCACGGGGATCAGCGTGATAGACATCATTTAAAGCAGTGTAAAGCAGTGCAATTATGTTCACAGGGTCGCTTGTGTCGCATGCTGATTTTGATGTCACGACACAATCTTTGTGGCGCGTTGGCGAGTCGTGCACCTCTCTTTTTTTTGTTATCCTGCCAAGTAATCAACAATCCAGGACATGAGAGAGGCATCCACCTGCATCGCTGTCAGCTTATTACCTATGAGGGTCAGTCTGAAGGTACTGAATGCAGTGGGGGGAAAAATGGCACTCACAAAAAAACACGAGACGAGAATCACTGTACAGTTTAGTATCAACGGCGCTGAATGAACGTATGCACCTCAGACTTTGGTCAATAAATGGCCTGGCCTGCATTTGTATAGCGCTTTTCTAGTCCTTAAGGACCCCAAAGCGCTTTACACTACATTCAGTCATTCACCCATTCACACACACAATAAGACTAAGAAAGAGCTACTATATTAAAATGTAGCCTTTTTGAAACTGGCAAGTGGACTCAATCACAGCTCTATCACTAAGACACAGTGGAACATAACGGATTATAATCAAGTATTTTATAAATTAATTATCAAGTTTTAGATTTATTCTCTCTGGTGCAGCTTCAGTAGTGTTTAACAGTTTGAATAAATATCAAAACGTACTTAAAAATGAGTTGAATCTTAGATGAATCAGGTTACTGTAGCTCAAAAATAAGTCCTCTCTTTAAGGATTCTATATTAATGTTTATAGAACAACAACATTGTAAAATTCATTTTAGGCGACAGAAAAAAAAAACTTGTTTCTAAGAATTTATATTTGTTAGTGATCACATGAGGGAAATGCGTGAAGATCACAAAAACTTTACTGAGCTTTAATGTTATACTATGTCAGATTCCTCCTTTATCACACTGTCAGGAGCAACCTGAGACACACTGATGTCCTCTGAGGACTGCAAGATCTTCACTGCCTTCAGATCTCTTTAGAAAAGCTGCAAGCTGCTACTGTAGCTGCACGCAAGTTTGGGAGCTAAGCTTAATTGTATGCACACAGTTAACTGGAATCCATGTTACTTGTGTAGGGTAGCAAGTATTATTATGATAAGTTCATATATTTTCTCTTTTATATACACGCATGACATGTTGACAGCCACGTTTTTATCTAGCACCACGTGACTGCAGGACTGTACTGAGGTCTGCCAGAAAGGACTTCCCAAAAGAGAGCAGCACCCTGGAATTGAGAGACTGCAGGTTCCTCATCTACAATCTCAAGTAATTTCTTATCCCAAAACATCTCCAGTGACAGGCATTGTGGAGCACATAACTGAAAATCACTGTGCTGTTTTTGTTTACATCATAAGGACATGAATAAAGGTGAAATTAAGAAAAACATTTAAATGAACAGTTAACTTTAACTGATTAGTATAAAGGAGTGTGTAAATAATTGTTTTAAACTGTTGTAAGGCACAAGATGGAGGCTGAAATCAGGTCATGCAGTCGTTGTGCCAAGAAGCCCAAAGTGGCACCACAAGTTGCTACATTTGACCCGTGTCAGGAGGAGTTAATAAGTTAATGAAATATGTAGAATTTCCAGTCACAACCTGTTAAAAAATAAAGTAATCTTTATTCTTTGAGTCTTTAACACGAGCGATGAACATAAGCTGCCCAAATTCTCAGAGGCCCCTGGGGTCTGTGTACAAAGTCAAAGTCAGATTTATTTATATAGTACATTTAAAACAACAACCATTGACCAAGGTGCTGTACAATTAAGATAATTAAAGAAATAAAATCATAAGGAGATGTGATAAGAGTTAAAAAAGAATCATAAAATTAGAAGATTTGAGTGAGAAATAAGATAAATAAAAGTAATACAAACTAATTCTGATTTAAAAGCCAAGGAATAAAAGTGGGTTTTCAGATGGGTTTTAAAAGTGTCCAATGTTGGGGAGGTCCTGATGTGAAGGGGCAGTTCATTCCACAGTTTAGGAGCAGTTACAGCAAAGGCCCGATCTTCTCTGTGATTTAATCTGGACCTCGGGACAGCCAGGAGCAATTGATCCGCAGACCTCAGTGATCTTGTAGTGTACCAATTTAAAAGATCAGAAAGGTATGAGGGTGCTAACCCGTGCAATGCCTTAAAAACAAATAATAAAATCTTAAAATTAATTCTAAAACTAACTGGCAGCCAGTGTAATGATGCGAGTATTGCACTGGCTCCAGACAGATTCAACACCTAATCTCCACACAGAAGCAGAGAGGACTGGTAGTGATGGACTGGTAGTGATGGACTTCCGATGGAGCCATATGGAAAAGATTTATATAAATCTTATAAAGTTTGTATCTGTCTTCTGTGAAACTTGTATGAAAAACATACAAGAGTGAAAACAGATACAAGATCCCTTGAAAAATTATATGAATGAAACTTGTATGTTTTGGATACTTACTAAAACAATATATGAAAGTAATGAGAAAGTGGCCACTTTCATGAGTAAATCATATAAGCCTTACATGATTCACTATATGAAGTAAGCCAAATCTTATGCAAGTCTTTTATAAGTTTTTACTATTTCTTTTCCATATGGGCACTGACAGTCATAAACATTTGAATGTTTAATCAGCCACTCCAGAAAAAGAGCTCACCTAAGACCCAGCTCCAACACGACATCCTCTGGCGGAGAAGAGGGAAAGGGAAATGACTGTTTTTCTTGCAAGCAGGAACAATGAAGTCAGTGAAAAGCTGCTTTAATTATGGTGTACAGAGGAAGTCTTTCAGAGGAGAGGGCTTAGATTTCCGGTGATGTAAACACTCAAGTATTTTGTTGCATTTATGTTGCTTTTTCTTTGATTTTGATTTGGAGTACCACTAATTTTTTTTTTTTTTATCATCATTTCACTCCGGTGGCAATCTGCCATAGAAGTCTGTTATTGAATGGACACGATAATTTGACCGGCCACAGGTTTTGTCCTGCCTAATGGCCCAAAGGTGAGAGCACAAGCAGTACAGAATGACACCTGGTGGCTAGGAATAGGAAGTGCATCTCTAGGCCTTTCAGCCTCTTTACATTTTAAGTATTCACACATATTCATATAATAATATACATTCACCTAAAGTGTGAACACATAAGGTCAGCAATGCATACAGAAATAAAGAAATAAAAATGCTTAATCACTTTATAAAACTTTACTGGGCTTTATTCACATTGCTGTTAAATGCCTGCTTTCCTTTAATTAGTGCAGTTATCATGTCAAGACACAATTTTCTGATCATGCAGAATGCTTCCATATATGGGGGCCAAAAGATGTAAAGGTGCAAATAAAAGTGTGTAACATAAATGAACTTTTGGATTGGCCTTTGCAAGTCCCAAAAACAGCTGAGGTTGCAGGTTGGATCAGTTCTTGATAAGAGGAACAGGTAAATGACTGACCTCATGACCACTATTAGGAGATGTAGATTCTTAGACACAGCTGCATTCCTTGATTATTTTATTTTTTTATTCTACAATTTATTTGTTTTATACGTCTAAATATACGACCCTAAAAAAGGCCAAATATTTGTGCTTGGATAAATCAAATGTGCACAGTTTATTCTACCTTTGAAATCTCCCTCTATATTTGTTCTCTACTTGCACTCATTGTTAAACACCACTGCAGCTGAAAGAATAAAAACTAAAACTGTCTCAACCTCTGCAACTGAAATGACCACACTGTTCTCATTTAGAGTAAAGACTTTATTTTTTTTATGTAGGCTAAGGGTGATGGTATTGACCAGAAATATAATAATAATAATAATAGTATATCAGGCTGTATTATAGAGCATCAGATATATAGGAAATTGCTGTGGTAATCTCTCTGTGTAGGCAAAAAGCTGTTGTGTCTGGTAGAGTTTCCCATGAAGGTGAGACTTCTCCTTCCAGTCCAGTTATAGACAGTCTGTATTCGGTCAGGCACAGAGGGTTCTGCCAAATTGTCACATATTCTGAGTTCTTGCCTACTTGCAGGAGTGCCAAAATGCAAGCTGAATTGCTTTAACATTTCAAAACAGTATGTATGGGTACTGTGGAGTGTCCTTTGCTACTAAGCTGACTGGTTTGTGCTTGCAGATACTGATAAACTACCGTTCTTTGTCATTTATTCATTTCTCTTTTCTTTTATTGTTTATTGACTCATTGTGAAGCCAACTTCTGTGACAGCACTTGAGTCTACGACTATCAAATATATTGTGTCATGAGCCCTGTGACAGACTGGTGACCTGTACAGCGTGTACTCTGCCTGCTGCCCCATGACAGCTGGGATAGGTATCCAGTAACCCTGGAACTCTGAACTGGGAAAGCAGAACATAGATGGCCAATTTCAATCCTGATACTCATATCTTTATGACCCAAGGTTGTGATACTGAAAAATCTGTTAACTTACACAGTCAGTATTTTTGCAGACTTTCCTTTGTGGCTTCAAACAGATTAAACTGTAATGTAGTAAGCCCTGCTGACTAAAGTGCATAAAGCCTTTCCTAAAGTGTTTATAATACTGTAGCTCATAGCTAATAAACACCTTTGTGTGACTGCTTAGCTGCTACTGATTTTAGGTTAAGCCACAAAACAGAAAGATATCCTGGGTTCCTCCTGAATGTACCTCAAATTAAAGGGCCCAGACCAATTCACACAACACAGTAAGTGCACAGACACACAAACTGTAGGCTCTCAGTAACAGTCACATTATCTGCCCGCCAACAAGGACAGAGTGGTTTTTTCCCCTTAAAGTTCAAAACAGAAAAAGTAGTTGGCACTTCTAAACAGACAAACAAAATGTGTAGTTTAAAGTCTGTCTGTGTAGTAATGATTTAAATGTCTCAGTGCAATAAAACACATTTTATGTAAGGCTCTATATGTGAGACAGAACAGCAGTTTCTCCAGAGGAAACTACACCGCACAAACTTTTATGAAAACATCACAAAAAACACAGTTTAACACACAGAAAAAAATATTTACTTGTCATCTCCCTGGTGCAGTACTAATGACATCACTCACTCTAGATTTTAATGCTATGCTCAATGAAGAGGTCAGTCTGTCCAGCAGAAGGTGTTTCCACTCACGATGGAGGAATTTTTCCAATATGATTTGTACTTTTCGCTTTTCATCCCAGCCTACCTGTGTTTCTGAATCTGACTCATGCTGGCAGCAGGGGGTTTCCCACCTCCCTCCTGTCTGTGACTGGAGTTGCCATAGCAACCAGTCTGACTCTAAAACTTATCATCTCTGATCCTGTGTGTGTGTGTACTTGTTTGAAGATCTTTGTGAGGACCAAAAATTGTCAAGCCAATATACTGTGTGACTAACAGTCACTTGTGAAGACCAAATCCTGGTCCTCATAAATATAAAGGTATTTTTGAGACTCAAAATGTGGTTTTACGGTTAGGGTAAAGGGCCAGGTATTTAGATTTTCAAAACAAAAAAGCTGCTTACTGCCGGCTATAAAACATGATGCATTGTCTTGTGGCCATCTTAGTTGTTCAATTTAAGGCTGCTATTGTGTAAAGAGGATGGCTTTAATTGTGAGTGTATTACAGTTAACTTTTAACTTTCTTTTACACAGACATATTAGCTAGACAATCCAACAAAGAAATGATTACTGTATTTTTTGGACCATAAGGCACATCGGATTATAAGGCGCATTAAGTGAAACAAAACAATCAGCTAAGTCAAACTTTACTCAACTCATTCTTCTTGCTTCGTCCACTTCCCATTGAGTCATTAATGTTGAATTCTTTGGCAGCTGCTCTATTCCCATGTTGTTGCAGTATATTAATGACTAACCTGGTATTGTGGATGGATTATCTCAGTTGTTCTGCTGACTGAAGTTTGGTCCGTTTACAGCATCCTGCCATGCGATTGCATTTGTCCCTAAAGTCAGGAACCCTCATGTTGACTTTTATCGGGTGGGAAAAAAGTTGGCGTTCATCCTCCAGCTTCACTGTGTTTACGTTATGCTAACATAGCTGTGTCACTAGGGAACGTTATATACCAGCTAGCCCAACTTCAGTAACCCTACAAACATCACTGCTGCTTAGTTTTCTGTCTTCATTTATGTTGGAAGTGATAGCAGAGCTGTACGTTTGAATTTGTTTCAGTAATCTCTCAGTCAGAACATGCTATATCATGATTAGGTGGAAACTAGCGAACTAACTTCCTGCTAACTTCTAACTCCGTTAAATTTACTAAATTCTATTTTCATGGATGCCTGGATGTTAAACTTAATTGTTACACCTGGTAAAGCAGCAACACTGATCATTTTTTTAAAGATGAAAGAATTTAGACAGTTTTTAACTCTCAGTGATGCTGCAGTGATCGTTTGACTTTGGGACCTGAAGCGGAGTTTGCTTGTGTGAATGGGTAAACGAGACATGCTGTATGAAGTACTTTCAGTGCTCAAATAGAAAGATGCAACATAATAGCTGGTCCATTTAACTCTATCACCACTGTTTCCTTCTGTTTTATTGACGTCTGCTCAAATCAGTACCTTCTCCCCTCTGGGAACACTCTCCGCCACTTGATCCAACATACTCCAGAATTCCTCTTTCTTTTGTGACAGCAACCTGTGTGGCATATGCACTGACCGCATTCAACATCGCCCCTTCAATTTCCAAGTTCAAACTGATGATGATCCTGACACTGTCTTCACCTCCACAATACTGTTCACATAATTTTCCTTCAAGATTAACCCCACTCAATTTTTTTCCTGCCCACATCACAGTGGAACAGTTTGAACCCACCTCCAGTGCTTCCCTTCCATCTGGTCTCCTACACACAGAAGGTGTGTAGGCTAACAGCCAAGGTTTTGAGTATTAGCCAAAATGTTGATATCTCTCAGCATGGTTCACAGTATGTCCTTACAGAAACTGACGAAACCGGGCATGTGGAGAACTGTCAACAACAGGTGCCTGAAAGTCATGTTCTTAAGAAATAACAAAAAAAAGCCCTGACACAGAACTCAACAAGACTTTCAGACAGTACAATTTGTTATTATCTACTGGTTATACTGGTGTATCACATTTGATCATAGAATTGTAAGAATTCATAAACACTATCCAGAGTCATGTCGGTCTGCAAAACCTTTGTGTAGCCTTGATCAGAGTAGACACACATTCTCATGTTGTTTCATGCTACAATCATATTTTAAAGTTATTATTAATGATGGCTGAGTGTGAAATGCAATTAAGAGAATAATTATGTTGCTATAGAAAGGCATCTCCATAACATTGCTAATACTTGTAGCACAGTTGACACATTTTCACTAGCAAGTGTTACAGAGCATACTCTGACGTCATTAATAATTTTGTCTCTGTCAATCTTGGTTCTACAATACCATCTGCCTCCATGACTCTGTATATAATTTAAGTAAAATACAATAAATTTAAATAGAATACCAATACATTTTTGTGAAGAAATGAAACCGTCATACCTTTACTGTTGATTCAGTGCTCCTTTTTCATTCACTGTTTTGATTTTATGAAAAAAAGTAAAGCAATCCCTGGTTACATTATAAACTATGTATTCATAACTGAGTGTGCATTCTGGACGATGGATGACAAACTGGAGACCAATTAAAAAATGATCCCAGTCTCTAGTATTCTAAACAGCAGTTTCTTCACTGGATGGTATAGCCCATACTTTTACCACAGTATCAACAAATAAATCTAATACCTACTACCTGATCTAAGCTTCTCACACAAACCTCTCACTTTGCTGCACCCCACAGCAACTAACACACTGAAAGAACCTCAGACCAATTAGCTCTGAAAGCTGTGATTACACGACAGAGTGAGCTCTCACGAGCATCATTTCTCACTTAGCATGAGCCAGAGTGCGTAGGTACTGAACCTGCGAACACATGCACTAACTGGCGCAACCTTTACCTTAGTGTCAGAACACTGACTGCAGCCACCTGCTAAACTGAACTGAAGCGGACGCTGTCGCCCAAATCATCCTGTGTGTTTGCATTCTTTCCACTGCAACCTGCCATCAGCGCTGCCAACAAAAGCTAATGAATTAACATGAGGGTCAGTCCATGCTCAGCTGGCTTGGACGAGAACAGAATTACACAACTAAATTACACTGCCTCACCCAATTATGAACCAGTAAATTGTTTGAGACAATGAATTGTAAATTTCTTAATTTAGATTTGATAATGAATAGAGGTCAAATATGGAGACTAAACTCAAGGTGATTAACTCACTAATTTGCAGTTTTGCATTAGTGTGTGTTAAGTCTGGTCTGATTGCATCAATGAGTTAAGACAGGAGTGTATTTGCAGCCAACATGATACACTTTTATGTTGCTATAATATTATATACAGCACAAGTGCTGTATGTCTACTTAAAACCAGTTTTTAATGCTATAAAAACAGTATTTTGTCATATTAGAGTTCAAGCTTAACCCTGGAGAACCCATGGGGTCAAATTTGACCCCATGGTTTCCCTAGTAAACCAATGGGGTCGGATCTGACCCCATGGGTTCTCCAGGGTTAAAAAGTCACTGCAGAGTAGCATCACAAGTTTAAGTTGAGCTGGTGTAGGTGGTTAACCATCATAGTGAATTACATGTACTGCAATACATACAGAGGGGGGAGAAACAACATTTGGGGGTTCTTATAAGACTGGAAACCATAGCAAAACAAACCAGTGCAACATAGGCCAGCAGCTATGATGTCCTTTTCAGAGCTCACAAAAAAGCACAGGCTCCCGCTATTCTAACCTTCTGTTCTCAATTTATGATATAAAAGCATTTTGTTGTAAGGTGAATCATACACAGCTGATCCTGTAGAGTCCATGGACTAGGCCTACTAAGGCATCTCCTGCCAAAAATCAATGAAAGCAGAAATCAGAAGAAAACTGCTCATGTTTGTGACAATATGTAAACACATTATGTAGCTGAAATGTAAATGATATATAATGTTACTCATATCATTTCACTTAAAAAATGGTGTGAAACTGACTTCCTGTCAACTTAAATGAACCTTGACTCATAGTCACAAATGTTGCTTGACTGTGTACCCGCTCACTCACTGGCCCAGTGGGAGTCTGAACCTGGATTTTCAGCAGCAGTGAGTCACCAGGGAATAAAAAACAGTTCCCCTTCACTTATACTGTCAATAAAATGAGAGGGAAAAACAACCAAAAAACGTGTGGGAACAGACGAGGGGAACAAAACGGTGGGTGACTCATACATGTTCTCTTCCGGTTTGCCCGCTCGGCACAAACACACATGACAAATGAGACATGTGAGCGGGTGAACGGCAGCCAATGTCCTGATGACTATGCTCCAAGGACAATGGTGGCAGGCAAAGACTCGCTTGAATCAGGTGTTGGTGGGTGGCTGCTGAGCAGACGTCGTCACAGGGAACAAAGCCTGCTCCGGTCGCATGATAGATGGCGTTGGCTGGACCATAAAGGTCATTAATGTTAGTCAGGATTATTCATAGTTAGAGCCCACACATGAAAATATCAGCTGCTGAGTCACATTAAGTTCCACGCTGGCTACGAGTCAGCATGGGGGATGGATGTATGCATGTGTCCTGCAGATGAAATCATATACATGGTGATAGATATTTAATGTTATCAAAGCTTAGGAACTGGCGATTTTATATAATTATATTTCATTTAATCTTTTTGTATGAAACAGACTTCATTATTAAGAAACCATACTGATGTTTTCAGATTTATTGCTGTGCATTTTCCAGAATATCAGGTCATGGATTTTTTTAACCTAACTTTAACTTGTAGTAGTAGTTCACAAGTATGAAAATCATCTTCATATCTGCTAAAGATAAAATCTAAAATCCATCAAACTAAGTACGGTAAAGTTTCCTTAAAATGTCCTTATTAGTCTGATATGCTTAGTGAAATATCACACCTGATTTCAAGTCAACTAACAAAAAAACAACAACAACAAAAAATCCAATGTAGCAGAAAGGATAGTGTGATTTTAATTTAAAAGATGACTTTAAGCAGGTTGAGCCAGGACTGGCGCTGACGCAATTGATTGCTTGAGTTTGCCAAATGCTTCCTGGGCAATGGAGTTTCACAGGAAAGGAACCTTAGGGGAGATCAAACACTTTAGGAGCAACAACTCTAAGTTCTGATAAAGCCAAAAAATCACTGAAGCAGCTTTCTGGAAGTGGGTCGCTGCCTGAATCTTGGGGAGGATCTTCTCAAACTTAGTTAGTCTCAGTCACATACACCAGAAAAGACACACGCTAAACATTGAACTTACATTTGTTTACAAATAACCTGTTTTCCAGAAGTCGTTGCAGGAGGTGACAGACGTGGCTCTGTTCGTCCAGGTAAATGAATCTGAAGATGTTTAAGATATCGGGGAGGACTCGCCGTCCCAAATGCGGATGAGATGGTAAGCTCGGAGAATATAGAGGCTCTCAAAAGTAATGTGTACTTATTTTTAATGGTTATTCAGTTTAGCACATAGTAATCTATACAAGGTCAGAGTGTCTCATCTTTCTTTTACCACAAATAAAAATCCTGCAGCTAATAGAGAACAGGAGGAAGAGATAATAGCTGAGTCTGACAAAAAGCCATACTCCAAGCAGCAGGTATATTTGTCATGGTCCGGGTGAGTACGGGGTTTTTCCACTCCGCTGGGCTCCACCTTCAGGCAGAGACTCCAATCAGCTTCCACACCTGGTTCCAATCAAGTCACCAGCATATAAGACCAGCATTCACAACAGACCTCTGCCAGATCTTCTGCTAACTCATGTTAGTGCTAGGCCGCCAAGCCCTTGTGAGAGCCCTTAACTACTGCTTTTCTCCTCACCGTGTTTTCTTTGTCATAGGACCCACCTGGCAGTCGCACTTCCCAAGCTAAACTACTCACATCTCCGCCTGGACGCTGGTTCTGTCATCTGGTTGCTTCCTTTCCATCATTGGACTACACCTGCCTGCCTCCCTGCCAAGTCCCTTACTCCAAGTATATTCTGGATCCTCTCTGGACACTCCTCACCCGGAACCCCTTGGACACCCCCACTAGGCACTGTAAATAAAGCACTGTGTTCACGCCCGTTTTGCCTCCCTCTGTGTCTGCATTTGAGTCCACAGCCTGGCCCTCTTGGCTGTAACAATATCATCGCATTGGCGTCCTCCATAGTTGTGGTGTTTGTGTTGCATACAGATAGACGTCACAGAATCTTAGGCCGTGTTGCTAGAACAACCCCATGCACATTAGCCGGTACTTGGTTGTATTGGAAACAACTGAAACTGAGTAGAGTTGAGTCACTTCAAGTCGAGCCGAATAGGTGCTAGTGGAAAAGGGCTATTACTGTTTATCCAATTTATGTTGTTGGGTTGTGTGTTTGTAGTGAGGGAGGTGAGGTGAGGTGAATTAGGTGAGTCGAAGATGAACAGAGTAATGTACTCATGGGAATTCCGGAAAGCAGGATTGAGAAGGGTTGAGGGTGGTGGGTGATGCTGGCAAGGAGGTCACCATTGACAGCTGACATGCAAAGAGATTCAGGAAGTGGGACCAGAGCAGCACCTAGTTGTTTAACAAGGTTTGAATCCATGAAACTCTGCAACTCCCCAGAGTCAACAAGAGCTTAAAGTTGAACAGAATGATAATCATAAGAAACTGTGACAGGAATCATTAAAGGATGTAGGAATGAGTTAACCGGTGTCCTACCTGCCAGCATTCCTACTTTGACTGGCGGCCTACTCACACTTATAGAGGAAATGACCAGATTCAACACAATAAAGACACTCCACGGCTGTTATTCTTCTGCTCTACTCCTCTGGAGTTAAACGAGTCTTGCCAACCGGGCTCTGCAGGGGACTCTCCGTCTGGTTGGGTGGTATCCCTGCAGGGCGAGGCCTCACAAGCCTGGCTGGCCCTGTGGTGCTGGTGTTCCCTCATGTGGTCATCTACTCATATACATTTTACTTATAGGTGTACTCACTTTTGTTGCCAGCGGTTTAGGAAACAATGGCTGTGGGTTGAGTTATTAACCCACAGCCATTTACACTGTTGTACAAGCTGTACACTGACAGTTTTACATCTTCAATGTTGTCCCATGAAAAGATATAACAAAATATTAACAGAAATGTGAGATGTAATCACTTTTTTGAGATCCTGTAAGAACAATACTCTGGTACTTTCTGGTGGTTTTCCAGAAATGACAAGGAAAACTGGTTTAGTTTAATGAGTGATTATTGCCAACTGTTGCCCATTGACAGCAGAGACTGGGAGGGGAGTAATGAGTGGTTTGCTACACCAACTGGGCATCCCAGTTACTTGGTCATCAAGCAATCTGCGAGAACTAGAAATTCACTTGAGTACTCAGTCACACTCCTATTCCCCTTTCATATTTAAATTAAAGAGCTGTCTAGCTGTCTCTTCTTTGGAGGGGATGATCAAACACTCTTTTAAACTCCTCTACAAGCTTATCGTATGTGGATGACTCAGTTAAATTGGTAATTAAATAAGACTCAGCCCACTGGAGGGCCTGACCCTTCAGCAAACCTATAATAAAGGGAGCCAACTTAGGGAGAATTAACTGATTAAATGATGCTATTCATTTGATCTAGCCTCTGATGTGTTGCCTGTAGCATTTCATCAAGTGAAGTGCGAATCTGTTTATGTAACAAAACACCTTAGTGGAAAACAGCTGCTTGAATGGCTGCTGAATCTGAAGGTTGGCCAGATTGTTCAACATGGGTCCACAAATTGGACCCAAAGAGCAGACTCAGGAAAATGACAGGTCTTTATTGTAAAATGGGAATGAGTATATTGAAAATAGGTAAGTGGCATGGGTGGAAGATTTGCTAAAAGGAACAGAACTGGAGTATCTGCTAGAGAGAATAGGAGAAGTTAGAAACAGCCAAGGTGAGTTTGACAAAATTCAGCAGTATTTGTGGTTTGACTCTGATACCTTACTTGTTTGTATCTAGCAAAGAGAACTTCCCAAAGGAGCAGAGTTTTGGTCGAGAGTGGACAGGCAGGTAACTAACAGGCAGTGTTGGGTAAGTTACTTTAAATTAGTAACTTAGTTACATTACTACTTACTTCTTTCAAAAGTAACTCAGTTACTTCAAGTTACTCTTTACTTTCAAAGTAACTAGTTACTAGGGAAAGTAACTTTGGTTTTACTCAGAATTCTCTTATTAATGTGTTGCTTCTCTAACTGGATAACCAGCAAGGATGCCAGTCTTCTAGCTTGCTTACATGTTAGCACTACCCTGCCACAGTGCACTGTGCCACCTACCAACAGAAAGGAAAACATAATGTGCATATTTCCACGAGAGAAATCCCACGCCTGGACCGTCGTCGACTGCTGCCATGATTCTAGCCTACCTACGTCACAGTGTCACGTGCGCTTTTTACATCCAACACGGAAACTGCAGTAGTGGTGCTTTCGATTGTACTCGCAACTCAGAAATTCTGCCTTCCGAGTAGGAAGATATAGGTAACTCCAGACTGCAGATGAGCTGCATACAGGGATGGACTAGGACAAAAAATCGGCCCGGGCATTTTGACTAGAGACCGGCCCGCCATTATAGAAAAAACCATAAAGCCTTTGAATGAAAACAAATGCTGTTGTGACAGTACACACAGTACTGGTACAGAATCTAGAAAATGTGGGAAAGACCCGCTAGACCCGCCCCTGCACAGTTACCAGCTGTCAGCTACATAAAAAAAGGATCCTGGTGTTATTTGTCTCTCAGAAACAGTTCATAACTTCCCTTCAACTCATTCATGTCACCTAAAGGTAAACCTGTTACTCCATCTGGGTGATAGTGGGCAATAAGCAAACAAGAGAGACGGGACTTGCGACAGGAAAGCCGATCAGCTGATCATTGATCAGTTTCATGATTGAAGTAGCAACAGGAGAGGGAGGGGGAGAGAAGAAGAGGCAGCTGTGCAGCGTAAAGACAGAATAACTCCAGCTTTGTGTCTTTTTTCATTCTAGCTGAATTACGGGACAAACTGTGTTCCTTTTCACCTCAATACGAAACGCGTATAATTTTTTTACGGGATGGTTGGCAACTCTAATAATTAACCTTATGAATAAAATAAAGTTCAACATCAGTAACATCATAGCACCCACCCAGCTGTATAGAAACTCCGTCATGCTAGCTAGTGCGCAGTTCATAACTTCTTACCTGAAGTTCAGTTCACCTGACACTCGGACCGGCGGCCGCCTCGGGTCTCTCCTCCTGCCTCCCCTTTCCCTCATCCACCTGCTGGCCTCCACCACTTGCTAATGTTACTGAATCTGTGGAAGCTCCGCGATAGCCACCACCAAACAACTGAGTTATTTTTACACATCTGCCAGCATCTGGCCAGTCCACCATCTTTCATTGTTTATACCGTTACGGAAAAAAAAAAGAAAAAACCCCCAAAAACATCGGCCCATGAGAACAAAAAATCACCATCGGCCCACCGAGTCCAGCTATGGCTGCATACGTGTTTAGTAGTAATTTGTTTTTGTAGAGGGCTAGCAAAACAACCGTTTTCGAGGGCATTGCCATATTGGAATCCCGACTTCTCTGACGAGACTAACCAGAACGCCATTTACTCGAGTGTGACATCATTCCCAGGTCCGTGTTCCGGTTTCCAAGGTAAGTTGAACTGTAACGCGTTATGATGTAACGCGTTAGTCCCTACACTGCTAACAGGGGAGTATGTCTCTTTGCAGGTGCAGCAACCATCTAGGTGTCTCAGGTAAGTGTAACTGGAAGTTTCTGTTAAATTCCTCCAAGCAACAGGATTTCATGACAAGAGGGTAATCACACTGGCTTTGGGCAAGCAGCATCGTAACTGCATAAACAATCTGGCAGTGAGTATCAGTGCCAAACGGTCCTTAAATACCCTGAGCAAATGAGTTAGTACAGAACAGGTGTGGGAGAAACACCACCTGCGGGCAGACCAGGGAGGAATATTGGCTCATAACTCCACCTGAGAATGAGAGAGACGCAGAGAAAGAACATGAGAGAGACTCAGGGTGTCCAAATTCATTGGCTGCATCCTCCTGAGGCCGCATTTGTAGGCCGATTACGTCACAGCGACGCGACAAAGGCTGTCCAAATTCGTAGACTCCTCCGAATGCAGCCAACAAATGCGTCCTCCTTTTCCCCGAATTTGAAGGATGGGTTGGGTGTATCAGGAGGATGCAGCCTATGAATTTGGACACCCCTATTATGAAAAGAAAGAGATAGGAGGGAGGAGAAAGGATTCAACCCCAGGCCTGTCAGGACCTTAACCCAAACAAGAGGGGCCAGGGAAATACTGGGCACTGTCGTTGTCTTTGTCGTGTCTGTGGTTACTGATGTTATCCTTGGTTCATCTCCTCCTTTGTATTTTAATTTTTCAATTTCTATTGTAGTTATGTTTTATTGCACTCTCTCTGTTTTGACAGTATTTTCTTGGTTCATCTTTTTACAAATTTAAATATTTTACAAGGTTAACCCAAAGAATTACAAAATGCAGTTTGTAAATAATGATTTTATTTATTCTACTGTAACTTTTTATTACTAGGATGTCGTAAAAACTTCCTGAAAAGTCTTCAGTTAATCCAAAATACTGCAGGGAGAGTACTGACAGGGACTAAAAAGAGAGAGCATATTTCCCCCTATATTGGCTTCCCTTCATTGGCTCCCTGTTAAATAAATTGAATTCAAACTCCTGCTCCTTGGCTACAAGGTCTTGAATAATCAGGCCCCATCTTATCTTAATGACCTTATAGTATACTATCATGTCATCAGTTTGCATCTTGAAGCCCAAGCACAGATGCGTCATCCAACAAATGATTCATTCTCATAAACCCATGTTCATGAGACATTGAAACTGACCAAAAGGAATATTGTTAACCAAATAAGGAAGATGAAAACTGTTGGCATGAAGGATGGTGTACACTTTTGAAAGATTATGGTATGCGGCTCTTCAGAAGATGTTTTAGTGATTTTAAGGTCCAACAAGTTAATTTCACTTGAAATGCATTCTAAAGGAGTTGGACTGAGTGGCGTTAAGGAAAATTGCCCATATAAAACATTAACAAATCATCAATGTATGCTCCATTCTAAATGATTTTGTCTTGGTTTAAGTTGGAATAAGAAATGTAATCCTTGCCATTAATCATAGGTTCACCTGAAGGATTATAGACATTTTTGTGTGTTTTATAGGCCAGCAGTCCCCAACCCTTTTTTGCGCCATGGATTGGTTTATGTCCGACAATACTTTCACGGACTGGCCTTTAAAGTGTCACGGATAAATACGACTAAATAAAACCAGTACCTAAAAAAAGAAAATGTATTCATAACACACAGGAAAAGACCAGAGGAAACAGAGTTAACGATAAAAACGATTAAAAAGAAACGATAAAAACCCTGAAAACCATGAATTTCACATCTGAGCCTCAACTCTCACGGCCCAGTACCAAACAACTCACGGACCGGTACTGGTCCATGGCCTGGGGGTTGGGGACCACTGTTTTAGGCTAGGTACAGTGGGATTATTTTTTTTCTTAATAATTCTTGCTCCTTCTTCTTTTTGAGCCACTCCTTCTGAAATGCATTATTCAAAATACCTTCTAACACACACTTTATGTACTACAAAAGATTAGACATAAGGTCTAAATAGTATTATGAATTATGGAATTATACAGTTGGTGGTAAGCTCTTTGTCTATATTGATCTTGGCTCCAAATGACTGTAGGGCCACGCTTGTTTGCTCTTTAATCAAAATGTCACAATTCATGGCAGCATTTTTTTTTTAATTTTGTTTGGTCAGATTTTATATTTATGGGTATCTAACTGTTTCAAAAACAGTTTCAGTTTGGTGTTACTTACTGGACTAAAAGTGGATTTTGGTTTAAACCTTTATCACCAATATGCCTTTCCAACGTTTGGGGAGTTCTTAAAGAGGTATTTTGAAAGTTGTGGTGATATCATACCTTAAGATGTAAATTTCTATAAATTTAAGTAAATTCACTTTTGCTTGAAACCCTTTTTTTATGATTTGTGGGAGCAAAGCTTATAGGAGAGGCACACTGGAAATGGATCATGTGGACTTTGGAACAGAATGAGACAGAGCAGAAGTATAAGACAATGTCTATTCAACAACTGAGCGTGCAGTGAGAGAATAAACATCTAAATATCCCGAGGCTCAGACAGTTGCCAGGTTGAGCCACGGTAGAGTGGGTGGGCAGGATCAGATTAACAACAAGGAGATGACTGACTGGGACAAGAAGCAGCTGGTGCATGGAAAGAGCTGGAGCACAAGTGGAATATGGTAAGTCACAAGTACCAAAGATTTAGCCGATGGACACCAGAATATGTCTTCTGAGGCTGTTTCTCTCTCTGTGGCACAGCCATCACTTGTCCTGTTCTCTTACTCTTTCTCACCTCTCTTTATACACCACAGCTGCGCCTCAGAGTGACTGTGCAGTTTTTAGGCCTCTTGTCAAAGGCAGGCGAATTTAAAAAAAAGTAAACAATGACAAAATCTAAAGACTGCTGCAGAAAGATTCTGACTACATTCTTTAGCTTACCCTTTGCTGAAAATTTGTTTTTTTAATTTAAATTTTCATGCATAAGCCACTTTGTTCCTGCTTGACTCACTGCACTCAGTTCCTGCACACACAGAGATATAAGATATTGTCTTGATTAGATGGTATTTTCCCAAATAGTGGAGCTTGATCCATATTACTTTAATGGAGTACCATTACTTTGCTATAACATACTTCGACTCATCCTTATGCATCCTGTATTAATATTCATGTGTAGCCCACACTCTTTCAATCATGTAAATGAGGTTAGCAGGCCTAAATGGAAGAGAGGAGTACACTCTTAGTACTGAGTCACAGTTCTTGTGTGGTAGTGGGTCATTTGGACATATTTCTCCACCCCACCTCCTTACTCCTCAGTGCCCTTGAAGATCCAGTCCAGCTGGGGTCATTTGTATGCAGGGGAAGCCACTGTAGGTGATAAATCAATGTTACCTTAGATGCTTCTCATGCTCACATTCAATCTGATTGTCTTTCTATAGGGTACCTTTACCTGAAGAGTGTCAAATATCATCTGCTTTGCAAATCTAGAGGTACCCGTCCTTCATATCCGGCATGCAAACAAATAGTGAGTTTCTATTTATGGCAAAGAAAGAGGAATCACAACCAGTTAAGAGAAAATAGTAGCTGCTGCAGTAGTGAGATCATCATTAAAGTGAGTGGTCCTTGTAAGTAAAAGTATTATATATGTATTTATTGGTACTTTCCACTGATGCTTCATAACACAACTCTGTCAATAACAGCAAAGACAGAGAACAACAGTAAGACACAGTGAGAAATTATAATCCGCTTTTGAACAGTGAAGACCCCAGAGATAATTTTAATCAGCAGATAAGACTTAAATTCTGATCTCCCAGCATGCAGTCTGGAAATGCTAGCTCACACCTAAAACACCACAAACCAGTGTTTGTGAAGATTATTGAGCAATTAACCACTGGTTACCATCTGGCTTTAGTATAAGCTGCATTCTCTGTGCAAGCTGTTGTGTTCTCAGAACATATTCATCTGTCAGCTGATATGTTTACCGCTTTTATCAAATAAATCCAGTAAATCCACATACTAGAACATTATGCTAATTACTGTACTACAGAGCCAATGGCTAATACGCTTATCCCAACAGTGTTCCTGTCATTACTCTTGTTAAGAATCAAATGTTTGAACTACAATAACGAGTCAAAATAGATTTTATGAGGCCGTTTAAAACAGGTTACCTAAAAAATTTTCTTTTTAACATATAATTATATAAATTAGTCACATCTAACTCATTCAACCAAGTATCATAAAATGATGTGTGTGAATAATTATTTTAGTGGTGGACAACAACAACAACTTACAGTAATAGTTGATTGAGCACAAAATATACACATAGCAAAATGTTTCATTACTCAGAAAAAATGTTGTTTATTCTAAAATGATTGCATTTATTTATTATATTTTTTCTTATGTAAAAGGCATATATGTAGAGTAGAATATTCTCTTGTATCTTTTACTGTCCAGGAATTATGTACGTATGTATTTATTTATATAGTGAGACAATCCATCCATGCGATGAGTATCCATCCGTCATCATATGAATTAATGGAAAACAGAAATCCAAATTTAAAATAAAATCACTAGGAATAATCATAATAAAATTAATGATACTGGTTGCAAAATATTTGCGATACCACAAGTCTACTGAAACATGAAAACCTTTCTCGTATCATCCATTTCAGTCTTTTGCCTAGTTACTTGAGACAAAGCTGGAACACATTTTTGGGTCACAGATTATGTTTGACACTGTTCTTCCTCCTCACCTCTCCTTTTCATTCACCTCTGCACCTCAGTTTTGCCTCAGGGTGACTATGCCGTTTTTAGGTCTCTCGTTGATATTCAAAGTTGCACTTTCACATGAAGGCGTGGAATAGAAGGAAGCAGTACAGCCCAGCATAGCAACTCAAGTTGTCTTTGCATGTGTGTCTCACATTACTAGTACTTTTACAGTCAAGCCCACAATTATTCATACCCCTGGCAAATTTTAGCAAGTTATTTTTTGACTGGAAATGGCATAGGCATCTTCCAAAAGATAATAAGACGATGTAAAAGTGGCATTGTGTGGGAAAAAATTATTTCTCAGCTTTTATTTACATTTGAACAAAAAGTGTCATGTCCAGAATTATTCATACCCTTCACAAACTGTCACAGTCTCTGGGAAAATCCAAAGTTCTATACCATTCCAAATAGTCCAAGCTGTTCTAAAGCATCCTAATTACACTGATTCATTGGGAACAGCTGTTTTAATCAACTCAAGAGGTGAAAAACAGCAGCTCTCTGCAGTTGGTTTGTGGATAGCCATGGCTAAGACAAATAAGCTCAGTGAGGACATGTGGCTGCACGTTGTGGCTGCTCACAAGTCAGGAAAGGGCTACAAGTCCATATCTAAATGTTTTCAAGTTCCAGTGGCTGCAGTGCAAAGTATTATTTAAAAATACAAGATGTTCTGCACTGTGGAAAATCTGGACGTGATCGGAAGCCAAAAGTGACACCTGTGCTGGCCAGGAGGATAGTGAGAGAGGTAAAAAAAAAAAAAAAAAGAATCCAAGGATCACCATCAAGGCCATCCTGGTGAATCTGGGCTCTGCTGGTGGCAATGTCTCAAGGCACACAGTCCAACAGACATTGCAGAATGCTGGGTTTCACAGATGCAGACCAAGGAGGACGCCACTTCTTCAGATAAAGCACACAAAAGTTCATCTGGACAAAGAAGAAGACTTCTGGTCTTCTGTGTCATGGTCAGGTAAAACAAAAATTTAATCTTTTGGTCACAATGATGTTTCCTTCATTTGGCGTAAAAAAGGAGAAGCCTTCAACCCAAAGAACACCATTCCCACTGTCAAACATGGTGGTGGGAACCTAATGCTCTGGGGGTGTTTTTCAGCCAATGGACCAGGGAACCTAATCACAGTAAACAGCACCATGAAAAAAGAGCAATACATGAAGATTCTCAGCAACAACATCAAGCAGTCTGTAAAGAAACTTGGCCTTGGCCACCAGTGGATATTTCAGCACGACAATGACCCAAAACACACAGCAAACTTGGTGAAGAAATGGTTAGGAGACAACAACATTAACGTTTTGCATCAGGGTGATGGCAAGAAGACGCTCCAACTTGAAAGATTTGGAGCTCATTGCTAAAGATGAATGGGCAAAAGTACCTGTGGAGACGTGCAAAACGCCGGTCTGCAATTACAGGAAGCGTTTGATTGCTGTAATAACCAATAAAGGCTTTTCTATTTATTATTGAGAAGGGTATGAATAATTCTGGACATGACACTTTTTTCTCAAATGTAAATAAAAGCTGAGATATATTTTTTCCACAATTATGCCTCTTGTACATTGTCTTATCTTTTGGGAGACGCCTGTGTCATCTCCGGTCAAAACAAAACTTGCTGGTTGAATAAAAGTAACTTTAACCCTCCTAGGACCTGGCGTCCACATACGTGGACATCACATTTTGGGTTGTCTAGACCAAAATACTCAATTTTGCTCTACAAGTTATGTCTCTCCTGCAGACCTGATTCCTCCCTCCCACCTTCTTCCCTTAGAGAAAGTCTGTCTGAATTAAAATCCTGGTTTAGCTCTAAATTTCTGAAGCTCAATGAGGATAAAACGGAAATCCTCCTTATTTGCACCAAATCCAACCTGTTGAAGGCAAACCATTTCTCACTCACTATCGATAACTCCACAGTTTTCCCTTCTCCTCAGGTTAAGAGCCTTGGTGTCATCCTAGACAGTTCACTATCCTTTAAATCTCACATCAATTATTATAACAATCATCTGTTCTGCCCATTTCCATCTACATAACATTAACAGATTACGTCCTTCTCTTTCCACCCAGTCTGCAAAATACTAAATTTTGCTTTACAAGGGCCTGATATCCACTTACGAGGATATTATACTGCCACTGTCCTATCGAAATTGAAAGCAAATGTCATCATATGTGTATCTCATTTCTCTCAGAAACAAAAATCAGGTAAAAAAAAAAAAAAGTCACGTTATTCTTTGTTTTTAGATTCATCAGGTTCCAATCAGCCCAAATAGCAAAGAGAAATTAAAAATGCATGCCATGCCATGCCTGCTTCAGTCTGTATGCCAAATATCTTTGGGCAAGATACTGAACCCCAAGTTGCTCATCCATCAGAGTTTGAATATTAGATAGAAAGCACTTAAGTATAGAAATAAGTGCTGGTGTCAAGTGATGAATGATGGATCTTGTATAAAGTGCTTTGAGTCTTCAGGTAGAGTAAAGAGTGCTATAAGAAGTGCCAGAGACATTGTTACAATCCGTATTTACTTACATATTATCCATGCCATTTTTCTCTGATAGTTTCTCAAAAACTAGAAAACCAGCCTTGAGCGTACAAACTAGCAACTAGAGTATAACACAAGTGTGACAAAATACATGTTGTACATACAATTTCAGAATCAAGTCAAAATGAAAGATGTAACAATGGTGCAAGCAAAACAAGAGCAGCTCTGCCAGATGTTTTCTTTGTCGACATCAAATAAATACAGATGGACAACCTGCTATGATGTGTCTGTGTGATTTATTAATGATTTATTACACAATCATCTGATATGACTCAAAGAAATGTTGTAATATGATAAAGATGGAATCCTGTGCCTCAGGGAATTCAAGGAGGAAGGAATCCCAAACATCTCTTTATTCCACACCACAACACTCTCACTCAAACTCAGGGCAAGCTCACCACACTCCAGAAAAGGGAATCAGTGGAAATCTGTGCAGAGGGCACCACACAACAAACCATCACATCCCTATTGAGGAGGATTTCTTGAGATATCAGCCTGTCCTTCCATGACAGTTCTTGCTCTACTTTCTCGGGTTTCTGGTGTCTGAGGTATTCACTAAGCACCCTATCAATTGTGGCCATCTTCCTTATGTACTCATGGATATTGTTTCATCCTGGATTGTCTGTGAAGGTTCTCAGTCATCCAGGTCATCGTAGTCAAAGGAGCTTGCAAAGAAAAGCGTCTGGACTTCTTTAAGTTTACTTGAAGACGTTTCACCTCTCATCCGAGAAGCTTCTTCAGTTCTAAGGTCAAATGGTGGAGAGTCCCAGATATAAACCTAGTGGGAGTATCGCCCCACAGAAGGACAAAAGGACCCCCTGATGATCTTCTAATCGCCTGAGCCAAGGTGTGAAACTGGGTGTGGGTCCCAATCAGCCAGAGTTTCGGGTGTGATCATTGTGAAACCTGGCCCCACCTTATCATGCGAATTCCTGAGGTCAGATGGCCCAGGATGTGAGTGGGCGTTAAGGCGTCTGGGAAGGGATCTCAAAACTGGATTATAGATGGCAGAGAGTTGGTGTCGTAAACCCCCGCCTCTGTTCAAAGATGGTCGCTCACAGTGGACATAGATGGCTTCTTTCACTCCTCTTTCAAACCATCTGTCCTCTCTGTCCAAAATGTGAACATTGGCATCCTCGAAAGAGTGTCCTTTATCCTTAAGATGCAGATGCATCTTAAGGATAAAGGACACTTAAAGAAGTCCAGACGCTTTTCTTTGCAAGCTCCTTTGACTTCATCCTGGATTGTGGCTCTGACACTCACTAGTTCTCAGTCTCCTTCCTTCTGCTTAATATGCAGTCCCAGGGTGCTGGACATGGAGTGAAACCCTCCATGGATGTTAAGGGGCTTTCTTGTCTTGACGAGAGTGGCTTCGGCCAACTTATTAACCCAGCAGAGTATCTGACAATAAGTAGGGCATAGATAGGTATTGATTGCCTGGATCTTGTTTGTCCCATTCAGCTGATTCCTGAGGACTTACCTTACCCTTTGCAGGTTTTTGGGAGTATTTGGCAGTATTTGACTTTTCTAGCAGCCTCTTCATGATTTCCATTTGCCTGTGGGATTCCCAGTTACTTTTAGCTATCCTCAATATCTTCAATGTTGCCTTCTAATAGTGCAGTCCCCTCAGTTTTGACTACCTTCCCTCTCTTTGTTACCATCTGAATACACTTCTCCAGTCCAAATGGTGGTGTGGACCAGTGAATTGATGTCTTTTTCACTCTTGGCATACAGCTTGATATCATCAATGTAGAGGTGTTGTCTAGCATTGGTCCATTCATAGTTGGTATCCATAGCCACTATTGTTAAAGAGCTCACTGGGCAGCTTATGCAAAACAGCAGGTAGACAGAACATCTCCTTGGTAAGTACTTTACTTTTCCCCCAAGGAAGCGCTCACAAAGACAGGAAAAACAGGGTGGCAGTCTTATGCTACGATATGACCATCTTTTAATTCTTGGTGATTTTAACATCTATGTTTGCTGTGTACTGGAAATTTCTTTATTTTTATGTATTGATCACATATGTTAATTACATCACTTTAGTATAGCAAAATCACTCCTGACACCTCTTTGTATACATGTAAGTGGAATGTTCTCATAAGTGGGCCTCAGATTTTATTACACCTCACAGAGGGTGCATTGTAGACTTGAAGATCTCCAGAACATCCTGCTTTTAGGGAGGTGACGGGTGGTCGTAACTTTTCTTAGAGTGGGAGAGGGGCAAGGATGAGCTGGATTGAAGGTATAGAGATATATGAAGTGCTGTGGAATGTTCTTTGTTTGAGTGTTCTGGGAAGGTATAAAATGGTTCAGGGCGGTGTCCTTCCTCAGAAAATTGTTTGGTGTTTGCTCTGAACATTTTCTCCACTGCAGTGTTTTCTTTTTTTTTTAATAAACCTCACTTCAAAGATACGCTCACTTGGTTGTTGCAGTTTATTCAAGATTTTCCATAACAGCTGTAAGACTCATTTAATTTCACTCAGTGGGTGAGGGATTTAACTTGTGAGTTGATGCTGTCATACGGTCTGAACGTCTGTATTACGGAAATCAAAGACTGTGGGATATCGGATCATTTCCCTGTGATGTTTAATATGGTGGTGTGTAACCTGGAGTTGAACAACAAGGGATCTACGCGTCAGTTGCGCATGATAAATCCATCAATCTGTTCAGTTTTCTTACACTTTCACTAACTCTGCCCTCTACGATGCCAACCCTTGGGCAGAATTACCCATTGAAGAGCTAGCTAATCTTTTTAACTCAACATGCTCTGGTATCCTTGACTCTGTTGCTCCACTCAGGACTAAACACAAAATCTTCACATCAGCCTTGGCTGAATGAAACCACCCACGCTCTCAGACACGAATGTCGACAAGCAGAGAGAAAGGGGAAGGAGGACAAACTCCGGGTGTCTTTAGGCATCCCACATGGATGCTGCTTATCAAAATATCAGATGACTGTTAAATCTGCAAAATCTGCTATTCTGTCCAACCTAATTTCTAGCAACAGTCAGAAGCCTGAGTTTTTTTTAAATATTTTTAATTCTGTGATTAACCCCTGTGCCACTGTTCGTATGGAGGCTTCATCTGCACTTTGTAAAAACTTTTTGAAATACCTTGTTGAAAAAATATCCACTTTAAGGTTTCCACATTCAAAGGCAGTGTTAAACCTAGATCCACTTTCGAAATGATCTGCTGTTTTTTTGTTTAGCATTTTCTGTCTGTTCCTTTAAAACAGAAAAAGTAAGTAGATGATCATTAAGACCTTTTAATTCCCCTCAGGATATCGTCCACTCTCTCAATGAAAGTCTTCACATTATTGGGCCTACTGTTTTCCAGCTGCTTTCAAACATACTGTTTTGCAACCCATTATTAAAAAGAAAAATCAGGATCCAAATGTTCTTTCTACCTACAGGCCACTTCTAAACTCTCTTTTATGTCCAAAATTATGGAAAAGTTGTTTTTAAGCAGATTCTCAGTGTCCCTCTGTGATGTCTAAGCAACAGCGCGATACGTAGTCAATGTCACCAGCAGCCCTCGGTGGAAGAGGGCTGCTGGTGACATTGACCACAGGGTCTGTTTTGGGTCCCGCTCTGTTCTCTTTATACATGCTGCCTTTGGGATAAATTTCAGGAAATACAACATTCCCTTTGACTGTTATACTGATGATATCCAACTTTTCTTCCCCTTGAAATTGGATGCCTCTGTCAAACTGCAGCGTCTGTCTACATGATGTTAAAGACGGGCTAATACAGAATTTCCTTACCCTAAATGAAAATAAGTCTGAAGTTCATGTTTTTGGAAGTCATGCCGCCAACTGGTACCCTTGGTCCTCTTGTTTGTCATCATTCCCAGACTGTACGACTTCTCTGACTTGTTTTAGATAGCTCTTTTAAATTAGAGATGCAAGTTACGTGAAATTGCCAAAGCAAAGTCCTAAAGACCTAGAAAAATGTATTGATGCCTCCATCTCTTCTACTGCAATTATTTTTATTTGGGTTTTAAACACTCATCTGTCCATCATGTACAGTTGATCCAAAATGGCGCTGCAGGTCTTTTAGCAGGTGTTAGGTTTGATGACATCACTCCAGTTTTAGCAAATTAACACTGGCTCCCTGTCCATTATTGTATTGATTTTAATATTCTTTTACTTAATTTCAAAGTTTTAAATGGTATGACGCCAAGCTATTTAAGCAAACTCCTAAACATATATAACCCCAAAAGAGCACTGAGATCTTCTAGCCAGATGCTCTTGGTACAGATGAGGTGGAACTCATGCAGGTTCCCGCCTCTGCCCTACAAACCTGCAGACAATCACACACCTGCTGCGCATTAACCTGACTCACCGGTGACCAGTGTTGGTTACTTTTAAAATGTATTCAACTTTACATTACAGAACACGTGGCCCAAAATGTAGTTTGGAACGTATTCTGTTAAGTTACTCAGTGTGAGTAACATATTCTGAATACTTTGGATTACTTAATATATTGTCACGCTTTTTACAACTACATGAATGTAGCAATTGCATCCTGTTCTTGTTTGTTTTTCTCTACCAATTTGCTGTTAAGCCCAAACTCCCTGAATAGACAATATATTTACTGTAGAGGAGCAAAGACTTGGGTGTGTTAACATAAGATGTTTTGTCTGCTTAAAGATAATTTAAAAAAGCACCGTCTTTCCTCAACAATTTTTTTTTAATTTACAAAGCTGAAAAGTGGAAGAGTATTAGACAAACATAAAATATACCATTGAAAAGAATTTACTAGTGCTGTCAGCGTTAATCTCGTTAAAATGACGTTAACGCCATAACTGCATTAACGTGATAAATCTCCGTTAGCGAGCTAGCGTGGATCTCCCCATGCGTGGGACTGCACAACGTCAACGTGTTAGCGCCGTCCAGCTGACAGCACTAGTATTTACTATTATGGTCACCAACATCACTTAGTTATAATAAAAAGTAGCCTTGCACAAGGACGGAAAAAAAAAACATCGTTTTCCTTATTAGGACAAAAAAGGCAATATATAAAACAATTCTCAAAAATGAAAAATATATTATTTTGGCATCTACTGTCAATATTGTTCTACCACCAATAATTTCAAATTGCCAAAGATCCTTAAATACAAATCAGATATTCAAACTTAATGTGACAATGACAAAATGCACTTTAAACCCTGCTACCAGATATAATTTTAAACACAAGACAGTATATGTTTTAATGTAACCCAGCAACACTTTATGGGCATTTAACAAAGGCATGCAACAAGAACCATCCAAGGTGCCAGTGCTGAACTGTTTGGTTGAAAACCTTAAATCCCCCCAAAAATCCAATAATTGGCTAACAATTGCAGTAAACATATGAGGTGCTGCTTTTCAAATCCATGCCAAAAAACAAATACTAAGATTACAAAATAATGAGGTTACAAGCCTTATCTGTGAACAATACCAAGATAGTTTCAGCAACCTAACTACATCTTTTCCACTTAGTCTACAGTCCAGTAAAGGCAGTTGTAACGCAGCAAGAGCACCTGTTCAAAGTGTTTGTCTGTCATGCGGTTACAGTGTGGGGTGAAAACAAGTCCTCCATGGCTAAAGAGATGCTCGACAGGAGCACTTGACAGCAGAGTCATATTGTATTTCAAGAAGAGGGCTCTGATCACTGGATATGCCTTTAATGAGGCAATGTCTTATCTGAATCTTGAAGATACCTCTGTACCTCATCTTCCGCTGTGGAGCAGATCACCTGTGGACTCTGAAAACTGAAGAAGTTGTCATCATTATCTTCTGGCTCATTTCCCACTGAGGCATGTCCAGTGGTGCTGGTATTATTAGAAGGTTCTGTGTTGAGGAGATGAGCCTTTGGATCATTGTTCTTCTCATGGATTCTCTTTCATCATCAGCAAGCCACCAAAGTTGAAATTTTGGGATTGTGGATGCTGCCATCCTTGCCTCACGGGAGGCCAGGCTGCAAATTGAGTGTCAATTGCTTTGATAATTGCTGAGAGGGTGTGAGTTGAAAATTGCACTTTGCACTGTCAACTTTTCAGATAACTTGGCTTTCAGACTGAGAAGGTTGGGAATCACATATCCGAAATAACAGTTCTTTCCTTCCTGGACCAGGTTGACTGAGTAGGCAAGTGGTTTGAGAATGGCTGTATAATCTTTGAGAAACACTGTCTCCTCAGGATGCAGTTTTGCCACCTTCAGTTGTTCACAGATTTCATTGAGCTGACTTTAAGGTAGACTCATTAGCTTCTTGATTGCATTGTACTCTGAGCGCTACCCAGTCACTGAAGGTACAACACATCTCTGCACATTTTGCCTGTGCACTCCTATATAATTTTCCCAAAACACGTATATATATTTATATAAACAAATAATTCCGTATGATGCCACAATAGGTGTGATGGCCTGTTATCCTCTTACATTCCAGTACAGCAGACTTGCGATACTAGCACGATCTGATATCCTCGTGTTGGTGTTGTTCCCATCATCATAATTAATGTTGTTCCAGGTTCAACATTGCAAGTGACCAATCACCTTCTTGTGACATCACTTGCGAGAAACCGCCTCTGTCTGCCGATCCACCAATTTGAATTCCTTTCAGGATACTTTTCTTTAATAAACGGTAAGCATTATACATATTTTTCTTGCAACATTGAATTCATCGCTTGGCTTGCTGTTTGTTTGCTAGTGATAGGCTACTTGACGACAGCATTGGCTAACCAGTGTTCTCTAGACCAGTGGTCCCCTGTCATGGCACAGTGGCCTGTGGAAATGGGATGGACTCAAGTGCAGTTTCAAACCCGGAGGCCAGAGGTGCAGTGTAACAAAAAGAGTCTTTATTTACAATGCTCAGAGGCTAACAGAAATTTCAGACTAGAATTAAGGAACATAAACTAGACGTCTGAGGCGAGAGAAAATACTGTGACTATGACTATGACTAGATGGCAGGGATAACTGGGTGCAGGGACTGGGCAGGGGAAACTGTGGCTGGCCAGGGCACTGAAACAGAGGAGAGAGCAGTCAGGGGAATCCCACAGAGAGCTGCGAGTGAATCTGAGAATAATACACTGAGCTGTCTTACAAGCTTGCAGGTGGGGGTTGCGTGGAAGGGGGAGGCAGGATAGGTCCAGGTGGGTGCTGCGTGCAATGCAGGGAGGCAGGCAGGAGAGACTGGCAGTTCCAAAAAGGGGAGAGATTATCGGCGGCTGCAAACTTGTATCCAGGAGAGCTTGGTAGGAGGGTTTCAGAGGCTGACGAGAAAACAGAGGAAATAAGGTTAATATACACGATGAGTCACCAAGGAACAGACGTGAGGCCGAGAACTGACTAAAGTTGGCAGATAATCTGGCGAAGACCAGTTGAGTGCTCAGGTCATAAATACTGCTGGTATGATTGCCATCAGGTGAGGAACAACAAAGACTCCACCCAGTGGGGAGGAGCCGATGCTGTGGAAAACCACCCAGACCTCGACAGTCCCCAACCCAGGGAAATCGAGTTAACAATAAAAACGTGAAAAAAAACCCAACAAAAAAACCCCCTGAAAACCATAAAGTTCACACCCGAGCCTCAACTCTTGTGCTGCTGCGCTAGACAGAGAATTGAGTGTCAATGTATTATGATCTATTATGAAAGTACAAGTAAATTTAGCTGTCATAAAAATGTTGTCAGGCAAAATCACAGTAGCTTCCCTGATCATTTTACAAACACAAGTAAAGAGAAATCGATCTAAATAGCCTAGCCTAATGGTTGTGTGCTGAATCTATGAACAAAAATATCAGCTGTACACATAATTAACTGGCCCATAGCTGTGGAAATTGACTTGAATTCTTGAGTCTATGGAGATTAACAGTAATTTATCCCTCTACTGCATAGCGTTGTCCTGAGGCAACAAACCACATTTTCATGCCTCACACTGTTCCTTCAAAAAAACCCAACTTTTTTGTCAACTAATGCTACCAGGCACATCTCTGTCCAATAAAAGGATGAGTTGAAGGTGGTGTGACTTTCATTTGAGGGGGGGGGACCCCCTTTCTGCAAGCTGCACTACATGAGAGACATCTCCATTAGGAGGTAAGATAAAGATCACTATTTTACATGTTTATAGTGAAATAAATGTATATAACAAATACTTGCATGTAGGGCTGGGCCATATTATACCGTTCACGGTAATACCGGTGCAATGTTAGGCAACAATAAGAAAATGAAATATCGCGATAATATATGGGTAAAACGCGCATGCGCAGTGCCTTTGTTTTCATACGCACATGGCCGAAAAAGCATGGCGGTAACGGAGAATGAGAAGGGAGAAAGCGGATCGTTGAGTGAAACGGATGAAGCAGAATTGGTTTGTAAAAATGGTGTCACTTCAGTGATGTGGAACTGGTTTGGTGTTTGTCCGTCAGATACCCACCAAAGCACATTTGCAAGAACATGCAAGCGGCCGTCGTTATTGCCGTATTTGTCGGACTAACGTGCTCGTAAATCTGGGTCTTAAACTCCGTCCGCTTCAGGTCCCAAAGTCAAATGAACACTGCAGCATCACTGAGAGTTAAAAACTGTCTAAATTCTTTCATCTTTAATAAAACGATCAGCATTGCTGTTTTACCAGGTGTAACAATTAAGTTTAACATCCAGGCATCCATGAAAATAGAATTTATTACATTTAACGGAGTTAGAAGTTAGCAGGAAGTTAGCGGAAGTTAGCTCGCTAGTTTTGCTAGTTACCCAAGCATGATATAGCATGTTCTGACAAAGATTTCTGAAAAAATTCAAACGTACAGCTCTGCTATCACTTCCAACATAAATGAAGACAGGAAACTGAACAGCAGTGACGTTTGTAAGGTTACTGAAGTTGGGCTAGCTGGTATATAATGATTTGCTACGTGATCGCTAGCGACACAGCTATGTTAGCATAACATAAACAGTGAAGCTGGAGGATGAACGCTAACACTTTTCCACTCGATAAAAGTCAACATGAGGGTTCCTGATGATTAGAGACAAATGCAATCGCATGGCAGGATGCTGTAAACGGACCAAACTTCAGTCAGGAGAACAACTGAGATAATCCATCCACAACACAAGGTTAGTCATTAATATACTGCAACAACACGGGAATAGAGCAGCTGTGATAGAATACAGCATTAATGAATCAATGGTACAGAAGTGGAGGAAGCACGAAGAATGAGTTGAATAAAGTTTGACTTATCTGACTGCTTTGTGTCGCTTAATGTGTCTTATAATCCCGTACACCTTATGGTCCGAAAAATACGCATTTGACTATTAAGCACACTGCAGTTTAATGTTGCAAAGCACCTCTTTTTAACTTCAGTGGATATTATACATGGTTATGCTCAGGATATGTCAGCCCATTTCTACTGGAAATGCCTTTTGGTTAAACTTCCAGCAAGGAATTTGCATTTGCACTGTTAAATTTTTATATATCTTTAATGCACATAAAAAACAGCTGCTTGTTTAAGTGAAAATAAATGGATGTTTGTTTGTTTTTTTGCACTAGTAAAGTTGTGGAGTTGCATTTTGTCTCGCATCAATTATGTCAGTTATATCGTTATCGCAAATTTTCAAACATATATATCGTGATAAATATTTTTGGCCATATCGCCCTGCTCTACTTGCAAGTATATTTGATTGTTTGTTCTACTTTTTAAACTGTTAATTTTCATTCATTGCCTTGAGGCAACACTGTGCAGTTAATTTTTTTCAGGCAATGTAATACATTAGCATATGTGTGTAGAGATGTGTTTGTGTGCATTTATATGATCATAGTCATATGGTTGGTCAGTCAGTTGGTAAAGTAATTGTGTGTGTGTCTGTTTGTGGACGTATATTACTTATTGTTGTGGTGGCACAAATCAGTTTACACACTCACATTGTTAGATCCAAGAAATGGTACCACCGGCTGGTGTTCCACTTCCTGGACATGATCACCATTACCACCTGGCTGCTCTACCGAAGAGACTGTGAAGGCACTGGCATGGAGCAGAAAGACCAAATGAGGCTCTATACCTTCAAATCATACATTGCAGAGGGTCTCTGCATGTGTGGGAAGAGCCTGGAGAAGAAGAGAGGTCGTCCCAGCCAGTCCATTGCTGGCGCATATGAGGAGAAGAGGAAGAAAGGACACACAGCTCCCATTCCAGTCCAAGATGTCCGTCTGGATCAAACAACCCACTGGCTGATCATGACTGGGGACAAGGGACGGTGCCAGGGTGCAATGGTACACCAAAAGCAATGTGCTGCAAATGCAATGTGCACCTGTGCTTCACCCCCGACCACAACTGCTTCCTGAGATTCCACGCTGAATGAACAAGACAGATCCCTGATCAAACGTTGGATGTATTTTGGTGTTTTATTGTTCTGAAATGTTTACATTGTTTATTTGTTGTTTGTTTATTTGTTCATCCTTGTTGTACTAATCAAACTAAATTTGTCCTGGGCCATCGTGTAAAAGTTGGGCCTGGGACATTATATGATAGCTTATTAATAATGGAATGAAAATTAATGATTGTATTCACTTGTGAAAAAGAAGTGTAACACACCCAAAAGTTATGCTCTTATGTCCTTACAGAAACTGTGATTCCTTCAGAATATCAGGTATATGCCAGCTCATGTGGAGTAATCAATCAATCAAGCAAGCAAGACTTTATTTGCAATGTTACACATAAACCTGCAGTGAAAATTTAACCCCCTTCTGACCATACATACATTGCAGAAACATCATATTGGGAAGACAGGTTGGAAATAGGTAGGGAGGTAAGAAAACAATGAAAATAACAGAAGACAAGCTCAAGCACAGAATCCAAGCAGAGAACATGTCAGCTCATGTTTTCAGAGGTTTGATTGGGGTACGTTTAAATTTTGTGATTTTGATGTCACCTGAAATAAATCCAGGTTACTCGTATCACTGAAATGACAATGTGGCTGGAAATTGTGCATTTGCTGCAACTTATACACGGTTACACCATGTGAACAAAGACATTTAAATGATATTTGTGTGCGTGTCTGCTCTTTTGGTGTTTGTGCTTTCTTTTTTAGGGTCGTAAAGCCAAACTACCTGCAATGGTTCTTGACAGGCCCAAGAAGGCCAAAACTAAATTAACTGTGTTTAGCATCCTGAGCGAAGAAGAGGCTGGGGAGCTAGCCTTTGCTGGAAGATTGGCCTATGATGTCACAAGAGACATGGTCTGTAAAGGCATCGATCCTTCAAGTGCAGATATGACAAAGTAAGTTAGTAGATTAATATGGAAATTGTACCTTTTTTGGTATTACGAGTCATTTCCCCTTATCTGGGTTATTGGTTTAATATTCTTAATAAACTTACTTTCTAATAACAAACAGACTCTTTGCAAAATCCAAGAAAACCTGAAACAGGAACTGACTGATTCATCAACCTTTGGTCCTGCGGCAGTGGATTCTGTAATTTCTTTCCTGTGTGAGAAACTGGATCTCTTAAATAATGAAACCTTTCTTGAATTTGGTTTGCTGTCAATATCATTTGTAAAACAGAATCTTTAAAATTGTTCACTGTTGTTTTAAGTTTGTATTAAGTTAACTATTTTGAAGAATGTTTTGTTCCTAATCCACACAGCATACTAAGTGTTATAACACATATTTCACAAATGTTACAAAGAAAGAAGCAAATCACATATGTTTTCATATAAATGTATTTGTGTCACACTCCTGGGTTTTTAGTCAATTTCCTGTTTTATTTTATGAGTTTTGGTATGTTTACACTGTTGTCATTTTTATTTCCTGTTTGTTTGTCTTACCTTTTAGTTTTACTTCATTTAATCTGTCTGGTGTAATAACCATCTGATAATTATTTACTTTTGAGTGTATATATGCTACTCGTTTGGATTATTGTTTGACTTCCCAATGTATGAGTTCTGCCTGTCTGTTCTACTAAAGATTTGGTCTTTTAGTTGGCCTCCTAGGTTTTTGATCTGTGCACTTGTGTGTAATTGACTGGGTTTAATTTAGTGGCCTGGAAAACAGGCCCTAGGGATCTGGTCATTTTAAAGGCTGGAGTAAAGTGTAAGAGCTATTTATACCTATGTAAACTTTTATACACAGGTTTTTACCTGTATTGTTTCAGAAAGGGTTAAAAAGGTAATGTCCACACTTTATAATTTTTGAATGCCAGATATTTTATTTAGGTAATTTAGCTGGAGCACAGCATAAACTGAATCAAGTAATCATAAAATCAAATCACTTGCACTATACTAAAATCTAATCTACTCTGAGCTTAGGCTGGTTTCCAACATTAATGTTGGGGTGAAGGAGAAAGAGGATGGGCTCGACCTGGCCACTGGTGTACTTATCCCCATTCTGTGTGATACAATCCAACAGGAAAGCAGTCAAACCCTTGGACTTTGGCCAAGTTAACATTCCTGAATACATACACACTGTCACGGCTGAGCAGCCGGTGCGTGTCAGATGCGAACCCAAATGCAGACACAGGAGAACAGAGCTTGAATTCCAACAAAAGGCCAGCCTTTATTTGGCTGATTGCAGGTGGCAAAACATGAAACTAAGAAAACAAGACTGTGAACACAGTGTAACTAAAAGACTATGAAACTCAGTGAAAAAACAATGAACACTGAATAACTATGAAACACAGGGAAAACTAAAACCTATGACAATCTGACTGAGAGATAACAGACGACACGACACTGAACACAGGAAGACTGAGGACTTAAATACACACATGAGGTGGTCAGGGGAAGTGGAGACACATGAGGACACAGCTGACTAGAATTAAACATAATGACAACACAGGGGAGAGTAAACCTAACCACTCTCAGTAGCACAGGAACAGAGCCAGAGGGAGAGAGAGAGAAAGAGAGCCAAGGACAACGTCACATTAGAAAGGTATAGTAATCATACACAACTATTTTCAGTTGCGGATGATAAAGGATTTAGAAAGTTTATTCATGCAGGCCCATATGACAGAGAATGTGCATGTTCTTTTTGTTTTCATATTTTAATTTATATTTAATTGTGTTGTGGTTTGCAGCGTTTTGTGTTGTTTCACTTTAAATTTGTTTAAAAGGAAAAGGCTGATAATTTAAATAGTTAAAAGTTGAAATGTAAATAGTTGGTTTTTGTATTAAATGATTAATTTATTACATTTTATGTGGAGTAAATAAATAAAAGTATATTTACGGTGGCCGCTAGAGACAAAGCACGTACAAACCCCGAAGCACGTACAAACTCCAAAACACGTAAAAACTCCATAGCACGTACAAACCCCAAAACACCTACAAAACACAACAGAAGTGCTCCAGGATGCTAAGCGCAGTGTTGAGCTTTTGTTACCTAATGGCTAAACAAGCCAGGAAGTACCAACAACCGAATTTGGTGTGTGGTAGTAAAAGGTAAATGGACATTTTTTTTAAATTATTTGAAATGAAATGAAATTTTTTTTCGGTCAACAACAACAACAACAACAGATTATAATTTTGCATAAAAGTACTCAATCAAACAGTAACCGAAAAAGGAATAGGCTGAAGCCTTGTGGCTTATAATTATCCTATCCCTTACCCCCATAGGAATAATCAAATCCTTAGCCAAGAAAATAAATAGCATTGATAAATAAGTTACATAACAGTTTGAAAAGAAATCAATGATAAATCAATAAATTAAATCAACACAAAAAAATCAAACCAAATTTTTATAACCTTGTATGATACAGATTTTTAAATTCTTCCTGAAAAATGACAAAGAAAAACACATCTTCAGTTCATCATTAAGTCCATTCCATAATTTCACTCCCAAAACTGACACACATCTATACTTAACATTGGTTCTCACTTTAGGTATTTCAAACTTATAAGATCCCCTCAAATCATATTTTCCATCTCTTAGTTGAAACATACTTAAAATACAAACTGGATCATTCTTTTTCATCACTCGATATATAATTTCTAAAGTTTCAGAATATATAATGTCCATGAATTTTAACATAGATGATAGTGATGGGATTTCCGGCTCTTTTTAGAGAACCGGCTCTTTTGGTTCGGCTCACTGAAAAGAGCCGGCTCTTTCGGCTCCGAACCGGCTCTTCAGGTTGTTTTGTTGCTTTAATTAATTTATTATTAACAATAATATGAAATTATGCACAAAATGAATTACTAATGTAAAAAAAAAAAAAAAGTGGTTTTATTTATATATGTTTATACATAAATATATACAGTGGCCCCTAGAGACAAAACGCATACAAACTCCAAAAAGCACGTACAAACTCCGAAACCCATTTCTAGCGTTAACTGAACTTCAAAACGGAGCTACCTAGATCACTTAAATTACACAATTGAAAGCATATGTGTATTGTTTGTGTATTTCTACACGAGCACTCATATATATTCAAATAATTTAAAAAGAATGTTCATTTACCTGCTACTACCACACACCAAATCCGGTCGTTGGTACTTGCTGGCTTGTGTAGCCTCTAGGTAACAAAAGTTCAACACTGGGCCTAGCATTCTGGAGCACTTCTGTTGTGTTTTGGAGTTTTTACGTGCTTCTGAGTTTTTACGTCTTTTGGAGTTTTTACGTGCTTCAGGGTTTGTATGTGTTTTGAAGTTTGTACGTGCTTTGTCTCTAGGGGCCACCGTAAATATACTTTTATTAATTCACTCCACATAAAATGTAATAAATAAATCATATAATACAAAAACCAACTATTCACATTTCAACTTTCAACTATTTAAATTTTCAGCTTTTACCTTTTAAACACATTTAAAGTGAAACAACACAAAACGCTGCAAACCACAATACAATTAAATATAAATTAAAATATGAAAACAAAAAGAACATGCATATTCTCTGTCATATGGGCCTGCATGAATAAACTTTCTGAATCCTTTATCATCCGCAACTGAAAATAGTTGTGTATGATTACTATACCTTTCCAATGTGACGTTGTTGTCCCTGGCTCTCTTTCTCTCTCTCTCCCTCCTGCTTTGTTCCTGTGCTACTGCAAGTGTAACTACTGCCCCTCCCCCCTCTTTCAAAGCACAAGGCTCGCATGCGGAGTGAAGCGGAAAAAAAGTGCGAGAGAGAGGGTGAGAGAAGGAAAAAAAAAACCCACGGCTCGCGATAAGGAGCCGGCTCTAAGAACCATTTCGTTCGCGACCGACACATCACTAATAGATGATCCTACAAAAAACTGGTTGGTGGACTCCCTATATCCAACTTTATTTATTATTCTAATAGCTCTTTTTTGCTATTTAAATATTGAATCCAAATATGTTTTGTATGTGTTCCCCCAAATTTCCGCACAATAGGTAATTTAAGGCAAACAAAGGGAAGTATACAATAAATATAGGCAGTTCTTATTCAAAGAATCTCTTGTTTTATAAAGAATAGAAATAGACTTGGACAATTTCCGTTTCACATGTTTTATGTGGGGCTTCCAACAGAGTTTATCATCAATAATTACTCCTAAAAATTTTGTCTCATATACTCTTTCAATTTCAACATTATTTAAATACAGTTTTACTTTGATATTACTTTTACTACCTCCAAATAACATAAATTTTGTTTTACTTTCATTCAGTGATAGTTTATTAAATACGAACCATCTATTTAATGTCATGAGTTCTGTTTTCAGTAATTTCTCTATGTCCTTTCCAGAGCAAAATAAGTTTGTATCATCAGCAAACATCACATATTTTAAAGTATCACTGGCTGTACAAATATCATTTATATAAAGTAAAAATAACTCCCAAAACAGATCCTTGCGGAACTCCACAAGTTACTTTTCTAAGTTTAGATTTCATGTTATTAATACTCACATATTGGAACCTATTATTCAAGTAACTATTTAACCAAAATTGTACAACACCTCTTAAACCATACCTTTCACACTTATGTAAAAGTAAAGAATGGTCTATCGTATCAAAGGCTTTACGTAAATCAATGAACACACCTATTCCAAACTGTTTTTCATCCACAGCCGTTGCAATATTTTCAATAAATTCCATCACAGCTAGAGATGTTGAACGATTTCTTCTGAAGCCATACTGATGATCATTCAATAAATCATATTTATCAATAAAGCAATCTAGTTTGTTTGCAAATAGTTTTTCAAGAATCTTTATCATCATTTCCTCCTGGTACAGAAATCTCTTTTGCCAAGTTGAGACCTACATTAACAAAGTAATCATTAAATTCATTAACTATGCTCTCAATATTCTCAATCACTACATTACCTCTTTTTACAATACGTGTTGGAGAACATATATTATTTTGATTTTTTATTATCTTATTTAATACACTCCAGGTAGCCTTAATATTATTTTATGTTTTTGAAGCAGCTGTTCATAATATCTTTTCTTTTCATATCGCATAATAGATGTTAATTTATTTCGATATTTCTTATATTTGTCTTCGTTTTCCTTTGTTCTATGTGTCAAAAAAAATCTTGTATAACCTACTTTTCCTTTTACAGGCTCTTTCCAGAACTTGTGTAAACCATGTTTTTTTCTTTTTATAATTTTCAGAAAACTTTTTAATTGGACAATGGCTGTCATAGATTGACAAAAATATATCTAAAAATGCATTATATGCATCATTAGTGTCTTCCATATAAACTTTTTGCCAGTCATAATTTTCTAAGTCTGTTTTAAAAGCCACAATTTGTTCTGGTGTTTTTATTCTACCACTGTAATCAATCATTCACATGCATATTTATTTTTCTCACACTTATCAGTTATTGTTCATATCACAGTCAACAACGCAATTCTTTTCTACACTGAACTCTATTTCTTTTGTTTAAATCTCTCAAGATCTGCAATGTCTCTGACAACAATTACTTTAGCTTGTTCTGGTGTCCCATTAAGTCTTATGAATACCTTACAGTTCCTGGTCCAGGTATCTTGGATGTGCCTTTCCTTCTTCAATAGTCTTGCCTGTTGTGCAATTTCAGCATTTCTCTTGGTGAGATGCTCATTCACATATACGCTGGTTCCCTTTAACTTCTTTCCCTTCTTTAACAGTTCAACTTTATATTTCCTGTTCACAAATCGTAGTATGATAGTTGGCATCTTGGTATGTTTTTGTGGAATAGTATGACATGCAGCTGTGTTTTCGCTATCCAAAAGAATGTCTTTGTCTTTGAAAAACTGAATAACTTGCTGCTCAAGCAAATCCTTTTCAGCTCTTGGTGCATCTTCAACCCTCCTTGTCACCTGCTGTACTCCGTGCATAGGTGTAGTGATTTGTCTTCAGTCCAGAAATAATCACATCTTCCATTCTTGTATTTGAATATATATGAGTGCTTGTGTATAAATACACAAACAATACACATATGCTTTCTAGGGGCCACCGTATATATTTATATATAAACATATAAATAAAACCACGTGTTTTTTTTTTTTTTACATTAGTAATTCCTTTGTGCATAATTTTATATTGTTGTTAATAATAAATTAATTAAAGCAACAAAACAACCTGAAGAGCCGGTTAGGAGCCGAAAGAGGCGGCTCTTTTTAGTGAGCCGAGCCGAAGAGCCGGTTCTCTAAAATGAGCCAGAAATCCCATCACTAGTCAGCAAGGGGACAAACATGCCAGTTTTTACTGAATCTCAGTGAGCGGTCAGGAATTAGACTCATTTCATTACTCTGGCTATATTTTCGTATTCATCATTACTATTAAACTTATACTTAGTCATACTCTTAATTACAATAAAGCACGATTAAGTATTTGCAAAATCACTTCCCAATAACTCTGTTATAATACTTTGTATTCAATCATAAAAATGCTGGATGTTGAAACCTTTTACTTCCATTTTGATGAGCCAAGGGACCTCAACCGCTGATACTCCACGTCCAAAAACTGACAAGTACTGTTTTATGGAGCAAAAAACCTAAGAGCGCATATTTTATGAATAATACCAACAATTACAAAAGCAGACCTTTAATAGTAATAAGTAATCCTTTATTTATAATACATAGCAATATAAAAAAAAAGTAACATTTAAAAATATTAAAGACAACGGGCACAGAAGAAGTGGTATAAAAACCAGCAACCAACCCAAAGTAATGAATAAAACACATTACAAACAACACCTGCTTGACAGAGACCAAACAATTTCTTTTCATCTGTTTCTTGGCAGAAAGTTAGGGCAGCTATTCAGCTTTAGGTTTCAACAAACGGAGGTAACTGAAGCAATCCCTTTGAAATGTCTACACAAGATTCAGAGTCCACTTGTACTTGTGCATATACTTGGCTTTAACCTTTCTCTTTTTTGTTTTGTATTCCAAAAGGTTTTCATTTTCTCCAGAGGATGATTACAGCCCACTGCTCTGTAGCCGTTTTGACTTTTTTTTCCAGCTCTGATGCAGTTGAATTTGTAATAGTCTCTTTTGTTGTCTTTACCTGAGGCCACATTGAAACATTTGAAATGGCCATGAAGAGTTAATGAGTTCAGTTTTTCCAACACAACACTGAATGAGACCTAGCGTTTTGACACATGAACACAAAGACTGGAGGAACCCTCCAGAGGGATTAATAAAGTTTTATTTAATCTAATCTAATAACTTTAATCTCAGCCAAACCAATTTACTCACAAACAAATAAAACACCAAAAAAGCCAAACAACAACATTTTTAAGTTATCTAAGTGACCTATATATCATGTTTAACCTGAGTAGCGAAAGACTGTGGGGGGTCTGAAAACGATGTGCCGGGAGTTTGCTGTTGGCCCAGATATTTGAAGTTTACACAGCTACGTTCTCGCCTGAAAATATGTCAGAAGTTTATTTTGTGATCCAGAAAGAGTAATAAGCGTAATATTAAAACTAAGTATCTGCTGCCATTGTTGAAAACTGGGCCGCGCTATGAATTCTGGGATATGATTTTTAAATTTTTTGTCCGCATGGAAAATCAGGAGAAATTCAGGAGAAATTCGGGAGAATGGTGGCTCCGGGAGATTTTCAGGAGGGGCACTGAAATTCGCGATTCTCCCAGAAAAATCGGGAGGGTTGGCATGTTTGGTTAATCTCCACAGACTCAAGAATTCAAGTCAATTTCCACAGCTATGGGCCAGTTAATTATGTGTACAGCTGATATTTTTATTCATAGATTCAGCACACAACCATTAGGCTAGGCTACTTAGATCGATTTCTCTTTACTTATGGTTGTAAAATGATCAGGGAAGCTACTGCAGTTTTGTCTGACAACATTTTTATGACAGCTAAATTTACCTGTACTTTCATAATATATCATAATACATGGACACTCAATTCTTTGTCTAGCGCAGCAGTCCCCAACCCCCGGGTCACGGACCGGAGTCGTTTGGTACGGGGGCGCAAGAGTTGAGGTTCGGGTGTGAAATTTATGGTTTTCAGGGTTTTTATCGTTATTTTTTTCACGTTTTTATCGTTAACTCTGATTCCCTGGGTTGGGGACCGCTGGTCTAGAGAACACTGGTTAGCTAATGCTGTCGTCAAGTAGCCTATCACTAGCAAACAAACAGCAAGCCAAGCGATAAATTCAATATTACAAGGAAAATATGTATAACGCTTACTTTTTATTAAAGAAAAGTATCCTGAAAGGAATTCAAATTGCTGGATCGGCAGACAGAGGCGGTTTCTCGCAAGTACGTTTTTTTAAGGCGGGTATTTTTCGAAGTCGCAAAATTATGGTGTCACAAGAAGGTGATTGGTCACTTGCAATGTTGAACCTGGAACAACATTAATTATGATGATGTGGGAACAACACCAACACAAGGATATCAGATCGTCTGCGATCTTATGTGTCTGACTTCATCCAGTGGCACACGATGCGCAGTCTGTGATGCGCAGTCCAGATATCTGCTGTTGTGCACACATTTTGAGCATGTGGAAGAATTTCAGTTATTGCTTCCTTCATTTTTGGAAAGGTTTTCTCAATGTTTGTCATCAATGTTTTTCTTCACACAGGAGTTCTGCCCCCACTTAGTCCTTCAACCATCTTACAGAATAAGGTCTTCTTAAGAGTAGAAAAGGGCTGCACTTCGTTGACTATAAAGTCAAATACCAAGGAATTTATTCTCCTTTGAGTGATGGCTGGAGTGCTAAGGATGGCTTATTTGAGAGGGGAGGGGTTGTGTCTTTGCTACTTTGTTCATCGCCATGATCCAATGTGTTTGCGTTGAGTAAACTGTGCATGACCCTGGGATGCATCCTCTGGAAAAATAGAAAGACGAAAAGAAAACATATTACTGATACATAAATAGTTTTCTATACAAAATCACTGCAAAAGTGCAGCCTTACCTACTGTCCACTAAGGTTGGGCGAATGGACGACTATATCGACTATCAAGGATAGGCTGAGCCTTTCGCAAATTGTTTTTACTAGAGTTATTTGCCCATGAGTAAATTTGGTAATAATGCTAGTTGAAGCTAGCATTATTAGTGAGAAGCAGTCAATGGGAAAAATAATAGCGCTGTTTTAACGGCACCCTCTTCAGCTATGAGCAAATGCACTCTCCTCAGAGTGCGCCCAAATGCAGCGATTCATTTACTCAAACTCATAATAGGAAGAAAGAAAGGCAGCAACCTATGTTCAGAAGAAAACAAAAACATTTTATCTAAATTTAAAAAAAAAAAACAACGGTTGGGAGGGAAACAAAGAGAAACTGGCTTCTTTTTCCCCTGTACAAGTAAAAAATTAAAATGTCTCTTCCAGTGAACATTAAAAAAAATCTCTGACGTCTTTTGTGTGATTTGGTGCATCTCAAACAAATAAATAAATAAATGAATAATCCAAAAAGTAGCTATCGTCATTTAGCGCCTATCCTCATTTATTGAACTGCCGATTGTCGGTTGGAAAATTTTTACATATGGCCCAACCTTAATGTCCACCCTACTGTTAATCATTTTGGTACTGCTTTCAGAACTGCACATGATTATTTGCAGCTAGCAGATTGTTAATGCTATCCATTAAGTCTAACAGTCTGTAGTCTATGAGCTAACCTCAGCTAACAGCAGCTAACAATGTTAGCTAAAATCACACAGCAATAGTAACATCAAACATACTGAAGTGGTGCATAAACCAGGTAGCTACCACAACTAAAACAAGCTTTTTACAGTAGGCTAAAATGAGGGGTTTTTTTTTAAAAAAGAACTTACTTCCAGATGTTTCTTTAGGGTTGGAGGGGGAGTCTTTTGATGCTGAGAGTAGCCTGGTTGCTGACAAGCAGAGTTTGCATTGCGCTGTCAGATTTTGTCCACCCCTCTCTTTTTTGAATATGAAGTGGTGTCGGAATTTCCAAGTAAGAAATGCACTGCTGGCTCTGTTGTGCTGGTTTCAGGTCCATTGTGTGACTGATGCCACCAACGTTAACAGGACGCTTACATTAGAGCATAGGTGTCAAACTCTGGCCATACCAAGAGTTTGACATACCAAAGCCATACCAAATTACTATTACAGCTGGCCTACTGGTATTATACAGCTAATATATATATTGTTTAGTATTAAGCTTTGCTTGTTCCATATTCAGTTTTTCAGCAAAACGTGTTTGAGTCCATAAGAAAAGATTCATTCTTATATCTGGAGGAATAAATATATTTCAATAAATATTAACGTTAGCCCGCGACTTTGTTCCAGTTTTGAATTTTGGCCCAATGTGTATTTGAGTTTGACACCCCTGCATTAGAGCCTCTTATTGTGTGTTTTGTTTAGGTTTCTGGCAATGCGTGGAATTAGCTAGATTACAGAAGGGATAGCCTAACACAGAGGTTCCCAAAGTGGGGGCGGCGGTATAAATAATAAAAAAAAGAAGACTTGGACACTGCTAGCATAATGGACAGGTTTTTGATGGGACTCCCACACATACGCAAAGCAGAAGATGAAGCTTCGCCAAATATCCCATATGGAAAAGATATATATAAATCTTATAAAGTTTGTATCTGTCTTGTGTGTAACTTGTATGAAAAGCATATAAGAGTGAAAACGGATATAAGATCCCTTGAAAAATTATATAATGAAACTTGTATGTTTTGGATACTTACTAAAACAATGTATGAAAGTAATGAGAAAGTGGCCACTTTCATGAGTAATCACATATAAGTTTTTACTATTTCTTTTCCATATGGGATGTTTCCAAACCATCTTCCTTCCAAGCCAAATACTAAAAAATATGATGAAGTATATCTTGCCTTTGGCTTCACCTGCACAAGTGCCAAGGTAGGTCTCCCCGGCAGAATTAGTTTCCCCTGCGTCGGGAGCACACGCTGGGCTGTGCAAATTATGGACAAACATTATCCCACATTCTTGATTTTTAGTTCACAAACACTTCTTATAATGACTTACAACATTTTGGAGATTTTAGCTCTTTATACAGTTAAGTTACAGTGGGATACAAATATTATCAGGCTGATTCTGCCACAATTTGTTCCCCCTTTAAAAATCACGGACAAACAGTATCCCACAGTTGCTTATGCTTTTGAACCCATTTTGCACAGAGAGGCATGTTTTGAAAAATGTATTGATAGCAATGTTGAATATTATTACACAGGAAAAAAAAACTACACGTAAAATACACCGTGACGCCTCTGCCTTCTAAATGGAGGGACAGTAACTGCATGTGTATATGTAAGCGTGTAAAAACGGCAGATAGTCAGATTAACAGTAACAATATTTTGTCTCTATCCGCCATTGTAGAAATTCATCTTGTGTAAACAATAACGTAGCGCACAGTGTTACGTGACAAAAGGCACATACCTTTGCCGCTGCATGACGAACTCCGTATTCTTCATCCACACGTAAACGCAAAAACTGAGTTTTCGAAAATCTCCAACCTGACAGGAATTTAAAAAAAATCTCAGTTTTCAGTTATTCAAAACGCCGTTTACGTGTGGACGACAGGTCGAAACGCATAGAAAAGCTGCATTTTCAAAAATACCCATGTAGGGATGGATGTAGCGTAAAAGAGTTAGTAGTTTAGTTTATTGCTACCTGTAATTAATTGCAGTTTACTTTCATTTGTTTAATTGTTTACTAAATGTTTGAGGTGTGAAAGGGCCTGGCCAAAAAAGTTTGGGAACCACTGGCCTAACATATGTAATAGGAAAAGACCGCCATGTAATCCATTTATTTCAACAAAGTAACTGTATTCTAATTATCACCTTTTTAAACGGAATAAAGTTACTTAGATTTTATATTTTAAATACGTAACTCTGGTACATGTATTCCATATTCTGGTGACTATTTAAGATGGTGGTTCGGTGTTTCTCCTCGCTGGATTGTTGTACAACTCTTGTCAGTGTAGCCCCAGCTCTCTCTAGTTAATTCCTCGTTTTCCTTTGATTTTCTTCCTGGCTACTAACCGTGTTCTCCATGTAAATAGGTCTTCCTGGACCCATCCCTGCCTTTCCCCTGGAGTGCTTTCGTGAGTGTTTTTCAAGTGGCGTGTGTGACCGAAGAGGAGCATTTCATGCGTGTGACCCACAGGAGTGTGGTTTTCCCTTCACGTCCCTGGATTCCCTGTCTTCTTTTGCACATTTGTATAAAGCACCTGGTGTCTTTTGTAAAAAAAAAACTGTTCAACCGTTTCACAAACAGAGTTCTGCGCTTGAGTCCGTTCATGCATTATGACAGTTTTTATGTTAAATGTATTGTATTTGCCCTCATGTTATTTCTTATGGTTCTGTCCCATATGGAAAAAATATATATAAATCTTATAAAGTTTGTATCTGTCTTGTGTGTGAAACTTGTATGAAAAGCATACAAGAGTGAAAACAGATACAAGATCCCTTGAAAAATTATATAAATGAAACTTGTATGTTTTGGATACTTACGAAAACAATATATGAAAGTAATGAGAAAGAGTAAATCATATAAGCCTTATATGATTCACTATATGAAGTAAGCCAAATCTTATGCATGTCTTTTATAAGTTTTTTCTATTTCTTTTCCATATGGTGTATTTTTGTCGATTGTTTTCACTTGTCTGTTAACTAAGCATTTTGGTCAACTTTGTTACTCTTAATTTTCTTTAGAAATAAAACTGACAGTTATGACAATGAACACACATTCTGCTGTTTTTGAAGCTAAGGAAGAGCAAAAGAGAAGCAAAACAAACTCTAGTTTAGTGGTGCCTATTTTTCCATTCTTTTGTTGTCCATACATGTCTACAATTTTCTTTCCTTCTTAAATTGTATCTGTTTTTTGCTGGCAAAGCATATTGCCTGTGCCAGAAGCATTCAGAAAGGACAGAATCACATTAAATGAGGTATTTCGGGGTTTTCCGTGTCTTTTGAGAAACCCAGTCTTTTCTTAGAGACTTTACAAAGACAGATGATTACTTCTACTACTGTTCATCTTAACTTTGAAAGCATTTGGCCTGTGGGCGTCATGCAGATTGATATAAGTGAAGGATATCTGCTGTACACCCAATTTGACTTCACTTAACAGCTTTTGAGATTTAATCACCTCATTGGCATTCACTAGCCTCAAGCAAGATAAGATACAGTGTAACCTTTTTTTTCTTAGTCAGTCTGGTTAATCAGGATATGAATGAATATGTCATTGTCAAAGAACTCCAGGGGAAACGTGTGCCCGATCTCCTGAAGTGAACATGCTATCTTTTATACACATTCAACTGAAAGGCAGTTGAAAGCACCAGTTGATTCTAATCATGTAGACTCTATACCAATTCACTTTAAAGCATTAAATGCTAATTTTAGGATCTTTCTAATATGACAAGAACTAAACCCTTTTCTCTGATGTTCTCTGTAAACATTTTGAACGTTATCATCCTTGATGTAAAACTGGCCTTCAGTTAAAAAAAAAAGAACATGATCTAAATGTAGGGTTGGATCAAAGGAATAGAAATATTTAGCCTAAAGTACTAACTCACACATATGAATCATTGAAACAAGTGCTTTAATCACTTGAATGTACACAACAAGTGTATAATATCAGTGTACAAAATCAAGTACCTAGGATACTAAGATACTAAAGCCAAGTTGCTCTCCAATGTATTCATTGGAGTATGAATGGGTGAATGTAGCATGTTGTGTAAAGTGCTCTGAGCGCTCCAGAAGAGTAGCAAAGCGCTATATAGGAATCAGTCCGTCCATTTACCATGATAGGATGCCACCTATGCAACGAGTCCACTTGTGATATTTCCTCACTACTAAATATTGCACAGTCAGCTGTTAGTGGTATTATGTATAAAATCAGTGTACTATAACAAATTGGAAGTGATTGGGAATGACTTGTCATTTTGGGAATGACATCAACTGAGCCACAAAGTGGAAGGTCATGTAAAATCACAAACCAGGGGGTCAGTGGATGCTGAAGCACATAGTGAGCAGAGTTGTCAACTTTCTGCAGTCAACTGCTGCAAACCTCCACCTCCAAACTTTATGTGGCCTTGAGATTAGCTCAACAACACTGAGTAGAGAGCTTCGTGGAATGGGTTTTGATGGCCAAGCAGCTGCATCCAAGCCTTACATCACCAAGAACAATGCAAAGCGTCAGATGCAGTGGTGTAAAGAATGCCAACACTGGACTCCAGAGCAGAGGAGACGTTTTCTCTGGAGTGATGAATCATGCTTCTCCATCTGGCAATCTGATGCAAAAATCTGGATTTAGCAGTTGCCAGGTGAACAGTAGCTGTCTGACTGCACTATGCAAAGTGTAAAGTTTATTGGAGGAGGGGTTGCTTTTGGCTAATCAGAATCAGAATACTTTATTAATCCCTGGGGGAAATTATTTTTTGTTACAGTGCTCCATTATAAACCAACATTAAGACAAGACAGACAATACGCTAACTAAGAATAGTACAATATATACATATATATACATACATAAGTCACTCATAAATAAATAGCTGGAAAAGAAACGTGTAGTTGTAGCAGTAACCAGTGTGTTAAGTGGATGCGTTGTACAGGGAGATGGCCACAGGCAGGAAAGATTTCCTGTGTCGTTCAGTGGTGCTTTTCGGTAATCTCAGTCTCTCACTGAACGTGCTCCTGTGACTGACCAGCATGTCATGGAGTGGGTGGGAGGTGTTATCCAACATTGTCTTTATCTTGGACAGCATCCGCCTCTCCGACACCACCTTGAGGGAGTCCAGCTCCATCCCCACAACATTACTGGCCTTACGGATTAGTTTATTAAGTCTGTTGGTATCTGCGACCCTCAGCCTGCTCCCCCAGCATACAACAGCATAGAGGATCGCACTGGCTACAACAGACTCATAGAAAATCCTGAGCATTTTCTGGCAGATGTTGAAGGACCTCAGTCGCCTCAAAAAATAGAGACGACTCTGGCCCTTCCTGTAAAGTGCTGTGGTGTTTTTAGCCCAGTCCAGTTTATTGTCAATGTGTACTCCAAGGTATTTATAGTCCTCCACAATGTCAACACTGACCCCCTGGATTGAAACAGGGGTCAAGTGTTTCCTGGTCTTCCTGAAGTCCACGATCAGTTCCTTGGTCTTTGCCACGTTGAGCTGCAGATGATTCTGCTCACACCACGTGACAAAGGAGTCGACCACAGCCCGGTACTCTGTCTCATCATCCCTGCTGATGCATCCAACCACCGCAGAGTCATCAGAAAACTTCTGAAGATGGCAGGTCTCTGTGCAGTGGCTGAAATCTGTGGTGTAGAGGGTGAAGAGGAAGGGGGAGAGGACAGTCCCCTGTGGTGCCCCTGTGTTGCTGATAATAAAGGGCTTAGCCCTTTAGTTCCAATGAGGGGAACTCTGATGCTTCAACATACCAAGACATATTGGACAATTCCATGCTCCCAACTGTGTGGAAACAGTTTGTGCTTCTGGAAGAATAGTTAAAAATTCACAGTGCATATGTGTGTGAAGGCAGACGAGCAAATACTTTTGGCAATGGTGTATCTTGACTTGGACTTGGTGTTGTGAATAGATATTTTGCCATTTACCACTGACTGGTCTCAGCTGTTTTAAGCTCCACAGTTTCTAAGATTGAAAGGAGCCGCTCATGTGAAGACTGGCTTCTCATCATTTTTTTTTAATATCCACAAGTAGGGCTGGGCCATATCATACCAGTCACGGTACTACCGGTGTAATGTTGGGCAACGATAAGAAAATGAAATATCGCGATAGAATATGGGTAAAACGCGCATGCGCAGTGCCTTTGTTTACATACGCACATGGAGGTGACGCAGAATGAGAAGAGCGAAAGCGGATCGTTGAATGAAACAGATGAACCAGAACTGGTTTGTAAAAATGCTGCAACTTCAGTGGTGTGGAACTGGTTTGGCTTTCATCTGTCAGATACACAACAAAGCACTATTTTTGGTAGAGCATGCTAGCGGGCCGTCGTTATTACCGTGTTGTTTTGGTAAATACGGCACACTTAAAATCAATCCTTTGATGTATGTATGAATTCTGGTTGTGTTTACTGACCTCGAAACGATTTTATGTACACGACACTCAAAAATCTGTCAAATGTTTTAGTACGACTTTGCTAAGCTACGAAGCCGCACCGCTTGATGGATTGTCGGAGCATTACGGCTATCGGAGGCAGGAGCCTCGCGGAGTGATACGTACTGTGCTTCAACATAATATTACCGTATTGTGTGTGTATAACCTCTTTTTAAGTTTTGTGGATATTTACATGGTTATGCTGAGGATATGTTGGCCAATTTCCACTGGAAATGCCTTTTGGTTAAACTGTCAGCAAGGAATTTGCATTTGCACTGTTAATTTTTTATATAACTTTAATGCACGTAAAAAACAGCTGCTTGTTTAAGTGAAAATACATTGATGCGTTTTTTTTTTGCACCAATAAAGTTGTGGAGTTGTAAAGTATTTTGTCTAGTGTCAATTATATCGTCAGTTATATCGTTATCACAAATTTTCAAATATATCGTGATAAATATTTTAGGTCATATCGCCCTGCTCTATCCACAAGGTTATGTGCTGTGAATACATCTTACCTGGTAAGACTGGTAATCTGCTTCTGGGAGAATATTAGGAGTAAAAACAACCTGAACCAGGGCTGGACTGGGACAAAAAATCGGCCCGGGCATTTTGACTAGAGACCGGGTGGCTGTAGCTCAGGTGGCAGAGCAGGTCAGCCACTAATCAGAAGGTCGGTGGTTCGATCCCAGGCTGCCTCCTGGCTGCATGCCAAATATCCTTGGGCAAGATACTAACCCCATGTTTGCCTACTGGTGGTGGTCAGAGGGCCCGGTGGCACCAGTGTCCGGCAGCCTCGCGTCTGTCAGTGCGCCCCAGGGCAGCTGTGGCTACAATGTAGCTTGCCATCGCCAGTGTGTGAATGGGTGAATGACTGAATGTAGTGTAAAGCGCTTTGGGGTCCTTAGGGACTAGAAAAGCGCTATACAAATGCAGGCCATTTACCATTTACCAAAAATGTGACGTCATTCAGGGGTAAAACCGCAAAGGATTCTGGGAACATGTGGCAAGAGGTACTAGCGCATGCAGGCTTTCAATTGAACTCAGTTACACAGCGATAAAAAGAAACACAAAAAATGGCAAGAAGCTGTTGTATTATTAACTGCAATAGCCAGTGTTGTGCCAAAAGGTGATTGTCTGCCAAAAACTGATTGCTCGTATTTAAATTGCTATAAGTAACTTGTTGGGCTATAATATGTGAAACATATGTCAAATGCATCCCTCATGGATGACATAAAGTCATCTCTCCATCTCCATCTCTCTCTTCTGCTCTTTTATTTCTCTCTCTTGCTCCATCTCTCTCTGCTGCTCTTCTGTCTCCTCTGTCACAGACTTCTCCACTTTTGATGATAAATCAGCCTGGTGCAACATGTAAGGATTGGCACAATTTGTTAAGATTTTGAGGAGTTTGAGAAACTAACCTTAAGCATAAAATAAAATTTTCTATCAGTAACTTCATAGCACCCGCCCAGCAGTATATAAACTCCGTCATGCTAGCTAGTATGCAGTAACAGTTATTCTAAGCGACTGTAAAAAGTCAGCACAACGAAAACAAACTACAACTAAACTTGGTTTATATCTGACACAGATAGACAGCAGGTCATAACTTCTTACCTGAAGTTCAGTTCCTCTGCCACTATGACCGGCGGCCGCCTCGGGTCTCTCCTCCTCTTGCCTCCCCTTTCCCTTGTCCACCTGCTGGCCTCCACCACTTGCTGATGTTGCTAAATCTGTGGAAGCTATGCCATAGCTACCGCCAAACAATTCAGTTATTTTTACACATTTGGCAGTGTCTGCCTGAAGGGCTTGTTTCTTTTTGGCCCTAATTTTTTCTGCACCTCCTTTCCTTTTTTTGTTCTCCATTTTCTTTAGTTCGTCTATAAGATTGCTAAACAAGGGGGAAGGTGCATCCGACCTCCTCGGCTGTAATTGGTCCAGCCCAGAGTCGATCATGACCAATTGGCCAATCCAACACCTTTCATTATTTATACCCTTCCAAAAAAAACAAAAAAAAAAAACGATCGGCCCATAAAAACAAAAAATCGCCAGCGGCCCACCGGGCAAATGCCCGGTATGCCCGATGGCCAGTCCAGCTATGACCTGAACTATGGCACTGCTGTTGTGTGGAAGTATATAGTACAGTTTTTTGGCTACACTAGCACAATTTTCACCCCTTCCCTACCCCAAATTTACCTCCACATGACTATGTTCACATTCAGAAATAAAACTGCATTTGAAGGAGCAAGATTATTGCAAAATAATATAAGGGGCCTCAAGATGATCTTGAATATAAAATTGGCCAAATTTAAATCAGATAAGATTTTTGGATTACTCCTTGGAAAAGCGCATTCTCAACAGTTTGCTGTCCCTTTGATACACATGGCTTTTCAATTTTGTATTTATTTTTTGAGAAGGGATCTTGTATAATTATTTTCATCAATGTTTTTATGCACCCTTTAACAAGCACCATTGCTCATAAGTTCTAGATGTTCCCTGACTAAACATCACAGCCTGACATTTGAACATCACTGAGTCATGGGGTCACAACTAATTCAGACATGTGTGGAAAAAACTGCAGAACACAGAGAAGAAATGCTGGAAAAGTTTTTAGAAAAAACAATCGCTAAAGAGAAGTCAGAGTTTTATATGTAGGTAGGCGTTAGAATCAAGTTTTGACAATGTCTTATGATGTGAAGAGAAAACCACTCATGGGACACAGATTGCACATCCTTTTTCTGGTGTCAACTACAAAGTGGTACTACAACTGTGGCAAAAAACAAAGCATCTTCTTCATTAGAAGTTTAGCCAGGGAACATAATTCAGGGAGTGATTAGACATGTTTTGCCCAGAGAAATTAGCAGCGTTATAAAGTACTTTTGATGTGGCAGCGTGGAACCAACAGGATCTAACGCCCGGCTACAGATCAGTAAGATGTTAAGGTCATCAGGTTTGGTATCAGATATGCAGTGAATTTATCAAAGTCAAGAAAACAAGAAGATACTTTATTTATGTGATAAACCTGGTATACCTGGAAACATGTGAAAAAGTAATTGCTCTTTAAGTCCAATAACTGGTGATGCCACATTTGGCAGCAAGAAAAGCAATAAAGTTTTTTGTGATAAGTCTTTTATATCACCATTCAAGTATGAACTGTGTGTTAAGTTTTTTTAAAAAAAATCAGATGCCAAAGAGCAGATTTAAGTCTTTCTGGCGTGTTTCAGATCATTGTCTTGCTGCATGATTCAACTGTAGAAAATGGCTTAGTGTGGTTCATTGGAGTAATAAAGTCGTAGAAATTACTTTGTAACCTTTTCCAGACTGATGGATGTCACTAACTTTGTTTCCCATCTATTCTTGGGTGTCTTTAGATTGTGGCATGTATATTTTTGGCATGCAGACTGGGGCAGCCAGGGATTAAACCATCAACCTTCCAATTAGTATGTCTGTGTAGGTTCTCAGTGATCCAGACCTATTCTTCGATTATACAAACTTTGAATAATCAGGATCCTGCAACAGAAAACATTCCCTTTAAAAGCCAGAAGGGAAAGAAAAGGAACACACACATTCAAAGAAAGCTCTTAAAACATGTGGTTACCCCAACTGGGCTTTCATCAAATCAGCAAAGATGCACAAGAAAGAAGGTCAGACACCAACTAGTGAGAATCACAATGACAAACAGAACAACCCTGTCATTTCTTATGTAGCAGGTTTATCCGAAAAACTCAGCATAATTTGCTCCATACATGACATCCCGGTGTACTTCAGACCCAGCCACACCCTCAGAGACGAACTGTTTGATCTCAAGAGCAAAACACCCAAACATAAACTAAACACCATAGTGTATGCTGTGCAGTGCAGTAAGGAGTGCTCAGACCTCTGCACTGGAGAAACCAGACAACCACTCCATAAATGCATCACACAACACAGAAGAGTCACCATCACAGGACGAGACTGAGCTGTACATCGGCATCTAAAGGTCACTCTTTTAGGGATGTCAGTGTTCACATTTTGGACAGAGAGAACAGATGGTTTGCAAGAGGGGTGAAAGAAGCCATCTATGTCTCTCCACTATTTATGTCCACTGTGAACGACTATTCTTGAACGGAGAGGGTGGTTTACTAGACCAATTGTCTGCCACCTACAATCCAGTTTTCATATCCTTTTCCAGGTGGCTCAACCCAAACTCACATCTTGCGTCAGGTGATCTCAGTAAGTCACATAATAGGCTGAGGCAAGGTCCCACAACGGTTTCCTCTGTTGATAATGACCTACACCTTTTTTTCACACCTCGGCTCATGTGGTGAGTCAGAGGATCAATAGTGAGGGTCAACTCTCACTGGAGCTTAAATACCTGGGACTCTCCACCATCTGATTTTAGAACTGAAGAAGCTTCTCAGATGGGAGGTCAAATGTCTTCAAGAAATTTAAAGAAGTCCAGTCACTTTCTCCTTAGACTTCCAATTAGTAGATGACCTGTACTGCCTCCTGAGCTACAGCCACCCCAATGCACTGTGTATTCTGATATAGTTCTATCAGAACCAACTGTAATTTTTCAGCAATTTAAGCTATAGTGGCTTGTCTGTTCAATTCAATTCTTATTCATTTAAACAGATCAAAATCACAATACAGTTATATTGTAAGGTAGACCCTACAATAATACATACAGAGAAAAACCCAACAATCATATGGCCCCCTGTAAGCAGGCACTTTGGCGACAATGGGAGGGAAAAACTCCCTTTTAACAGGAAGAAACCAGGCTCAGGGAGGGGCGGCCATATACCTTGACCGGTTGGGGTCAGAAAAGGAAGACAGGATTAAAGACATGCTTGGAAGAGAGCCAGAGATTAATAACAAATATAATTCAGTGTAGAGAGGTCTATTAACACATAGTGTGCGATAAGGTGACTGAAGAAGAAAGACTCAATGCATCATGGGAATCCCCCAGCAGCCTACACCTATTGCAGTATAACTAAGGGAGGATTCAGGGTCACCTGGTCCAGCCCTAACTATATGCTTTAGCAAAAAGGAAAGTTTGAAGCCTAATCTTAAAAGTAGAGATAGTGTCTGTCTCCCAAATCCAAACTGGAAGCTGGTTCCATAGAAGAGGGGCCTGAAAACTGAAGGCTCTGCCTCCTATTCTACTTTTAAATACGCTACAACAACAAGTAAGCCTGCAGTGCGAGAGTGAAGTGCTCTGATGGGGTGATATGGTACTATGAGGTCATTTGTTGGATGGACAACAAGGACCAGACTTTGCTCCCCATGCTTGATTAATGTGCACTTCTGCAACAGCCTGATTCAAATCTGCTAAATGTCCTTTATCACATTTAGATCCCTCTGATTTCTTTGATTTATTCAATATAGGCAACTTTATACTAAAATTACATATTTATATTAACAGAATACATTTATGACCATATTAATGAAAAAACTTAATGAAATATTCAAATGACATACTTAACATGGCTATGGCTCTAGTTGCTAGTTTATTGGTCAGCTACTAGAGATCTTGCATTGTACAATTTTCCATTAGGTGTGGCTTTCCAAAGTTTTCTTGACCAAGGATGAAATGGACTTTGGCAGCCAATGAATAATACAAATGTTACACAAACCCTTATATGGTGGAATTTTAAGGACAAGGAAGATGATTCCTTTTCTCTGGTTAAGCTTTTAAAGGAATAGAGGCCGGTTGTAAAGTGCTACCTCCTTGATAAATATATGAGCTTCGTAAAAAAAATTAAAGGACTTTCCTGGCATGGAACTGTGAACTGGTCTGTGAAGAAGGCCCAACAAACAGCCCAGAGCTCCAAGCTTCACGTGACTGTGAGGCTTCACCTAAATGCTGCTTGAAGGATTAGATCCTCCCTTCCTTGGATCTTTTTCAAACTGAATGAACAAATTAATTTTGAGCCTCATGACTTTCATCTGTACAGAACTGACCCCCCCACACACCCCCAAAAAAACAACTAAATTTATGACAGATGACCAGTCAGTTTAGTAACTGCAACTCCTTTTGTGAAAAAGTAAAGGTCAGACTGACAATAAATTCAGACAAGACCATTTATTGTCAGAGATAGAATCAGCTTACAGGCAGCTACTTATTAATTAAGGGTAGCTTTGAGGTGTTTGCACTTTGACTTAATCTGGTCTATCACTTTATGCTCTTACCAAATTTTTCCCCTGTTTTCTGTGCAGTGACGCATGCCCTGCACACATGCCAGTTTGAAACAGATGGGAACACCTCCACAGCATCTGCAAACTAACAAGACTGGTAACACAGAACGGCATAAAACACGAAAGTTGATTCAGAAGGCACACAATTTCAGCTTAGGTGGAAGACTGAGTAGGCTACTCCTAGGCCCATGTTTTTATTTTAAAATATAATTTTGCTGTCGTTTTAAATCCACACACTAGCAGAAATGTCATCATAGAGTAGAAAAAGGAGGTTTCAGTGAGCTACTGCACTGTGGCACAGTCTTGCAACTACAGCACAATTTGTTTCAAGTTAATTCTGCAAAGCAATGGAGATGTAAAGACTCATTGCAGCAGAATATTAATTTACTTTACTTGTAACTTTTTCATTTTCTGTTGTGGACAATCAGTTTCATAACAGAACCCTGGACTGTATGGCAGGTCAGCTACATGATTTGATGACTTTTAGTGGTTAAAAAGAAAAGTTCTCACTTGGCCAGGATATAAAATTAATTTGTAACAGCTACTTTTAAATACTTGATTCAATAATAACAAATAATGCTGGGTTCTAATTTAAACACAACTTTAGGGAGAACTCAGGAGAATAAGTTTAGTGCGTTGATTGAAAGTGAATGTTCAACAACAATGCAAAATGAAGGCATAGTAGTTGGATGATCTCTCAGATGTCTCAGTAACTCATATCAGAAGATGATCCAGGAATACTGCACACATGAGAACAAACAGGAAAGGCAGAAGCAAGTGTAAAGTACAAACCCATTTAAGAGGAGCGCATAACATCTTTGGAGGTTTTCCAGCATCCCTTTGTTCAATCCTGGCCTCTCTAAGAGTTCCCCCTGCACTGACATGAGTAGCACAGGGGGACAAAACCTTGCAGTCCCTCAGTAGCCTTCAAGCTGGAAAAGAGAAAGACCACACAGAATCAATCTCCAGCATTGCTTCTTTGACCCTGGACAAAAGTGACAAAAACACAAATAGGGGTTGGAAAAGGCAATTAACAGCACATTACACTCCAAAAATTAATTAAGCTGCTCCAATAATAATCACTTTGGCTGTTTTTTTCTTCACTCCCCCCGGCCCAACCAATCGCAGCAGATGGCTGTCCCTTCCTGAGCCCGGTTCTGTTAGCGGTTACTTCCTTTTAGAAGAGATTTTTTCTTCCCCACTGTTGCTAAATGCTTGCTCATAGGGAATCATCTGATAGTTGGGGTGGCCAAAACTCTAGGGGAGCTAGCAATTCTACAATTACAATATTTCTACAAACAAACGAATATGGTCTTGAACTTGGGCACAAGTTTGCTTAAAATCCATTAGGTAATCTCTCAATATTCAAAGTGGAGCAGCAGACACCTTACCATTACATTGGTCCTTAAATCATACCTAAAACACCATGTTAAAGATAAATTCAATACAAATTGGAAATAAATTGGATATTAATTAAATAAACCTGCTTTAAGCATCAACTTATTGTTGTTTGTAATTCTTTATCAATATATAAATAAAGAATTACAAATTTATAACTATATAAATATGTATCCCTTTGGGATAGTAGTAGACATACCTGTGTTATAAATGATAAAATGTGTGAATGTGTGTGTGAATGGGTGGAGGACTGAACGTGTAAAGCGCTTTGGGGTCCTTAGGGACTAAGTAAAGCACTATACAAATACAGGCCATTTTACCATTTGCCTATGGCAGCTAGGATAGACTCCAGCCACCCTGGCAGACTGAATTGGGCTTTCTTTTATTGAGTACAGAAGCTGAATTACTCTAACGTTTACCAAAGAATTGTTTTACACAAGTGCTACTTCAGGTTAAATCTGGCCCATGTACAAAGTTGTTATTGTAGTTCACATGTATTTGCAGTTTCCTTTCCAAGGCCTACAGGGAGGCTTCAATACAAAACACATCCAGGATATCAAGACATTGTTTCTCTTAAACGAGCTGAGAAATTTGCAGATTTATGAACACAAATCAGGTCAGCTGTAACTCAGATTTCAACCGTAACCCAGAAGAGATATTGCATATGAAGAAAGAGCTTTTATATCTTAGGTTATGTGGAAGCAGCTTTTTCATTCTTTATTTTTAAACTTTTCTACTGCTTTCCAGTAACCAATCTTTCTTCATACAGTAAGGTGGATAATGACACAATAACTTGTTCATTACAGTTAAGGGAATTTTAACTGAAGAATCTATTTCATGGCTGAATCAATCTTTTATGGTGCCAGAGAGCAAATATTTGCTGGAGGATGCATTGTGTCCCTCATATCTTTTAAAAGTAGCCACAACTTGGAATCAGAACTTCTGTATTTTACGCCATCTTTGCTGTTGTAACAGTCATAACTGGCACAGGTTTTTGGACCCAAAGGCCGAACCTGAGAGAGGAACAGGTTTACTTAGCTACTGCAGTTCCCTCCTTTATTGCATACGCCCCTTTCTCAGCTCAGCTACTTCAGAGGGGAACGAATGAGGAAAAGGAAACATGTTGACCTTGTGTACAAAGGTTGCATTGGCAATCAGATTGGGCTTAATGGTGATGATATAAAGGCTACTGGTTATGTGACATTGGAACACTAAAAGGTCAGAACTATTGGCCCTTTAAATCAAAAATAAGCTGTCTGACTTTGATGTGATGTATATTTGTTTATTTGATATAAAGTGACTTAACTTTAAAATCCACGGTAAAAAAATGTTGTCTTTAGCCAACAAATGATAAAAGAATACAGACAGGCAGTACAAAATCATGAACATGTATGTTTCCATCTGTTCCAGTTTGTCATGTTGATGTTTTAAGTGGTGGTTTAGGGAAATGTTTGCTTGTTTTAAGGTTGAGCCTTTGGCAGAGCCTTTCTTCATTAATTTTCCGGACTTTTAGAAGAACTTTTGTCACCGTTGCACAACAACACACATTAATAACTGTAAGGTGCAGAGTGCGTTGATGCATGCTGAATCATCCAGGTAAGTAAATCCCAAAAGGTTGATGTAGGGTTTAAAAACACTACGTCCAGATAAACCAAAAATCAACCTGTTGGGATGTAAGGTGTAAAATGTATCTGGTGTTGTGAGAAGCTATGAATCCACCCCGACCAATTAACACAGACAGGGATTTCTATAAATATATTCTGAAGTCTGTTGTTGCTCATAATGGCTCAAGTTATCCCTGAGGGATAATGGCCATTAGAGGTCGCTGTCACTTTGGTTATTTGAAGGTATATTTGGACTCCAGACACAAGGCCAAAGGATCACAAAATTGTAGAAAAACCATGACTTGTAACAGTAAATATCAGTGAGTTGAAAGTAACGTACACTGAGGATCAGGATACTTAAACTCTGTGGTGAGCAAGAATTTTAGTATCTACAGTCTTCTTTTGTAAATCCAGACACGGTGATCCTGGGAAGCTTAGACATCTGACTCTAGTAAAACTAACAGTCATTTTGAATATTATTTATTATTATTATTAATAACAACAACAACAACAACAATAATAATAATAATAATAATAATAATAATAATAATAATAATGATTGTTAATACTGTACCTGCATGAAATGAGCTCTGCTCTCTGTGCCTCTGCCTTCTGTTACCTGTATACATAAAAGAGAACTCAAAGGTAATATGGAAAGGTTATTATTAAACATAGTATTTACTTTTTTTAGTCTGCTTTCCAGGCTTCTCATCTAAGCAGTAATTTGAAATAATTTCAGTTAAGTTTAAGTTTTTGCTTAATCACATGTTCTTGTTTATCAAATTGAATTCATTATCTCTGATATTTGGACAGGTCCCACTAAGTGACATCATTTTAGATGTTTTCCAGATTTGTTTTTTTTTTTTAATTAAAATTGAGCTTGTGCAGGTAGAATATAGAGAGAAAATGTAGAGCATGTCTTTAAATGACATGATACTAGTTTGTGTCATTGTTACAGCTTATAGCCACAACAGTTGATGGATTACACCTGGCTCATTAAACAACAGAGAGGAATAAAAGCCTCTTGGAGTTGAGCATAGTCGTGTGGCTCAGATAGTGTGATGAAAGCCTAATTTCCATATGCTATTTGCACTTCACACAGCACCTTTAAAGCCCACTGCTCATTGTGGCAGTGATCCAGGCTGTACTCTAGTCTTTACAGAGGCCAAAATGGCTGTTGAACATCAAGAAAGTAGCCCTTACTTTGCATCTATGTGACAGAAATGTCAGTGTCAGAGACACTGATATGCTGGTGCTTGACATGCCACATGCTTCTGCCTGCTTTCTGGTTGGAACAAGTGATGCATGTTTTTCCTGGTTAAACTGTTGTGACAACTGTCTACAGTTCAGTTTTTTTATCTACAAGTTTGACCTGAGTGATAACGTAGTTTCAACCACAATGCTGCGAATGTTTACTTGGGTGTAATTGTAGTTTAATCCATCAGGCTATAAATTTCATACTGTTTCTGACATGATGGCTTAGATGAGTTGCTTGACCGTTTACTTTAAGCGATCATAAGTGACAGGTGAGTTTCCACTTCTGCCAGTTTTATTGAGTTGGGGGTGTGGCTTTTGAAGATTGGCTATGGCAACTCGCACCATTGGCTCTATTATCCAGTAGACTTGAAAACATGTTTAGCCTTGTGGGGTACCTCAGGGATCTGTCTTGGGTCCAATTCTCTTTTTACTTTATATATTCCCCCTAGGCCAAATTATTAGGCAAATTCTCTTCCACTGTTTTTACGCTCTACAGACTCCATTGATTCTTTTAAAAAGCAGCTGAAGACATTTTTATAGATAAGTTTTCAACTAATTAGTTGTTTTTATGTTGTGTTTTATTGTTTTACATCGCTAGGTGTTGTATTTTCATTCTTTGTATTGTGAAGTACTTTGTGATTTTCATCTGTGAAAAGGGCAATATAAAAAACTTTACTTACTTACTTACAAATGATTATCTATTGAAAATAGCACACTAGTCTTTTTGGCCAAATCCCAGTCTGGGCCCCACACCTCTCCCTTAACACAGCAGGGGTATGAACCATACTCTAGTGTGGAACAATATCTATGCACCTACATATATGAGGACTGCTAATAAATACAATGACATAATTATTGAACTGATTATGACACTCCTTTAAAGAAAAGTTTTGAAAGTTGCCAAAATGTCTTAGTGAAATTAAGCAGATTTTGTGAAACACACAAAATTGTTACATATGTCCTTTAGAAAGGAAGATTTGACTATTTTTTCTACAAGTATAGCATCCCAAAGTTAACTCAGCTGTGGATTTGTCAGAACTGAATCATTTGCTTAAACCTCACTGATCTCAGCAGGGAAACTGGGCTGAACAGCAGCCAAAGTTTCGAATGGGAATCGTGGGAAACCGTGTAAATAAGGATATGAGTGACGCACAGGAATATGTTAAATAAAAATGACTTTAAATCACTTGTATTTGTCATCCTACCAGAGGCTATTAACAAAACCTCCTCCTCAAGGAGGTGTGGGGGTCCTTGCAGACCTTGAGGTAGAATTAGCTATGAGGCATGATGGATGGCTTGTGAGCAAGGCAGGCTGAGTCAGTTGAATTTAAAACTGCCAATCGTTATATGAAAAAGTGTGAATCATGCTGAATTAGAAGTCTTGGAAATTAGTCAGGATTCTTTAATGGCAGTCTTGGTGACTTGGCAGACCACCAGCACGTCATTTAAACAGTGAACTCATATTTCAGAAGGGATGTGAATGCACGGGTGTGAGTCACGTGATGATGTCCCCCCCCAACACACACACACACACACACACACACACACACAGGGTGGTGGATTCCTCTCGTCTTATTGCGCAGCATGATACTGCAGCTCCGCAACAGCTCCACACGCCAACCCACCTTGAAACGCTCCCTCCACTGCTGCATTCATGCTGTCCAAGAAAAATGGGAAGATGCAATTAATTACCTTTAAAAAGCTAAAATCAGGAAGTCATCGTTTTGTTCATAAGCACCGATTCCTTCGACTTGCAAAAATTCAGAGTCACGCATAATACAGTCAAAGAGCAGTAAACGCCTTAAAGAAATAGGATTGGTTTCCATCCATTATAAAGGGTAACCACCTGTTGGGTTGTTTCTGTCTGCGGATGTCTGACGTGGTTTTGTATAATAAGTTTTTCCCTTCAGTTTTATCATTGAGATGCTGCACTTACCATATGGGATGGTTTGCCTCTAACTCTATTACAAGTGACCAACATAACATTATTTTCTCCGATACACGCCATTACAGCTGTTAATGTAAGTTTATTCGCACTGAAACAAACAAACCACAAAAAGCCAGCGACGAGCAGCTATTCCTGGGTGCTCCACCGAGCAGAGGTGCAGAACCTCCGAGCCTCACCACATGCCAGGAACGCATCACTCCAACTCGGAAAACGACAGCGCAGGTAACCAATCAGCGTCCGGAGCCCACCCACACCCTTCAATGAAACGGGTGTGGAGGCGGGCACGTGGATATCTAAAGGCTCGCGCTTGGTTTCACAGCGTCGCCTGCTCTCGTCCCATTGGCGCAGGTGATCCAACTCAGGATGCGAGTGGAGAGCGGAGGAGAGGGGAAGAGAGAGGGGGAAGCGCCGATGGAAAAGTGTCCAGGGCTCGGTTAACAAGAAGACAAGGATACCGGCCCGCTTCAGTTTGTCCTGGGGCACTCGGCGATGAGAGATTCACCGAAAGGGGCACTTTGAGATATGATGAGATTTATTTCTGGTCGGCAATAGTACTATGATTTGGTATGTGGCCACTTTGATAGCAAGTGTATTCAGCACCCGAGGAACGGCCGCTCAAGGTGAGTCGAAGTGCAGTGTGTGTGTCTTTGCTCAAGTTTTCACTTTGGCACGTTCAAACTATGAAATGGCTTTTTATGCTTTTCTTATTAGCTCACTCTGACTGTGTCGGCTCTATGGGAAAATGTCAAAATAAGTTCATACGTGTGTTCATCACCTGAGTGGGTAAAGGATAAGGGACCGGTCCACCGTTAAAAGAAAAAAAGGAGGATAAACCTGGTTTAAACATGCTTATTCCCGCCGTAATGTATCTCGGGAATCTGTGGTTATCATTGATAAATGGCACTGCCGAAGTTGTGACGTTTTTGGTTCCAGAGTGACAGATTTTGCAGTCTATTTGGGTTGGCATATTCCTCCCGAGACGCGTGAGTTTGGGCTCTCGCAGCTGTAGCAGCCTGTCTCACTCAGCTCCACGCCGGTCTGCAGCTGCTGAAATCTGAAGGCAGATGTGATTAGTATGGTGCGCTGGTGTAGATGTCATTATAATGCTATGAATGGATTAACCTCTTCCTGGGGAGCGGCTGAAGCTCAGTTGTGGCGGACTTTGTCCGCTAGAGGGAGAACTTTGACATTTAGGGGAATTCACACGGTTGTCGTCACTCTTCAGGCTGCTTTTCACGCACTAATGACAAGTTGTGATGACTTCAGATTTCTTGGCTTGTTGACGTCATGGGTGAAAGATCATAACCTTTCCATGGGGCGCTGAGGGACTTCTTCTGAGAGGGTTAAGTGCAGCTGTTACCAAGCTTTATATTCAGAGAGCACATCAGTGTAGGAGGCAGTCTTTTGGTCAAAAAAGGACAAAAAACAGTGAAAAATTATAATTTTCTTAAAGCTAAGTTGACATATTGCTACAGTTTGTTCTGCCTTATCAGTGCTCCAAAGCTTGAGAGTATTCACATAGCACATTGTTACTGTTTGTTCAGTCTGATCAACTCTCCGAAGCTCAAAAGTATCCACATAGCTGTCTGTGAACCAGTTAATTAATTCTCTGAACTTTAATTCTATATGGCATCATTTCCTAGCCACATATAATTCAGTGGTCTGAAAGTGTGTCATGGAGTCTGAGTCTGTCTCACATCAATGATGTCATGCACAGGGAGGGATATGGCGGGCAAGCAAAGCTGCAATAGCGCTTTAACCTTAAAAATCCCCCACTCATCTTGGAGAGAGAGGAGAGATGCAGGCGACTGGGACAGCATATGTGCTTCGGCATGATTAAATGATAAGGAAGGGATTCTGTCAGCGAGCTGTCCACCACTGTGTGTCAGACTTTTGACACAACAGACACTTGCAGGTTTTTTATTATGTTTATTTTTGCTCACATCATTCTGCCGTGTGAGACAGGGCTCCGCTAGCTCCACTGCAAACAGTTATGTAATATGCAGCCTAAAAAGGATACACTTAAGCATCGCCTGCCAAAGGAAGGAGACTTAGAGTGATGTTTTTAAGCGGCTTCCCCAAGCTATTCAATGTCTGGGACAGCTGGCGACTTGTAGAAGGAGGAGCGATGGTGACTGGACTCGCGTTTTGTAAAGACTTCCCCCTTAGGAAGTCTGTCAGGTTATGCATCTGATCCTTGTGCTGTGACGGAGCTCTGCAGCATCCATTTTTGAGCACACAGGCACACTCACTGAGACAAACGGCCCGGCTGGTAGAAGCGGCGCAGGGCAGCATCCTTGCATCAGAGCGCTGCTGTCCCAAGCTGGTGGCTGGCAAGTGGCTCGACTTTAGCCATGTGATAACCTTGGACTTGAACCATTCTCCCTCTCTTTCTCTCCAGCCTTCCTTCCTCTTATTTCATCCTTCCCTTCCCAACATTCTCCCTCCTCTCACTTATCCTGTCTGACTCAGGTTCTCGTCGCCTCCTCTTCCCGCTTTCTCTCTGTACATTTGCCCTGTCGTCTTCCTCTTCCATGCACTCAGATGAACTCGCTCCCCTCCAGGTTTCTAGAGGACTCTCTCAGCACGGCTGGGTAGCCGAGGGATAGCAACATGGTGGGTTGTGTTAATGGAGGCTCAGGGCACCCTCTGCAGCGACTGTCTGCTGTCATTCACACACACACCATATGCACACATGTCAACGTTCTACTATCCCCTTGGGGAGCAGTGTGTCTTTAACCAGGATCTGAACATATGCCAACTAACAGGCTGTCTCCCCCAGACTAAGTGAACTAATTATAAATAAGCTGTGTGATAAATGCCACTCAGTTGCTACATAAATACACATGCTACAACATGCCAAGAGGGCTGGATAGGAGGTGGGAAGTAGGGGCTGTTTGCTTTATCGTGGTGTAAAAAGAGAATTTCCCTGTGCAGTTTTTACCACTTCATGTAATATTCAATTTCACTCATACGTTGATTACTGTGTGCTATTTCAAGCCTTGAGGAGCATTACTGTAGACATGACCTATGTGTAAATAACAGAAGAAGGATGTTGTGCATCCTTAAAGTGCTTGAAAACTTAACCTTAAAAAGAGGCAGCCAACCCTTATCCTACTCCTCACCCTGACCCTAGGTGTGACCTAGGCATCTAGATACCCCTTGTCTATGACATCATACCCATCATACTCTGAAACAGAGTGTTTAGAGCAGTCTGAAGCTCGTGCTTAAGATCCACAGGGATGCATGCATTCATGGTAAAAACTTTGATAGTGTTGCCACTGCCGAAAGTAATTTTCCATTAATTTGAAACGTAAAAAGGAACGCAAGTAAAAAACAAATCAGTGAAGTGAGACAAAGACAAAGTTTGTGCCACTGCTAAAGCTTTTAGCCACAGCTATACACTGAGCTAAAATTTGAAACTTTGTTATTTGCTCATGTTTAATATGAGCATCTGTCAATTGAACAGGACACACATGAGACAAAAATAAGGAGAAGCATAATAGGTCCACTTTTAAGAATGCTTTCATCATTTTTCATGATCTGTGTAGACTGGTTCTAACTCTGATGTGTTTGTGCTCTGTTCAGTTCTTTTGGACTGCTGAGAAAATAAACAGTGTGAACCAAGAAACCCACAAACACAGAGACTTGGTTCAGTTTACATTTGGCTTAAAAACAAAAAAAATAAGCCAGATGCTTTTGCAATAAGCATCCGGGTTATTTTAGCATGAATGTACCATTGGTGAATCCTGAGGTAGCAATAATTAGCACTTATACACAGTGTATCACTGTAAGTGCTAAATGAATATGAAGATCTTAACCTGATCAGTCAGTAGCAGTTGAAACTGTCTGTGTTTGTGTCCTCTGTGTGCTCTGTCAATTCATTAAGTCCACTAAAAATACAGCGTGAGCCCACAGTAATAAAAGCACAACAATCCTGCCCAAGACGACTCTTTTTTCTTGCATCGCTACCTGTTTGTCATTCTTCAGAACCTGTAATGGATTTGGAGTCTACAGTAATAACATAGTAATAAAGCTCTTAATCACATATTTAGTTGTGCAGGCACCCGTAGTACTTTTTTTATTCATCTTTCTCCATCTCCTGCATTTTTCTTCTGGTCTTTTGTCTCAATCCTTGAATTGGGCAGAGATAGTCAACCCCAGAATGGTTTGTCAAAAAGTTGTGAAAATTGGTGCAATTGCCAATGGATGATATCCTCAGGGATGGATGAGTGGCGAAGTGATTGGCTGTGGCTCACCACCATTTCTCATGTAATTTCCAGTTAATGGCAATCATTATTATGATATTTATAAATAATTGAATCTTCATCACTGTAGTTTCATGTTGCTCAGATACCTGCTCTCTTTGAAAGGAACTTGTCCAACAATCACACTGATCATCGTCTTCAACCTTCAAACAGTAGAACCAGAAGTATGTTTCTGTCTTCTAGTTTGATTTTAAAATAGAATGCACATTTGCAGAGATGCTTATTGTAACTATTGGTCTGTTGGGAAAAAAAAGGAGCGTGCTAGGTCAATTTCATGACTGTTTAGTTGATGCTCTTCCACTTATGCTCTGCTATGCTAAACATAAGTTTTTCATCATCTTACACTGATCTGTAAATGTCTCTTTGTGAAGTGAGAATTAAACTCCTTGTATGTATGCATGCTAGTAAGCGAGCGATATCGTGCTCTTTGTTTGAGGCAAACATGATAGTGGGTGTAAAGCGCTCCCTTAATGAGTGCACGTTAACTACTGTTGCATCACCCCCATGTCAAGGGTCTCAATGATTGGAACCCACTCAGGGGGACAACAGGAGGAGTGAGTGATTGCTGTTGTGTGTCACCATCACATCGGAGTGTGATAATGTGAGAAAAAGTAATGGACATAGTATGCTTTTTTTTAATGGTCCCAGTCAGTATATCCACATGGAAACCACATGGAAAAGTAAATAAATCTTAAAATTAGGGCTTCAAGTTTAAATTAGGGCAAATTTTAGTCATGATCACAATTTTGGCTTCACGTACTCAACTAAATATGATCGAGCAACAATGAAAATGTGTGCTCCGCCAATAGAATGCAAAGCAAAAGCAAGTCATGCGCTCCCTCAATCACTGCCTGATGATGTGCCTGCATGTGCCAATCACAGCTGTTCCTGCACCCTGCAGTGTGAAGTTTTCTGGGCTGTCTCTGAGTACCACTGTACAAAAGAAAAAAAAATCAAATGCCTGGGACAGCAGAAGGTGAAGAGCTTTTTCCTCAAAAAGGATCATCTTCTATTGTTTGGAAATACTTTGAATATTTAGAAGTGATGTTACCCAAGAAAAAAAATCATCCACCTCACAAAGATACAAATCACCAACACAATCACATTCCACTTGACCAAAGATGTGTGTCCAATAAACATAAAGAGTGATGAAGGTTTGCAGCCTGAATAACCCTGAGCCGTGTGGAAGAAATAAAGGAGGATCCAAACGCAGGCACTTGTAAAGGTGTGAGGGTGGTTTATTAAACACAAAATAAAAATGGGCAAAAGGAACAGAAGGCTATCTAAACTGAGAACGACTAAACTAGTGAACACAAACCAGGACATGAACATGAAGGAGGATGAGCAGCGGAGAATGACGACGGGCAGCAGGGAAAACACACGAGTGAGTCATGGTGGATACACAGACGGACCAGCAACTACAATGACAGAAGACGTGACTTAAATACACACAGAGAAACACAGGGAGATTACAAACAGGTGGTGGACACAGCTGGGAGTAATTAACGAGACGAGACAAGGGAGGTAAAACTGAACACACTAACATGAGACGCAGAAGCAAAACAAAACACAAGGAGCACGAGTCCAGAAATACATGAATAATTCAAAACAAACTACACAGGGTCAAACCATGAGTCCACATATCAAAAAGTTCAGGGAGCTGACTGCTCAAAAATCTAAAGACCCAGTTCTGGACCGGCTGCCTGAAGGCAGCAGCGGCGCGAACACAGTTCAGGCGGCCGACCGTGCGGACAGCAACGGCGGCGACGGGCAAACAGTTCTGGGGGCCGACCGTGCACATGGCAACAGCGGCGGCGCCGACAAAACAAATCCGGAGGCCGGCCACGCGGAAGGCAGTGGCGGCAACAGAGCAGGTCCGGAGGTCTGCCACGAAGCCAGCAGCCTTCTTTCAGGAGGCCGCCCTCGGCGGCCATGATGCCAACTTAGAGGCCTGGAAAGCGACCGACGAAGGCGAGGTGGAACCGGCCGAGCTGGCTCTGACGGCAGTGTTGCAACCGCAGGACCAGATGAGGCAGGACCAGACGAGGCAGGACCAGTCGAGGCAGGACCAGACGAGGCAGGACCAGTCGAGGCAGGACCAGACGAGGCAGGACCAGACGAGGCAGGACCAGTCGAGGCAGGACCAGACGAAGGCGAAGGCGGAGTCACGGAGGCTGAGCCAGACGAGGATGAAGACACAGAGGATGGACCAGGCGTGGATGAAGACACGGCTGCGGAACCTGACGGCAGCGTAGCGGCTGCGGAATCTGGCGATGTGGATGCTGCAGGCGGCGATGTGGATGCTGCAGGCAGTGACGCTGCAGGCGACGATGCGGATGCTGCAGGTGACGGAGTAGAAGTCGCAGGGGATGATTCAGCAGGTGACGGCTGAACAGACTTCCCCGGACCGTCAGCAGACATGAGGATGTCCTGGCTGGGTCCTCCAGGACCCTCAGCTAACGAGGCGTGGTGCTGTGTGGGCTCCTCGGACCCACTAGCTGACGAGGCATGAGGCCGGACGGGCAACTCGGGCCCTCACGGGCAACTCGGGCCCACCAGTGGAGACAGACACTGAAGCAGCAGGTACGGAGACCTCTGGCAGTGTGGACACTGGCTGGGGCTGAGCAGCACAGTGGCTTGATTCAGGCAGCAACAGTGAGATTCAGTCCTCGGAGGACTGAAAGTGTTCCCCAATACACTCAGCAGAGGACGGAGGCGGACGGGTGAACTCACTTGAACTCTCAGGGGGTGCTGAGAGCCGAGACTGTTCTGGTGAATTCCCCGGTGAAGCTGCTGGCGTCTTGACCTCTAGGGGTCCAGAGTTGGCTGGTGACTGACACCCAGCCTCTGGGGAGGCCCTAGAGGGAGCAACTGTCTCTGAGAAGACCAGCTTAAGAGAACCAGCAGATGTAATGATGAAGTGTGTTCCCTGCTCGTAATGAGACGGTGAGGATGGTGACCGGATGAACGAGTGGGTGGGCTGCTGAACTAGTGGCAACTGAGCTACAGGTAGCGAAGATGATGGTAACGGAGGTGTAACAGGTGGTGGAGTGGCTGACTGAACTGAGGGCAGCTGGGCTGCTGACTGAACTGAGGGCAGCTGGGCTGCTGACTGAACTGAGGGCAGCTGGGCTGCTGACTGAACTGCTAACTGTACTGCTAACTGTGTTACAGACCCCACATTGAATTGTGGTGAAGGTGTGGATGGGGGGGATATGGTCAGGAAAAACTGTTTCAGGGAAGTTTATTGCTTTACCTGAAGGAACTGATGCAGACGAAAAGGCTCCCCTAACATAGTCATTCCCTAAACTCGTAGTGCTAGACTCAGTAACTCCAGGCTTAGAAACAACAGCGTGAACACAGTCATTAACCCTGAATGTGGGCTCAGCAAAGGCAGTCTTTGGAGCAGTGGCCATGGGTGAGACGGAAAAATCATTGTTATCTTCAGAAGACACAAAAAATAGCTCCAGAAAACACAGTCACAGAATCTGACGCAGCAGAAAAAAGTGTCCCTTTCACTAACCACAGCCGGCTGCTTACATGTCCCGACATCCGGCGGCGCGAACGTCGCTTCCTCCTTGGAGACGGCTCTGACGGGCCGGGAAACTCCTCGTCCGGCGGGTCGGACGGCACGTCCTCCATTGAAGCGAGCGGTAGCGGTGGGAGGGTGAAGGTGAAGCTCGTGAAAAACAAAATTCTGTACGAGCGGGTGCAGTGAGTCCAATAACCAGGGGTAACCGGAAATAAGCTGTTGTAGCTTGGCTTCCACAGCATAGAGAAACGCTTCTCCTTCATGCTCTACCCACAGGTTGATTAATCTTGAAGCGGAGTCGATAACGGCCTCCTGAAGCTCCCTGGGTGGGCTGAATGCCGCTGGATCCATATCTGGCTGGTCCGTACTGTCACGGCGAGTGAGATGAGCCGTGTGGAAGAAATAAAGGAGGATCCAAACGCAGGCACTTGTAAAGGTGTGAGGGTGGTTTATTAAATACAAAATAAAAATGGGCAAACGGCAAAAGGAACAGAGGGCTATCTAAACTGAGAACGACTAAACTAGTGAACACAAACCAGGACATGAACATGAAGGAGGATGAGCAGCGGAGAATGACGACGGACAGCAGGGAAAACACACGAGTGAGACATGGTGGATACACAGACGGACCAGCAACTACAATGACAGAAGACGTGACTTAAATACACACAGAGAAACACAGGGAGATTACACACAGGTGGTGGACACAGCAGGGAGTAATTAACGAGACGAGACAAGGGAGGTAAAACTGAACACACATGAGACGCAGACCTTCACAATAATCAGGAAACAAGAAAACACTACACAAGGACGCAGACACGACACTGAGAGACAGACAGAATATAACACATGGAACTCAATGCTAAACATGAGACACAACCAAAGAACAATCCATAAACATGAATAAACAGAACATAGAATTCAAATAATAACCAACAAATCACAAAGGTAACAAAACAATCTTTCATGAGCAAACCAAAACATAATAAACTTAGAATGCCGGGTCGAACCGACCCAGAACCGTGACACCTTTGTTACGCTGCAGTTTGCCAAACCTGCTGGGGGTTTCCCATGAAGTCTTTCTTCTACACTCAGCTTTTTTTTCATTCGCTATGTGTTTATACAGTACACCACTGCATTTAATAAATAGTGATTATTAATCTCTGGCTCGCTTCTCGTTTTTCCACCGCTGTGAATTGGGAGTTTTTCCTTCTCGCTGTTTCCAAAGCTCTTGCTCATAGGGGGTCATCTGGTCTGCTCCAGCTGTTCTCAGTCAAATCTTGCAGGATGCATATACAGAGGCCTCTATGGTAGATTCAGTGAAATAAGATTCATCTGGGCCTAAGTTGTGTTATTGACTGAGTGATGTTGTCAGAGCATGTGTATTTTGGGCAAAACTGAGCTGGCACAGAGCGCTGCTGCCTAATTAATTGAACTCTCACAAACTTTCCTGGTATCCCAGTTTTTTGATGATCCCTACAGTATGATCACTTAATGAGCAGTCTCGCTGTAAGTGGGTGGCTGCTTGGCAAAAATAAAGCTGCTGACCAAGAAATGGGAGACTTGTGTCTCATTTGCAGCGTGAATTTAAATCCTGCGGGTGTTCAGCATTTTCTAATTGAAGGACTTGTGTTTTCTGAGTGGGCTGAGAGTTGCTTTTCATTAGGAATGCTCAGATCCGACCTCTTATTGATCCGATTACTGATGTTAATGACCTAATTTCTACACATGCAGTATAAATTGATAGATCACCTGTTCGCATCTTTTCTCATTCTGTTAGCATTATAAACAGCTTCTTTCATTTATGCAATGTACACTCTGAATACAGAATTTTAGAGTCACATTGAAAAGGGCGAAATATGAATTTACTCTATATTAATAGTCCAGCAAACTAGTTAGTAACTTACTTAATGCAGAGAGTTCTGAGACAAAGCGGTGGGCATCACAGCCTCAAAATCAAAACCAGGGGCATTTTCCATCCTTTTCCAATGAGCTACCATCAGTGATGACATGCTTCCTAACTGAAAGTGTGAATTTCCTGAAACAAGGTGCCAACAGCAGCATCATTCAGTAATAGTGACATAGCATTATATCCCATGACACAGCATAAGTCAAATAGTGTTTACAAATATCCTAGTTAGTGTTTTCCCTGTAAAATGTAAGTAAAAGTATAATATAACTCCTTAACACTTTAACAGTAACTAAAGCGCTCTAACCATGTAACTCTGCAGGAGCTGCATTTGGGTTGCGCATCATCAGCTGCATGTATTTCCTCCTCTCTAGCCTGGTAGTACTCAACAGTGTTTTTGCCTCAAGTGGTGAAAAAAGCTTGTTGTCTCCACATTTAGCAGCAGCAGTTGTCTTGTATATTTTGTAAAGCATTGTGCGTTATTGGTGGTTGCTGAAGTGGATCCCTTTTTAAGTAATAAATCATCATAGGAAAAGCTGATACGGGACTCTCAGACGTGCCGAAGCTTGAGTTGTTGTAATGCACACCAGGGAATACAAATGCATGGTGTTGCTATAGCAATGATATCACGATATGACACTTTTATATCACATAAAAATGTATATTATAATGTGTATTATTGCAGGGATATGATATGGCACAGCCCAGCTGAGAGGACTGTAACCTACATGTCAAAATAAGGCCCCATGTGTCATTTTAGGTCAGTTTTTACCTGAATATTTGTTGCTTCAGTGTGCTCATCAATGCATGGCACAGTCAGGTTTGCCTCCACGCATGTTAACAATGTAACAAAAGGGAAAAGCAAAGGTAGATGCAAACAATTATAGCTGAAGTGGGAAAATGAGATGATATCTTTTTCAAGGCTTTTGTGTTACTTTAAAGCTTTAATATGGTAGCAAAGATATGGAGTCATGGAACGGGAACAGAAGCTTCAGAAAGTCTTTGAAGCAAACATTGCGTTTCTTTGAGCCAAATCTCAGTGTGGTTTCATCTTTGCACCCAGATTCATTCTGAAGGCTAGACTCAGCAGTATGGTAAAGTACATGACTGTTTCTTTTCTTTCTTTCTTTCTTTTAACACAGAATTCTCTTAGCAAATAAATTTGCTTATAAAACGTTTGGCCACCGCTATTTGACTTTAGTCAATTCATCAAAATTCCAATTACTGTCATTTTCAGGATCTTGAGAAAAGGTCCTGTAAGTTGCCTGCATGGTATACTTCCTGCAACAAGGCTAAAGGCTAATAAATGGTTAGTGATGACTGTATGAGGCATACAGTGTAAATTAAAATTTATATGCATGCTCTTGTTTTGAATATTTTTTCCCAGTGTGCCCATTATTCAACAAAGGAACAATTTATAAATCATCGTCTTGCATCTTTTTCAGCATTATGTACTGGGTCTATATCAATATGGGTGTCAGTCTCAGAGAGGCCAATATTAGCTGATAATAGTAATTCACCAGTATGTGAATGTAGGTGTGAGTCAGAAGATGCACAGACTGAGCTGTGTGCATGAAAATGGCTCTCCGATGCTAAACACTCAACTTTCTAAAGGTCATGCATCCTGTTAAAATGAGAATGTATCTTAGTTTAAATCCTCTTGCATAAAAAAGACGCAGTTTAAAGTTGGCACTTGTCAGTGGATATTTTTAGACTGAATTTTCTGCCTGCCAGCTTCATGTCGAGTTAATGTTCTCAGGCATGTGGTCGTACTCTTTGAAGCTGGATCATTGTCACTCTGGTTTACAGCTATGGAATACCCCCTTGTAAGCTTTATCCAGCATTTATTTAAATATTAGTTTGGCTAGGATGAAAGCAGGTTTCCTTCTTCATCTTGAACTGAAACACAATAGTAAGAAATACTAATCACATTCTTAGGTCCCTGTGATGCCAAAGACCTATAGGATACTGCAAAAGAAATGACATCAGGAGTTTTTCAGTGGAGTTGCCTGTACATGTAAGTCCATCCATCCATCCATCTTCTTCCGCTTTATCCGGGGCCGGGTTGCGGGGGCAGCAGCCTAAGCAGAGAAGCCCAGACCTCCCTCTCCCCAGCCACCTCCTCCAGCTTATCCGGGGGAACACCAAGGCGTTCCCAGGCCAGCCGAGAGATATAATCTATCCAGCGTGTCCTGGGTCTGCCCCGGGGCCTCCTCCCGGTGGGACATGCCCGGAACATCTCACCCAGGAGGCGCCCAGGAGGCATCCTTGTCAGATGCCCGAACCACCTCAGCTGGCTCCTTTCGATGTGGAGGAGCAGCGGCTCTACTCTGAGCCCCTCCCGGATGGCCGAACTTCTCACCCTATCTCTAAGGGAGAGGCCAGCCACCCTTCGGAGGAAGCCCATTTCCGACGCTTGTATTCGTGATCTCGTTCTTTCGGTCACTCCCCACAGCTCGTGGTCATAGGTGAGCATAGGGATGTAGATCGACTGGTAAATTGAGAGCTTTGCTTTTACCAAGACTGTACATGTAAGTAATGCATAAAAAATGTATTATGCCACCACCCAGTATCACAGCTTCCCTAAATTAACAGCTTTGGTATGTTTATTTTTCTATAATGGTAAATTGATCCGTTTGTTTAAACTCCTTAATTAATTTTAATGCTTAAATATAATTATTGTTGTTATCAAGTGCTTTTTAAATTTACTGTTTAAAAAAAAGCTGATAAAATAGTTTAGCACGATATTATTTTTTGATGAAGTGCAATCTAATGCAGCTCACGGTGAGATTTTTATAAACTCTAACTTTAAATCACATTCTGTTTCACGTGTAAATGCACTGAGCTGCTACTATTTGATTGGTTTATGGTTAATGGGCAGTTGATCAAGTGCACAGGTCTAATAAAGTGGCGGACATGCACAGTATATTGTGCTTTGCGTGTCACCACATACAGAAACCTTTCATTTACATAGAGCTTAATGGAAAGTAGCACTCTTGTTGCTTGCGGCAAATGGCACACTTCATAAAAGTCACCAACCTTTAGATGTCAATCAGCTTGTTATTTGGGCCAAGGAGCAGTGACTGACAGCTGCTGTCGTTCCCCCTGAGCTCCCAGCAGCCTCCATTTGGGTTCAGTGAACCCGTCCACTGAGGGTACACAGCCACACGAACTGATGGAAAAGATTGTGCGCTTTATGTGTAGTTATAAATTGTTTCAGATCCCTGTCAGGTTTGCAGTATGTAAGCAGAACCTCCAGTGCAAGGACAACGCATTTCTGTTTCAGCTTAGTTATCAAAGAAAAACACCTGATAAACTGACAAATAAAAATAAAAATCAACCCAAAATATTTTAGTTTAGTTCATTTTTGTCTATTCAGTGCAGACACAGTATCAGTGAGACATGAGAGAAGTGGAGCACAGGACAGAAAACACTTTGGGACAAATTTGGCTTCATTTTTGTGCAGTGGGAGGAGGTGGAGAAATGCTGTCTATCTTTATATACAGTCTATGGGATAAATAGGCAGAAGATAATATAATTCAACTTTGGTTTTAGATGAATAATACTTTAAGAACTGTCAAAGACATCCAAGAAGGACCTGTATCCCCCGAATATACATTTACCTGCAGAGAAACTCAGATATCAATATAGTTATCAAGTTTGCCTTGATTTTAGGGAGACTGAACTGGGAATGTTTCATATGCACACACTAGTGTTGACTTTCACACCTTTAGTAGCTTTAATAAGCTTGGAATACGTTTATAGTGCTGAAATTGGGACAGGAACAGCTGATTTTCTCTCAGGCTCAGCTGCAAGTGTTTTTCTATTGCATTTGGATTTGTGTGTCCCGTCACTCAGTGTCCTGGGTTTACCACTAATTCTATGTGGGGGATGACAGAGTTTGCTTATCTAGTATTGACTTCCTGTATAATGTTAACTATATATCACTCCTGAAAGAAGCTTGAAAGCTGGCAGAGAAGGATGTTTGAGTCCTCCGGCGTAGTTCAACATGGATAAAGACACTATCTCACTAAATGTTGTTTGACTCCCACAATGATAACTGCTGTTTCACTCCAGACATGCTCCCTTCTAAGTACCTCACAGGTACTCCTCAGATGTGTGACAATAAAAGAAAGTATGGCTATCACAGATAAGCTTGTGCGTGGTATACTGTTCATGATAAAGCTTTTGACTTCGAGCAGCTTTGTAGCACATCTCTGAAAGCCATTGTTCTCCTGTATGTGCACTGAATACACTGTACCAGTGTCTTCTTGCTGACTCAGCTTAAAGCTGTCCTGCTAATAATTACCACAGTTCTTCTGCTGCAGTCACGGTACACAAAGTGAGCCATCACAATATACTGGCACTGACCCTTTTTGCATGGGATCGCTGGATCTGTTCTCCCTCTATGTCTAAAAACATGAGTACACAACTTAAAAAATATAAGCCGTGTACTGTTTTTGACATGGATAGCAGCAACATGGTCACGTGGTATTGGTTTAGTTGTGTGCTATATTTAGAACATGTTCACCACTTCACTTGAACTCAGGTTATTACGTGCCACCAGGCTCCATTGAAATTTTTACAAAGCTTGGACTTTCTTTGTTTATTGTTGTCTCAATTAGTCATTTATATTGTGTTGTTATGTAGCTTTGTGTGACTTGTGGATCCAGACTAACAAATAAAAAACAACACAAAGTAGACTATCCTGTTTTCTGTCACTTAAATATTAGTTGATTAATTAAATATATTTATATTTGTATTAACACAAAGCTAACAGCGCAGAGCAAAGATGAAAACCAGCACAAAGAGACTTTGAAGCAATTGCCTCAGTGATTCTGCTGCAGCAACATGAACAGGTAGAAACAGAGTCTGCAGCCTGACTGCTCATCCGTTTGTTAGCTGTTGAAGTTCAGGGTTTGGCTGCTGAGCTTTGGCCTGCATCCACTCAGCTAACCTCACTCTGGGTTTTAGCATAGCAGGAGTATAATGCGGTTGTTTTTGTTCTGGATACATGTTTGTGCAATAAAAAGTAAAAAAAAAAAGAAAGAAAGAAAGAAAAAAAGACTGTGCCAATATTCCTCCTCAGACACAAGAAATAAAATCAGCTAATTGTAGGAACTGAAATACTCAGAACCAGTTCTTTACAACAACCGGTTCTGACCCTTACCAGTTTCATTAGATGGTTTATTTTACCAAAAGATTTCAGGCAGTCTCAGAGGCTTGTGTCACTGTCACTGTGGACACACCAATCATTTCTGTGGAAAGACCTTAGCATCAATCTACCACCATCTTTATTCGGGGGTTTCGGTACCTGACAGCAGAAATGATGAAGCCCATCAGATGAAGGGGAAAGACACCTTTTGTCTGATAGGTGAAAGTCGTCTTTCCCTTTGATGAAGCAGTGCTGTGGATTGATTTGAACTTCTTCAGGTGTCCTTCTGCTTGGAGGACTGAAATAAATGTATACCAAAACCCTGGCTGTACACGTACCTATCAAAGTGAATTTTCCAACCGCCAATCAAATCACAAGACGGTGTAAAATCAAATTAACTGCCCTACATTGGAGGTGTTCTTGGTCTCTCTTCCTCCTACTTTGCTGGGGACTTTGCTGTCTGCAGACTTTCATTTTCTTTTTTCTGTTATGTCCCTGAGATTATAGGCGTCATTAGCGCTTTGTCCACAGCTGCATGAGATTTGCAGTGGGGTATATGGATGGGCAGATGTACACAGTATAAGGGAGCTCCTGATGGGCAAAAGACTGTTATCAGTGTGTTTTGAGACACTTTGAAAGACAAAGTTTGGAAGCAGAAAAATGAGACCTGCTTCACAAAGTGGATTACCAGTTTTCTCTGTAGCCATCAAGACATTACATAGTTGTTGTCTCTTGCAAACCTGTCACATCCTTCAGCCTCATAAGGTTACTGTGACACTCCACTAAATGATCCTGACAATGTTTAATGTTTGTAATCAATGCATTTTGCGAGGAAAGCCTTCACTTGAGTTAACACTGTTTTTCCTGATCTGCTTAGAGATCTCAGTGTGCATGGTGCACTGGTTCTTTACCTTACACCCCCTGCTAGTTTTACAGACATAAACTTGTGTATGCTGTGAGGGAGAGGAAGTGGTTAGATGGATGAGTGGATAACTTCTACTCATTTTATCAGACAGAGCAGTGCGGCTCATTTGAAGTCAAATACTGTATAGTGTGTTTCTCTGAAAATAAGCTGAATATCAGTGCTGATTTGGAACGGAGCATGTCTAAAAACCATCCTTCATACCAATCCCATTTTCATTTGGGGGCTTTTTAGTGCAGCAGTGTGGTTTTTGGTAATGGCTTCCTGCTAACATACATCTTGGTGAGTCCGTATACTTTCTCTGAATCCTGTACTCCATATCACATTTGCCCACCCCCACCATCCTGGCTTCCTCCCCTGTCTCATTTTACAGCGTGGCCTACTGATGCAGCACAGTCAGCTTCCTCCACGCTGACTTCTCTAGACCCATTAAACATTTATTGGATAGGGCCATAAGATACCTCAGAATAGCCTCAGTTGTGCTACCTCACATCTTCACCCTGATAATTCTAGAGGCATTATTTGACATGGGCCCTGTATAAAATGTATATAACAGGCAAACTGACTAGCATAGCATAGTGCTAGATATGACACGTGACACATCAGCCCTTCACTGCTCCATGGCAACAGTGTTGGTGTATATGGATTGATGGAACTTGACGTGGATCCAAAAAACAAATCAGTAGCTGTAAAATTCAAGATGTAGTTCTCAATTGAAGCAAACTGCTGTTCTGCCTTTCTGGAGTTTTTCCTTCCCACTTTTGCCCAGTGGCTGGTCTGATTGTTGGGTCCAAACAACTTGCCTCTTTGATCTTCTGTAGATGTGAAACATTTCTTCCCATCACAGTCAAATCAGTTAAGAAACAATTCTCTCACAGACGGGATCAATCAAGAGCTCTCACAAGATGCTTTGTGTTGATTACTGAAATATAGTACACAACGCAAGGGCAGCTCGGAGAGATGGTTGTCCTTTATTATACCGTTCGTTCATATGCAGAGATTGAAAGAATGAAAGGCAGTGAGCTTTTTAGAGAGATGGAGAGAAGAGCTACCTGTGTGCAGAGCAGTGAGAGAACCCTCTGGACCTAAGGTGGGCAGGGAATAGCTGTCATGTCTAAATAGAGACATATAAAGCAGCTGGCACTGTATCTCCTCTACCACCAGACAAAATGTGTTTACTGTGAACATTTGATGGGCACGTTTCGCAGACAATGCAGGATTTGTTTGCTGCATCTTTCAGGAATCCTGGATTATTATCTAATTGGAGTACGTTGTTGCAAATGTTGTATTTGTATTTTTCCTAAATTATCCATTCATAATTTTTGTGTGTAAAATCACAAGACTAAGGGAAAGAAAAAGTTAAAGGTGATTCTTACAGTGATCCTAATGACACGACCTTGTCAGAGCAGCGACAGCCACGCATAACTGCTGAGTAAGCAGGTGCACACATGTGAAGGAGCGACACAGGTGAACAAACTGGAGCTTTAAGCTGGCATTTTGGCAGCTGTACATGAGTACCGTCTATGTGTGGGGGAAATGTTTTCATTTATCTGATGTATCACAGGGATTATGGAAGTATATGAGATCACACTATTTTTTTTAATTGGTAGTGAGTGCTTTTATTTAAATCTTGCCCTTAACTACTTCTTGGCAAGCGTGCTGCTAGCGCCAGTTTCCAGTATGTGGGTCAGCTCAGTGTAATTAAGACAGTCAACATCTGAAACAGATGATGAGACCCAATGTACTCCAGTGGTGTTGTCATCATAGCAGGGCATGTGATGTTGAGCTTGAAAGTCTGTTTTTGCCTTAATGTGTGTTTTTGATTGTAAAAGAGTTTATTTCAGTGATTTGGTTCAATGTAATGTCATCACTGTAGTGCTATCTGGATGCTATGATTGTTTGGTGGGTCAGACAGAAGAGTGGGTTGTATATATACACACAGCAAGAGGAAGCAGTTTAGATAAATATTTAACTTGTTTAAGCTCTGGAATAAACAAACTTGTTACTAGTTGTCTTCAACTGCTTTGGTTGTCTCCTGCTTTGACTCCTAACGCAGACTTTTGTACGTTTCAGTTACGATACGGGTCCTGACCAAGTGCCAGCAGCTGGCAAGAAGAAATAATAATGTGTTGGAACCAGTGTTGCTGTTGTTGCTCAAAAAAACTAATTTATTACACATAACTCTTTAATTTGTAAAGAGTAATGTGTATCTTTATTTATTTATTTACCCACTGCACTATGTGGAGTGCAGTGGGTCTGGGTGGTGTTGCTCTGTCCAAAGCAAATTTCTTCAAAGCGAGACAAATAAAGACACTTTGACTAATGTAGAGGATCAAATCAGTCACCAAGGCCATTTACTGCACGCCTTCCCCAGTTCTTTCAACTGTCCTGTCCTCTTGCCACTATCCATGGCTGTAGGAGGTAAAGGGAAATATAAAGGGAAAACATTACAGCACTCCCTGCCAAGTGCAAAAGATAAAAATGTAAAAAACATGAATTTTGGATGTTAAATTTGTGAATACAATACATAGCATTTCATACGGAGAAAGAGGAGGGCGAAAGCGGATCGTTGAATGAAACAGATGAACCAGAATTAGTTTGTAAAAATGCTGCAACTTCAGTGGTGTGGAACTGGTTTAGCTTTCGTCCGTCAGATACACAACAAAGCCGTCGGTATTACCGTGTTTTTTGGAAAATACGTCACACTTAAAATCAATCCTTTGATTTTTCTGAAAGTCGACAGTGCCCCTTATAATCCCGTGTGCCTTATGTATGAATTCTGGTTGTGTTTACTGACCTGGAAATGACTTTATGTACACGGCGCTCGAAAATCTGTCAAATGTTTTAGCACGACTTTGCTAATCTACGAACCCGCACCGCTTGATGGATTGTCGGAGCATTACGGCTATCGTAGGCAGGAGCCTCACGGAGTGATACGTACTGTGCTTCAACATAATATTACCGTATTGTGTGTGTATAACCTCTTTTTAAGTGTTGTGGATATTATACATGGTTATGCTGAGGATATGTCGGCCAGTTTCCACTGGAAATGCCTTTTGGTTAAACTCTCAGCAAGGAATTTGCATTTGCACTGTTAAATTTTTTATATAACTTTAACAGCTGCTTGTTTAAGTTAAAATACATTGATGGGTTTTTTTGCACTAATAAAGTTGTGGAGTTGTAAAGTATTTTGTCTAGTGTCAATTATATCGTCAGTTATATCGTTATTGCAAATTTTCAAATGTATATCGTGATAAATATTTTTGGTCATATCGCCCTGCTCTAGTCTGGAGCTCAGGCTCACTTGGCTTATGTATTTTAGCAGGACAGTGACTGGAAAGACACCAGCAACAGCACCTCTGAATGACCCGAAACAAAACAAAAAACCATATTAAAAGCAGGACAATCAAAACAACCCCCACCACCCGAAAAACAGAAAGAAGGTTTTGGAATGGGCCAGTCAATTGATTGCGATGTTTTGCCATGACCTCAAACACTGTTTATTCTCAAAAACCTTCCAGTGTGGCTGAATTAAAACGTTTCTGTTAAGAAGAGTGGGCCAAAATTCCTCCACAGTGATGTGAAACATTTATTGCCAGTTATTGCAAATGCTTAATTGCAGTTCTTGTTGCCAAGTGTGGCGAAACCAGTTATTAAGTGTAGGGGACAATCACTTTTTCACAAAGGTGCAGGTAGGTCTGTTTTTTTCCCTTAATAAATTAAATCCTTCTTTAAAAACTGCATTATCTATTTACTCTGGTTATCTTTGTGTAATATTTAACCTGAAATGTAATATCAGGAAAAACACAGCACCGTATAAGCTGAGTGCTGTTGATTCGCATTCACCTCTAAAACTAGCTTAATGCTCAGTGCTTACACCAGGCCTTAGTGTAATCTTCAGCAGCAGCCAAAAAGAACAGCGAGTGGTTTTGGAGCAGCAGGGCCTCCAGGTTATGTAATGTTAACACAGGGAGAATACACTGAAAAAAGCAGGTTGGATGCAGGTCTGATGATGCTCAGGATCTATTATTACTAAAATCTTTGTCTGTGTGGCCTTGTTGCTCCTGACTTGCTGCAAGATGGAAGTTAATATGACACCACACAGAGTTACTGAACAGTATGCATCACAGCCGATGAGACCCAATGTACTCCAGTGGTGTTGTCATCATAGCATAGAAAAAATATATTTTGTTTTATTTAAAGAAGGAAAGAAAACTTACATTTGTGTTTTTGTATGCAGTTCAAAGATAGAAACATCTGTTGTGTTGGCCCATCAGCTGGCGTTAAATTGCAGAGGACACCAAGCTCCGGTCAGAGCTGTCGCTACCAGCAGGTGATAAGTGGTACTTTAAAAAATAATTTCTGCTACTGCACAGAGAATTAGGAGTTTAACGCGATAAAAGGGATTTACAAAGCAGGATTAACAAGTTTGTTTCACATTCAGAGTGATTGTTTTTGAAAGGGCCTATATCACAAGGATATTTGACTTTGGAGTTTTTTGCACTACCATGGTTCAGAGAGCCTAAAATCACTAATCCTAGATAATTGGCACAAAGCTGGTTATCACCTGCTTCGATTGTGAGAGGAGTTCAAAACTGCTGTTAGTAAGATGTCCTACATATAGAATGCGCAGCATTTCCAGCAGTTCGGTGACCTTTTGTCTGATGAATAGCCAACTGTTGTAAAGTGTAGCTTTGGTACATAGTTAGCAGACTGTTCAGGCCACTCCACTCCACAAAACTGTGTCCACACTACAATCAAACAACAGTGTACAGTCAACATGCTTTTGGCTATGTTATGTGAGTAAGAATTTACTGATTAAAGATAAAAAACATAATCAATATATATTCAAGTTACAGTACTGTTACTTTTTTGGAGTAACTAATGGAGTCAAAATACAAATTACTGTTACTGTAGACTCATGTCAGCTAAAGAAATCCACTGTAGATGATCATATCTGAAAAAGATAATATCCTATCATTCACCAGGACAGTTTTCCTCCTCTTCATCGTTCAAATTTCAGTCTCACAAACTTATCTGGAATTTGTTACATTAATATCATCAAATCACAACAACAGCCGCCTCAAGGCGCTTTATATTGCAAGGTAAAATCCCAACAATAATACAGAGAAAATCCCCAACAATCAGAAAGGGAAGAGGGAAACTATACCTACTGATCCTACTTCTACTTCTGGTAAATATATAAGCTCATGCTGATTGCGAAGGCACAAACATGTGAACTGAACATAAAATGAACTGAACTGAATTAAAATGTAAAGAAAGACAGTAGTATTTCGATGACGTGGGCAGTGAGGCTCATGTGATGTTGTAGAGTATGACAGCTGTTTAGCTCTGTCTTTATACTCCATGTGCATCTGTGAAAGTGTCATCTGAAAAATGAGAGCTGCTAACTTAATTGGTTTGGCATGACATGATTGTCTTTGTCATTTGCCTTTCTTGTTGTCCATCAGAACATGGACAGAATGAGTTCTACCAACTTTATGTTGACAATGTGTCATATTTCTATGGAGAAAAAGTTGTTTTATCATAATTATCTTTATCGTTTTATTGCCCAGCCCTAGCAGATAGAGCTAGAGCAGCTTTTTAACGACAGCAAAGCGTTTCTGGTGTAGACTATTAGTAAATCTCTAAGCTGTAAGGATTTCTAAAAAGCTGGTGACACTCAAGGCAATACAGGGAAGGTCTGGGGTAAACCAAACAAATCTGCGTTTGGAGATGGCTGGTGGGGTGTCACTGGCTGCAATAAAGAGAAAACCTGATCAAACTTAAAGCATGAAAACTTTAAAGCTACACATCGACAGCATATATGTTGCCTAAATTGGTTTTACATTTTAAATGTGGCTTCCTAATAGTAAATTACAGTAGTTTAAAAGAGAATTCAAACATCTTGCAATTAAGTAACATGTTCTGAGTCACACAGGAGCAGTGCTGGTCATTTTTTGTATTTTGCGTGTTTTGTCACACTTCTGTGAGCTTTGGTAACGGGACTGGTTCTTATGTAGGGCTTTTTTACTATACCTGAGCACTTAAAGCACTTTATACAACATGCCTCATTCACCCATTCACACAAGCTCCCTTTTCAATGATCAAGTGCTTTCTAACATTCACACATGGAGTATCTTGCCAAAGGATATTTGGCATGCAGACTGGAGCAGCCATTGATTGAACCACCAGTCTTCTGATTATTAGGTGACCTGCTCTACCTCTACCACTCCCCCTCATTCCTCCGCTGTAAGACTGATATTGTTTTAAGTAATTATTAAAGTATTTGTAGGCTTCAAGAGCTGCATTTATTTTATTTTTTTGTATTTTCATGTGGGAATTTGCTAATTATGGGAGAAGCCCACACACACTACTGCTGTGTGGGCTGATACACAAGAGCAGGGGTGTCGAATTCATTTGAATCCGTTCCCTGGGCCCTGGCTCTGGAGAAATACCTGGATTCAGATTGGTGTTTGCAAAATGTAGACTCATAACGACTACACCTGTTACACAGCACTTTCGACATTTCTTACATCTGTCTGAGAGGAAATGTCTGACTTTGTTTGAGGAGTTATCTTAGATGTGGATGCTGAACAGTGTCTTTAGTCCTGCCTAAGTGTTCCTACCAAAAACACGGTGGGGTGAAATACATATGTACTTCCTCCAGTGGTGGAATGTGATCCTGACCTGTTTAAAGTTACTTAAAGAGAAAAAGAGTGGAACATGTAACACATGCTGATAGCTGAATAGATGCAAAATGTCTGTGTATCCCTCTCTTGATGAGAATACACTGCTTCACTTCATTTAGGTTTGTGCCAGGATTAACTTGGGAGTTTTCCATCATTACCCTCCTGAAACAGCAGTTTGATCAGCGCTTTTACATCTTCCCAAACAAAATTGCACCAAAGATCTAGGTTTGCCAGAGGTTGCTCACACATTGCAGGCACGAAAACAACAGACAATACAGAAACTATAGCATAAAGAAATCTGGGGTTTACATAATGAACGTGGTGTTTTCACCATCTGCCTGCTGAAATAGAGACTTGTTTATTAAATTGTCAGTATTTAAAGAGTGAAATAGTCATAGAGCTGTTTGCCCTTGCTTCTTTATGAACATTTTTTAACTTGAATGTCTGCTGATCTACCCTCAGTTGTTTGGCCTTAATTCCTGACAGTCAGCAGGAGGTAAGAGGCTTAAACACACTTCTTTGTCCTCTTCACAGACACTTCACAGACAAATCTATGGACCATTTTATATCCATCTTGCTGTTCCTTGCACAAATGGCACTGTACAAAAAAATTTGCTGTCAAACTGACGTCATGGCTGCTGCTAGCTGAGACTTCAGCTGGCTGTGCAGAAAATAATAACTGCGTGCATAAGTTTGAATTTATTTTGGATTTTCTCTAATCCACACAGGGTTGTATAGGTATAAATAGACATACATTTGCAAATATAAACATATACTCACGCTAACATTGCTAAGCGATATTTGGTTAACTGACGTAACTTAGCAAGTTACGCCTCGACATGATGTCTTTGCAGCCAAAGACTTCAGGTCGAGATGGGATTCTGGTTGGATGTTTCACCAATAGAACTGAGAAAGTTCGATTAAACTGGTTGGTTTCATGTTATCGACCTGGCTTTTAGGTGTAGTCCACAAATTTTCAATAAGGCTGTGATCGGGCTTTGGGAAAGTCAACCCAGAAGCTCAATGTTAGCCTGCTTTAGCTACTCTAAAACCAGTTTTGATGTGTGTTTGGGATCATTGTCCGGCTGGAATGCCTAATTGTGTCCATGTCTCAACCATCTGTTTTATTTGAAGTGAAGTTGAAGAACTTGGAAATCGTCCTCCTTCTTTAGGATTCCCACCCTCTATGATGTTTGACAGTCGCTATAGTGTTTTTAACTACTCCAAACATACTTTCAGTCATTGTTGCCAAACAGTCATTTTCTCGTCATATAATAAAACCTTTGTCCAGAAGGGATTTGACTTGTCCATTTAGGCAGTCGCACATTGTAGTTGAGCTTGAACTGATGATCTTGGAATCAACACATGACATGCGTCAGCGCATCAGTGCCAGGAAAAATGGACTGGATTTATAGACATTTTGTAAATGGGAGCCTCATAATCAAAAAAGCTGGCTGAAAGTCTTTGCCAGGTGTGGTCACTTTAACCAGTGGCTTCGGTTGTTTGTGTGGACTGAAAGAAGTATGTATTTGGGATTAAAAGCTTGTCGTAGTCAAACTCGTCAAGCTTTAGGCAATATAAAGACTTTCTGCAACACATTCAGTTCATGGTGAATCAGATGCTGCTGCATGCACACTGGAAAGATATTTAAATTCAAATGATGAGGGATGAGAGCCCAAGACCCAGAATTAGGTCAAGTCTCCCATCCTTTGGTAGCATTAGTGTTTTAAGCCACCCTTGTGTATCGGAGGGTTGGAGCACAAGCTGACAAACACCAATGAGCTATGCTTTTTCCCTTAGCTTGTAGATATGACTTTGCAATTGCAGATTTCAGTTTTCCTCCTTTTCCTACATTTTTCTTCCAGTACACAGATTTAGACTGCATTGTTCCTCACTGTTCCTTTCACAACAAATACACTGCAGTTCACATGGTTGTGCACACTTAACTTTATTGTTTTGCGTTTGATGTCAAGCTCTTGTCTGCTCCTATGTTTTGGGTTTTGAAGACATTTCGATACTGTTTTAAAATTTTAACATATTTGTTGGGCATCTATAGTTTAAGGAAAAATATTAAGAGTTAATATACACTATTTGTAAATGCTATTTTAAATGCCACTACCACCAAATAACAATAATAATAATAGAGAACAATAAAGGATGCATGGGTTTGTACTTTACTCCATCTAACACTTAAGAGCGGGGCCACGCCTCCAAACACGCTCCTTGCGGTTCTCATCTTTATAGGTTCCCCCAGTCCGATAAGCTGTTTATTCTTGTTTACATGCCCCGCCCTCCCTCCCCTTATCAATTCTTTATCTTCTTCACTTCTGTTTAGTACATGGGGATCTGCCAGGTCCCTTCGAGGCCTTCCCCAACCAGCAGCTCAATTTATGTCCAAGCCATTCACCTTTACCTACAAAAACACTGTCAAACATAAAATGAGGACGTGAGCCCAGCGAGTGAAATATATATTATATATATATATAAAATATATATCTTATATCTTCTAACTGACATCCAACCCGTTGGCCATATGCACGGACGACAATCAACATCTCCCCTTCATTTTACGACTTCAAACTCAAACGCACCAAAGCTCCCGATGCACAGTTTTTACATGGATGTTAATCTGCACTCTGCAGTTTTTGATTTTGCAGAGTGTTGCCGACTTCTTCTTTGTGTGGTATGCCATTTCATCACTGAGTTACTTATCAGTTCATCCACACTGCAGTAATACCACTTAGAGTTGATGGTGGAATATCTAAAAACATTTTATGAACTGACTTGTTGCAACAGTGGCATCCTATTGAAGTGCTACTCTTAAATTCCTGCGAATTCAGTGAGCTCTGTTGTAGCCTTTGGTGGAATATTATATCCTTTGTTGTACAATATGTGCTCCACACTATATTCTGCCCAAAATGCTTAATTAATTATTTTAATAACATGTAAAATTTGTTCCAAAATCCAATGCAAAAGGTTAAATTTAATGTAATCTGGTCAAATTAAATTTACAGTTTATAGCAAGCACTTTGAATAAATTAACCTTTGATTTGATATATTTCAGTTCCATTGTACTCAAAATAATTGCTTCATGTTTATTAAGGGTTTCTGAGTGTGGGCTTATGGGCTGACTGGCATGATTAATAATGCTTCCATTCATTTCACAGGACTGTCATTTTATTACCACCACAGTATACTAAGTTCAACTTTCAAATAAGATTCAGAAAGAAGGTGCAAGCATAATAGGATGTAGCTAAAAAGAGTTTATGTTGTATTGTGTACAACATTATGTTGACACTTGGAAGGGTGGACAGTTGCTGCTGTTGTGGCAGCTCCAGGAACAAACCAAGGGGAACAGCTGAGAGGCCCGAGTATGCTCACTGTCATCAGAGTTTCAGCTCAGATACTACAGTGTTGAGAATGCATTATTCTTGTATTGTTTATTTATTGCACCTCAGTGATTTTTTATGCATGGATTCTTTTGTCACCATGTATAAATATAGAAATATAGAAATGTTCCTTTCTGTGAGACTTCATTGTGGCGATAAACCTATTTGTAGTGTCACAGTGTATCATACTGTTAAATGATCTTCAGGAAAAAACAGTTAACCTTTGACTGTCACTTTGCTGTGTACTGGAATATGAACCAGAGAACACCTGTAACACACATATGTTACATTTAGTTTTTTTGCTTTCTTTGCAACTGCAGAAAGAAATTGAATTAAAATGAGTTGAGAAATAATTACATTGAGAATGTCATGCAAGTAATAGGAAGAAAGAAGTGTGCTCTTACAAACTTGTATTTTCCACTGGATTCTGTTTGTAGTAGAGCTAAAAACAAATGAAGGTAAAAACTGCAGTTCATCTTGGTGCCACTGGAGGCTAAATCCAGCTCCCAGTCAGCTCCCATTCGCTTCTCTATTATAATACCCCACTTTACAGCATTAAAAAGCATGTTTACTGCCTGGTGCAAAAAGCCGTATTGGCCTCTGTGGATAGTTTGCCCCATCATGAAAACTGTTGTTGCAGTGATTTTTTTTAACATTTATTTATTGTTTTGCAGAACTCATCCATCTGGATACTGGAGTTAGAAACTGACATAGATAGCTGGAACAACTCTATGCCTGCTCGCTTCAATAAATCTTTCCCAAAGCTGCCCTCACTTCCTCCTTCCTATTTCGCTGTACTTACTAGTTCACTAACTGTTTTCCATCTGTCCTCCTCTAACTCTCATTTTCTACATTCACCAGCTCCTCAAAGTGCTTCTTCTCAATGCGCTATCTTCACTCATTAGTCCTTTTTTTTTTATCACTATCCTTAATCAGTGTAACCTGCTGCACATCCTTTCCAGCCCAATCTCGCTTGCAGTCATCTATCACTTTTAGGTCGCACTTTTTGCATGAAATGTGCACCACCTGTGTGCAACTTTCTCCACTCTTATAAGTCATCCTTTGTTCTTTCCTCTTCTTGAAGTACGTGTTCACCACAGCCATTTAATCCTTTTTTTTCTTTTTGGGAAATCCACTACTATCTGGCCTTCTGCATTTCTCTTCTTAGCACCATACCTTTCCAGAACCTCGTTATCGCCCCGGTTCTGTTCACCTACACCTCCACTGAAATCTTCTCCAGTCAGAAATCTCTCCTCAAGGAGACACTATCATTTCATCCACGAGTCCTCCTTCTCTTCAGCAAGGTCCAACCTGCGGGGCATATGTACTGACAACATTAAGCATCATAACTTCATTGTCCAACTTCAAACTGAATATCCCGTCCGTCCCTCTATTCACCTACTCCATTTCTCTTCCTGTCTACACCATGGTAGAACTGCTTGAACCCATCTCCAATAATACTGGGATTACTTTCCCACTATATCTACCTTCCTTCTCCCCGTCATATCAGCCACCTCTCTCCTTGTACCAATCATAGTCTACCTACATTTTTCTTAGTCACATTGAAATAAAAAAACAAAACAGTTTACCTTTGTAAGTGATTAGTCAACATCAGAGTTCTTTGAGATTAGAATAAACATGTGCACTTTGCTGACTTGTTGTGTCACCCTTCATTAAACACTATACTTTATAATCTGATTGTGGCTTTGAAGCAACTTACTGTACTCAAGCGTTACAGTCCTCCTGGCAACAGTATAATACCCAATACCCTGAACCCTCCCTTTTTGTTCCACCTTGCCTACACTCTTGGAGCTGTGTGTATGTATGTGTATGCACACCTCAGTGGTTTTACCTTGCCACAGTATCCTCCCCTGGGTCTTTGATTGTAAATGAGCTAAACCCTTATGGTGGTGGTGGGGATTTAACTCACTGTCTGTCTCTTGCTCCTCTCTGTCTCATCAGTTATAAACAGTGAAGTCATACCTTCCAAGGGGGCTGTTTTGTGCTATCTGTGATGATGTCACCAGCAGCCAATCAACACATAGCACTGCTAGAGGTAGTGCGTGTGCAGATGTGTGTGTGTGTGTTAGCGAGGGGATGGGGGTGGGGTTGCAGAGGTGTGGGGTGCACCAATAGGAAAATCACACTCGCTCAGTTATTAGCCAGTTCTTCCAGCAAGCATGAGAACACACATCAAACCACGAATCCACAGGCTGCTTCTGATACACACTGACTGCCTCTCAGTCATGCTGTATAAAGATACTCTGTATGTAGCACATGAATGTGTTATTTATTGCATTCTATGGGAAATGAAAGGCCTATCCTGGTAATAAATCACTCAATGAGATACCCCACGCTGTTTAGGGAAGCCTAGCTCTCCTCATATTTGTTGATTTACATTTCACTTTGTGTTTTTTATTTCATTAGTCTGACAGTAACGATTAGGTCTAATTATATGATAAATATCATCTGTTCAGTGCTAAACTTACACAATTAATTGCTTTTCGTAGTGACCTCAGTTCAAGGTGACTGTGGAAGCTTTGCGTGCTTCCCTCCTCCAGCCTTAATATGCATTTGAAAGCTCAGGCTGTTGGCTGAAGACTTAATTTGGGTTAACGCTGTTGAGAATTTATAGCTGGTCTTGAATGGATATTCAATTACTAGATCAATGTGATTTGTTTTGGTGTGTTGCACAACAAACACATATTGGTAACTGCAAACTAGAGAGGTCTTCAGTCTGATGATGGGGCTGAAGCAGAAAGCATCCTTTTAATATCTGTGTGTTTTTTGCGAGCTGTTTGCCCCGACCTTTTCTTTACTGCACTCGGCACCACTGTCGAAGGAGAGGTGGGCTCATGTGTTATCATTCTGCTTCTGATTCACACGTTCATCTTTCTTCTTCTGTGTCCATCGTGACATCTTTCTCCCCCCAAAGAAAGCAACAGAAGGTCAAACTTTTTGCCAATGTGTCCTTTTCCACATTATTCCACAGTGTGCTGCATTGAACAGCTTTGTGGAAATATTTATTTCTTCATTATTTTATTTTTAGCCTGGAAATACAGCTCGCTCTCTGCTTGTTTCCACTAACAGTACTTGCACTTCATGATAAATACTTAGCACCTCTGCATGAAACACATTGGTGAATGGTTTCAGGTGAATATGATAAAGCACAGGGCAGCACAGTGGTTAGCACTGTTGCCTCACAGAAAGAGGGTTCTGAGTTCAATTCCACCATCTGGACAGCAGGGTCTTTCTGTGTGGAGTTTGCATGTTCTCCCCGTGTTTGCGTGGGTTCCCTCCGGGTACTCCGGCTTCCTCCCACAGTCCAAAGACATGCAGCTTGTGGGGATAGGTTAATTGAAAAATCTAAATTGCCCATAGGTATGAATGCACAATTTAGAGTGAATGTGAGTGCGAATGGTTGTCCCTCCCTGTGTGTTGGCCCTGCGACAGACTGGCGACCTGTCCAGGGTGTACCCTGCCTCTCGCCCTATGACAGCTGGGATAGGCTCCAGCACCCCCTGCTACCCTGAAAAGGATAAGCGGAAGCGGATGGATGATAAAGCACAGTTATAATCAGTTGTAATCTTTGGTATTTACAACATATAGAGAGTCTTTACTATAGTCCTTTGTAGGACTACTTTTAAATTAACTACAAAATGAATAGTGCTGGTGTGGGACCAGGTTGAGCTTTAGGTTGAGACAGTATATCCACTCACCAAATCACTGGTTTCTAAATATTTCAGCAGTTGATGCTTCAGCTCACAGTAATAACAGTGACTGCATTTTTTTTTTTTATCACTGTCTGAAAATGTTTTTGCTGACTCACATTTGTAGTAGGTCTTTCTACAGAATACAGTACTAACACTAGTGAGCTGTCCCTTGATTATTTGTACATAGTAGATAAAATCCTGTTGGTTCCATGTGCTCACATTGCCTTCCACTGTTTAATTTCAATAATTAGAAGCGCTACGGGCAGCAGGCTATTAACTGTGCGCAGTAGATTGTGTATGCCTGCCTGGCTTCCTTACTGGCCACAGAGGAATGAGCAGTGAGTACATCTGATTAGCTGTATTGACTGGTAAAATGCTACTTCACCGGGTTTCCGCTCATAAAACCAAGCTACATGGTAATTAGCCTGGGATCAATGTGAGCGCCTAGCCCACAGACACACAGACTGACTCGGACTGCTCCGGTCCTGAGTGAACAGAGCGAATGCTTAAAGAAAAACCTTAAAGGACCGGGCATTATCGAGCATCAGGGACATTACTGTCACATCACCTCTTTCATGTTTTTGTCTGTTCACATTCTGTCAGTTGAAAAAGATTCTCACAAGATAAATCACATTCATGTGTCTGAAAGCGCTGTTAATCTTGCTGTTATCAACCACCCAGTGGCCTTGGTTGTGTATTGGATTTGTCACTGGTGGTCTTTGCATCTCGAGTGATGGAATTTTTAGCTAAGCCCAGGTTTGTGTTATCACACAAAAACACTCACTTCCTGGGTGGAATTTGGTTTCTAAACAGCTTTTTGCTATATTTCTTGCTAATCTCAACCATCTCTGCCGTGGCGTTTCTGTTAAACCACTGGAATGAGCCTAGCAGGCACCTTTGTTGTTTACTTCAAACTGGCTGATGTCACGATAGCCTCCAGATTGAGAACTTTATCAGTCAAATGAGCTGGTTGAGACGGATCATCACTAGCCTATTATGGAGCGGAGCGACATTTTTTTTTTTTTTTTTTTTTTTATAAAAGGAACAGTTGTATTAGAACCAAAACAGGACCATTTGGGCTGTTACATTGTTGTGACAAATAGTGTGCAGGTAGACTGTGTTTTATAGATGATCTGGGGCCTGTACTATGAAGAAAGCTCAGTATATCGATGACTGTTTTTTTCCTTATCTGGCTACAGGGCAAGTATGAGGAGTTAAAGACAGAGATTCAAAAGAGTGTTTAATAAACTGAAAAACAAGAAGGTATATAAAAGGCTACAATAACTAAACAACTGAAACACAAACAGCCTGACCTGTTGTTTTAGAGACAAGTGTAGAAATCTTTGTTGATTTATATGCCAACAGCTATCACATGGACATATTAATATCCATCCTGGAACCTATCAATGGTGCCGTAGTGGAGAAAGGTCTACACCTTAGACCAGCGGTCCCCAACCCCCGGGCCTCGGACCGGTACCGGTCCGTGAGTCGTTTGGTACCGGGCCGCGAGAGTTGAGGCTCAGGTGTGAAATGTATGGTTTTCAGGGTTTTTAATCAGTTTTCAGCGTTATTTTGTTATTGTTTTTAACGTTAACTCGGTTTTCCTGGGTCTTTTCACGTGTGTTATGAATAAATCTTCTTTTTTTTCGGTACCGGTACTAGTTTTATTTTGTTGTATTTATCCACGACACCTTAAAGGCCAGTCCGTGAAAATATTTTCGGGCATAAACCGGCCCGTGGCGCAAAAAAGTTTGGAGACCGCTGCCCTAGACCGCTGCCCTAGACCAGCGGTCCCCAAATTTTTTGCACCACTGACCGGTTTGATGTCAGGCAACATTTTCACGGACCGGCCTTTAAGGTGTCGCGGATAAATACAACAAAATAAAATGATACGACCAAGACAAAAACTGTGGTACTTTGTAAATATAATAATAAATTCTGTAATATACTTACATATCTATATTATTGCTAATATATATTGTAATATATCTATATCATGGCTAAAGCACTTCTGGATGGATGCAAACTGCATTTCGTTGCCCTGTACCTGTGACATGTGCAATGACAATAAAGTTGAATTCTATTCTATTCTAATTCTATTCTATTCTAAATGCGACTTTACTGTGTAATCGTGTAACTTTATTAGCAGCGTCCTCCTGAAATGCGCCAACAACATTGAGAGTAACGTCCTCCTCTCTGCCCCTTAATACTCTCTGATCGCTATGGTAACATGTAAATATTTCTTTCAAAATAAGAGACATGAGTACAACACGGGAAAAGACCCAGGGAAACCGAGTTAACGATAAAAACCCTGAAAACCATACATTTCACACCTGAGCCTCAACTCTCACGGCCCGGTACCAAACGACTCACGGACCATTACAGATCCGTGGCCCGGGGGTTGGGGACCGCTGCCCTAGACAGTTCACTAATCTGCTGCAGAGCTAACACAGAGATAGCCAACCATTCACACCTTTGGACAATTTAGAATCACCAGGTAACGTGACTCCACTAAGGGCATTTCCTTGGACTGTGGGAGGAGGCTGTAGTACCCATGCAGACACAGGGAAAACATACAAACTCCACATATAAAAAGTTCTCAGATGGTGGATTTAATTCCAAAGTGGAACTTTACACTCTGTCTGTGTGTAAGCTGGATTCTTACCTGTAACTGTTACCTGTTACTGTTTCCACAGGTGCCCACGGAGTGCGAGAGGAGCCCCAGTTTGTGACAGCACGTGCAGGAGAAAACGTCATCCTGGGATGCGACGTTTCCCATCCCTTGAACGGCCAGCCCTATGTGGTGGAGTGGTTCAAGTATGGAATGCCCATCCCTTTCTTCATCAACTTTCGCTTCTACCCTCCTCATGTGGACCCGGAATATGCTGGTAAGATAGTGATTACAGTGAAATTGAGACATCAGTCAGTTGACACCAAGCTAAATCCAGGATTTCACTGACCTGAATGGGTTTACATTTGTTTGATGTTTGGCCACAGACATGAGTTGAATGAGAGGTGAGAGGGATTTTCCCTTGCTTTTGTTTGATTTCATTCCTCTGATCATTACATTGCAGAAATAATTCCTCCTCGTTTGACTTAAATCATTCATCCATTTGTCTCTTATATGATTAAATGGGAGTTTTCCAGGCTGAGAAGGAGTCGGCAGCCATGAATATTTTGGGAACTATAAATAGATTTCCACTTTTTAGATAGTTATCTCATAAAGTTAGCTCAGTGTTTTGTTCTAGAACACAGACAGTTGTACGTAGGCTACGTGAGAAAAAACTGACATTTTGATCTGAGCAATGTGTAAACTAATTAGGAAAGGAGGCAATTAGTGCTGACGTTAGCTAAAATTGTAGTGGTTTCTTTCATTTAGACTACCTGATTATTCCAAATTGAAATTTAAAGGGAAATTAACTAAATAAAATGAAGTTTTGCAACATGTCAAGTAAACACTTGTATTATTGGAAGTTTTCTGAAACTTTTCAACTGCAACTCTCCTGACTTTGTAACAGAATTTAATGTTACATCTATTTAAGTCCCGTGAACATGGAGAGAATTTGTAACCTTTTAAAACCAGCTCTGGTGACAGTTTTGGTGATGTGGCCTGATTTGGTACAAGTACCTCCAGGGAGCAAAGGGTTTAATAATAACTATATGTTTTTCAATGATTATACAGGTCTGCAAAAAAAAAAAATTTTTTTTTTGCAAAATGTGTGGAGTTTACATTCAAAAAGCACAACAGCGATGAAAAAAATCAATATTTTATTACAATTAACCATGCATAATCTTTTTTATAATTGAACAAAGAAACAAAAAACAATTCCTTCATGATATATTTAACACTACATGTTCACTCTTTTTGTCTGTGAAAACTTTTCTTCTTCTCTCCTCCTTTCGCTTTATTTCCTTTGAGTCTCACTCTTAGAAATATTAAATTAATGTTAGAAATCATTATTGGATATGGTTTTTTGACTCAAGTATAGGATACCAGATTTCAGTTTAAAAGGGGAAATTGTACGCTTAATTAAACTAAAAACCTGAGTTTTGCAAGAAAATCTGACGTGATGGAATTTTAAAAATATTTTTCTCGATTTCAGTGAAACAGTCAAAAACTCCTATGCAGTTTTTTGGTTGCAGACCTGTGCTATTCACATGTAGTTGTTACCACGAGTATGTTAGAACTCCACAGAGCCCTTTGTCCCCCTGTGTCCACAGTAGAGTGTGCATGAGTGTCTCCAACAATGTATTGTTTGTGAAAAACAGTCATATCGATTAAAAACATGTTTAATATAATGACAAACAATTAACATAGTAGATACAAGTCTACACATCTGCATCAGATGCAGTGAAAGGTTTCTTTTTAAAGTGTCCTTAACATTCCTTATTCTACCCGTCTCAGGCTGCAGGAGGGGAAAAAAGTAAGATAGACTTCAAGATTGTAGTAAATGTACAGAAGCTTTGTGTAATCTTTCTGTATCCTCATACACTTTGTCTTAACTGATTAGTGTGTGCTAATTCACACTAATGAGACGAGTATCATAAAATATGAAATATTGATTAAATATGTATCCCACACACCTAAATACTACATCTTACTAGCTAATACTTTAACTTTTGTCATGTTTCTTTAATTTTACTACTTAAATTAAGCGTGAAATATGAATATGCACCCAGCATATAATAGAAACTTTGTTTCCAAATTATAAACTACTTCTACTGTATATTCTTCTTGCTATATGCAAGTAAACAGACTGATTCTTATAGAGCGCTTTTCTTCATGCTACATTCACTTCCTTCTATGCGTTTAAATTCTTACTAACTAACATTTACCCTGCAATGGATTCACTGGAGAGCATCTCATCCAAGGATACTTGGCATGCAGACTGGGGGAGTCAGGGATTGAACCACTAACCTTCTAATCAGTAGATGACCTGCTCTACCTCCCGAGCTATAGCCACCCTGGGTTTAAGTAGAATATGCCGTACTCCAAATGGCAGTAAAGATCTTAAAGTCACCCACATATACCCAAGACTGGCAAACAAAAGTCAAACAAAAAGACTTTAATAAGTACTGATAAATTTTAAAAAGCAGTGCACGAAGATGTCATGAAAAAGACTGAGGAGGAGATGTATAATAATAAGTCACAGGTGAACTCAATTAACTCATTAAAATGAAAACGAAGGCAGGAAAAAGAACAAAGGATGAAAGTAAAAACACATCAAGATCCTTAACTATCTACTTCAAAATAAAACAGAAGGGGTAATTAAAGAGAGATCGAGAATAAGCACACACAGACAAGAAAAACAGGATATAAAAAGGGGAAACACACAAGGGAAAAAGGGAACAAACATTTAGATAACAAAAAATAAAACTCAGGATTAAAACAGAAAATAAGGATCATAATAAAGGACATGACATAGAACTCCATTGAAGTTATTTACCTGCCAATTTATTATTCTAGCCTTAATAGATGTATGATATCTCCCTTCATCAGGTGACACAGTGTCTTGTATGGAGTTAACTTTACTGGAGCTTTAGGGTATGCTACCTAGACAAGGGGCTGGAAAAAACTATCAGTAAAAGTCTTTCAGGAGAAGCATCTGTGCAGTCATCTGTTCTTTTTCGACCCTGTTTTCCAAGCCTTTGGGCAAAAGGTTTGTTACACCTAACACATTTAAGTCAGTGTAATACAATTAATTTTTATTTATATGTCAACAAATCACTAGAGCAATCGCCTCAAAGCAACATATATTGAATATATTTATATTGTAATAGATAGAAAACCCTAACTATCAAAAGACCCCCTCTGCGCAAGTACTTGGCAACAGTGGCAAGGAAAAACACCCCAATAACAGGAAGAAACCTCCAGCAGAACCTGGCTGGATGGACGGCTATCTGGGACAACAGACTGGGAGTGATGGGAGAAAGACAGAATAAAAGACACTATAGAAGAGAGCCAGCGATTAAAATTCTGGTGCCATATTGGAGAAGTTCAAGACCAAAGTGGAATGAATTCTGCATAACACTCCCAATTTCCTTAATTGGTAGATTAATTACAGTTAAAATGATTTGCCTCCCTCAATTGTTATACGTTTTTCAAAACTTAGCAATTTATCTTAGTTGAATGTTATAATTCTTCCATTTATTTGGAATTACAAAACTCAAAGGATATAAAGAGTCGCCTGTGTAAGTGCAAAACAAGTGGAAGGCTGGCTCTACGAGACTTTGTGTGTTATAAGTTAACAACAAGTATCTCCTGCTTGCTAGAGTTCACCACCTGGTTGGACACAAAGAAAAAGGATTGGCAATCACACTCTCTTGGCTCTATTGCAATGTTATCCTATTTGTCTCAAAAAATCATACTACAGTTACAACCCAGTCATCAGTAGTTTATGGTTGGAGGCAAACTGATTAAGCTCTGGGTGCTGTTTTCACTTTTGATATTAGCAAATCCTGTTAAACCTTCAGTGATGGATGGAGCCTGTATAACCAAGGTGTGTTTGCAATCATCCTGCAGCTTCAAGAGAAAAACAGCTTGCCAAAGCCAGATTTCTATAGACATCTGAAGGTCAGACACTCAGTAAAGCCATAGCTTAATACTTTAGAAAAAGCAGTGAGACAGATAAATATGGATGGTCTCAAAAAGACTGAAAGAGAGCTGGGAAGAGAAAGGGGGCTAGATAATGTTAAGATATGACTAAAGTTAAAGCTGAACATTTTAAAAGTCTATTTAAAAGTGAAGTTGAATAGAATCACCTATATGTAAATAAATAAATCAGAGGCAAATCTGTTTCATTGCTGCATCACATGTGCCAAATGTGAGGACTTTTGACTGGGAATATTTTCCTTGTTTTCAAAGATTTTAAAAGCCAAATAAGACTGAATCCTCTTCTGATCATCACCTCCTGTCCTATGGCCTCCTCTGTGCAAAAAACCTTATGTTTTTCTTCTGGGAAAAAAGGATGTTCCAATTTTTAACATCAGGATAGCAACAGTGAGAAAACAGACTGGAGGACTTTGAACAGATTTAGCATCTTTAATATAAAGAGAACAAAACTTCACTGCCTTTAATGCGGCTTGAGGATTTGAGTTGATAGGGAGGGGTGTGGGGGGCAGTGATGTGGGGACTTTGTGTGCTGTGCATGGTTAAACAATTGTTCATAGACTGTCCAGTTAAAAACTGAAACATTAATTTCAACTGAAAGGTTCTATATTTTTCATTATACAAGCTTCATAATAAAGGTATTTGAAGCAAGAAGACTGGCACTGAGATAACTTGATTTACTGATGATGATGTAGGCTGACATCAATTGCTTATTGTGATTTTTATTATGTAGTTAAATGTCATGGCCAAAGCGTCAGACATACAGAGGCTTACATTGTTTCCTTTTTAGATTGGGACAGTTGCTAAATGGTTAATACATTTGGCTGACCCCAGGGGCAGTCTTTCCTACACGTCCCTCTGTCCTGCCTTCTGAAACAAGCATTGTGCTAGTTTCTTTTTATATACTAAAACAAAGGAAAAAAATTGAGTGATAGAATGTTTTTTCCTGTAGATCTTCAGAATTGAATATATGGACATATAATGATAATTATGCAATAGAAATTGCAGATTAAACTAGGTAGAGAGAGAGACCAGTAAAGAAATACAAGGAAGTGGTTATAAATCACAGTGTTCTCATGGATGATCTCTAAATCATTTTCCCATGAGAATATTTCCATGCATGCATTTGTCCACTTTCTTCTACTTATCAGGGTAACCGTGGGGCTGGAGCCTATCTAAGCTGAGACAAGGCAAGAGGCAAAGCACACCCTGAACATATCCCCAGTCTGTCACAGAGCACATAGAGACAGACAACAATTCATGCCTAAAGCCAATTTAGAAAAATTATGTAATCTAACAAGTATGTCTTTGACTGTGGGAGGAAGCCAGAGTATCCAGAGAGAACACATGCATTCACAGGAAGAACATGCAAACTTCACACAAAAAGGCCTCATTGAGCTGGTGGAACTGAATCAAGGACCTTCTTGTTGTGAGGGTACAGTGCTAACCCCCGAAGCCCCGAGATATCATGGGTCAAAGTTTTGTAGAATGTTTCCGGTACACATGGGAATCTTTCTATAAGTAGGATGGAGATATGGATGAAAGATCAATAAGCAAACTGAAAGATCATTTAACAAACCACAAATAATAATTAGTTTATTATCTCTCTCTTTCTCTCCCTCTATATATATCTTATAAATAGGATAAAATAAGAGTGTCAGATTAGCCCCTTATTCCAGTTTATTTAACTTAAGGTAACTTGAGTTAAAAAAAAAGAAAATTATACATTTTTTAAAATTCATTCCTTTTTTATTATTTAAAATGCTTCCATAGACTCTCGTCGTCTTCTATGTAGGCAACAGAGAGAACTGAACTGAAGTTGTCCTGGCAAACCTGGCAGGCTTGCATTGAGTGATATAGTGTCTGGTGATAGTAGAAACAAACAGAGGTTTGTTCAGTGTCCACATACCATAGAAATGATAGAAAGTTAGGGTAAAAGAGGATCTGGACAGAAATAACAGAAAAAAGATCAACATGTTTTTTTTTTTTCTCCAAGATTTTCCGTTGAAGGCTCTATTCTTGTATTTAATGGACAGATATGAGCGTAGTATTGATTTTACACCTGCAGCGGTAACAAGGGAACTTGCAGTACCAAAAGCGACCTCATACCAAGTTGAAAATGTGGACCCAAGGCCAGTCCTCTAATCTTATCAAAGTTAATGCCAATCATCATGACTGGAGCTCTGTGATAGACTGCCATGTGGTGATTGTATGAAACTGATAAAAGAGACAAGAAGTAGGAATAGATTGAGTTAATAAGATAGGATTGGAGGAACAGCTGGACCTCTGTCATTATTACAACAAATCAAAGTCCTGCTGGCTGCTGCTTTTGCTGCCTTCAAAACATTCCTTTTTATATGTTCATTGCATTGTTGTGGGTGTAGTTTAGGTTCTTTTTACTCTATTTACTATGTGCCCATAAGATGATTTAACATTCATTTGAATCTCAATGGTGAGCTGTAGACCACATGTTGTTGTGGTCAGTGACGCTGTTAAAAATAGTGCTGTCTTCGTGCTGTTGTTAACCACGAGTCAATGCATTTATAACGTAGTTCAATAACTACATTTTCACTGCACACTGAGAACAATCTGTATTTAAAGCCTGCTTCTTTTAAAGTTCCAGTAGTTTTTAGTAACTTTATCACACAAGTACAAAGAGCAAGAGAGAAGCAATGCGGGGGAAAGAATGCAGAGAAACTCTGTATTGATTTGGAGGCACCATTCATTATAAGGCGGACAAATGGAAACATTTCAGAAAAATGTGTCTACTTATGCCCTCACAGCATAAATGATCCATGTCAGTCCCACTCTAAAAGGTCAAGGGTTCAAAGGTTTCCTTTGTTTGCTGTGTTATTTAGCTCTTGTTGTTATGTTAGCTTGCACAGGTGTAGTACTTGTTTCTGGCTTTAAGAAACTGTTTGAAATGCTTAATTGCAGCTTTCTGGAATGTCTCCTGAAATGTATGGCTTTTATGAGGAAACCCACAGTGACTACTGTGTGTGATAATGACATAACTGCTACTGAAAACAGTTAGTGAAGTGTGGATAGAAAACATGGCCAGAGAGAGCACAGTTTTCTTTTAAATGCCACCAAAATCCTCTAGTGACTCTTCATTTGAGTGTGTAGTAATGCTTCAAGGTATGTTGGAATAAATCAGGAATACAAATGACTCTGGCTTCTCTATGACCTCAGTAAAATCTTCCTCCTGTCACCTGTTGAGATTATTATGGCAGCAATATAAATGAACTACTGGCCTTTAGCAAGTAAATCTACCACCACAGATCTCTTTAATTTTTAGAATATGTATATTCTCAAATAGAAAAATGGGGGTCAAGTAAAATCTCGATCTCTGATGATGGTTGAAGGTGGGTGCTATACTAACAATGAACTCAGATCCAAGCAGTTCATTTCAATAACACGAGATCCTCGAAAATAAGCACCTGAGTGAGATTTACTTAATGAGAGATAGCTGAAGAAAATTTATTTTTGATGTAAATGTATGCGAAATTATACATACAGCCTCTAAAATACAGAAACACTCCCACTATCCATCCGCTTATCCTTTTCAGGGTTGCGGGGGGGGTGCTGGAGCCTATACCGGCTGTTGTAGGGCAAGAGGCGGGGTACACCCTGGACAGGTCGCTAGTCTGTCGCAGGGCTAACACACAGGGACAGACAACCATTCGCACTCACATTCACTCGCACATTCACACCTAGTGGCAATTTGGATTATCCAATTAACCTATCCCCACAAGTTGCATGTCTTTGGACTGTGGGAGGAAGCCGGAGTACCCGGAGAGAACCCACGCAAACACGGGGAGAACATGCAAACTCCACACAGAAAGACCCCGGCCTGATGGTGGAATTGAACTCAGGACCTTCTTGCCGTGCAGCAACAGTGCTAACCACCATGCCACCGTGCTGCTCACTAATAGTTGGTTAAATGTTGCTAAGCAGATTACACCTGGACCATATGTTTTTGGTAGTACTCAACAAGATTCTAGCATTATTCCATCTGGATTTTAGACTCTTCTTGGCTGATTTGATATTAGTTAGTTAGTTAGTTAGTTAGTTTTCTGGCAGGAACTTGACTTCTAAGCATAGTTCACACATTTCCAGTAGGGTTGTGTTCAGGGCTTTGGGAAGACCATTCCAGAGACTTAATGTTGGCCTACTTAACTATTCCAATACCAGTTTCTTTGTGCTACTGGGATCATTGTCCTCTTGGAACAGCCAATGTCAATTTGAATCCAGTTGTTTATTAGAAGTGAAGTTGAGGACTTTGGAGGTTGTCCTCCTTCTTTGCTATTTCATCCACATGCAACTGTACAACTGGCAGAAAAACTATATCGTTATTTTTGTGCCACTATTCTGAGCGCACATAAAACAAATTTGTTGCATTTTGTGGAGAAATTTATTTTGAGCGAAGAAAAGCTGAATTTGAGTGAAAAAATCTCATAGCTGCGTGCAAAAAATGTATTTCCGTGTTTGCTATTATCCACACACACACACAATAGCAGCCCCTCTCACTCAGTTTTTGCATTTGCGCTTGCTCGCAATGTGTTGCTCGCGCTCTCAACATTTCTGCCCGTGCACGCTCAACTCTTTCTGTACACCGTTATATTTGTGCCACAAAACCAGCCAATCACAGACTTGGATGCAAAAAACTCTGATTGGATGATTTGGTCTCCAATCATCTCGAAATGATGAAATGCAATATCTCAGAATCCATTTCGTCCAAAACTCAAACGAGGCAGTGGCGGAGGAACACAGAGTGGCAGAGTTTGAAATATTACTCTTTCTGGGTCACAAAATAAACTTTTAAGATATTTTCATGCGAGAATGGTGCTGTGTAAACTTCAAATATCTGCTCGATTTATCAAGACATCACATATTTGCAAAAGTGCTCTAACGTTTTTTAAAAAATAAATTTCTGCTCAAAATGCAACACTTGCACCTGCAATTTTTTTTTACATGCGCTCAGAATAGTGGCACAAAAATAACGCCATACAAAACAACACCAGAGCTGATTTACATGGCGTTTCCATGGTTGGTATTTGCGACTCATGAATCTGGTAAAGTTGACTAACTCGTATGTCACTGGTGTTGGAAACTTAGCTAACATCAAGTTTGTTTTAATATAGCTTCATGAGTCAGACTTTTATAACTGAAAAGCATGTCCCAGCTATCTTCTTGAAATTTTTCCGCTGTGGCATTTTCAAGCATTTGATATTTTATATTGAAATCAGTCACTACACATATATAATCTGTAAGGATTTGTAAGTGTTTGAAAAGCTTACTAACTTCTAAAATCTATATAGATAAAATCTGTTAATCCTGGTGCCAGTTTATATTATAAGCTTATTGCAGATTGATTATATAGGATGAGTGAGGGAAGGACTATGTTTTCAATATAACTTTGCTAGGAAGTTAAGAAGAAAGAAATAACCCATCTTTCTATTTCGTATTAAAATCCTAAAAAATGTAAATTCATTAAAAGCAATGTCCAATAGAGTAACTTGGAATTTACCTGCTAACCCCGTTGTCCATTAACTACTGAAATATTGTTCCTCTTGGTTTTTGACATGTGATTTACCTTCACAGGTTACACCCGATTGCCACTTTGGGTTCTCCCTCAGACTATTTTTGCCTGAGAGGCAACCAGGCTGGAATTAAAAGATTTCACAGGAAAATTCCACTTCCTCTCTCACTCCATCACTGCTTCCCAGGCCATAAGAGAGCAAAAGCTAATTAGACAATTCTGCCTTAAAATAATCAGAAGTACTTTTATACATGGTTTGCTGCTTAAATATGCAGGGACTGGGTGTACTACTGCAAACCATGGCCCTGTGGAGGCATGGAGTTCCTCGTTACTGTTTCAGAAGACAATCTGCCAGAGCAGGGTTGCATGGTGATGACATCATCCATGCATCAAATGTAAAAGCCTGGCATAAAGATGGCTCTGATAAAAACATGCTTCAGCCACAGTAATGCCGTCTGTATGGCACCATTATTCTCTTTTGAATGAACAAAGTGTTCATCGTCTTCACTAGAAGTGTTCGTCTTCTAGTGTAGTCAGCCGGATGTCCTGTGCATGCTTTACACTTTAACCATGAGTCTGATTTGACATTTCTGTGCATGTAGTGAAAATTAAGGATTTTGTATCTGACAAACACAAGAAAAATCAGGGAAGTGGTTGGCACTGTGGTGAATGTGCCTGACTTGAGTATAACTCATTTAAGTATACACTATATGTAGGATATAAATTGCAACAGAATAACCAGATAGTTTTTCTACATGACACCATTAAGCCTCATTGCCATGGCATAAATCACCTTACTCAACTTTCCTCTCTTTTGTTACAGTTTACCTTTTATTTTTGTGTTCCACAAGTGTAAAAACTATATATGTATGTCATGTTAGTCATACCTTACTGTATGGGGGTTGTAAATTGCACTGACTCTGGTAAATACTGCACATAATGAAGAAAATGTTGCATAGTACATCTTATATAATTCACTTTGGTTACTTTAGTTAACATGAAAGTAGACCTTAGTAGCACTATAGTAGCACTATATAGGGACATAGAGTAGACAGAATTTTAATTGCATTAATCTTGCTTAATAACCTCATTTCTGCTCTGCTTTAAAAGGTTTGGTAGCAGTTTAAAAACATCTAAATATTAATTTTTTAATGAGGATCTTTTGAAAATGACAGCTCACACTGAGTTTGATTTATCCCCAAATTGCTGCATTCATTATTAATTACCAGAAATTACTCAGAAGTTTGTAACTCACTTTAATTGGCAGGACAAATCTGTATCTGTAAAAATTATCAAAAATATTTAGCACCATGACCTGTTAATAATAATTCTACACATAACAGAGTGCCAAAGATTGCACAAAAAGCATCGAAAAGCATCATGCCACAAACTTTGATATTCCTCAAAGAAAAACAAATGTTGCAAATGTTCTGGACTTTTTTTTCCCGTGCAAGTTACCAACATTAAAGCTGAGTTTTAAATTAATTCCCCATCTCCTGAATCCAGACTGGAGCCTATGCCAGTTGTGATAGGGCGAGAGGCAGGCTGGATAGGATACCAGTCTGTAACAGGGCTAACACTGAGAGATAGACAGCCATTTTATGGGCAACGCCATGCATGTCTTTGGACTGTGGGAGAACGCCAGAGTACCCAGAGAGAACACACACAGACAAGAAGAGGACATAAACAAAATCTACAAACAAACACCCCAGACTAGGTTTGAACCCAGGACCTTCTCATTGTGAGGTGACAGTGCTAAACACCATACCAGTGTGCTAAGGTTGAAGCGCAATGAGATCATAAGGAATTGTATCAGAGATTGGGCTATTTGAAATGTCTTTCAAAAGGGCGAAATAGACAAAGAGAGCTTGGATTGGACAGTTCTATTGTAACTTATTTTATTTGAGTGAAACATTTATGTAAATGACAGGCAGAGAGTTGCAAGAGCTAAGAGGTGTAATGCAAGGAGTAGAGGTATTTGAGTTTAAAGCTATATAGTAGATGAGATTAAATAGCAGCACAAGTGAAATGGAAGAGTTACAATTGAGACCTGCTCATCTGTACCACTGACAGTGGTACTAACATAAAGACCGAAGGTGGAGCTGGAGGCAGCAGAGCTGAAGATGCTAAGATTGGGATTGAGCGTGATTGACAGGATTAGAAATGAGTACATGAGAAGAAGAGCTTAAGCTGGGCGATCTGATGACAAAGTTAGAGAGGCAAGGTGGAGCTGGTTTGGACATGTGCAGAAGAGAAGTAGTGGATATATTGGACAAAGGATGTTGAATATGGAGAGACCAGGCAGGAGGAACAGAGAAAGGCCACAGAGAAGATTCATGGATGTAGTGAAGGTGTCATGATGGGCTGTGAGGCCGGCAGGATAGGACCCAAAATGCAGGACTGAGACAGAATTAAACTTGAAGGCAGCTTTATTGGTGGGTTTACAGATAACAAGACTAAAACTGAGAAGACACTAGGCTGGCAGAACACACAGCATTGAGAGAGATCATGATGAGGAACAGAAGGAAATGCAGACAATAAATACACACAGTGAATCAGGGCAAAGAGGAAACACTTGGGGGACACAGCTGGACATAATCTAACTGACGAGACAGGGGAAGCAAAACAGAACATGATGCACACAGGACATGTGACTGTCAGAATAAAACAGGAAGTAGGAAAAAGAGACGCAGACTCAGACACACAGCTTGACGTGGGAATACAATAGCAGACACATGGCAGACGGACATGACAAAGCTGAAAGACAGAGAGAGCCAGGAAGCTGAGACAACAGAGAGTGAGCTGGAGAGCGAGGGACAAGTAAGACAGAGAGGGAGACAGATGCAGAGAGAGAGGGAGCGAGAAGGGAACAGAGCATCATTATAGACAACACACCGGGGATGTGGGGGAGGACACAGCAAGGACAGACTAAGACAGAGCGGGCACAGAAGGGAACAAAATTAAACAAGAACTAGAAACATAACAAACTCAAAGACTCTCCAAACTAAACTTTAGTATCTCAATAACCTGCAAGAAATAAACAAAAGACTAAGCAAACTTAAAACCCAGAAGATGGATATGAAGAGTGCTGGTGTGCCAAATGAATGAATGAATGAATGAATACCTGCTTGGGATGATTTTGGAGAGTGTGTGAAAATGTCAGACTAAAATTTGATCTATTTTACATTTTCAAAACTTGCATAACAGTTTGTAAGCAAATGAAAATATTTCAGCTGTCAAAAAATGTGGAAACCGTACAAGTCAGTTTTTGTGAAGAAAGCGTATGTCTTTGTGACACTCCGCAATCAAATGAAAGGAGCACGTTCATAGTGCAGATCCAGTAGAAGGAGGTGACTCCCAACATCTGGGAACTGGCTGAAAACTGGCAATTTAGTGGGAGCAATAATTTTAGTTGTGCCTGTAAGTGATAGACACAGCTATTGCACTTGTTGCTCTGCTTCCATGTTATTTTGCAGATTAACAGTGCTGTAGTGTCTTTGTTTAGAAATGGCTCTAAACTAAAGTATAGAGAACGTCAGTGTCAGCACTATGTGATCCCTGCATATTTATATCTGAGTCGTTCAAAGGCTGATGTTGCTTTAACATTCATTCGGTGTTCCTCTTCTCTCTTCTCTTCATTCACCTCTCACCTTCTTTCCATTCCTTCATTTTCCTTATGAAATTCAATCCAACCATCCTTCTCACCTCCGTGTCCTCTTCCCGCTTCGCCTCTTGGCCAGGCCGGGCCAGTCTGCATGGCAAGTCCTCCCTGCGGATAGAGGATGTGCGTTCAGACGACCACGGCTGGTATGAGTGTAAGGTGCTGATGTTGGAGCAGCAGTATGACACCTTCCACAACGGCAGCTGGGTGCATCTAACTGTCAACGGTAAGAAGCATCTGACATCATGCATTATTCAAGCAGTTCAGTGTAAAGCCAGTGTGAAACAATAACTGAATAGACAGTACAAATACAAAGGAGTACAAAGTCATACCTTTGTTGTGTATGTGTGAAATATTATTACCTTCTTATATAGACTTTTTGACAGTCTTTGAAGGAATTGCGCTACACTTGTCGATGGAAATCCAAGATTTCAAATTGTTCTTGAGCTGAAGAAAGATGCACACTTAACACAAATTGATACAAATGACCGTCTCTTGACATTCACAAACTCAAAAAGTAACAAAAATGATTCTGCTTTTCTTTATGTCTCAGAAATAAAAGAAACAGGTTTAACATAAAAATATGAAAAACATTTCTAAAGAGATGCACACTTAATACAAAGACATGTAAAAAAATACCAAAGACAGGCAAAGCAAACTGGAACTAAGACTCACATAAAAAACGACTGAAAAAGGCACAATGCAGTCAAAACAACTATGACAAAAGTACAGAGGTACAATGAGACACAAATGGATGAAATGGAAAAACAAATTGAGCAGAAATAGAAACAAACTGAACAGATCAACCCTCAAAGATGCAAAATAATGAATGCAAATCGATAAGTCTTTTAGATTATTATTTCTTAGCCTGTGGATGCACTGAACACAGAAAAGAGTGTTTGCATAACAGATGCTGAAATGCCTAATAATGTAGATTCTGTGAATAGGCTGCATGTGCTACATCTTTAATGCAACACAAGGGTTAGATGTAAACCTAATAAAGTATTGTAGTACTGTAAATAGGCCACTTTGAAGATATCAATTTTAAATCTTTTATTTTAAAGGTACAGTCAGTCATTCTATTTGGTTAGTTCATAGAAGAAAAGATCATATTGTCCCCATAAATATACCAATAATAGGCATAGGTCGCTCTCAGGAGCTCAGTGAACTCCAGCATGATACTGTGATAGGATGTGACCTGTGCAACAAGTCCAGTCGTGAAATGTCCTTGCTACTAAATATTCCACAGTCATTTGGTAGAGATATTTTGTGATATTATAAAAATCACAAAACGGGGTCTGTGGATGCTGAGGCACAGAGTTTAAAATCCAGCAAGAAACTTTTTGATGGCTACCAAAAACATCTGGTCAAGGTGACACTTAACCTGATGTTAGTGAGGGTGTGTGTATGTACTTTAGACTGTGTTTGTCCTTTTGATCATGTGAGGATTAAAAAAAATCCAAAATAAATGTTATGTTGTGCAGCAATTCTTGTTTTTTAGTCATTAAAGATATCTGCTTTACAGTTAAAAGAAAATCATTAAAAGCCATTCCTCCAATCATTAGGAGGATGCGTACTCGCATTAATTCCTACTTCTAATTACTTCATGATATATTTTTGTTCTGGTTACAGCCTAATATATACATATGTAGTCCCTTGTTATGTTAATATATATACATATTTATGCACTGATCTATAATTATTTAACGACAACTATCTAAACATATCCATGCATTCTCTTCCACTTATCCTTATCAGGGTTACGGGTGGGGCTAGAGCCAATCTCAGCTGTCATATTTAACATCCCACCTCATCTATATGTTAAAAAACTCAGAAAAGCAGGGCTCTGCATTGATTTTAAAAAAAAAAGAGGCATATAATATATAATTAGATATATTAAAAATAAATCAAATCACAGCTGAAAGACAGGGTGAAGGTGGTGTATTAGCAAAACAGCTGGTTAAACTTTGTAAATTTATTCAACCAAGTGATTTCTCAGCTTCTCAACTATTTTGAAAGTTCTGGCTGAGCCTGCAGCAGATCGACTTGCTTGTTTTATTAAAGCAGAGATTGTAGGAGCCGAAGCCACCTGTCCATTATCTACATTAAACATGTTGGCCAAGATGACCAGGAAGAGAAAACCTATTTGTTACAATGATAATTCACAGAAGCTCCTTTTCTTTCTAATGCTAGCTCTGTTTCCACAGCATTGTTAATTTTAACACAAATTTTGATGTAGTTTTAATAGTGTTTTTGCTAACATGTCATTTAGGTGCAATCATAATTTAATAATTTAATCATCTAAATTCTTTTAGTTTTAGTCTAGTCAACTAAATTGCATAAGCCTGTCACAGACAAAACTAAAGTTGATTCAGCTGAATAAAAATATAAGTTTGTCGTGTTTTTACTGATAGTTCCTGCACATATTTCATAAAGCGTCTCATTTCCCTTGACATTAAACATAAATGGGCTACATTTGCCCAAGGACACCACGACCAAGACTGTCCAAGCCGGGGCTCGAACCGGCAACCTTCCGATTACAAGGCGAACTCACAACTCTTGAGCCACGATCACCCCAGCATATAATGTGTCCATATCTTTTCTCTTCTTCCCAAGCACTGATATTTTGTCATGTTTTTGTGAGAAATGGGGAGCATTGGCATTAGCTAAGAGTTGTGACCACAATTTGGCAATAATATAAAGAATAGTTGCAAACAGGTGAGAAACCTTATGACTGTGGCAGGGCCCTAGACTAACTTTTTGCCATGGGCGTACCGGTGGTACAAAAGTTAGGCGCACACAAATTTTATAATAATTTATATAATATAATGTGTTTTTCTGGATACACTGTGCTTTTTCAGCATTCAAAGATTGATGACACCGTGTCAGAGCACTGGCTATGAATTTCAGAAGGATCAGGCCTTAACTTAACAGAAAAGTTAGCAATAGTTCTTTTCCTATTACAGCTACATCCACTTCTGTCGTGCCTAGGCTGCTCACTAGGGCTGGGTATCATCACTGATTTCTATAATCCATTCGATTCCGGTTTTCAAAGTCCTGATTCGATTCAACTTAGCCTCAGACAGTCAGAAATATTATAATTCTGATCATTTATCAGTACTGACTTCATCAGAATTGTGAACATCACAGCAGGTGCCTTTGTGTGAAAGTAACTGAGAATAAAACACAGAAAAACATGAAGGAGATTTTCCTGGTCTGGCTTTTTATAGCAGATAACCTTAAAAATATTCTACAATGTTCTGCATATAAAGTTTAAATTTCTTCAGTATTGAACAACAGAAAAATAGGCTTTCTTGTCCGAGGTCATTTAAGTGAAAAAAAGAAAAAGAAAAGAAAAAGACAGCAGCCGACAGCGCTGTAAACAACGGTAGACTGGTGGGTAATAAGCGAATGAATAATACAGAAAACAGAGATTGGAGACGGGAAACTGTTCTTGAAGTACAGAGAGAGATAGAGAGAGAGCTAGCTGTGCATGGAGTGTGATTTTAATAGTCGTGGAAGCAAAACAGCAAAATTCATGACGACATTGATCAAATGTGAAGCGCAGTTTGCTGCTTCTTTTGCTGCTGGCTCGGTGAATTTTGGTTGGAGAGACAAAACCTGCAGCTCAGAATCAGCGCAAGAAGACGTAATCACAGCGCGGACCGGACGCATCAGAATCGCTAAGCTCCGACAGCGTGTCCGTCTACGGGCCGTCGTGTGAGAAAGCCGAGAAAGACAAAGTTGATTCTGATGCGTCGGTTCCGCTCTGTGTTTACGTCTTTGTGTGGAATCCGTGTACCTGCTCTCATTTACTGTTTGGTTGTTGTTGAAATGGTTTTGTGAGCTTTAATCTGAGAATCTGGCGTTTCTGGCAAAACACAGTTATATTTAAAAGTCGATTCAGGATTTAATGAATTGATATCGCTTTATTCAAGCTACTCACCTCCCACTTCCACCTGCACTTTCAACTGGACCACGGCCAATCAGAGAGGTCGCACCACTGAAAAATTTGGTCGCATTTGCGACCAAATTGGTCGCACTCTAGAGCCCTGTGTGGTGTTTAAGATCATTATGGAAACACATTTTCACTTTGATTTTAACTGATGTCTCTTTTTATTTTTTATACTAGGCAAGCACCGCCTTGCTTGTCCTGATGGAACGCCACTGGTGTGGATGTGAAAAATGCGTGGGGAACGTTAGAGCATATGTGTTCAAATACCCAGGTTTAAAAAAACACATGAATTCCCTGAGCTCCGATACTAGTTATTATCAAAATGCATTGTGCAAAATATTAAGCTAGCAAATTCTCATTTTTGGTGTTTATGTCTGTTTCCATAATGATTAGTCCTTCCCCTTTTTAAGATGGATTTAGCAGTGCTTAGCCTAATGGTGGAGGGAAAAATAATCTAATAGGAGGGAAACGTAAGGCTGGCACTGAACACTTCAAAAGATAAACACTGCAGAAGGTTGCAGGGTTTTGCTAATTATAAGCAACTGAGTAAGCAACTTGATAATATTGCTGAATCAGACTTTTGGTCACGTAGCCAGTAAATACATATATCAAATGTACTGTGCAATAGACATTACATCTCAAATAATATGTAATGAACATTGTGGTGAGAATAAGGCACGGCGGGACCACAGATCATCATTCAGAGCCATCTTTATTGCCCTACTCACCACAACAACACCACACACACCTGAGTCCCCGTGTTTTAACCCGGCGGGCGTGATTACGGATTTGTCCGCCCTCCCTGCACGGCACCGCAGACCACGCCCCACCACAAACATTTTTACAAATGACGATTTTAGGGTAAAAAAAATTGATTGCACAGCACTTTCTATATCTGTGTCTCTGCTGCCTATAGTAGCCATAGAGCATCGCTAAAATACAGTTCTGCTATAATTCACGAGAGGATAGTCTAACAAATCAGTCAGAATTCGCAGAGCTGATGTGATTCTTTAGACTACTAGTTTCACCTAGGCAACAGTCCAGAAACCATACATATCCTTCTGTGTCACAAAGATGTAATAGAAAAAAATTCTCACATTTGAGAAACAGGAGATGTTCTGTTTTTTACTTGTCTAAAGTGATTTGATTTCAGCCATTTGAAAGAGTTAAAATATAAAGCTGTACCGGGATTGTTAATGTTAATGTTGTGGTTCAACTGACAGTATTTGTGGTTTCTGACTGGTTACACTGTGGCTCTTTTGTAAGAACTTGACTTGAAAAAGTTGTCGCTGAGCAGAGCACTGCGTCCCCTCCTGTACATGCAGTGTCACAGATTTGCTGCACTTCTAGAAAAGAATACCAGACAAACTCCTGCGCACAAACCAAGCTGAGCGTTAACACTCACAGGGCTTCACAGATGAGAATATTCTTGCCTTCATGTGGCAGTTCTAGCACTCGTCAACTCACTTAATCAGACAGCATATGAAGATGCTTGTTGCTGTGGTAACAGACAGATCAGATACGGTCCTGCAGCCCCTGTCCCCCACCCCCCAAGTTCAGTCTCATCAGCGTTGCGTTTGTTCTGTCTTGGTTCTCCATCCTCTTTCCCAGCAGTGTTTAGAAGCCTCAGGCTCCTAACTTAGCCTCCTTTCTCTTCGCCTGTTACTCCTTCACTGTCTGTTAACATCCTGTCACTGTACCAAGCATGAACCACACGGCTCCGATCATTGCTGTAGTCAGACAGTCACTGGTGTACAGGGGACAGCTGACAAGCATGCCAGTTTTCCAGAATATATTGCTAAAACTAAGCTTCACAAAACGAATGGGCTGAAGTTGACTTTGTTACATTTTCTTAGACAGAAAATTTATTAAAGTGGTCAAGCTGTTTGAAAATGAAATGCTTTTAATGTGTTGAATATACTGTTGAATATGTTACTGTGTTTCCTTTGTTTTTCCACTAAGAAGAAAAAGATAAAGCAGTTTAGGTGTAGCCAGTATTTGTGGAGGTCGTTATGACAACAGTCTTATACAAAGAAAGCCAGGTTATTTTAAAAATAGTACTATGCTATGTGTTATTATGGTATGTGGCTAAAATACCCTGGAAGTTAGAAACACTGACAGAAGACTAATTTCTGCAAAAGTGAGTACACCGAACATTGGTATGTAAGCATGCAGTCACTAGAAGTTGGATGGTGCCTTCGGTGTTTAGACTTCCTAAGGAAGGATATAAGTAGGGAAGGGAATTTATAAGAATTTAGCGATTCTGATTCTATTATCAACATCAGTTATTGATTCTATTCTTTATGGATCGTTTTACTGATTCTCACTGGGTTCTCGTTGGCTCTGCTTTGAGAGTTACAACCATCACTAAGCAGCATATCAAAGAGATTACATTCATTAAATTATGCTGTGTAGTCAAATGTCTGTACATGTTGGAGGTATTTCCTCTCTTTGTTGTGATCAGTGTTGGGGTGGTTACTCAGAAAAAGTAATGAATTACAAATACGACACAGAACACTTTTCTTTAAAGTAATGCTGTACGTTGCTTAATTACTCAAAGGAGAAGGTTATTTGTTACACTGTTTGTTACATTACTTCCACATTTCTGTAATATGACCTGAAATGCATCATCTCATAATGTTAACGTATAGCAACACAAATCCCTCGCCCAATGAGGGCACACATACAGGATCTTTCTCTCAGTAATTAGATGTGAACACACGGCAAAGATAAAAACTAGCATAAAGGGACGTCAAAGCAATCGCCACCGTGATTCTACTGTAGAAACGTGATCACGTAGAAACATAGTCTGACTGCTCAGCAGTTTGTTACACGTTGAAGTTCAGGGTCTGGCTGTTGGGCTGCGGTCGGCATTCACTCAGCTTTAACATCACTCTGGGTTCTTAGCTAGCTTAGCATTAGCATGCTGTCTGTGCAGATGATTGCAAAGAGCAGAAGTTGTGTTAGCAACATAATGCAGTTTCTGTTCTGGGTGGAGTTTTCACTTTACCATTGCACTGTTGTCATTTTGTGCAATAAAAACACATTTAAAGTATTGTAAATATCCATGCTGTAGACTGTGCCACTATTTTCCTCCTCCAGCACATCCACTGAAATCAGCTGATAGTAGCACAAGTGCAAGTAGAACCAAGTAATTGAACTACTCGGAACAGGTTCTCTGCAGGAACTGGTCCTCGATTCCCATCAAATACAGTTTTTCTCTATATGCACTCTTGTAATAACTTAACTAACAATTATTGTTGTAGTGTTGATATCTTTAATTAGTTTAAATACCACTCAAAAGACGTTTTGCTTTGCCATTCAGAATAGCCTGATGTGATTAAAAATACAGCAACTGAATTATTATTCATATTTTTAATCTATTAAGTTGCCGTCCTAGCCAATGTGTGAACACGAGCTAATAGCTTGAAAAATAAGACCTTCCTTTACTTTTGTGGTTGCCTTTTACAGTCATTGGACTTATGTACTATATAAAGGATGTGGAACAGCATTTCCATGCAAATCCAAAAGATCTGAAATTCATGCTCACTCCCGAGAGCTCTGCCTCAAAGCCACTGCAAAAAAAGTAAACAATTGCTTTTTCATATAGGGCGAGATACTTTTAGCTTTTTTCCTTAGTAAATAAAGTTAATTACCATCACTTCTCCACCACCTTAAAATATGTTAGGTAAATACGCATAAAGAAAAATAAATAGGAAATGTGAAGATTGGCCCAAATAGTTTATTTGTTCAATGTAGCTGAGTGGTATACACTGACATAATTAGGGTCCATTTCTAATTCACATCAAAGAAGTAATATTAGTTTTATTAGTAATGATCTGAAACCTTGCTTCATTTATATTTTTTCAGGAAAACCTTTTTTTTCTCCACCCATACCTTTGTTATCATTTCTGTTTCTTTAAATTATATATTGTTCGAGAAACCCGGCTGCACTTGAGCAGTCAAAGTGCTTTAAACAACATCATTCATCCAAGCACTTTATTTATATGCTTAAGTGTTTTCTATCTAAAATTCAGACACACTCATGCACTGAACAGACAGCAACTTTGGGTTCAGTATCTTTCCCGAGGATACAAAGGCATGGCTGTAGCAGCCAGGGGTTGAACTACCAACCTTCTGACTAGAAGGGGACCTGCTCTACCTGCTAAGGAATTGCTAGGCTTTAAAAGTAAAGTATTTTTACATACATTGTTATGATGTTTGATTTAATAACGCAGTAATGTGGGTCCATCAGACCTGCTAATATTGGCTAAATAGCAAAAATATGAACACAATACAGAGGTTAAGTAAAACATTTGATTTTGTCATTACAGGCTCAGGCTCAAATACAGGCACAGCTTTTCTTTGGTTTATAGCAGAGGTCCCCAACCCCCGGGTCATAGACCGACACCAGGCCACGAGAGTTGAAGATCGCGTGTGAAATTTATGTTTTTATTTTTTATCGTTTTTATCATTAACTCGGTTTCCCTGGGTCTTTTCCTGTGTATTATGATTAAATTTTCTTTTTGTTGGTGCCGGTACTGGTTTTATTTTGTTGCATTTATCCGCAACACCTTAAAGGCCTTTCCGTGAAAATAGTCGGACATAAATCGGTCCGTGGTGCAAAAAAGGTTGGGGACCGCTGGTTTATAGTAAATGCAAATCTTCTGACCATCCAACTAAGAAGACACATAGTCAACCCAAAAAACTTAATTAGACAGTGAAGCTGATTGAAGAAGGGTTTTAAGTGTGACCAGTAACTTTATGAAGAACACTCTGGGGGCATGGTGCTATACTGACCATCTAGATGAAGCAGAACTTCTAATTATAGTTCTTCTGTTTGCACTCAACCGCTCACTGCCATTGTCAAACATCTGTAGTTTTTGGTTTTCACACTGTGGACTTCAGTGCCAGCAGGACTGGCACATTAAGACAGAAGTGCTGTTTCTAGATTTCTGGTGAGATGCAAAAAGACAAGTTCCGTAAAATTGCCTCCTTCATTCCTGTGAACTTCTGTCACTTGAGATCGGCATTCCTGAAAGAGTGTATGAGTGGAGACATGAGACATGAGCTGCAAGATGGGAAGTGTTAGTAAAATCAGTTTAATAAGTATGCAAGTTTCTGCTTGAATGATTGAGTGAAATTCTAGGTTACCTAGCAGGGAAAAACATTACCTTGCTTGTATTAAGGCTTTTTTCCATTTAGAAGATTTAAAGTCCTGCACTCTTTGGTCCTTTCAGTCATGGTGAAGCCCAAATGCAGATAAGGTGATACCAAAAAAAGAAAATAAAAAAAGGTTCAAATGTTATATTGTTGGTCTTCAATGACTCCCTCTTGAAAAAGCACAACATTCTGCAGCAGCACTTTGCAGTGCATGCTACATGCCAGACCCAATATCTCTATTTTTTTGTCTAGTGGAGTCTTTCTTATTTTTTTGCTCTTCTTTATCTCTGTCTGTTTGTCCCTCCTTAGTTTGGACATGTCTTTTCCCTTTCTCGTCTGTGTGCCAGTTTGCACCCTTGCACATGCTTTTCAGCACTTCTTAAGGTCCTTGAGGAAAACAGAATGAAGGGGTCGCTGTTCCTCCTCCCTGTCAAAAAGCAGATGCACACATGATTACTGGCCAGTGGAGTGTCCTAACCACTCAGACAAAATGCAGCATTAAAAATTGTACTGTAGTCAGTATACCAATTAGTTATTATAGTAATTAGTTATTGTTAGTGGTGGAAGAAGAGGTAAAACAGTTTATTACACTGCTGTGCCATTTACATTGCATATTGAAATTGATTTGCAACTTACAGCTTTTAAATTTCACTGCTTGTCAGTCGTAGGATTTGTTTACAAAAACAGTTTGTTGACTTTCATCCTGTTTCGCTCCACAATGATATTTGAACAGCATCCTGCTGGACTGCATGGCAGAGCATGGTTAACCTGTGACTACTTCCCTCTTACTAATGCTCTAAAGCACCCCTGCAGAAATAACAGAAAAAGTTGTAATGGGGTAAATGCTCTGTTTCTCCACTGCTCAAACAAAAAACACAACTAAGAACACACAAATATTTTTTTAAACTAAAAATGATATTCTAAATAACAATCTGAATACATGTTTCTGAATTCACAATTTTTCCTGCCTTTTTGTAAAATAGCCCAGCTAACTGTCACAATATCATATTTGTCCTCTTGATTTGATCAACCAAGACTTGTGAAAGCAATGCTTTGTAAAAGCTACTGTTGCTTATGGGAGGGAGAATTTTCCTTCACCATCTCCAACTGTTTTCCTATCAAAAGAAAGGAAAAAATGTAAAACACAAACGGTGATGCTGTGGAAAATGTTGTACAATAATGTGTATGCAAAGAACACACACTACGCACTCTGTATTCAATGAACCTATATATAAAAAATACACTAAGACTAATACACTAATCTTTACCAAAAATGATACCTTAAGTGATATTATTTTCACGTACTAGTGTATATTACTGTATTTTCATACACACAAGTAAAGCCCAAATTAAAGCGACTGACAGGTTGAGCAAATAACAGCACTGGCAATGAGATGCATGTGTACCTAGCTTAGGTAGCAACTTTGAGTGCCAGCTGCAGTATCCAGCAGTCTTCCATAGCAGTACAGTTGGTCTGATCCACCCTTTATTTTAACCAGTAGTAAGACAACTAGTTACAAGGAAATACAGCTATATAATGAGGTCGGGAGTCTGCGTTTCCATAACTGTAAAATCGGTCTTAGCTGTGTGGCATGGTAAAATGTGAGACGTGGAATTAGCACTATGGCCTGGCTCATAGCTGCAGATGGAATAACATGCTAGAGATTACACATGTAAGCAGATCAGCTTGAGTCCTAAGGTGATTAGATTGAGAATATCAAAAAAGGAATTATGCTCAAACAAAATCTGCATTGAATCATTGACAGCGATATTGACATGTGCACTCGGATAGACTGTAATTGGCATGAGTTCAGTGGGGGCAGGGCAGTTGTAACACAGCTTAACTGTATTTCTGTTGGAGTATGTGCCAGTTGTCTTGTATGATCATCCCTCCTTATATTCTAGCCAGTAACGGAGCTAAAGAGGATTTTAAAAAATGGTATTAACCAAATGCACCATGTCAGGCACACTGATGTTTAATTCTTAAAAAACAAAAATCACACTTATCAAAACTCTGAAAGGAAGGGTTTTTTTTTAAGTTTATCTTGCTCAGATGGCTTAGCTGTGTTAAAATATTAATTTATCAACGGTCACCACACTTATTTAATTTAATAAGTCATTGCTACTGCAGAAACTGTCAAATCTGCATCTCACTTTTTAACTGAAAACATTAATACTTTTAAACTGTTCATGCATTTATAGCACTCTTATGAGTGTGTGGGCGTGTTATCTTTCTTGGTATGTCTACCAAATAAGATTTAGAAACTATGACAGCAATTACAGCTTCTCTGTTTTTAAGTCTTGGTCGATCCTCAGTAAGTACCTGTGAACAGCTATATTCGAGTCTCAACAGCAAGTATACGTGTTCTGTAAGGTTTGGCCTGGGCTTTGGGTGGGCCCCTCATTGACAATCAGACTTTTCTTAAAGCCAAACCTGGTTTTCGTTTGCCCTGAAGGCAGGATTTATGGTGTGCTTCTCAAATGTTTATCCTCCTGGGAGAACTTCTGAAGCTCTGTTAGAGCCATCATTCAGGGCAAGTTTGGATACACAGTTTGATCAGACATCCAAGAAGTTTGGTGCCTTCAAATGTCTTTGACGGTTATCGGGGTCACTGTTCTCCTAGGAACACTTTTATACACGAGCCTTGTCCCAATTTGTCCAAGTTCATTTGCTGACTTCTACAGTAAGTTCTGTGGACTTCATTAATTGGGTTTTGAGACTCTAAATGTGTTTGCTAATTAGACATTTCTAGTTTTAACATTTAGATATTTTTTTTGTAAATGTATTCATCTCATAATGATAAGGTATTAGGAGATCTGGGAGAAAACTTCCTATTGTCAAGCTGCTCCCAGTCTGCTTCAAGTCTGCAAAAAGTAAAGAGGTCTGCATTCTGAGATAAAACAGAGGTTTAGAGATCAGAACGCCAGTAAATGTAAACAGATTTCTCTGAAAATGTTTGTGTTTAAATACAGTATTACATTTTTTCCCAACTTAACTAACCCTAATCCTTAGTCTGACAGCTAACAATGCAGAATTCTGATGTGTACTGATCTTTGTACAGCAGGTCTTTAGTTGTTTCTTTTCTCTTCCTGTTCATTCCCCAGTTCTTCTTTTTGCTGTGGTAAGCACTCAGTTGGGACTTAAAAAGCAAAAAATATAATTCATATTTGTCATTAGGGTCAAATGCATTAAGATTTTAAAGGATCCTTATAAAAGTTCAGAAGCCGTAAAACTGTAAAAGCTGAAGGAGACAGAAATATGGAAAAAGTGACCGAAAAGACGAACAGTTATTTTGCCGTCTGCCCGCTTTAATCTGCAGTAATGGATTTCTAACTGTAAAAATATTATGCTTTAAAAACTGTATGTTTATATCTCTGAATTCAGTTAACTGTGTAATGACAAAATGTCAGCTTTGTTGCAGTTTATTTATTTTTTTGTAAAACTTAAAGAAGATTACCCAAATAAATACACTAGCATCTCCATGCTAGTGTCCCAGTGCTTTGGAAACCCTTCCCAGACTGATAGATGTCAACGACTTTGTTTCTCATTTGTTCTTCAGTTTCTTTAGAGCCTATTTCACTTTGTATTTAAGTGATTCGACAGATCTGTCAGTAATCAGGGCTGTGTGTGGCTAGTGCAATTACTTTTTCACATAAGACCAGGTAGATTTACATATTTTTTTCCCTTAATACATGGAAATAAATCTGCATTTTGTATTTACTCAGGCAATCTTTGTCCAATACTATTGATAAACAACAACAACTTAGAAATTCTTAAATTGTTTTTAAACAGTTCCATGAAAAAGTACTTTCCTCTGTCTTGATTTCTGACTTTTCACCACCACGTTCACTGGTAGCCACTGATTTTATATGACTTTTATCACATCACAATAGATTATTTCTATTCATTCTATAAAAGAAGGTAGCGGCTAGAGAAAATAGCAGCTATGCAGGTTTTTCTTTGTTTTATTGTGTATGTTTCCTACCTTTATTAATTTTATTGTTCATATTTCCTCTCCAACCTCTGCTCTGTTTCTTCAGCCCCCCCAACTTTCACAGATACACCACCTCAGTACGTGGAGGCCAAGGAGGGGGGGAGCATCACTTTGACCTGTATAGCCTTTGGGAATCCCAAACCCTCAGTCAGCTGGTTGCGGGAAGGTAGTCTCATGGTCAGCAGTGCCAAGTATAAGGTAAATACTTTATATTCGTATCAGCTGTTTATTAAATATGTTACTATAGTCATACTATGTTCAGACTAACAGTTGCAGGCACTGAGACCACAGTGTTGGTACAAAGCATCTGGCCTCATCATGCAAAGTCTGCCAGCAAGGTGCCGACTCGCACAGTTAAATATGTAAAAGTTTACTTGTTAGCAAACTGTTGCTTCTTTACACCAGTAGCTGATACGGGGCTACACCATCATTTAGTTTTAGTACAATCTGATATTGAATGTTTTTGTAGCTCCACATTTGGTCTCTACCAGTTTTGAGTGAGTGGGGTCTTTCACTTAGCTCAGTTTTCTTAGCATCATATATAAACAAGGAAAAAATGCCAAGAGATACTTCCACAGATGTCTAGTCTTGTAGTCTTAATCATCAGAGCAGAATTCAGAAGTCTAGTGAATATTGCAGACGTTATGGTTTTCTCCCACATGTTCTCTTCACTGTGAGTGTTTGTGTGTAGGGGGGCATGGAGCACACTGGCTGAGAGATGGTGAGAAGAGAAGCTAGTGTCACTCAAGTTGATGACATCTCATTAGCCTGCAATAAAAGCTTCCCAACAAGCAAAGATGATCAGAAAGGTTTGATGGCAGGGAGCCTAGTGCTGGCTTGCAGGTCTGCTGGAGAGGAATAACATTTAAAACCTCTCTGGTGAAAGTCTGTTGCTTCCTTGAACGTCTCACATTGGTCACTTAAAAGATGTTTTGAGCTGTAACAGCATCTCGGGTCAGGCTGTTGTGACTTAACTTCTCAGGTTGAATAAATGCGTTTGCAGTCTTTAGATTGAGAGATCTACGTTTGAAATGGCAACATTCAATTAACAGACAACTCCTCAGCTTGACTCCTTGTTTCCTTACTACTTTCAACAATCAGAGATTATAAGATTCACTGTGTGTTCCAGCACAGGGGGTTTTTCTCAGTAACCATTATTCCATTCACACATAATGTAACAGAACTTTTATTTTCATTTAAAAAGAAGCCTTTTGTGATCGTTTTGTTGCTGTACAGTAATGAATCCTGCAAGAAGAATGGGAATGACTCCCTCAGTTTAGATCAATTATTTAGGTGACTGAGCTTTGTTCACAGGAGAGTTATACATATAAATTTGTCCCTCTCTCAGGCAGCAGCTTTTTCCCAAGTTAGTCACGATACTTTGGGCTGTTATAGACTGATAACAACCGTAAACCATGAGCATGTGCTAACACAAAGATGTGGGAGAGATTTTAATCTGAATAACAATTTGGTTTTGATATGAGTGGCTGCACTCTGATCTGATTTAGGAGAAAAATCTCTGAAGACAGATCTGGATGGTGAGCAGTGCTTTAATTTAACAAAATAAGTGGTAATGTGGTGATGTTTGGGTTTGCACTGTGGAAATGGGCTGTTAAATGAAACTCCCAGGGATGGTTGCGGTTGCCTAGATTTCCAGCAGGTGGAGGGGTGCCAAAAATTAGGATATGCTCTCAACTCAAGTCAGCGATTCAGTATGTTTTATGCAAGACAGCGACGATCTGGAAAAAATAAAGTCATTTTCCAAAAATGGGTTCTGCAGTTATTGCGTCTGATAGTAAATTTTTTTATTTGGTGTTCTGTTATTGCTGAGGTCATTGAGTGTCTGACCAGACCAGCCCCAAATAAAAAACTTCCACACTGATATTTTCTGTCTTCATGTGGGTCCTCAGATGTCTAACTAAGGAAGCACATAAAATGAAACTGTATGTGGTCTGCAACCTGGATATTATAGGAATCATACAGGGATATGGGAATAACAAACATGCAATAAATAACAGGGATTGGTCTGCAAGTAGACATACTACCTGGCAGATGATGTTGATTGCAGGCATTTTTTGTTATAACAAACAACTTGCTGCCCTCTGGCCAAGTCTCATTCAGAAAAGACTTTTCACCTGGAAAAATAACTTTTTTTCAGACAAAGTGTTTCATTTTTTGTGTTAACCCATGATTCTATTTTTGTTCTTGGTGACAGCTGAAGTTAAAGTTAATTTAGATAGAAGTTCAAATTAACTGCTCAAGTAAGTGCTTGGAGGCATTTGTAAATGGTTGCCAATTAGCAAGACTTGCTTCTATAAGAGGTTTGGCTGTAAAGGAAAATGTTTAACAACCACACTGCATAACACAACATACTGCTCGAAGGACTTAAACCTAGCAGACCGAGTCAAAATCAAAGGAAGCTACTTTTTGATCTCGAATGGGTCTAAATCCTTGGCACTTTCACAACCAAATTCAAAGACTTTGATTGATTAGTTGCTTTTAACACTTAGTACTGTGACAGCATTAATTCAAATTAATTTATTCAATTCAGTTTTATTTATATAGCGCCAAATGACATCAACAGTCGCCTCAAGTCGCTTTATATTGTAAGGTAGACCCTACAATAGTACTTTCAGAGAAAAATCCAACAATCATATGACCCCCTATGAGCAAGCACTTTGGCGACAGTGGGAGGGAAAAACACCCTTTTAACAGGAAGAAACCTCCGGCAGAACCAGGCTCAGGGAGGGGGCTCATTACAACAAAACTATTTGTCTTCTGGGTTTTATTCAGTACTGACGTTTAAAGTTACATGTTTGTGTGTGCGCTCAGGTGTCCGATGGGAGTTTGACGGTGCTATCCATCACCCGGGAAGATCGGGGGGCCTACATGTGTCGAGCCTTCAGCCCCCAGGGAGAGGCTATTCACACCACACGGCTGCTAGTACAAGGTAAGGAATTTTAAGGATTTCCAATATTGCATCTTCATTCTGTCCTGTGGTACTTCCCTTGGTGATTTCATTAGGAGTTATGAAAAGTGGATGGTTTTTTTTGTATTTTACAGTTTTACAGGGATGTTTTTAAATAGACGAGTCCAAACATCTCACACCAAAATGAAAGTCAGTCATAATTGTTAAACTTGGTAACATTTTAGGATGTGGAAATATTAGAAACATTGTGGCTCCATAGTGTAGTGGTTTACACATTTGTCTAAAAAGATCCCTGATTTAGTCTTTAAAGAAAACACAAATCCCATTTAGGGTTGCGTTAGGAAGGGCACGTGGTGTGAAAATCATCCAAATCACGCACGCAGAGCTTCCTGCTGAAGCGACTCTTTGGGAATAAGGGAGCAGCCAAAAGTAAAAGTCATCAGTATAACATTGAAGTAGATTAGTGGCAGTGGTAACCAATTTACATTAAAGGTCAGATTTGCTTGAGCCGTGTCCTCCCCGGAAAGCAACATTTAGATTATACTTAGGTAGATTTGTGGCTCGTCCATCTGCTAATTCAAGTTTCAAGTTCAAGACTAACTAGCACAGTAGGGAAATATGGATTCAGAGCTAAGTGACGTATCAGGAGTAAGACATTCTAAACAACAATGAGTTTTCTCAGCATAGACCAATCCTGACTAGACTCAAGAGAGCAGGTCATGAAGCTCTAAAACACTGGGAATTGGATCAGCTGTGCCTATAGTATTGGGAAGACAAAAGCGAGCACACCATCAGAATACAAATGATAAGGATATTTGTAGAATTATTACACAAATGTATCTTTTCAGCCAAATTGTTAGGATGGACTTGCCATTTGCGATGAATCATTTTTCAATAAATTTAGAGCCAGATTGCAGTAAAACTTGCAACTTCACACTGACGCACATCTGTTAGCTCTAGCATATTTTAAAAGTTCACTGAGAAGTGTCAGAACAGGATTTATTAGGTAGTATCAGACGTGGGGAATATGCTCCTGCAAAATTGTGATTTGTGATTTTTCCTTTTTTTTTTTTTTTTTTGAGAAAACATCAGTGTCACACTGTGAGACACTTTCAGTCCAAAAGCACACGTCCCCCTCCGTTACCTGTCACACACAGAAACTAAGCACATTGCAAAACCAGCCAAATTTGTTGGTCATTCATCTCAGAGCCTAAACCTCTGCACCATTTTCTATGCAAAACCATCCCCCACAGCAACAGACAGATAACAGCATACCTTCTGAGCTAACACTGAGTGTCTATTTGGGTATATTAAACATTTGCATGCGTTGCTTTTCAGTACTGTTTATGACACATACTTGCCATGTTGATCCTTTCACAATTTCATTATCATTCTGGGTTGTTTTCTCCTGTCACTGCATATTAGTAGATCATGACATCGCACAGAAAACTATGGTACATATGCTTCTTTTGCTAAAAATAGCACCATTCCATCGGGGAAGCAGGATCAATCCATTTCTGTGGGTATGTGGGGGTAAATGTGGTATCAGCAGGTGGAGTTTGGATGGGCTCCCATAATGGCCAATCACGTCAGCTGCCTTTACTGCCTTTGAAATGCAGCAGACGGTTTAATGATGGTCAGTCTGTGGCTGCTTTGCTGGAGAAAACTGCTCTGCTCTCATAGATGCAGAGGCACAGCACAAATAGATTACATTGAGAATTTAAAAATATGACTTTGGGGCAGACAGATTTATTTTTGAATTGAATTCTCTGTCTGGTTTTAAAGATAAAGTGATGTTACTTTATAGAGGCTGGTGTTTTAACTGTGAGTTTGTGATCACGTCAGTGTTTGAATATTGATACATTTCAATGTGTGTAGATTCTACTGGAGAGAGCAGCAACTAAAGAAAGATGAGAATTTCTAGGTTCACTATGTTTAACATGTTGCTTCAGAAATAATCACATAAGTAAATAGCATGTTACCAGATAATATGCAAATATTATAATATCATAATTCAGTTTGCTGACATGAAAACATATCAAATCACTGTGGCACATGTTTTCACTGGTCTCTAAACATCTGGAAACTGAGGCGAGTTGTTGGACTTTTGGGAAAGGAATGTTGTCCCATTCTTGTGTGATAGAGGATTCTAACTCCTCAACACTCCTGGGTCATCTTTGTCATATTTTTCATTTCACGATGCACAAAAATCTTTCGATTGGTGAGACGTCCGGACTACGGGGAGGTCAGTTTGTACCCTGGCTCTTCCACTACAAATCCATGCTCCTGTAATAGATGAAGTATAATTTTGCATTGTCTTGCAGAAATATAGGAGGTCTCCCAGAAAAGCTGTAATCTGGATGGGCGTATATATTGCTCTAAAACCTGTCTAAACTTTTCAGCATTGACGGTGCCTTTGCAGTTATGGAAGTTGCTTAATTCACTTATGCACATGTACCTTCATGTACTCGATGCATGGCGTTTGAACTGAGCCCTGATAACAAGCTGGATGGTCCCTCTCCTCTTTTATTCAGGACATTTGGCATGCATGTTCTCCAACAAAAACTCTACATTTCAATTTGTCTGATGAGAGAACTGTTTTTCACTTTGCCTAAGTCCATTTTTAATCGAGTTTGGTTTCTGAAGTTCAAGTTTCTGGATCATGTTCACATATAAGGTCTTCTTTGCATGAAAGACCTTTAACCCTATATTCATGGATGGCACACCAAACTGAGATCACATACAATGATTTCTGGCAGTGTTTCTGATCCCAGGCAGTTATTTCAATCACAGAATCATATATGATCTTAATGCAGTCCTGTCTGAGGACTGCATTAAGATAGCTAGCTACAAAGGTCAATAGGCCAATAGAACTGCATCCCTGCATTGCAATATGGCTTTAATATTTAGACGAAGTAGGTTTTTAAAGCCATGGCTGGAAACTTGAATACGCAAGCAGAACATGAGTAATGATACTCCTGATACTCAACTGTTGATATATACTGAGCACTTGGAAAGCGTATCTTCTGCCCACCTTTTTGTGCAAACTCACTGACATAACACAAACATGAACTATAGCATACATACATCCACAGACGACTTCTCTCCAACCCACAGGACTGAAAGTATCAGTTGTGAATGTTTATGTAACAGACACCACAGACCTCCCACCCCACCCAACCAAGGGCCCGTGCCCATGCCCTAAAAGTTCACAGCTGTTTTAGGTATTTTGATGTTAAGGTCAAACAGTGACATCTAAATTTGCATTTTGCTGAGATAATTGAGCAGTATCATGCTGCAGGATTAGCAGACATTTTTCTATTTACTGAGACATGCTGCTAGCATTGCTAATAATGTAAAAGTTTGCCCTAATTTAAAATGTGTTCATCTAAATCGGTCTTCTGCCTGGTGTAAAACAGTCACAACCTTTTTGATAGCAGCTGGCTGCTCCCTCAAGCATGCTATCACTTTCATATGAACACACCAGGCTGAGTAGAATTTAAATAGTGTATGATGCAGCAGTGTGTTTAGGAGTGAGACTAGAAAGACATTGCTTAAATTAGTTCAGGGACGTCTTACAAGTACATGGTACATCAGGAGCATATGAGCTGAGATAAAGAAATAAGAATGAGTGGATGCTTTTTTTTGACTCATGCTCTAAATTAAATGTCAACTTCTGCATCTAAAGCAATTCGTCTGTCTCAGCCCAGGCTCCACCACAAAATCATCACATATTTACCAAATGAATCAGTAACTGTCTCTGATGTCTTCCATCATACACACGTCATTTCTCAATGTCGCTGGTATTTTTCTTCTGGAAATGAAAAGTAAATATCCTTTAAATGTGTGACTTTGCAGCAACTTCAGAGGTAATTTGTCTGACCAAAGAGGAAAAATAATAACACTCTAACCACAGCATCCCAGGTCATATAAGTTAAAGATCACTTCCCAACAGTTGAATGGACATGATCTGACCACTACTGAACTGAGGAAATTGAAACTTGATCTCTAATTGAACCATTTTCATTGACTTTTCAACAGATTAATTCAATTCACTTCAATTTATATTCACAACCCACAATATAAGAAAGACACACCAACAAAGTATTTGGCGATAGTCGCAAGGAAAAAAATCCCAGACAGGCTCAGTAGGGGGCAGCCATCCACCACAACTGGTTGGTGGTGAGGGGAAGGAGAAGAGGCTAGGGGACAAAAGTCAAACTATAGGTGAGAGAACCAGAGTTGAACAATTATTAAATGCAATAGAGGTGTATACACACACAGGGTGTGAAGAAAATGAGTGAAGAAGAAATGCTTATTGCAACATGGGAAGCCCCCAACAGCCTAGACCTATTGCAGAGTAACTAAAGGAGGATTCAGATTCACCTGATCCAGCCCTAACTATATGCTTTATCAAAAAGGAAGGTTTTAAGCCTAATCTTAAAAGTAGAGAGAGCGTGCCTCTCTAATCCAAATTGGGAGCTGGTTCTGCAGTAGAGCGACCTCATGCTGAAGGCTTTGCTTCCCATTCTACTTTTCTGGGAACAACAAGTAAGCCAAAGTATTCTGTTAGGATAATAAGGCACTATGATGATGTGACGATATGACTGATTATTGAAGATTTTGTATGCGTTTTAAATCCAATTCTGGATTTAACAAGAAACAACTAAACAGAAGTTACAATGTCCCAATTGGTTCTCTTGCTGCAGAATTCTGGGTCAGTTGAAGAGTTTTCAGGGATCCTTTAGAACAATCTAATACGAAATTATACTAGTTCAGTCTCAAAGTAATAAATGCATAAACTAGCTTTCCAGCATCACTCTGAAAAATGATGTTTCTACTTTTAGCCATATGTTGGAAAGAAATGGAGGTAGTCCTGCATATTTGCTTATTGTGCATGTTGAACTACTCCAGGATTCTTCATAATATTACTGGAGGCCTTGGCTTCATGCTGTTCTAGTTCACTTCCCACATATCTAAACCTATATCATTAACAGCCTATATATGAGCCAGTATACTTGGCTTGTGAGTAACCTGTTGATGGCATAGGCACTACACCAACAACTCGTTTAGCTTTCCAGTTGATTTTTCACCCACTAGAGACCCCAGCGACTGTAGTAAAATGTATTCCAGGGACCACTGAAGTGACACTAAAGTATATTTGAAACTGCTGGATAGGGATAGCATAGATTTGATAAGACTGGAATTCAAATCGGCAGTAATGACAAACGGTTGTGTCAAATGGTCACTAAAACTAACCTCTTAGTTCCCTTATAGCCTCTGACGGTGAAGTCATCTCTGTGCTCTGAATGTTCAGTGTCACTGATCCCAATATTTTACTATATAGAACACACTGTTGATATTAAATGAATTGTGCTGCAGTGGCTTGAATTGTATCTACCTGATAAGATTCAAATTTGTGCATGTAAGTGTCTTCTTCATATACTAAACTCAGTCGTGGAGTTCCACAGGGTTCTATAGTTGGACCAATACTTTTTACATTATACTACCCTTAGGCAATATTAACAGAAATCACTGCATATGTTTTCATTGTTATGCTGATGATACGCATCGTTATTTATCTATGAAGCCAGATGACCCAAATCAGCTTGTTAAACTAAAGGCATGAAGGCCTGGATGAACTCTAATTTCCTACTTCTAATGTCAGAGGCTAATGTACCTGGTCCCCAAAATGTTAAAAAACATCATACTTATTCTGAATGTTACTACCTTTATGCAAATTTTTCTTTAAGGTGTTTTTTTTTTCTTTTTTTTGACTTATAGATCAATATATAAGTGCACAGGTGTGGTCAGAGATCTGTAAACATAACTGTACAAAACATACAAATAGAATTATTTCACAGTTACTATGATATTATGATTGCATTATTGACACAGCTCTCACCAATACAGCGTTCTTGTGACAGTCCTACTTTGGACCCGAAGATCCCAGATGGTTTTGTGTAACAAATTATCTAGTGTCTCTGAACAAAAAAAAGGACAAAGAAAAAGCACAAATATTGAACAGTGAACAGGATATTACTGATAAGTTTCTCATGGGTCCCTATGAGAAACTAGATCTTGGTTACCGTTAGACTTTTTTTATCAAGTGCACTATGTTACGTTGTGTTATTGTTGTGTATTTCTCATGAAAGGTTGTATAGACATTCAAGTTCATTTAATGAACAACTGTAATGACTTTTCTAAACTTTATAGAATTCTTAGTTTCTGAATTGGCAGACTGCATAAAAAGTTTGCAAAATCAAATATGCAGAACTATCTGCTGTGATGACCCCTTATGACTAACAGAACAACTGAATATATGTGTTTTACATTATAGAATTTTTAGTTCCTGAATAAATTTTATGGTATGAAATAGTAACAATTATATGCTAACTGATGAAGGTCTGTCATCCAAGTGGTTTCTAAAACATCAGAAAAGGACCCTGACTTCTGTAATTGTTCAGATTAACTCCTCTGAGTGTGACTTTACAGATGGAAATGAGTGGCTCCCAGACAACATTATGTTATCTTGTTTTTAATATTTTTTACTGACCTCATGCGTTCATCAAATCTGTTGGATGAAATGGGTTTTCTCACTTCATATGGTGGTTGTTAGTAGTTTTTATTTATCACAAAACAGGCAGGCACAATGTTCACAGAGATCACGTTTCTCTTTGTGACTAAGCACCAAAACACGGGCCGAGTGGTTGTTTGACCCATGCTGTATAATTTATGGTAGAGATGGATTAATAGAAGCCCTCCTGGAAAGCCACTGAGCAGCAGATCAGCTAAAAGACTCCTGTGCCAACAAATCTCCAGCACTCAGCTGGTTCCAAATAGGGCGTGTTGGCACCCACACAAACAGACACTCACTCACACACCCCCACTCAAACACCAACAACACAGTGAGCCAGCACAGGCCTAATCGTGGTTGTCCTGCTAAGGGCCTGGCAGATGGAAATGCTGTGCCTGTTAAAGGATCAGGCTGTGGGCTACAGATCAGAACTAACATATGAGACTAGCAGTTTTAAGTTGCGACACTGACTCTGAGTGTGTCTGTGTGTTTGCGTGTGTGTGCGCATGTTGGTGATATTCTTTAAAGTCCATCCTTGAATGAAGCCAAGTTATGAACAAAGTGGAAATTCATTCATAAGTGTGTGTGTGTGTGTATACGTGCATCATTAGGAGAAAGTCAAAGGTTATTCCAAAGCAGCTGTTATAGTGTAGATGCTGGGATGGGGTGGGGGCTCCTTTGTCTGTATTTGATGGTCTGTGTAATATTAGTAGGTTGATTTTAAGGTTTTCATATTACAGGGATTTCAAAGAGAAGGGTTAATTTGCTGGCAAGGTACTGTTCTGTTTCTTCAGCTCTGTCAGCCACTGTCTGTACTCTTTGCAATATAAAGCGCACCTATCAAATGAAATTAATATACTATTATTATGATTGCATTATGCTGCATTACACTATGAATGTGTTACTAAACGTAAAGTTATATATAAACAATAAATAGTATTTTCCAGCAAGCAATAGCTCATACTGCTGAAGCTTAAAGATCCAATAGAAATGGTTGAAAGAGTCCTTACAGTGCATGTGAAGTTAACCTCTGTAACCATAAAGACTCATAACAAATAATACATGAATATTTTTTCAGCTGAAATAAAAATACATGTTTTACTAAATATAATGGTGTGTAAAGTAATTCTGCCAAACTACAGGTCGGTTCATGTGTCAGCTTCTCTTTTCTAGAGAAAATAAATAATTTAATTCAGTTTCATTTTTATAACGTCAAATCACATGAACAGTCGCCTTTCATATCGTAAGGTATATAGGTATATAATAATAACGACAATAATGAAGAAGTAGTTTTACTGCAGGTTTTACAATCCCTCATAAACACAAAATAAACTCCATTATTCTGATTCTTTGTGACAGATTTCCAGTTCATTGGGAAACTATGTGAATTAGCTGTTTTGTTTTGCATGAATAAAAAACATAATTAGCCCTGTGTATTGTGGCTCATCAGCAAATAAAGGTGCTCACGTGGGACTGCTAGCAAGTTTTTTTTCATTACTCCATTAACCTTTAGTAAATTCTTTGTCTCTATGTAGTTATTTAAAGAGAAAAGTCTCTTCAGCATTCAATTCAGTTGACTTCAGCTTTTTGTCACTTCAGACAAAGTAGACATATTTAAATGAGGTCTTCTACATTAAATGACCCCAGACTTTTTACATTTACATCACATCTTGTTTTGTCACATTTTTAAGGACTCATAATAATAAATAACAAATCCTACTACCTACTCCACACCACTACTACTACTATCTAGCAGAAAGCAGTAAATACTGTATTTGCAGATAAAACAGTGTGATTATAGATCTGGTTATGGTCAGAGGGAGGAAATGATTGCAAATCGCAGTGTGAATGCATCCATGCTTGCAACGAGGATCCATCTGGCACAGCAAGGATCACTCAATAAATTTTCATAATCCTTTACTGAGTGCAAAATAAGTATGTGACATGGCTCTGAGGTCTGCAGTGACATTAAGAATTCAGAGTAGAGGTGGTGGTGTTAATCCATGCATTAGAGTCTACGGCCAGAAATGTCCCAATGTGACCCCAAACCAGCGCATGCCAACTAATTCCTACATAATCAATATTTGTTCTGTAGACATATGATATATGATTCATGCTTTGTGGTTTTAAGTGCCAGTTAAAAAACTAACTGTAGCCTTGGTCAATCCTTAAGTCTTGAATGTGTCTGATGCACATGTTAAATCATCATTACATAAAGTACACCATGCCTATTTCTACATTTCGGCATGACAACTCACAATTCAGTGGACAGGAATGGAATTTTCAGATGTGAAATGTCCTTGATGAGGGTCTCGTGACATTAAAAAGTCAGCTGGGAACAGATTTGAGTTGACACATAATTAGTTTGTATTAATTTCAACATTTTACTGGTAGCTTCCTTGAAAATGCATTGCGGCTGCTGCCACACCAATTAATTTTCATGAGGAGCAGAACAAGGTGAACTGCTTTTGGTCACAAATTGAACCTGCCTAATTCATGAATGTTTCTCCCACTGTCTGGTGTGAGAATTCAGAAGAGGACAGTTTGTCCAGCCACAGTGAGAAAGTATTTCTGATGAACTAACAACCCAAACCGTGCTTCCCAAACCGTTTTTCTTTGAACCTTAAAAAAAAGGCTTACACATTAGAGGTATATTTAACAAAGACAAGACCAACTGTAGACTCCTTAAGGAGAAAGAAACTTTTCTATATCCAACAACAAGAAGTTACTCAGTCTGTAGAAAACATGTCTAACTGCGTGTATCAGGACTGGGATGGAAGTGCTTCAAAACTTCCCTTAGAATTCTCCAGTTTTTATGTTTTCAATATCAAACTGCACGCAGTCATGAGCCAAATACAGCCATATGCACACAACAGAAGTAACTCTTAATAGCAAAATCGTCTAATTTAACTTTGCAAAAAGTAACAACTTGTCATCCCAAAAGGTTCATTCTTTCTATCTGGACCTAGCGTGGAAAGCGAAGAAATCATCACTCATCCAAGTGACTTCTTCAGTCTCAGCTGACTGCAGGTTTCCCCAACCTTATAAACAGTACATTTGCATAATGACTGAAACCAACCCACTGAATGAACAAAGGGCTGTGAGGTCAGTTCCTTGATCATTGATATATAAATTGTCACGACCATTGATCAACAACCACTGATCAAAACCCATTGAAACGTTTCTCCCACTGAGAACGTCCAGAATGAACAGAATCAACCTTTTGGGATTTACCTACCTGGATAATTAAGCAAGCATCAAGACAACAAATTGTCATATTTTTGCATTTACCAGAACCAGGGAGCAGACTCAGACCACAGTTCAAAAGATTTATTCACGAGAATTATGGGAGGGTGAGAGAAAAACAAAAAACGAGTTCTAGGGCGAGCAAAGAGATTCCCAAATGTTGACTGAATTGCTCATCCATCGAGCAGGTCCATGGTTGCCAGTGCAGTCTTGAGATCCCTTCCCAGGCGCTTAAATCCTAATTCCTACCTTGCCTCAGGTGACCTCAATAGGTCACATGATGGGGTAGGGCAAGGTCCTACAGTTGCTTCACCCTTTAGCCCTGGTGATGGTAATGACCCACCACTGGCTTATCTTACATATTCAGTGGGTCAGTGAACCTCAGGAGTAACTCCAAAGAGAACAACCCACACTAGGGGTTAAATACCCGGGACTCCCTATGATTTGTTTGAAGGACTGAAGAAGCCTCTCGGGTGATAGATGAAACAGCTACACTAACCTAAAAGGTCCAGTTGGCTTTTTTAAAATTCTCTGAACTGAACCTGTCAGCAGCTGGCTGCATCATCAATGTTTTGAAAGTGACCAGTCACATTTGGACCTTCTAAAGGTTAGACTGATTTCTGTGACCAGAATTATCAGAATTTAGCTTTGAGAGCAGAGTTGCCTGTGAGTGCAACATGATGCAGCGCACACCAAGCACAGAACCTTGCATGTGTGACGGCTGTTTTGTTATCCAGTTATCCAAGTTGTTACTTACATCATTCCATAAATAATGCTCATTCTTAAATAATTTCTAATAAAAGCATATTTAATACGAGCATCCGGTGAGCCGCACCACAGCATTAGTGGTTCTGTTGTTTCATCTTTTAAATTTCAGATTTCATTCTAGAAGTACAGATGTCCTGTCAAGCAAAATATTATATATGATAAATGTTTATTAGAGCTGCCAATGAAAATATTTACCCTTGTGTTTGTTTAACTGATTCTGTGTGTTTCCCACCAGGCCCTCCGTTTATTATATCACCACCGGAGAACATTACAGTGAACATCTCACAGGACGCCTTCTTCACCTGCCAGGCAGAGGCCTACCCTCGCAACCTAACCTACACATGGTTCTGGGAAGAGGACAACGTCTTCTTCAAGAAGTAAAGTTATGATCGGGTTCATTACTGTTTGCTCTATCACTCACCTGCTTGTACAGTATAAGAGTCTGTGCTGTGTTGTTTTTGTGGTGATATTCAGCACAATAACTTCTTAAATTGACTTGCAACAGACTCATTGTCACCTCTCAGTCGTAAAAGGCCAACACTGTGTCACCTTGCCGGGCAGGCGGGCAGCATGGCTAGCCGAGTTTGTGAATACAATAAATCGAGAAGGCCATGTAGAATTTTGAAATTCATAACATAGGTGCATATAATCTCAGATGAGTTTAAAACTTAGTGACCTTGAGCTAACAGTCAAGGTCAGAGGTCAAGTTTTCTGAAAATATTGTGAATCCAGAACTTTCACATTCATGCCATAGGTGCATCTACCAGCCATCAAGAGTTGTGTATGGAGGTGTCTAAGTTAGATGAAAAGGTAGAAGTAATAGATGGTCAAAAGCTAGCATGAAAGTTAGAGAGGAAATACCTCCTTTTTTTTAACTGAGCAGCTAAACACGTCCGCATCTTTGAGCAGAATTTAACGTGACTTTTTGACTACGCTCTTCCCAAAGATAACCCTTTAAGATTAGGACATTTAAGGTTTTTAGGCATTAGACATGAAAATATTTGATACCTTTGCATTGCAGAACTAAAACCCCTTACTCTATGCTCAGTGGATAAATAATGAATAACTACCAAAACAACAGGCTAGTGTTTTCTCATGTCACGCTTGTACATGACAGCTTTTATAACATAGCAGCAGAATTCTTCAATAATTGATGAAACTGATTATTTATTAAGAGATTTACTCAGAGGCGAGTGTGCCTTGTGCGTGTAATTAAACAAGGCTTCAATGACGAAGTAAGTTTTATAATCCAGCAGCATTTTAGCTTGTGAGAAGGCTGAGCACTTGTCTTTCACATCGTTAAACTTTTGAACTCGCTGCTGTTTTCTAACAGTATTGTCACTTCCTGTGGTGCATTAGATTATAGATAGATATTACTGCTCCAGCACTTATTTTTGTAACTGCCTTCTCACACCATAAAAATTCGTTGTTGTGAAATTCAGAAAAGTTTGTATTTTATGTCCAACAGCTTTAGTTTTAAGACACCCATGACTCATGCAAATATTTTGATTTATTTCTATAACTACGTGTACAGATCATTAACCTCCTAGGACCTGGCGTCCACATATGTGGACATCACATTTTGGGTTATTTAGACCAAAATACTAAATTTTGCTCTACAAGGGCCTGATATATACTTACGAGGACATTATACTGCTACTGTTCTATCAAAATTTTAAACGAATATCCTCATATGTGGCTCTGATTTTTCATAAAAACAAAAATAAGGTAAAAAAAATCTGCTAATTCTTTGTTTTTACATTCATCGGGCCCCAATATGACCAAATATCAAAGAGAAATTAAAAATGCATGCCGTGGAAGAGTTCGGGTCTTATGAGGTTAAAGGAAAAAAAGTATATGAGAAAACTTACATGAGTATACAGACAGACGTATCTGTGGCTAAAGATTCATTTTAGATTGCTTGAAGTTAAGTCAGGTTTATAATTTACATTCCCACTTGCATCACATTACATCAAAACTGCTTTAGTACACTGTTTTTGAAGAAGACAGAGTTTACAGGGGTAAAGGCAGTACTATTACCATTAAAAGCCTGATCACATTTTTCAGTTTTCTGACGTGGTGTGGAGCCTTCCTTATTTTTCAGAGGAATTATAGGTTAAGACTAAAACAAGTCTCCTTATTTGCTGTTGAAAAGTTATTTAACACTTTGAAGATAGTACCCTAACCTTATTCAGTCAGAATATGGGTTTTTAGCTTTTCTCTGCAAGTCTTTGCAATCAGAATTGGAAAAAATAGACATTTGAACTAATATGAATACAAAAACTCTTATTTACATAGAAATCCTTGTTAGAAATAGAAATAAAAAATTGAAAAGTGCAGCTGATGGTGTGTTCTCTAATGGTGTTTGTCACAAACAGCATTACAGGTTAAAAAAAAGAGTATTGCAAATCTGTACAAACCATAAGACTTCTGCAACAATTTCCTTTTGACAGGCAGGACCAAAGTAATGATGTTCAGCCATAATACACAATGCCAAGAAGAAAACTACACACAGCACATCGGTACTATCTGTAAGCATGGTGGTGGAGATTCTTGATTTGGGCCTGTTTTGTTTAGCCACAGTTTTGCGTGATGATATCTTACAGTTACTGAGTTGACTAGAATAAACTCTGTGTACCAAAGTATTCTGGAATCAAATGATAAGACATGCAAAAAATGTTTGTTTCCATTTTTAATTTGGACACAAGAGCTTTTACAAATGCAATATCAAGTTTTACTTTAAGAGCTTTATGCGTACTAGATAGCCCAGAAGTTGGATAACCAAAAGCAGAATGACATTTAAATCTACCTTGTTGGTTTCTTTCCCGTCCCATCCTGTCATGTACTGTGTGTGGAAGGCAGGATTGGACCCAAACACAGTCCCACAGACAAGATTTAAACACAAAAAACCTCAGCATTATTGCTGGAACAAGTTAATACAGAACTGAACTGTAAAACCTAGGAACGAACTATGAACAGAACACACTGTGAGGGAGATTGCGACGACGAGCATAGGAAGACGCAGACACCAAATACAAGAGGAAACACGGCTGGCACTAATTACACTGACGAAACGGGGAAGAGCAAAACAGAACACACACCGATGAGAGACTATCAAAGCAAAACAGGAAGAACGCAGACTGAGTAGGACAGGGGTGTCCAACTCCAGGCCTCAAGTGTCAGTGTCCTGCAGGTTTTAGAAATCCCCCTGGGTCAGCACACCTGAATCAAATGATTAGTTCATTACCAGGCCTCTGGAAAACTTCAAGACATGTTGAGGAGGTCATTTAGCCATTTAAATCAAGGAGCAAGGACACATCTAAAACCTGCAGGACACCGGCCCTTGAGGCCTGGAGTTGGACACCCCTGGACTGTGGGAACAGACAGATGCATATGAAGACTGACAGGGGAGGAATCACAAAGGCAAACCAAGACTAGAAATACAGAATAAACACAGGATATAATCATACTGGGCAAAGAAATATAAAATACACAGAGAACCTAATAAATAAAAAAGACTCAAAGAACCAAAAGACAAGAAACTCAAAATGCTGGGTGAGAATAACCCAGGACTGTGATACATCCTGTATTTTCCCACTCTCTCTTTCTCCTCCCTCCTCTTTTTTCCACCTTTAATGTCTAATAGAAGCGAAACAGCTGAAAATTGAAAAAAAAAAAAAAAAGCCCTCCAAACACCTTTTGGATGACAAAGGATTATGGTTGGATGAAGGGGGAGCTGAGAAATCTGCAGCACTGTGTCTGACGCTAAGCTAAGCATGAACCCGGACCTCTGTGATCCCCTTATTCCCTTCCGGCACAGAGTTACAAACTGAATGGTTTATAGAGTTTTTGTCTGATATACAATATGGTACTGGCATCAATAAATCCCTCAACCTCACACTTAAATTATTTTGTGCTGTAGGGTAGTAAGTAACAAGCATGGGGAAGTACATGCTCCTGTGATTTCCAGCTACCTTTGAAGCCTGTAGATTTATATTTCCTCTGCAACCAGCTGTGAATCATGACTCAAGCTACATGTTACACACAAGTCAAAGTTACATATCTGCTGGGAAATAAGCAAAAAAGAGCAAGTTAAATATAGAGGTTAAATACAGGGGTCTTATATCATCAATGAATGACCAACATATATGTGTATCTGTCAATAATATCATTGACAAACGTTCAGCAACTGGTGTGTAAAGCTTCAGTGTGGAAGATTGCTACAGTGGACTAACTACTACAGTAGCCACGACTTCTGAGAGACAAGCTGGAGCTATCGGGAGTGGACCACCACATGTCCCAGTGGATACTGGACTACCTCACAGAACGTCCACAGTATGTGAGGTCACAGGGCTGTGTCTCTGACACGCTGGTCTGCAGTACGGGGGCCCCGCAGGGAACTGTGCTGGCACCGTTCCTCTTCACCCTCTACACTGCAGACTTCTCCATCAACTCCCCACGCTGCCACCTACAGAAGTTCTCTGACGACTCTGCCATAGTCGGCCTCATCACAGGTGAGGACGACTCAGAGTACAGACAGTGGACTCTGGACTTTGTAGACCGGTGTCATCAGAACCACCTGCTGATCAACGCCGGGAAAACCAAGGAGTTGGTGGTGGACTTCCGGAGACGCAGACCCATCAGGAAACTCATCAGGAAGGACAGCTCTGTTCTGGGATGCACCCTGGACCCAGTGCAGGTGGTGGGAGACAGAAGGACTCTGGCCAAAATAACATCTCTGATGGACAGAGTCTCCCACCCCATGCATGTAAATGTTGCTGAACTGCAGAGCTCCTTCAGTGACAGACTGCTGCATCCTCGATGTATGAAGAAGCGTTTCTGCAGGTCCTTCCTCCCTGCAGCTGTCAGACTGTACAATCAGAACTGCTCCCAACAATCATAGATGTTTACATCTGCGCTGTAACTGCAATAATTTAATCAACTGATTCGCACTACAACCTGGTTTGCCTCTTATCTGTAGTTAATTTTATTTTATTTAATAACTGTACAGTACTCTGTTTATAGTAACTATTGTCCTTAATGTAAATATGTAAGAAAAAAAATGTGTATGTTTCTATTCTGTGTCCTGTGTACTGTTTGTTTGTATATGTGTCTTTCTGGCTGCTGTTACAACCAAATTTCCCCTTGTGGGACATATTCTATTCTATTCTATTCTATTCTGTTCTATTCTAACTGAGTCTTATGTTGGACTAGAACCTGGATTATAGTGAAATGCCAGCCCTCTTTTGTAGTCAGATGACCTAATGTCAGATAAAGCATGGCTGACTGATCATTTCCCTTTTCTCCATCTTTACAGTGACCTAAAGCGCAGAGTCAGTATTCTCATAGACGGCTCCCTAATAATTGCCCACGTCAAGCCAGAAGATGCTGGGAAATACACGTGTGCTCCAAGCAACAGCCTGGGCCGACCACCGACTGCCTCTGCCTACCTAACAGTGCAATGTGAGTGCCCTGTCTCTCTCTTTTTTTTACTTTCTACATAGCAGTGGTGTGTGCTCTAGTCTGAGGTGCTGTTAAATGAACATTTCTGCAGCAGGATGAAATCTTGCTTATCCTTTCCTGGGGCAGCACCCATGAGAGACAGTTTCATCACAGCTTTTGATGGTTGTTGCAACTTTTTCTGCATTTTGCAGAAGCTTTCAACTGCATTTAATAAAAATTTTACACACTGAATGACTTTCATGTCTTAACTCTTTCAGTCAATATGATCCATATCCCAGGTTCAGTGTGTATTTATAATAAAGTATTATTTTCCTTGATATCCGCTGTATCACCTTGCTGGCACCTATGGGCAATTTAGAATCACCAATTAACCTAACTCCTCTAACTGCATGCTTTTGGGGTGTGGGAGGAAGCCTTTCTGTGTGTACAGTAGTCTGCATGCTCTCCCTGGCTAGCTAGCATCCAGTCTAACTCAGGATCTTTTTGCTGTGGGGTAATAGTGCCAACCACCACACATACTGCCTGAGCTTATAATGAGATGCTGTTTTTATCACCAGCTTGCTGTCAGCTTTCCGCAGATACAGTAGAAGGATTACTCATCCAATCAGGAATAAAAGACCGAGTTTATGTACATTTGATTGCATTAGAGCTCTGACTTCAGTTCAGGAGACGAGGCTTCAGGTAAAGAGGGAGAGAATGAGAAGGAGATGAGCGAGGTGAGATCAGTGATAGTGGAGTCAGATGAAGAAGAGGAGAACAAGAAAAGGAAGAAGTGATGATATAAATGTACAGTTTTGGCTGATTAACTTCTTGTTATTGATTATCATGACTTGAATATAACTAATAGTTATAGTGATTAACAGCATTTACTAGGTTGACCAACACTCAGAACAATGGGCAAGTCCAAGGAGCACTGTACCATCTGCTAAGCAAATCCGATCCGAAAAAGTTGGACGACCTCCAAATTCTTCAACTTCACCTCAAAAGCTAGATAAATGAAAGTTGGACATATTTGGATGTTTTATATCATGGCATTGATGACATTCGGTATTAAATTGGTAAATATATACAACTGTGGTTCTGTGGGGGGAAGAATAAATCTGTTATGTTTTTCTTTGAAAATAAAGCATAAAACCCTCCAAAAAGGCACGACATTGCAGAAGTCCAGTGCACTGACTATAATAAGTGGAGGGACCAATGGCCTTTGTGGGGTCACCAACACAGGGGCCACACTCCTAACTACAGTATCTAGATGGACAGATAAATATTTAGAAAAAATTGCCACCTGTAGAGATGTAAGGAAGGGGTAAATTATTTATAGAGGCCAAACCTGTGTTTTAATGCTATTAAGTCGATCATTTTTTCTTGGAAGCATGGGGTTCAATAGAAGAACTGCAGTTTTTGGTTTGGCTTCATCAGCCCTGAATATTCTCCATGAAGAAAGATTCACTTTATCGTTGTTCAGCGTCACTGACCCCGAATTGCCAAACAATGGGTATGAGTCCATACCCATTTCAGGTTGGTCAGTTGATAAAAGTTGCTATCAAACCACCAGAAATTAATAAATGCTAAAAAGACTTAGGTCGAGTAAGACAGGTCGAGTAATAGAGCATTAGAGGCAGTGTGAGAAAACTTCAATAGATTAAACTTCCTGACAACTTCTTTTTTTTATTCAACATCTGTAACATTCACATGATTGATTGTAACCTATGTAGGTTTGAGAAAAACTTAGGATAGGTGATTGCCTTTGATTTCATTTTTAATAGATTTTCCTCATTTGCCGCATTCACATGGAAAAGCTTTGGAAAAAAATCTTCCAGTTTTGTAAAGTGCACATATTGGATGTGGGTAAGACAAAGCCGAATACTAACATGAGCCCTAGACGGGCTGCCTACAACTCATTGTAACTCCTCATCACTCTGCGTTGTTAAGAGGGGACACCAGTTTCTGTCCATCTGGGCTTGAGTCAAACCTGACACAGCTGTGAAACTGTGTGTCCAGAAATCAACTGAAATGCTCTGCACTGTGGAATCACTTTGGACACTCGACTAGTCTCCCACCTAACTCTGTTCCACTTCTCAGCCAAACATATAATCCCATGCAAACACTGGTTTTGCCTCTCAAATATACTTTTCTGTTTTATTTTGCTTCTGGTTGCTTTCTGCCCACATCCTCCCCTTTCTCCCCTTCTCTTCCCTCACTACTTCTTCTGATTTGTACCCATTTATGAATATTTATTCATATGCACACCAGCACGTCTCTGTCTCTCCCTCCCCCATCTTCATGATTATTACTGCCTCCTCATTTCTCTGTCCCATCATAAAACACTCTATCAGTCCATCAGTCACTCCCAGCTTGAGCCACTAAATAAAAGCATCTGGCTTTTATTTGCATGTCTCAGGACGAGCACTGAGAGCTCGGCCTTGTCTGCTGGTGACCGGCCATCGGCAGTAGTCAAGGCAACAGACAATTTGAATTCCCTCACTCTCCCGCCTTGTTAGATTGTGGTGTGTGTGTGTGTGTGTGTGTGTGTGTGTGTGTGTGTGTGTGTGTGTGTGTGTGAGAGAGAGAGAGAACAGAGGTAGGCAACAGCAGTCACAAGAGGGAGGGAGCAGTGAGAGGAGAGGGGATTACATCATTGCTGTAGGACCACTTTTCTGTTTGACTGCAGAGGGCTCTCTCTTTTCTTTCTTTCCTCTTATTCTCACCTCTTCCTTTTTTATCTCTCTCTATCAGTCCTCAACCACTCTCCCTATTTATGTCATTATTCTTTTTCATGTCTTATTTGGTTTAAATCTCTCTCCTCAGCTGTCTGTGTCTTTCTCCCCGAAGCATTTGCCAGGGAATAACTTCCCCCAAAGCATCTTGTAGTGGGAACCAGCGTGTCGTGAGCGATAGGCTGTCTCAGAGCTATATTTAGAAACTTGACTGTGGTGCCAGTGGCAGTGCTGCTCTGGGCTCTTTGTGGCAGAATGACGGTCGGCCAGAGGTTTGGACTTTAGAGGACAACTACTGTAGTACAAAGTTGTTTTGGTGACACGTCTCTTTTTCTCCCTCTCTCACCTGTGTTCTTTCCCACGCTCAGCCTCACTCGCCCTTCTCTCCATCGCTCTGCAGATAGCACTCCTCCCACTTACACCATCTCTCCTCCTTATCACCCAGTGCTTACTGTGAAGCTTTCCTCCCTGACCTCATTCAGACATTACACTATTCTCACCCCTTTACAATTCCAGATTGAATAAGTTTTGCTTCCCTTTCCCTCCATCAGTCATCCTTTCTGTCCCAAAGAAACCAAGGGGCTGAGCTTGTTCATCATAGCAAATCCCTATTATTTGAGAGTTAAAATTGAGAGGGGAAATCTGGAAGGATGTCTGCTAAAGTAGAGACGATCAAATAACCTTGAACTAATCCGAGCTGCTCTGAATGATTGAATGAGGTAGTTTATGTGTCACATGATGTCACAGGAATTTGATTTTGTCTGTAACTAACTGTGACTACAAATACATTTGAAAATCACAACAACTTTCATCTGACTTACTTAGTAATATTTAGGTAAGGTTTGAGACTATTTATAGTTACTGGATACATTATAAGAAAAATGAACATATTAACATGTCATGCTGTTATGTTACTGCTTGAGCACAGAGGTTCAAGATTCTTTCAGGTATGTGGTGGCACCTGTATCACAATTAGCATGTAATTTGTTCAGTTCTCTGACGAGACGAGCAGTGACGATCACGTTAATGAAGGTGTAATGTTTTGAAACTGTGTGTGTGTGTGTGTGTGTGTAGCAAACATCTAGCGTAAAGTGACAAAAGCTTGTAAAACCTTGCTTTGGTTGCCAAACTGTTTTAGAATTTATCAAAGTTGCCTTTATAATTCGATACTTTTTTATGTTTCCGTGACCACTGAAAAGAATATTGAAGCTCCATTCCTCATTCAGCCCAATAGGGGCTTCAAACTAACTGTTTAAATCTAGGTTAGTATCAAAGTACCTGACCTCTGAGAAGTCAGGTACTTTTTTCACTCATTTTCAGCCCAGTCCTTGTATCTGATCATTGTCAGAGAAATGTCTATTTGCTTGTTAAGCCATTTAACACTGACCTATGAATAATTTAAGGATAAAGAACGCAACTAATTCAATAAATATATTAGTTTTCTGTCTACACATAACAACCTATCAAAGATCTAACTTTTAATCGAATTTTTAGGCACTTTTTATGTAAACATGCATAATTTCTTCCTATATTTTTAGCTAAATCTACATGAAATGCCAAAGTTAAGGCAATCATAAAATAGTATTATTCCACCAAAAAGATGCTGTGTGGCATGTCCTTAAAAACCTTAAGAAAACTGCTCAAGTGAAGCACAAAGATAGTAACAGTCAATCTACAGCATAGGGACAGTGTCTGAAAGTGTCCTTAAGAATATTAAAAAATCCACCAAGGACCTGACACATGCCCCGAGAGCTACATCTGACCCTTTCGTTGATCCAGCTACTGATACCTCATCAGAAACGGTCTCAGGAGAAGGGTTGCTGTCAAGAAGCCATTCTTAAGAAAGGGAAAGGCTGAGGTATGTCAAATTACATAAGAACTGCACCGAAAATCAGTGGCAACAGGTTTTATGTTTATAAATGTTTGGTTCAAATCAGTTTGACAAGAAGCATGGTACATTGAGTGTCACAGCTATAAAACACAGTGGAGCTGTCATTTGGGACTACATTTCAACCATATACCGTAGCTGTAGCTTCTAAATAGTAACTAAGCAGAGGCAGATGCGATGGTAGTATGATTTTTCTCACCTTTGGAAGACGTGGACCTAACATAGCATATTTCCCCAAATTCCTAAAATGTACCTTTACACATCAGACATGTTATGAAGAGCAAAGTCATCAACTACTTGTGATGGATGAATTAGCAAACAGACAGAATAGTAAACTTGTAATTTCCATGTACAGTCTGACATTTTGTCCAGCCTAATCAATTTTCATGGAAGATGCGATTTTGTGTAATTTAATCACTAGAAACCAATGCATCCATCTGAATCTAAAGTCATTTCAAGTCAACAGTGATGCCGTCCCTACATGTAAGCTTTGACAGATTGGAACAAAGACAAGTAAAAGCATGTTATTAGTATTAATATTGTGTAGTAGATGTGCCTCAGGGGAGCTGAAAACATCAAACAGCTGAAAATAGCAGATCGTACTGACATTCATTTTCCAAACAATACTTTTTAGGAAAAGAAAAGTTTTAGATTCTGAATATAATGAAGGTGCAGAGGTGACTGACAATAACCAGGATTCACCAGACCAGATGTTCTTCATATACATAACTGGATTCATTTATTAATTTTATTTTATTTTGTCATTATTTCAATTATTTTGATGATGAGCCCACATTCTGTGAACAGTGCCCTCTCTGTTTCTCTGCACATCTACTAGAACAACTAACAGGCATTGCGCTGCCACAAAGTGATGGTTTAGCATGTGGGTTATTCTCTCTTTGTGTTTTTTTTTTTTTTTTTTACCAGATCCTGCCCGTGTGGTAAACATGCCATCAGTCATCTACGCAGCCATTGGTCTGCCTGGCTTCATTCGCTGTCCTGTAGATGCCAACCCCCCTGTAACTCTGGTTAAGTGGAAAAAAGATGGCCTCCCTCTGCGGATAGATAAGGTGAGCCGGCGCTTTGCTGCTTTTGTCCCTTTCTTCCACTTTTCCTAACTTTAGACTGGAAATGAATGCTTCATTCCTGCTGTTGCGATTACATTTTTCACATTGATTGTTTTACTTTAAGTGCACTTCTCTGTTTCTTACTCAAGAGAAGAGATTCAGGATTTTTTAAATTATATTTACTGACAACCATCACACTGGTAATCTGTCTACTCCTTATCCGCTGAGCACAATTTCTCCATCCTTAGTACCCTGGTTGGAGTCAAATGGAAGATGGGAGCATCCGTGTGGCAGAGGTGACGGAGGACTCTCTTGGCACCTATACCTGCATGCCTTACAATGCCCTGGGGTCCATGGGATGGTCGCCTCCTGCTCCCCTGGTGCTAAAGGTACATATATTTAGGCCACATATGTGAATACTCAGCACTTCCCTCTTCTGGCATTTAAAGGTTTACTGATAGGATTTACTGAAGTCTGAAAGGTGTGGATTTGTTTTCTCATTTGCAGACAGTTTGCTGCATATTGCAACATTTTTTATTTATTTGAAATACAGGAACTATTTAGAACGCTTCAGATTAAATGAATAATATACATAAACCTTTCCACTCTTTCCACTTTTTTGACAACTGCAACATGATGTTAATTTGCCCAGTTCAATAAATCTCACCCTGAATACGAAGGGCACAAGCATCCATCTGTCTCCAGGATTAAATGCAACTTCACTGATGTGTACTCTTCAGTGAAGACAGCTCTTCTCAATTTCTTTCTGGGCAGGACCCTCCCAAATTCTCAGTGGTTCCTGGAGGGGTGTACAGGCAGGAGGCTGGAAGAGAACTGGTCATCCCCTGTGAAGCAGAGGGAGACCCTTTTCCCAACATCACATGGAGGAAGGTAAAACCCCTTGCACATCATACATCCTCCCTACATGTGCACAGCCTGTCCACTGAATCTCATGTGTAAGGCAGCTCATTAGTCGGTGCTTCTTGTTGTGTTATGTCACATTCACTGTTTTCCACTGAGGAACCTTCATTTCTAAAATCACTGTCTGTAGTGGATGCTCCGATTTTAATTGCACTGTACTGTATGTCATTGTAGCATTTTTAATCACATTTTAATGATGTCTATAAAAAATGCAATCAGGGAACATATTAGATTCTCTCAATTGTTTTCTTAATCATGGGGTGTGTTTAATCCTGCTTACTGACTACTGTATGATTAGCTATTGTTTCTGTCTCTCATTTACTGAACACACATTTTATCATTTTGTATTGTTGCAGATGTCAGATGGTAGGTTGGGCTTTTTGGTAGCTGTTAAACTACTGTGTTTTTTTTTTTTTTTTTTTTTTAAGTGTACATTTTGTATGACACATGCCAATGCACTGTTTTCTTTATCTTTTGCATTGGCTGGCTCTATCTTTCCATGCTTCGGGTGGATTGCAGGTAGGGAAGCCCAGTAAAAGCAAGCACAATGTTCTGCCCCGAGGCAACTTACAGTTGAAGTCACTCACAAAGGAGGACCATGGGGAGTGGGAGTGTGTCGCCACCAATGTTGCCACGAGCATCACTGCCAGCACGCACGTCCAAGTCATAGGTACCTGAATACATAAATGCACAAACACATATAGATATGTAGACACACACGTACAAATATCAAATTCTCTTTCTTTAGCAACTATAGAGTTAGCTGTAGACCAAGGCCTCTTTCCCCAACAGCTTCTAATTTCTTACTGCCAAACTTTTAATTTTATGTTGCAGATTAAGATTAGTTGGCAATATTGTAGCAACCCTGAAGGAAAAGACTAAAAATGGTTATTTAGAGCCAGAACTGACTACATTTAAATTGATGGTAGTGGGGAGGGAGGGTTGATCTAACTGATTATTAGAATACTAAATGCTAAGTTACTAGCTAACTGTAGCTAACTAGCTTAGAAAGTAGCATTTTGTTATGTGTTAGAGGTTCTTGAACTGTTGGTTGAAATCTATAATTAATAACTAGAAAATGCATTTTCTGAAGAAACTGCTGTGTGAATGCTGGTAGCTGAATGTTTTGAGCTGAAATGAAATATTTGCTGAATTTTAAGTTAAAAATGTTAAATGAGCTGAAAAATACAGAATTTTTCACCTGAAAACAAAAGTGCAGAACTGTTGAAAGCTGACATTCACACAGAAGAAGAAGTTGAAAAGTAGCTGAACATGTTTAAAATGTACATTTGAAAAAGCTGACTAATGACTAAAGAAAATTCAGAGTCAGAAAACATCTGAATGAATATTAAAAATTCATATTATTTTAATCACTAAAAAGTGAGGTCTTTTCTGCTGTTGAGATAAACTCCTGACTGAAAATACCATGTATTTCAATGGGTCAGCTAGAAGGTTATCCCTCTACTTGGATCCACACAGTTTAAAAAGTTTAGATCTCTGAGCTGACAGACAGAGCTCATTAAGCAGGCAGGTGTGAGCCTGGTTGCTATAGCGACTCCAGCCAGTGGCACCACACACACACACACACACACACACAGACACAGGCCTCTCTTCTGCTGCTTCAAATAAACAGGAACATGACCCTGAAACAAATGCTCCTGAAGAAAAAACTACAAGTTGTATAGACAAAATTCTTTCACCGTGAGTGCCAGTAATGTCCAGTCTACAGAATTCTCAGTTTTCATGCCTGTGGAGTTTATAATGTGGACGTGGTGACAGTGTAAAGACAGCCTGTACTTATGATTTTCAGACAAATTTTTGGAGCCATTTTAACATTGGACTCTATGGAAGAGTTGCATGGAGGAGGCTGTGCATTGGTGACATTTATGAAAGAACCATAACATCTACTACAATAACAATAACATTGGATGAAAGAGGGCAACGATGGCTACGTTTTGAGGGTAAAATGTTGACTGTAGATCAAACACTGTGGACACAGCAGCAGTTTAAAGAGAAGATTTTAAGATAAAAATTTTCCCTGCTCCCACTAGAGCAGTTGACTGTTCTCACTCTAACCGTCAACATTCCGTCCCATACACAGCCATTATAAACTCTGAAACATGTGAAAAAAAAAGCACGAAACTTAAACTGGAACTGAAGAAAAGGTATAAAAGATATTGAAAAGATAAATACAAGCTGACAAGTTCAATGTCTTGACTTCGTTTTAAAGTTTTTGAATGGTGTCTCTAGGTCAACGTATGTGGAAGTAGTTAGAGTTAAAAGAGGAGGAAGTTGAATGAGAATTTGAAGAACCTCCCTTTGAAATACATGGTAGAGGTTGAGGTTGTAACCTCAACTCATTTCATTGCTGTTTTTCAAATCGGAGCTTATAGTTGCAATTCTCACACGTCTTTACAAAAGGTTTTTAAAAGTCCCTGAAGTCATCGCTGTGATATTATGCTTGGGTTATCAAAGAAATACTCTTCATCTTGGATGAAGACCATCATTAGAATGATGACGGATTTGAGCCTAAAAGATGATCCAACCCAACAGCCAGCGTCTACAAGCCAAGTACGGAGCAGTTTCACCGCTGGAGTGCAAAGTCCGCCCAGTGTGATGAAAGTATCAATGGTTGATCAATCTGCTTTAACTAGCAACAAACTTGCATCAAAAACAAAGCAATCTGAAGTTGAGGATCGACTTGATGACAAAAGAAGCTTCTCCACAGCAAAGAAGCAACGGTGTTTCTCTAAAGAGAGACCCTGCAGTCACACTGAAATGAGCAAGACACAGCAGAGGGTACCTAACATATGGATCATCGGCTCAAGTTACATAAAGCGAGGAGAGTGGGCAGCACGCCACATGTTTGGAGAAAACTTTGGACTTGATGCCAATGTTCATTGGTTTGGAAAAACAGGGATGCGCTGGGATGGCATCCTTCTTCGTTTTGATGCAGAGTTGATGTCCAGAAAGAGTCCACCTGATATTTTGGTCATTCACGCAGGCGGCAACGACTTGGGACTCATATCCGCCCAGGAACTTTCCTCTGCAATGACTAAAGACTTGACTGAACTGCATGCAAAGATCCCCTCCGTGACAATCTTATATTCCTGCATCAACGAACGCCAAGTGTGGAGGTACAGAAATCCAAAGTACATGATGGACATGGGCGAAAAAACTGTAAACTCAGTTATGAGAAAGGCAGTTCATTCGTTTGGAGGCTTCATCATTGAACATCCCTCCCTGAGATTTTATGACGAAACCCTATTCGGACCGGATGGAATTCACTTCAACAAGAAGGGAAATGAAGTGTTTCTGACCAACATCCGCTGTGCCATCGAGAAGATCCTTTAGAACCTGTCTCACAGAAAATAGACTTGAGAAAACGCACGACCTCTGGCATCACCCCTGGCTAAAATAAGCCTGTCTCACACAGACAAACACACTTGGGCTGGGTCAGGAGCTCCATCAAAACTGTCTTTATTTGATTACTTTAATATAGTCAAATAAAAATGAGTACAAATCTGAACACTTAAAGTAAACTTCATTAAAATAAAACGATAAATAGACAAATACAAGCTGAATAGTTCAATGTCTTGGCTTTGTTTTAAAGTTTGAATGGTGGCTCTATGTGAATGTATGTGGAAGTAGTTAGAGTTGAAAGACGAGTAAGGTGAATGAGAATTTGAAGATTCTCCTATTGAAATACATGGTAAATTTTTGTTGAATAAAGTTGAATAATTTAAAAAATATAACAGTCAAAAATGAGAAAAATACAAGCAGTAATGTCCTAAAGAAGAGGAATCTAATGGTGGTTGAATGGTTTTTCTAAGTTGAATGGTGTTGAATGAGATAGATGCAGAAAAACATAGGGAATATATAAAATGGAATAATAAAGATTAAAAGAACAATAATGTGAATGCTTATCAGCATTCACACTAATTAATAGTGACCTTTAGTCATGCTGTTGTGCATTTTTAACAAGTAAGGAAGCAGTATTAGATTTCAGTTTACAAGTGGACATGAAACACTAAATGTAAGGCTAACTGACACCATGGAGGTCTACACTAAAAAAAAAAAACTGTCACAGATTTTAGACTCCTAGATTTTAAAATTAAATGTCTTAGGTTACAGTTTTTAGATCATGTCTAGCACCATATTGTGCCAGTATAGAATGCAATGTCACTGGGTTGCTGCTAACAGTCCTACTTTAGTTTGTGTTAGCTAGCTAGCGACAAACCAATAACTCTGTGGAAAACAAGGAAACTAAAAGGCAAAAGTAAATGCCAGTCCAAGGGGGATCACTTTTGTACTACCCCTGGTTATGGCATTTTAGGACATTTAATGATAATTCACCTTGTTTCCGCAGGGGAACTTTTTCTTTAAACGATACAATACAGAGCAACAAAATGACACACTTCTGAACTGTTTTGCTCAGTAATTAGTTATAACTTGTCAAATTCCAAGAGCAGTCATTGGTCTTGTTTGCCTTGGCCTATTTGTCTTGGCCTTTGTTCTTGCTGACCACTGTGCCTCATTTATGGATGTAAGCCAGTCAAATCAGCAGAATACAATGGCTGTATCCCACTGGCTCCAAATTATTTTCCTGTTTTTTTGGCTCAAGTATAATAAGTATACAATGCAAACAATGCAAAAAAAATACATTGAGCTATTTTACTGGTAGTATTTACTATGCAGGTAAAATTTTACATTACTGGACCCAACTCAGCTCACAATAAGTTTGTTTGACAGGTAAAATAAATGTAGGGTACCACAGCAGGGGAACTCGGTGACTAATGTGCCCTTTTAAAAATTGCTTTCCCTCTCTGCAGGCACAAGCCCCCACGCCCCCACCAATGTCCATGTGGCTGCGTTCTCCACTTTGGCCAATGTGTCTTGGGAAGCAGGATATAACGGAGGTTTCCAGCAGACATTCTCAGTCTGGTATGGCCATGTGTGAGTCATCCTAGCATGCTTTGCTTCCTGCTTTTTCTTCTTCCAATGTGTCCTCTGTTATTTCTGAAAATGTCTTTTCCAGGGTTGTGTTCAGAACAGTTGTGAAAACGTAGAGATGGAAAATACATGGAGTTCCAGTGTCTGTGAGTTTTCATCTCTGCTCTTGGAATTTTCTTGAGGAACGCAATAAAAACAATAACAAAAAATACAGCAACTAAACTGAACTCAACCCAGACTTCTCTGTTCTGCTGCTGCTTCTGCTGCTGCTTTGCCACTGCTTGACTAGGGAAAAGGCCTGGGTTAAAAATATGTGTTCAGTCTCACAAGATTTTAGCCATGGCAGGTACTGTTACATTTTGAATCACAATATTTTCTTTTCTTATATTCTTATATTTTCTTACATCTGAGATGTCCAAAATGTATAATGCAGTACAAAGTGAGTTGATGATGTGCTGCTAATCCTGGGTTGTTAAAGTCTACATGTTAAAGTCTATGGTGTTTAAACTTCTTCAGGGAACATGTGGTGCTATTTTAACCCAGGTCTGCAAGGGAACCATTTGCATTTTGGATGATCGATGTGAACACTGTGTAGTTATTAGATGTCAAAGAAACTCCGGTAGACTGAAGTAGATTTTTTTTAAATCCAGTACTATAGAGCAGCGGTCCCCAACCTTTTTTGCGCCACGGACCGGTTTATGCCCGACAATATTTTCACGGACCGGCCTTTAAGGTGTCGCAGATAAATACAACAAAATAAAACTAGTACCGGTACCGAAAAAAAGAAGATTTATTCATAACACACGTGAAAAGACCCAGGAAAACCGAGTTAACGATAAAAACGATAACAAAATAACGCTGAAAACCGATAAAAACCCTGAAAACCATACATTTCACACCTGAGCCTAAACTCTCGCGGCCCGGTACCAAACGACTCACGGACCGGTACCGGTCCGAGGCCCGGGGGTTGGGGACCGCTGCTATAGAGTATTAATAACTCAGCTGAACAAAATGTACTGAAAACATAATGACAAAAAATTGATACAGACAAAATAATTCACTCTGGTAGTTGCTCAAGATGCATCTCTACTTTATAAAGTACAGTTATTGTCAAACTAGAGATGCACGTAAGACATGAATGTCACGAGGTAAATCAAAGGGATCATAACAAGATGAATGAGAAATGTGAGAAGAAATAAAAAAAATAACTAAACACATCTATTTTGAGATTTGGATGTACTCCTTGACCACAGTGAATGTCTAAAATATGCAGACTATTCACAGAATGCTGCAGCATTTCAAATCCCCATAAATGAATGGAAGTTGCTAAAGCTCGTGTGAGAGCAGAGCACCAGTGGTACATATGTACTGTCAAGGTCCACATAAATAAGAGAATAGATGACACAGACAAGAAACTTTACACATTTTGTTGTAACTTGTACGGTACATGTGAACTTAGCCATGTTAAACAAACTAAATGAATGAAAATCAAAATTTTCAAAATATCATAAGGCGCACAGGATTATAAGGCAGATTAAGCGAAACAAAACAGTCAGCTATGTCAAACTTTACTCAACTCATTCTTCTGGCTTCCTCCACTTCTGTACCATTGATTCATTAATGTTGAATTCTCTCGCAACTGCTCTATGTTGCAGTATATTAATGACTAACCTTGTGTTGTGGATGGATTATCTCAGTTGTTCTCCTGACTGAAGTTTGGTCCGTTTACAGCATCCTGCCATGCGATTGCATTTGTCCCTAACCATTGAGAACCCTCACGTTAACTTTTATCGAGTGGAAAAAAGTTAGCGTTCATCCTCCAGCTTCACTGTGTTTATGTTATGCTAGCATAGCTGTGTCACTAGCGATCACGTAGCACATCATTATATACCAACTAGTCCAACTCAGTAACCCTACAAACATTACTGCTGTTTAGTTTTCTGTCTTCATTTATGTTGGAAGTGATAACAGAGCTGTACGTTTGAATTTTTTCAGAAATCTCTCAGTCAGAACATGCTATATCATGTTTAGGTGGAAACTAGCGAGCTAACTTCCTGCTAACTTCTAACTCCGTTAAATTTACTAAATTCTGTTTTCATGGATGCTTGGATGTTAAACTTAATTGTTACACCTGGTAAAGCAGCAAAGCTGATCATTTTATTAAAGATGAAAGAATTTAGACAGTTTTTAACTCTTAGTGATGCTGCAGTGTTTGTTTGACTTTGGGACCTGAAGAAGACGGAGTTTTGGACCCAGATTACTCCGCAAGGCTCCTGACTATGGTAGTCATAATGCTCCAACTATAGACCCTGTGCACGAGAAAATGCTAACTTCCTGGTTTGAGACCGGATGTAGGGTTGTACATTTCTGGTAGCTTTACTTTGCGGTCAATCGCTACTGCGAAGATATACTCCAGAATCATGTCCAAAACTCGAAAACGGAAAGATCGCGTTAAGTTACAAAGAGCAGAAGGTGGGAACACTCACCACTGTTGTGTCATAAAAAATCTAATGATCAATTTTGACGTTTAAAGAGTTTAGATCGATCAGTTGTTTACATCACTCAACACAAGCAGAACTGCATTACAAAATCAGAAGACACATCGTCCACATTCAGAATAGTGTATAGTGACTGGTCTTATGATTTAAATAGGCAAATGTTCAGCATTCAAACTACAGGTGAAGAACAGTCAAACCAGATGTTTCCCCGTTATGTCGATATCAGCTAGTCAAGTACACACCCACACAGCATGTTAACAAACCGTGAAAAAAAGCCACACAAAAAATGAATGATTGCTGGTAAGGGTTTCTGTACATTAGTATTTACGAAGGGTATGTTGTGACTTACCTTCAAAATTACAGTGGTCCCTCGCTATAACGTGGTTCACCTTTCACCTCGCTGTTTCGTGGATTTTTTAGTGCAAGTTTGCATGCTTATTTTTACGTCACATTGTGTCCTGCTGCAGACGATCTCCTCCGTGATGTCTCTCCTGTACAGTACAGAATCGCTGCATCGATCGCTAGCAGTGTGACTCTGAAGTGCAGTACTAGATGTCCACGATGTCCACGAAACGTTTTGCACCGTCGAAAAATAAAGTTGGTTACTTGATTTCACCTATCGCTGGTTATTTTTAGAACATAACACCCACGATAAACGAGGGAACGCTGTTTACAGATACTGAGAAATATAACATTTGAATCCCTTTTCTCTTTTGCTCCGAGGCGCGGGGAAAAAATATCGGCAAGTCGATGAACATCATTTACAGATATATTGGGTAAATGCCCAAGACATCTATAGAAATGTAAATCGCCGCTTGATTCATTCATTTGCTTAACTTGTTTTGGACCGTAAACAAGGCGCGAACAGGACACCGGAAACAAAGCTCCCCACAGGAGTTTCCGCACCGGAAGTAGCATATGCTAACGTGCACATAGTCTATCCATCAAGCGGTGCGGCTTCGTAGCTTACCAAAGTCGGACTAAAACATTTTTTGACAGATTCTTGAGCGCCATGTAGCACATAAAATCGGTTCAAGGTCAGTAAGCACAATCAGAATTCATACATAAGGCGCACCGGATTATAAGGTGCACTGTCAATTTTTGAGACAGTTAGAGGATTTTAATTGCCCCTTATAGTGCAGAAAATACGGTACTCTGGTGTGTCTAAATGCTGAAGCCACAGCAATATAATTCTACAGTAAATGTATTAACATTCATCGTTGTCCTGTATGTGATCCACACTTTGTCGTACTTTAAAACTAAAAATTGATACACCAACAATTTAAGAATGTTGTTTGTTGCACCACTTAAATAGTGAAAGACAGAAAGCGAGCATCAGATATAGTGCTGCTGCCAAAAACTAGCCTTGCTTATCAGAGTAGCAGTGGTGCCCTCTCCAGTTCTATGGTTCTAGTTTAAACGGTTCTATATCAAACTATTACCTGAAAATTATGATTTCATTTTAATGTCTGAATTGAAAGAATAGTTTGTTAAACAGGTTAATTAGTTTCATTAGAGAAATGCACCTATGAGACTGGTCATTCCCTAAAATGAAGGCTATAAGTCACCTATCAGCTTTTCACCTGTTTCACAAAAACTACTCAAGATATACAAAAATTCAGTGAGTGATTTAGGCAAAATTCAGGAAAGGTCTCATGGTCTTTTTACAGTAATGCACCATGTTTTTGATATTATTGTCTAGAGGATGGGATAGTATCTTTATCTGGCAGTTTAGCAAGACTGTATTATGTGTTCAGCTTTTGAGTCTCTTCTGCTGGCACACGTAAAATCACTGTAAAAGAAAAAAACTGTAACATTCAGCTGTGCTTTTTATAGACAAAGTCAATACCACATGAAGTCTCTAATTAGGTGAGTGCAATTTAGAATAATCCCTCTTAAGCAATTTTCCAGTCATTACACACGAGTTTGGGAGCATATTCACTGAAAAACAAATAAGACAGTCAAGGAAAATGTAGTGCTTTATTCCATATTCCATACAACCAGCTCTAATTTGAAGGGATTCCTCATATGTGTGGATTTCTTTATAGCACAGTGTTTACAAGATTAAACACGAGAGTACTACTTGTACTTGCCACAAATTACACAATATGCAAGTAAAGATTATTAGGGATCATTAGCTTAAACATCAGCAGTATTGCTGGTGTGAAGTTCATTTGATATTTATGATGCTGTGTTCACATCCACAGGATCAGGATCGACTAAATTAAGCCCCACATGCTTTCCGCAACCCATCATACTTTAGTAACCCAGTGATAAGACCAGAGAGCAGCACAGATATAAAAACAAGGAGGCAGCTGCTTCAATTAATATTAATTAATCTTCATACTGACAACAAGCATCAGATCCCTCTATACTTCTGCTGTCATTTAAAAGGGTCTTTAAACCTTTCCACGACAGCTGATACACTTACTGATTGTTTAAAGCACTTTAGGGTACTAGTATAGGTCCAAACGTCAGCACAGAGATGGTTCTGAAAACCCTGAATGGACACTGTTTTGCTGCATTCATGCAAGTCTAAACTCTGTCAGACAAAGGTGGAAGTTGTTCAAATAAGATCTGGAAATGAAACGTTTTTTTTGTGGGTTCACTTACAGTGCTGTGATATTTCCGCCCTTCCCCTTGACATACCTATGTGTTTAAGATCATCAAACTAATTTTAATATTAGGCAAAGAAAGCCTGAGTAAATACAAAATGCAGTTTTTCTGTAAAAGGCTGATGGGGCGGGTGACGTGGACACCCAAGTTTGTGAATGTCATAACTCGAAAACGAAGTGATGTAGGAGCTTCAGTTTAAGTGAATCTACAGAAAATCTCATAGGAAACCGTGACCATTGAGAAGGAAGTGACTTAGGACTAGAAATTGATACCAGAAATCTTGGATGAGTTCGAATCTCAGTGACTTTGACCTCAAGGTTAGCTTTCAGAGATCAAGTTTTCTGAAAATCTTATGAATGCAATAACTTAAGAACAAGGAAAAGTAGGATCTTTAAAATTGATACCATATGTGCACCTACTAGGAGGCTAGGAGGAGGAGTACCATTGGCTGCCACCAGTATTTTTTTAATAATGATTTCATTTATTAAGGGAAAAAAATGATTGTTCGATTGATGTCCTTCCTGGATCACCTCTCCCCACAAACCGTCTCTATGGACGAGCCAAACGAAGTAATGAAAAAATACATCTAATAATGGATTGCATTTACATAGCGCTTTTCGAGACCCTCAAAGCGCTCTACAATTCCACTATTCATTCACTCTCACATTCACACACTGGTGGAGGCAGCTACAGTTGTAGCCACAGCTGCTTTGGGGCAGATTGACAGAAGCGAGGCTGCCATATCGCGCCATCGGCCCCTCTGGCCATCACCAGTAGGCAGTAGGTGAAGTGTCTTGCCCAAGGACACAATGACTGAGACTGTCTGAGCCAGGACTCGAACCGGCAACCTTCCGATCACAAGACGAACTGCCAACTCTTGAGCCACGATCGCCCCTGAATCTATCATTCATTGGCATCATCTGTGCCTAATTCTATCCCCCTGGATGTGGATTTGTCTTCTAAGCGGCCATATGACTGACTCCCGTCACGCTACGTGGCATGTATTCTTTGCTAGAGTTCCAAGTTTCCAAGTATGAGCCCATTCGTGCATCGTTGGACTCCTTGCCCTGGAGATTGAGTCTTTTTTGAGCCTTGGGTTTTGTAGCCGGTCTGTCTCCTTCGTCAGGTAACACCATAGTGCCACTGACCATAGTCAATCAGTGTTCCAAGGCTGCCTATTTTGTTTCATTAGTGACTGCTCAATTACTTACTGACCATATGTGTTCTGTCACCACTGAATTCCTTAGGATATTGTCTCTGATCTTGGCTCACAGTTCACCTCTAGAGTCTGGAAGGCTGGAATTGGTGCAATTGGTGTCTAGGTTAGTTTCTCTTCTGGTTTCCAAACTCAGACAGACTGAAAAGATTAACCAGGAACTGGAAGTGGACCCTCTGTGGGTAGTGCACTTGTAGCTTGCAACTTCCCTGGCTAGAGTGTGCTCACAACTACATGACCTCCATGTTTACAGGTCTCTCTTCAAGGTGTCCCTCAGTCACCAGCTATCACTGGTCCCATCTCAGGAAGGTGAGCTCTGTTCCATCTGTTTAGCATCACCTTTGTCGCTGTCTTTAGTTAAGGAGAGCAACCCAAGCAGTCTTGCTTAGAACACAGAGACCAAGTGACTGGGTAGCCGTCATCTTTTGGCACCTGCGTACCTTCCAGGTCAAAAAGTCAGGTTGTCTTCAAAAGTGTGAAATTATGATGAATCTAAAAAACTGTCTTTCAACTACACTACAAAAAGCAGATCATAATCAACCCTGTCACTGTCTCTTTGAAACTGCCTAAGACCCAAAACTCATTAGCTGAAACCTGTCTGTTTCAGTCCTCTGTGCCCTTTTTCCAACCCCCCCCCACCTACCTGGGTGATTGGGAGTTATTGATTGGGGTTATGTGCAAGACAAAAGACACAGGGTTCCATGGTCTGCCATTTTGGATCCCTCACTGGTCAAGGAGTTCCATCAAAAGTATTCCAAAAACCCAGTATGGCACTAAGAGGCTCCTATTAAGCAGGCGGTGTTACGGCCGAGTAGCCGGCGTGTTGTGGTGTGGAGCCATTATTGAGGCAGATGAAACACATGAAAACAAACAAGAACATAAACAGAACGAGAACTAACAAAACCTAGACTGGGAGTAACTAAAACATGAAACCTGAACATGCTGAAAACATGAACCACGGAGACGTCAGGAGGTAAACCGATGACTTCACAATGAACAAAGGGAGACAGAGAACATAAATACACAGAACGGTAACGAGGGAAGTGGAAACACATGGGAAACACAGCTGACACAAATGAACATAACGCCACAGAGGAAGCAAAACTACACACACTGAACATGGAACGCAAGACTATCAAAGTAAAACAGGAAACATAGTGAGATATAGACTGTGACAACAGGAGCCTGAGAGAGGGATCGAGAGGGGACACTTGACAGAGGGAGCGAAACATGACGGGCATATATGGATGCACATGACAGACAGGGGAGACATGGAACAAAACACGTGGAGGAAAACATGTAAACAGGAAGGGGAGACGAGACACCTCGACCAGACAACATGGAAACAATTATAACTAAACATAGCAGCAAATACAAAGATAAACTCAACACTAAATAATAGAAAACTAAAAAATTACAACACAAAGAAACCATAACCCCAAAAGCTGGGTCAAATGACCTAGAACCATGACAGATGGTATTGGCACGGTCTCCTGGTGCTCCTGTGTGCCATTTCTGTCCGTTTCTTCTCCTTTGTGTTTTTTTTTCGCTCTCCCTGTCTCCTTTCAGTGTGTGCGTGGGTTTACTCTGTTTGTTTCAGAGGCGGGATTCCTCTGGGTTTTCTCACCCTCCTGGTTTTTCACACCTGGAAGTTCTTGCCAATCAACCCACCTGTGTGGAACGTTAACCCATCTGATACTTAAGGCTGCAGAAATTCCTCAATTGATGCTAGATTGTTGGAGTTACTGAAGTAGCATTGTCTGGCTTCTGTGTGTTCACTGCGTTTGACTGGAATGGCTTAGATTCTAAGTGCACAGAGGAAAGCTGGGTTTGTTCTAAGGCTTAGAACAAACCCAGCTTTCCCACTCTTTCAGTCTCGAGAAACCTTCAGAGAGAGAATCTGGAAGTGAGTCATCTGTAAAATTAGAGAGAGAGAATTAAGTGGACTATCTCCCTTCCAGACTGCCCATTCCACTCTGACAATTAAGCGCTATACAAATACAGACCATTTACAATACCCTGCTCCATGCTTGCTGTAATCTGCTAAACCTTTGCTTCAGTGTCTCACATCTGAGTGTGAGCCTTGACATACTGCAAATGTTTAATTGCAATTCAATTCAGTTCAGTTTTATTTAGATATCGCCAAATCACAACAACAGTTGCCTTAAGGCACTTTGTATTGTAAGGTAAAGACCCTACAACAAAACAGAGAAAACCCCAACAAACTGATGACTCACTATGAACAAGCGCTTTGTCGACAGTAAGAAGGAAAAACTCCCTTTTAACAGGAAGAAACCTCCAGCAGAACCATGCTCAGGAAGGGGCGGCCATGTGCCGCGACCAGATTGAGTTCTTGCTATGAAGGAAGACACAAGCAGTTATTAGGCTTAGGGGGCAATTACTTTAAATTTAGGGCCTGGTAGGTTTGGATAGCATTTCTCCTCAATAATCATTCTCCTCAATAATCTCCTCAATAATCATTTTAAAATTGCATTTTGTATTTACTCGGGTTATTCTTGTCTAATATTAAAATTTGCTCAATGATCTCAAATGTGTAAGGCTCCATATGGACTTCTGCAGGAAAGGTTTATAGCATAACATATGTAAGTTGTCATTACCAGCATTTATGCTTATGTCTGGTGCATTAGGTGTTAATTGCCTTGTCGTCCCCACCCTTTGTTTTTCAAGGGAATATATATATATACATATATATATATATGTGTATATATATATATATATATATATATATATATATATATATATACATATATATATGTGTGTGTGTGTGTGTGTGTGTGTAATATAGGTCTCTCAGGTTTTTCCTCTTCTTTGTACATTCCCTTATGTCATTTCCGTCAGCTTCAGCAAGCGCCTCCAAACATTTGTCATTTGAGATGATGATTGTTATTATCCCATTGATAAAAACTACAAAATCAAGAAGTTGGCAAATACTTCTTGACAGCACTAAGGTGGACTGACAGAAACTGCAAAACAGTTTTGTGGTCTGCATGACCACAGGGGAGTTATGGAAATTATGCAGACCTCGTCCTGCAAGGCTAAAATAGAGACCATGATGTCACTGTCATACAGTTTATAATTTGCAGTTGCAGTGCTATGTATTAGTTACCATGGGTGAATTTTCCTCTGTGGATAAACCATTAACACTGAATGATATGTACGGGTTTTGGAGCAGCATTTATTTTCACCCAAAAAAGGAGACCCTAAATCACAGTACTGAGCAGCGGAGATCCTACAACAAGCAAGAATGAGACTTTAAAATCATAATAATTATGCTCCTATGTTCTTAAATGTTTACCATTGGTAAAAGAAGAGATGATGCTACACAGTGCTAAACGTGGCCCATTCTAACTGTTTTAAATGTGTTGCTGTCATCAGGTACAAAATAAGCATATATTTTTCAACATGTAGACACATTTCAAGATTTTAATATGTTGCTTCTGTTGTATTTTAACCACATAGCATTTATTTAAAAATATATTCACTTAAATATAAATTATTTATAAATTTGTATACTGTGATGTTATTTTCATTTCTCACAGTGTTTCAGCTTTTTTTGGAAACGAGGTTGTAGTTAATGTGTTAAAGAAAGTTACTTAATTTCTTGGTACCTGAGAGCTGATTGTAAAGTTTTATTATCGCAGTGCTTTAGACTGAAGGTTGTTGCTGTTTTTGTTTGCGTACAGTTGTCTGCTTGATTTGATTGATGAGGCACAGCTGAATGTGTGGCATGGGCAAACAGCAAACTGCAAAGCTGAGCTCGGCATGGGCTTAATACCATCAAGTCAAAACTGTGTTGTGAACAATGAAATAAAATATGTGGTACATTCAATTCAATTCAGATCCATACAATTAACCTATGCAATGTTGAATTTAGGTTTGAGATCAAATAAATTACATTATGATAAATCATTATAATGTGCTACACTGTGTGATGAAACTGGTGCTGAGAAAAGACTTGAATATAGTTGTAACTGTTGTAAATCAATGTCCATTTTGTCCGAAAGATTTAAAAAAGTCTTCCTCTCACCTCCTGATTTATTTCTTCAATATTTTTCCTGTCTGTGTACCTGCATCTCATCATGACTCCTGTGCAGGCTGAAGAGGGAGCGTTTAGGTCCGTATGACTGGCTTTCCATACCTGTGCCTGGAGGCCACGACTGGATGGTGGTGCCCGGCTTAGAGCCAGAGACAACATACCAGTTTAGCGTCCTGGCCCAAAACAAGCTTGGCACAGGCCCCTTCAGCGAGGTTGTCACTGTGAACACACTAGGTGAGTACACCCACTACTGCTTAACCAGGAGGAAAGGATCCAATAATAAAACAGCTTTGGCAGGCAAGTAGAGAGAGCTGCAAAAAACACTGAACTTAGAAAAATCATCCGGACATGTTTTTCATTTCATGCAAGTGTTAGAAAGGTAGTAGGCTATTTTAAATTATATTGATCTTAATTTGCATTCTAATATTTATCATTAAAAGGCACAAAAAGGCACTTCTTAAATGTTCTTCCAATTAAACATCACACTACAGTAGTAGAGAAGTAATTTCAGGAGGATCTGTGCTGTAAATAAAGTCTAACAAGTTAACAACTCACACATCGGCTCCGGGGAGGCCAAACAACACTCTCTGTGTGAGTGCTGGTCGTGTGATCTTTCACAGACTAAAGGAATAGTGATATCTTTGCATTTTCATATCACTTTTATTCATGAAATGTTGTTTAAATGTTTAAATGTTTTTTTCATTTAAGAATTAGTTAAATTTTCCCAGAATACTTTTGTCTCAGTGAATAATAAAGTGAATTGCTGGCTAGTTAGTTAAATTGAATATGAAGTGAGGTACATAGTTATTACCTCTTATCTTCCGAAGCTGAGTTGAAACTGAATTAAAAAAAAAAATGCTACTGTGTCTTCTATACACAGAAAACAGCCAACTCCCCATCATTTCAAATAAAAACACTAGTGTGATATATTTAGTACCATATTTAACCATCATGTGCAAAGAAACACTTTAATCGAAACACAGTCAGGATCAGTTTTGTGTCGTTACACCAATACATAGAACTAACTTCTAGTATCTCACAGACCTGAAGGTTAAACCAACAGTCACCAGCTCAGTGGTTCATTTGCTGACCTTTGTTAAGAAATGTTTACTTTTAAACTTTTTAAATCTAAATGACAATCAGCTTACAATGGCGTCTTTGGAAAAAGTAGAACTAATAGATATGTTGGAAACATCATTAGTTAACTATTCACGTTTTTACCACCGAAGTTAGTGAACGAGTTTGAAAGCATGGCTGTAAATATTTTAACGAATAAATTGGTAGGTCAAAATGTTTACAAATGCTGGTTACATTTTCATATGTAAGCTACAATTCTAAATAACATTCATTTGATCGGATGTAAAGCCTTTACTTTATTTTTCACCTGATCATATGAGCGTACGAGGCACTCAAATTAAGAGAGATAATAAACACAAAATTTCAAAGATTATGATCTATGAAAATGAAATAGTCTGTTAGATTTGCCAAATGTTCCACAATCAGATGTTTGCTAACTTGCTAGTTTTGTGTCTTTAAAAGTTTTGTTAAATGAACAGAGTGAACTGTTATTAGTGCAGGTGTGGATCAGGTAGTAGGTCGCCTAGTAGGTCTTCCAGTTGAAAGTGAATTGATCCTCCTGCACTCCAGGTTTCAAAGTATCCTTGAGCAGTATACTGAACCGTATTACCCCCTGGTCATCTGCTGGAGTGTGAGTGGTTAAAGTAGGTATAGATAAATAGACATGATGAATAGAAAAGTGCTGTATAACTACCAGTCTAGTTTAGTTCTTTCTTGTTCACGATTAACCACTTCATAAATTCAAGTCAAAAAATTCACGTTTTAGGTGGTACAACAAAAGTTACTTTTAACCCAGATTAACTTAAAATACAATAAAAACAAAATGTATGAATTTACACTAATGCTAAAAGATAATCTGACTCAACAAAATTCCTCTGTAGTGTATACAGTGCAACCGCTCAAAGGCCCAATAGCAGTTTAGCAAGGCTCGATTAAATTTAGCATACCTTAAAGATGAAAATGTTATAAGAGTGCTAGCAAAAAATGCTAAGTTGTGACTGACATATATGCTACCAGAATAAAATGCTTATAAATGTGATGTATGTGGTGGCTTTGATATAATGCATCACCATTATTGTTACATGTATAGTCACAGTTAGATTTAAATGTGTGATAGTGTCAGTGTGTAGAGGGGAGCTGATTCACTTTTATCCTGCCAATGGACACTTGCTACTTGCTCAAGATAACTGAATCTTTAACAGACATTTTCAACTCTAAAATTCTCTTCCAGTATTTCCTACAAGTACCCCTGAACCATTGGTGCTGCTTACCCCACCACGGTGCCTCACAGCCAATCGCACGCAGCAGGGAGTCCTGCTCACCTGGATTCCGCCTGCCAATCACACAGCACCTATCCAGCATTATGTCATGGAGTTTCGCCTGGGGGAGCGATGGGAGGTCTTGGACGACAGCATTCCTGCAGGGGAGACAGAGTTGGTTGCCCGAGATCTCATCCAGGTAAAAGCCTGAACGCAAAATGGAAGTTTAAAACCAGACTTGCGTCTTTCCAAGCTAAGAGGTTGCTTGAGACATGGAGGAAGGTGAAAGACCTTAACCTCCTGGGACCTGGCATGCACATATGGGGGCATCACATTTTGGGTTGCCTTGACCACAGTACTAAATTTTTCTCTTTCAGATGGCTTTCAAAGGAGCCATATTGCTCAAACGGGAACAATTGTTCTTTCTCATTTTGTTTTTGTACTCAGGAAAAATGCTGCTGTGTTCAGACACCAAATAAAGAGTTTTGCACATCATTGCTCAATTGTGACTTTATAGTGTTCTATAGAACACTATAAAGTCACAATTGCAAAGAGAAATTAAAAATGTATGCCATGCCATGAAAGAGTTAGGGTCTTAAGAGGTTAAAGTTTTGTTTTATAGCACAGCAGTTATTCACCAACACCAACAAGAAAGAAATATTCTCCAGCATATCTCAGAGACCTCACAGTACAGCTTGGGATTTTTAGTGTTTCCAAAAGCAAAATGGGATGTATAGCCTTGAGATATCAATGAGATATCAATGTAATCTTTTGAGGAAACCAGCTCCTATTTCAATTTTATTGACTAGTAATTTTCATCATAGTTTTGCTGACAAAAACAAGACGATAACTAAATAAAAACAAATGCACAAGGACAAAAATGATGATGAAAGGCACTGACACTTTCATCAACAAATAAAAACAAAATGAAAATATTCTGAAGAGACAAGATCCAATCACAAGTAATTAACTGTGGAGAAAGGTGGAACGAGCTTGCAAGTGATCCAATCAGAAGTAGTCTCCTCGTACAGTAAGGTTTGATCTGCTGCTGAGAAACAGGGCGGGAGAGGACTCAGCTGGCTCCCCGTTTCACATAAAAAACAAACAAAACATTAACGCTCGAGAGGAAGAGAAGAGTAGACATGTGGAGACATTTCACGTTCGATGTTAAGGTAAATAAGATGCTTTGTAAACCATGCGGAGCAACTAGTACCAGCTAATAATATAATATAATAATATCTGTATTAGTCTAATATAATCTTATGATCTTACGATCAAACTATGCTAAAAAATAAAAGAATTGAAATACCTAAATTATGACTAAATAATTGAATCTCAACAAAAAAAAATTCTATTATATTTTTGAGACATTATTTTCTATTTATGTCTGTTATTTAGGTTTCCATTTTGCTTTTGTTCTTCTATGATATTTGAAGCTTTTGTCTAGTCAGAACTAAGATTTTTGTTTATTATTTATACCTATGTTAATTTTTTTAAATACCTTATCAGGGCTCTAGAGTGCGACCAATTTGGTCGCAAATGTGACCAAATTTTTCAGTGGTGCGACTAAAAAAAAAAATTTGGTTGCACCTGTGCGACCAACTGTTCGGGTAGCAAAAAAAAAAAAAAAATCTGCAACCTTCCCTGTGGTCAACAACAGACACACATTTTGCCCCTATCGTGGACTAAACCAATCAGAGATAGTAAGGGGCGGGACCTCTCTGATTGGCCGTGGTCCAGTTGAAAGTGCAGGTGGAAGTGGGAGGTGAGTAGCTTGAATAAAGCGATATCAATTCATTAAATCCTGAATCGACTTTTAAATATAACTGTGTTTTGCCAGAAACGCCAGATTCTCAGATTAAAGCTCACAAAACCATTTCAACAACAACCAAACAGCAAATGAGAGCAGGTACACGGATTCCACACAAAGACGTAAACACCAGAATCAGAATCAACTTTGTCTTTCTCGGCTTTCTCACCCGACGGCCCGTAGACGGACACGCTGTTGGAGCTTAGTGATTCTGATGCGTCCGGTCCGCGCTGTGTTTACGTCTTTTTGCGCTGATTCTGAGCTGCAGGTTTTGTCTCTCTCCAACCAAAATTCACCGAGCCAGCAGCAAAAGAAGCAGCAAACTGCGCTTCACATTTGATCAATGTCGTCATGAATTTTGCTGTTTTGCTTCCACGACTATTAAAATCACACTCCATGCACAGCTAGCTCTCTCTCTATCTCTCTCTGTACTTCAAGAACAGTTTCCCGTCTCCAATCTCTGTTTTCTGTATTATTCATTCACTTATTACCCACCAGTCTACCGTTGTTTACAGCGCTGTCGGCTGCTGTCTTTTTCTTTTCTTTTTCTTTTTTTCACTTAAATGACCTCGGACAAGAAAGCCTATTTTTTCTGTTGTTCAATACTGAAGAAATTTAAACTTTATATGCAGAACATTGTAGAATATTTTTAAGGTTATCTGCTATAAAAAGCCAGACCAGGAAAATCTCCTTCATGTTTTTCTGTGTTTTATTCTCAGTTACTTTCACACAAAGGCATCTGCTGTGATGTTCACAATTCTGATGAAGTCAGTACTGATAAATGATCAGAATTATAATATTTCTGACTGTCTGAGGCTAAGTTGAATCGAATCGGGACTTTGAAAACCGGAATCGAATGGATTATAGAAATCAGTGATGATACCCAGCCCTAGTGAGCAGCCTAGGCACGACAGAAGTGGATGTAGCTGTAATAGGAAAAGAACTATTGCTAACTTTTCTGTTAAGTTAAGGCCTGATCGTTCTGAAATTCATAGCCAGTGCTCTGACACGGTGTCATCAATCTTTGAATGCTGAAAAAGCACAGTGTATCCAGAAAAACACATTATATTATATAAATTATTATAAAATTTGTGTGCGCCTAGGCGTACTGGTACGCCCATGGCAAAAAGTTAGTCTAGAGCCCTGCTTATATCACAGGTGTTGAACTCCAGGCCTCGAGGGCCGGTGTCCTGCAGGTTTTAGATGTGTCCTTGATCCATTACAGCTGATTCAAATGGCTAAATGACCTCCTCAATATGTCTTGAATTTCTCTAGAGGCCTGGGAATTAACTAATCATTTGATTCAGGTGTGTTGACCCAGGGTGAGATCTAAAACCTGCAGGACACCGGCCCTCGAGGCCTGGAGTTCGACACCCCTGCCTTATATCATCATGAAGGAGTAAAAAGGGCCCTTTAAGCTTGACAGAGCTGAGAAACACATTGAATCCAATGAAAAAAAATAACTGTAATAGAATTTTTTCCCCCTAATGCCCAGCAACAGGGTGGTGAGACAGTAGCCTTCTCAGACTAGGCTTCACACTTTCCTTTTTGACAAAGCTCATAGTTAGGACTGGATCAAGTAATCCTGAACCATCCCTTAGTTAGGTTGCTATAGGCCTATGTTGCCAGGGTGGCTTCTGAAGATCCCCTGTCATAGCCAGTTTGGTTGTCATAGTAACAACACAGGTATGCACAGCTGACTTGGCTCGCTATCTGTCTGTGCAAGTTTTACTGTGGGGTAAACATAAATTGTCTTTTTCCGTAGTTGATTTGGCACACACACACACACACACACACACACACACGCACATGCTTCTACCTATGTGGGTATGTAAGGGTCATGAGTATGAAAATAATAAGAATGGAATACACTGTGTCATTATAATTTATTAATTTGTGCTTTTTAATAGAACACAGTACATTTCCTAGAGACATTATAACAAATGGTATATCACTGTTGATGTATGAGCTCTGGCATGTTGCTTTTTTCGCAGCATTTCAACTCTTCCGCCTGTCTGCTAATACTCCTGCCACGACACTTTCAAATGTCTTTCTTTAATCTAACCACCACTTCCAGCTCCATGCAGATGCTTTTATCTCTACTTCCATTGCACAGCAAACACCCACACATACTCTTCTCTCCAGCTCTCAGTCTCACAGATGCACACATCACACCTAGCTTGTGTAACTTTTCTGTTGGAAATTCACTGCATTTTTTAGGTCATGGGACCAGAATGGAAGCTCTCTTTGGTTCCTCACATATGTGTGTATGTTTTAAAGTGGATATTTGCTGCACCTCAACTAAATCCTCAATCTGTTTTCATAACTGAGCTGACAACTCAGTGCACTGCATATTTATGTGCTAATAACTGGCTTGTAAATAATTAACTAGACGGCTGTTAGAACACTGCAGCTGATCTTGATGAAACTTTGTAAATGGTTAATAAACACTGTGCAGTGCGTCTGTGCACATGATTGGATGGGCTGGTGTAATGTTGTAGCTGATTTTTAGAGAAGTCAGGGCTCGCAAAATTTCAAAATCCCCGGTAGCCCTTCGGGCAGGGACTCTTCAGTTTTTGGTAGCCCAAAATAAATTTAAGTAGCCCGAATAAAAAAGAGAGCAATTTTTTGATTGATGTTTTGTTTCCTGTTTTGTTTCCGTTACAATATTATACTTTAATGTATAATATTGTAACGGAAACAAAACATTAATCAAAAAATTGTTGAAACACAAATTACAACATTGTATAAAAATTACAATCATCAACTCAAATACTTGGTTCTAATTGAACAGAAATTTCTATGAACTTGTAAGAACTGTGTAGGACATGAATCAGTCTGTGTCAGATACTGAATTTGAAATTTCCACTGAAGTCACGGCTAAGAGGCAAGTGGAACCAAGATCGAGGCCATTTGCTTTTTGAAGTTTGCAAAGACTGCTAAATTTTGCCAGTGGTAGTTTACTCTTTGCAACATAGTACGCTGTTCTAAACAGATTTTTCAGGTTTATTTTTAGTATGTTATTTGCAATTGGTGTTTGTTCTGGGAAAGATATTGCAGACTGAGCAATAATGCATTTCTTGCATTTCTCATGGGTTCTAATGGGGGCCTTTCTTAAAATTACTGGTCCCAGTAACAAAGGCGCTTGTCGACTCAGAAATTGAGGGAAAACCAACAACACACCCGGCAGAACATCATGTTATTTACACGGGTGCACATAAGTGGTCCGCATGTGCGCATTCGCTGTCAAAATAAAAGACGCGCACCAGATAAGAAGTTGCAATGCGCGTTTGCGTCCATATAAAAGGCACTGTTTTTGTCTGCTAGAGTGGGATTTTCACGGCACATTCTGCACCACATCTCTGTGCGTTCATCATTTGTTTGAAGCCAGCTCACCTCCTGCAACCACTTTTCCGAGAATACGCGCTTCTTTTGTGGTTCGGACTCCTTCTGACATTTCTTTGGATGTGGAGGAACACCAAAGTAATTGCTTAAAGGAGCTTGCTTCTTCGACATCTTTAAGAGTTCTAAACAAATGTCTGTCCTCCTCCAGAAAATCTTATGTACGCAAATACGCGTTGCAACTTCTTATCTTGTGTGCGTTTTTTATTTTGACAGCGAATGCGCACCTGCGGACCACTTATGTGCACCACTGGTTATTTAGCTCGTCATATTGCAGCCACAGAAATTCTTTTGTCCATGAAACCATAAAGCTGCACTTTCTTTTTGCCTTATAGTCTGATTTGTCATAACTTTTCCGTTTTGTGGTAAGCTTTTCTTTGGCTGTCATTTCTTCACCCTGACCTGTCTTATTTGGCTCAGCAGAACTAAAATATTTTACACACGCACTCACATGTTTAAGCTTGCTGCGGGAGATTTCACTTGTCATGTTTGCATAGTAAGCTAACGATTGATAAGACGATGTCAGAGGAATTGGTGCACAAATTATCGTCACTCACCAATCAGTACTGTCGCTCTCTATACACAGTTTGCGCGATTGCAAAGTGAAAGCAAAAAACAAGCGCAAATTCAAACGCGATTTCAATATGTCACATATTGACAGTGGCTCACCGATGCCAATGACATAATTACCCAGCTACATTTCCGAAAGAATGCAAAAGCATTGACATATATTTTTCCTTCCTATGATAGCCCGACGGGCAGGGCTGTAGCCCGACTGGAAAAATCGCTAGCCCCGGGACGTCGGGCTAGCGATTTTGCGAGCCCTGGAAGTTATTTAAAAAAATCAGTAGACCGTCGTGTTACAGTCACAATTTAGTGTTTTTATACACCAAAAGTACTTGGCCTTCTAAACCAGTGGCTAAGACCATCTACCAGGAGCGGTGCAAATTAAGCAAGCAAACAAGTAGAATTTATGAGATATGCAAATAATCTGCAGACACAGCAGCAGCTTCTGAAAATAAAAATGAAAACATGGGTTTTGCAGCACAGATTCAGCAGAAGTTTTCAGTCAGAGAATAAAAGTTTCAGTTATTACAAAATCAAAGGTCTAACCTGCTCAGAAAAGTCACATGGGTCAACGTGTGTTTCATAGAAAAGCTGTTTGCCCCCTTTGTGGCTTCCTCTTTCTTTCTTTGACACACTCGTCTTTTCAAAATGTTTTAATTCAGCCACATGAATGGTCTGCTGAGGTCATGCGAAAGCATTTCCAGCATCTCAAAAATCCAGACTTGGACTAGGCCACTCCAACTTCATACCATTGTTTGATATTATAATTTGTCGATATCTGAAACTTATATAGATATATTCATATATTGTAGCAACACTGAATTCTGACTGGTAGCCTACATTTATTCCACTTACATGGTTAGAGCTTTTATGTTTTCACAATTTTTTTTCTATGTGTTTTACTAATTTCTCTAACATCAACAATTTTGGGAAAATATTGCATGCTGTCTGTAGTCCTGAAACATGAAAAACAATGAGAAATCTGAATCTGATTCAGGTGAGTATTTGATGAATATCATGTACATTTTTGTTGGTGTGAAATATGATGTGAAACTTTATGCCTCTTATATCTAAGGCAGAGCTTTTTAAATCCCTGTGTGACGTCTTGAGAATAGCAAGAGGACAAAAAGAAGGGTTGAAAGAAGGTTTGTTGTAGCATGCATTAGTTACTTCTTCGAGTTGGTGGATATGGTTTCCTACAACAAATTAAAAGACATATGTTCTGATAATGCTGATTCAGAAGAAAAAAATCTGTCCCTTTAACTACATTCTTTTCTCTCCGATGCCAATTGCTTACAGCAGTTATTCTGAGCGCAAAATATAGGTTAAGGAACCACGATTCAGCAGTAGTTCACCAATGCTCCAGTAGCCCATAAAAGACTACAAAGGCTACGTTCACACTGCAGGTGAAAGTGCTTCGACCCATATTTGATCATGCTATGACAGTGTGAACGGCACAAATCCGATATTTTCAAATCCGATCTGGGTCACTTTCGTATGTGGTCCTGAATCCGAAACATATCTGATGCTTTAGAAAGTGACTGCTGTTTGAACGGTCATGTCGCATTAAATCCGTCTTTTACGTCACTGACACAAGACAGACGCCAATTATCAGCGCCAGGGAAGCGCCGGAGAAGACATCATAAACGCTTCCTGGCCATCCAGTGTAGATGTCAGTGAAACTGTTGGGAAGACAACGTTGGAGAAACATGAACATTTTATTTGTACTGTATAATCTGCAGATTCTGACAGAAATCTGCAGCTATCCTTTGAAGCACCGCTCCTCTAAAACAGCAATAAGGATAATTATTAGGCCATATGTAAATAACAAAATAACTTTATAACTTCAATCAAAATTGGGAAACGTAAAGTCCGAAACAAGTCTTTATGGGGCCATCAGTCAAACAATACTGTTTGGTCTTGGTCTAAACAGAGCGCGTTGTGTGTGACGTCTTCTTTTGTGCATGTGGGCCGCTTTGAGGGTTCACACTAGAGTGCGTTTGCTGTCACATTTTATTTGTAGTGTGAACAACCAGACAAAAAAATCGGATTTGATCAAAAAATCGGAATTGAGCATCAAGACCTGCAGTGTGAACGTAGCCAAAGTCACAGAGGAACCCAGGATACATGGGAAGCAACTTGGGGTCTCACAGAGAGCAAATATTAATGTTCATGAGTACAGTTTCAGGAGAACTCTGAACAACAGTGATGTGTATGACAAGGAGAAATTAATAAAAAGAACATAGGTGCAGTTTACTAAAGATCATGTGAACAAACCAGAAAGTTGATAGAAAATGGATGAGATTAAAGTAAAAGTCTTTAGTTAAAAATGACAGACTTTCCTCAGTAAATAAGCCTTTCTGCCACAGAATGGTGAAAGATGACCAAAGAAAGTCAAAGTTCTAAATTTGAAATCCTGTTTTGTCCTGTCGTCCTCCTCTCACCCCCAACTAGTTACAGCAGATAGCTCCCTGAGCCTGGTTCTGCCGGGGGTTTCTTCCTGTTAAAGGAGAGTTTTTCATTCCTACTTTGCCCACTGTCCATCCTAACAGGCTCAGGGGAGAGGTATCAATCTGATGCAAGGTGAGGGGAGGAAGACAGGATAAAAGACATGCTGTGGAAGAGAGCCAGAGTTTAGTAGTAACTAATGATTAAATGCAAAGTGGTGCATAAACACCTGATTCAGCCCTAACTATATGCTTTGTCAAAACGTAAAGTTTTAAGCCTAACCTTGAAAGTAGAGAAGAGTCCGTGTCTCCCGAATCCAAACTGGGAGCTGGGTGCTGCTGTATTTTGGATCAACTGAAAGCTTTGCAAGAGGTTTTTAGGACATCCTGATAATAAGGAATTACAATAGTCCAGCTTAGAAGTAATAAAAACAGTAACTAGTTTTTCAGCGTTACTCTGAGACAGGATGTTTCTAATTTTAAAAATATTGTGCAAATGCAATAAGCATTGCAATGAAGGCAGTCCCACATATTTGTTTAATATGCACATTGAAGAACATATCCTGGTTAAGGAAACAACTACATAATTTCTCACGTTGTTACTGGAGGCCAAGGTAATGCTATCCAGAGTGGTTAGACACCATGTTTCTAAAATGTTTAGGACTGAGTACATTAACCTCAGTTTCAACTGAATTTAGAAGCAGAAAATTAGGGGTCATTCAGGTCTTTCTATCTGGTGTTTGTTTTCTGGCTTCTTGGTATTTGTCATCTGTGAATCTTAAATTGAAAGCACTAATGTATAGAAAAAAGTAATTAGATGAAAAGGTGAATGACGCAAGTTTTATAAAGTGCTTTGAGTACACAGGCAGAATTAAAAAGTGCTCTATGACAACGAGTTCATTTACCAAAACAAACATTGGCCTATAATAAGCTAAGATAGCTGGGTCAAGTGATGACTTTTAAAGTAATGATTTAACTACTCCCACCTTAAAGGTCTGTGGTACCTAGACGACTAATAGATATAGACTGATCATATTTAGGATTGAATCATTGATTAATGGTAGGACTTCTTGGAGCAGTCTTGAAGGGATGAGATCTAATAGACACTCTTCTGATTTGTTGCCTGATACTTTTACATAATAGGCCCTTCTTGCAGTCTCAAGTCATAATCTTAGTCAATTTTAAATTTGAAAACAGAAAATCTGAATGAATCTGATGAAGTCAACAGAACTACATCATCTGCAAAAAGCAGAGATCCTATTCTGTAGTTCTGAAAGCGGACAGCCTCCTCACCGAGGCTATCTTGGGATCCTGTCCATGAATCAAGAACAGGATTGGAGACGAGGGGGAACCCTGAAAGATTCCAACACCCAATGAAAATGTGCTTGAATTTGTGACACGGATCCAGACACAGCTCTCACATTGGTTATATAACTTAATGGTCATGAAGTCTGGGTAAATGACTAAAAGTTTGAGTTTGTTCTGTAGCGTGACCAGGCTCAGGCTTAGAGATTTGGGAAAGCAGCTCCGACATCCAGAGGGATCTCGGAGTAGAGCTGCTGCTCCTGTGTGGCAACATAGCCAGCTTTGGATAAGTGGAAGATAATGGATGGATGAATTGAATGGAATGTCCAGTACAAATGAAGAAACGTTAAAGAAGAGTAGGTCAAAATTCCTCTGATGAAATCATATGGAAAGCAATTACTTCAAGTATCCTGCTAAAGGTGGATTTTGTTAAATAAAAAATGACAGTTTGCTCGTATATTGGAGTTTTGTTCATCTGAGTTCTTTTCCCAAAGTTTCCAAAGCCTTGGACTGTTGTAGCTTGGTGGTCTTTGGAGATGCCAGTGGAATTTTACAGGTTCAGGCTTACTGAACATTTCTGATAACATAATCTCTTTCTTGTCTCAGGAGGCGTGGTATGAGTTCCGCGTCATGGCCATCATGGATGACATGATCAGCGAGCCTAGTAACGTAGTTGGAGTGTCCAGCACAGGTGAGGCATTAGATCATTTAAAATGTTAGAATTTCATTTGTGGCCATGACTGACAGATGAAATGTGAATATGTATATAGAGCTATTATGTGTAAGAACCCTACATTATCCAGTATGTATAGAAGAATAATGACTCAGAAGCTTAGAGAAGAAGAATGATAGATAAAGCTGCTCAGTGAGTTGCAACCCAACAACTAGCTGCAAACTGCATATTTAACCTCGGGCTAGCCTAACATCTCTGAGCTGAAGAGGGGTGGTAGATGTATTGCACACTCAGCAACACCAACTTTACATTTTACCCACTCAGCACAATTCATTTTAAGCTCGCTTTAACATGGACACTCCTTTGTAGCATCCTGAAGAGGATGACATCATCTTCCTGTCTGCTTCTCCACTGATTGTACTGGGTGGCTTCCTGATTTTAAAAAAAGCCAGCTTTGTTTGGCTGTAAAAAAAAAGAAAAAGACTGTGTTTGGGGTCTGAAATTAAACTATTCATATATGATGGCACTCCTCTACAGAGGTCACTGAGTACACTTCGTTTAGTAGGAACAGCTGCCGGTAACATTTATAGACCAGATTTTCACTTGTTTTTGGAAGTACTCTGCTTCCCCCTTCTGGTAAAACTGGAAACCACGCTGTACGATGATCAAATGCTTCTGCTCATTTCTCTGTTGATATGGAATTTATTTGACTATGTTTTCCTTAAATTTTGTCCAACATGATGTGGATATACTCTGTCCTTTCAAACATGACAAAGGTGATTTGGATAGTTGAGCAGTGATTCACTGATCGGGTGTTCCTGCATTAACAATACTTTGTATTTTGCTAATCATACTTCACTGTAGCACATAAACTACTCTCACAAGTTCATAACAGAAGCTGACCCATTGTACCTCCTGGTTTCACTGAGAGATAACTGAACCAACTCCTTCAATAATAACTGAGGACAGTTGTAGAAATTTGTAAATCCACAACCAGACATCATAGCTGCACAGCAGAAACATTGTCCTCTTTGTTGTATTGGCTGGTTTTTAATTATAGTAATGCCATCATTTTAATTACAGTTAAATATTCATTAGTATTATTATAACAGAGTTTTGCTCACACAAACAAAAGCACAAGCTTCTTAGATGGACTCTATTATACAGCAGGACATATGATTTGTCAGGTAATTCAATTAAAATCTCCTGACAAGCACCAGCAACACAAGCATTGTAGAGCGTTGAGGCCTAGGCCAGCTATCAGCTACAGCTGCCTCTGTCGGCACACGTGTCAATCAAAGCGCCACATCCTTAAACTTAAGCCTTACCAGTATCCAGAGAGATGAATTATAAAGAAAATTAATCTGCTGTACAGTAACTGTGAAGGCGGAACGCAGCTCTGTAGGCTTTATAATGCAGCAAAATGTAAAACGTTAACATAGATTTCTAATGGATTGACTCATTTTGGTGTCTGGCACTTCAACAGACTCTTACAGGTCTTGTTGGTCTGCTAGGTGGAGCCTCCATATATAAAAGGTGGATATAACTACTTTGGTGTTACCCATCTTGTGCAACTGAATGTCACCAACAAGTGGATCTAACTAAGAAACACTGTTAGAAGAAACCCTGCTTTGCCCTCTTCTTTACTCTAATAGTTCAGAGTTTATGAAATGACCAAAAGGAAACTAGCGAGCTTATTTTGCAGCCAGAGAAGTTGCCCCCTGCTGGCCAGTAAAATAAATGTCTGTGTAAGGCACAGTGTGAGAGACAGCAGCAACCAGCTTCTTTACCTGAGAATGTTTCTTATACTGTAGAGTTTAAATATTTGTAACCATTTCTTCCTTCTTTCCTCTTCAACTTAATTCTGGCAAGTAACATTCTTCAATATTAGTAATAAATATAAACTAGTCTTCTTGTCCACATTTCATGAACTCACTGTCAAACTTTTACTTCCTGCCTGAAGTTTTTATTAACATTTTGTGTTTTTTCAAACTCTGCATTTGATCTTCCTCTGCCCTCTGGCTCTGAACACACGAAACATTTATAGAATTACAGTTTTTGGTTACAAAAAAACACACAAGGGATAACAACATATGTGATGGAGTTTCTCATCTACTTCCCACTCAGAAATGATTTAGGGAACTTCGGAAATGTAAGAAGCACTAATGTAAACCAATTGGACATTACTGATTACTGTGTAAAAATCAATCACGTTTCATACTAACAAAATTTATTTAGACATTTTTTTCGACCCTGTTAAGCAGACACTAAGCTAACTGAATTTCATCAGACACAAGATTTTCTTTTTTGTCTAAGCCAGTCTAACCACATTAAAAAGGTAGCAATCAATCAAAACAGTGCGTGAATTACATTACCCTCTATGTAGTTCTGAATAGGAGGAAAAGTTAGCATTCTGCTTAGTCATTGTGACATGCACCCTGCAGAAGACATATGCAGCAGTAAAGGTCAGCTTGAATATATTTGAATTTTATTGGACAGGACAGAATGTTTTTGGAGGCTCTTCTACAGGAACACAGAAACGAGTGAACTCTGCATCTATAATTTTGCAGATGAAGCTGCCAGAAAACAGCAGAAAGTCCTGGTTTAGTTTTAATCAAAGAGCAGGGACACTGTGCTCTTTACCAGTAAACTCACATCTGTGTGGTATATCTCATAGTAAATATCAGTGTCTGTTTTGGAGCCACAAATTGAATGCTGAGTATAGCATTAATATAAAGGATGTCCATGTCAAAAGTTCAGTGAGCAAACAAAAATTGGCACATGTTCCTCTGCTGTGATGTTTCCTCACGGTCTGCATACTTGGAGTATAGGGCTCTGTTTCTGTCATGAATTTGCTGTTCGACTTCATTATGCTTTTATCTCCCTCTCTCTTCCCCCTCAGATTTCTTTCCTCCTCCAGAGTTGGTGGAGGAGCGTGGACTGGCACGGCCTGTGGTGGCTGGTATTGTGGCCACCATCTGCTTCTTGGCAGCAGCTGTCCTTTTCAGTACCATGGCTGCCTGCTTTGTCAACAAGCAGCGGCGGAGAAAACTCAAGAGGAAAAGAGGTGAGGGGAAACTTGTTATATTTAATATATATATTTAACTTCCCACATTCACTAAGCCAGTCCTAAAAACCTGAAACATGTCAGCTGCTTAACTTGTGGAGGTTCTGCAGCAACCATTGTATCATCATGCATAAATATTCTGGATAGTACTTCTTATTCTTTGATTTTATTTTCCCATCTCACTTGTTTTCTTTCCAATATTGTTTTATTTCTAATTTCTTCACACTCCTTTTTGCTACATGTTTATGCTCTTAACTATTCTATGTTGGTGCATGTTTTATGTATATTAAAACATATGTTGTTTGTTAAAAACTAAAGACAACAACAACATATAATTAATAGATTCTGAAAGTCAGAAAGCATCCATCCATCCATCTTCCGCTTATCTGTGGCCGGGTGGTGGGGGGAGCAGCCTAAGCAGAGAGCACAGGGGGGAGCCCAGACCTCCCCCTCCCCACCCACCACCTCCAGCTTGTCCGGGGAAACACCAAGGCGTTCCCGGGCCAGCTGAGAGATATAATCCCCTAAGCATGTCCTGGGTCTGCCCCGGGGCCTCCTCCCGGTGCGACACCATAAACACCTCACCCAGGAGGCATCCTTGTCAGATGCCCAAACCACCTTTCGACGTGGAGGAGCAGTGGCTCTACTCTGAGCCCCTCCTGGATGGCCAAACTCCTCACCCTGTCTCTAAGGGAGTGGCCCTAACCCTAACCCTTCAGAGAAACCTCATTTCTGCCGCTTGTATGTCATTCTTTCGGTCACTGCCCACAGCCTGTGACCATAGTTGAGGGTAGGGACGTATATTGACCAGTAAATTGAGAACTTCGCTTTTATGCTCAGCTCTCACTTCACCTTGATGGACTGGTAAAGCTTCCGCAACACTGAAGCCGCAGCACCAATCTGTCTGTCGATCTCTCGCTCCCTTCTCCCGTCACTCGTGAACAAGATCCCAAGATACTTAAACTCCTCCACTTGGGGCAGAAACCCATCCCAGGCCCGGAGTGGGCACTCCACTCTTTTCCAGCTTTAGATTTGGAGGTGCTGATTCTCATTCTTACCTCTTCAAACTCGGCAGCAAACCATTCCAGTGCAAGCTGGAGGCCATCACCTGATGAAGTCAACAGAACCACATCATCTGTGAAAAGCAGAGATAAGATTCAGAGACCACCCAAGTGAAAGCCTTCCTCCACTTGGCTATGCCTAGAAATTCTGTCCATAAAAATTACAAACAGAATCGGTGACAAAGGGCAGCCCTGGTGCAGCCGACCACCCACCGGAAACGGGTCTGCCTTCTCAAAGTCCACAAAGCACATGTAGACTGGTTGGGCAAACTATCCTCGAGAGGATAGAGAGCTGGTTCAGCGTACCACGACCAGGACGAAAACCGCATTGTTCGTCCTGTATCCGAGGTTCGACTAATGGACGGACTCTCCTTTCCAGCAACCTGGCATAGACTTTCTCACCCTCCGGTCCCCGTTCTTAAAGATAGGAACCACCACCCCGGTCTGCCAATCCAGAGGTAACGCCCCTGATCTCCACGCAACATTGTACAGGCATGTCAACCAAGACAGCCCTACAACATCCAGAGCCTTTAGGAACTCAGGGTGAACCTCATCCACCCCAGGGGCTCTGCCACCAAGGAGTTGTTTCACTGTCTCAATGACCTCGCCCCCGGAAATAGGTGAGTGTTTCCCCTCCCCAGACTCTGCTTCCTCCACGGAAGACGTACCAGTGGGATTAAGGAGGTCCTTGAAGTATTCCTTCCACTGTCCAACAATGTTCTCAGTCTAAGTCAGCAGCGCTCCACCCGCAATATCATCTTGTTTCTGATCCATTCATCTGAATGTTGCAGCAGAAATTCACTCATGGACCAGATAATGTTTTTCCAATCTTCTATTTTCCAATTTTAGTAAGCCTATTCAAATTGTAGCCTTAGTTTCCTGTTTTTGCTGATAAGGTTGGCACCTGGTGTGATCTCTGCTGCTATAACCCATCCACTTCAAGGTTTGATACGCTGAGTATGCCTTCAGCATACCTTGGTTGTAACAAGATGGTATTTGAATTACCATCAACTCAAAAGAGTGTTGCTATTCTCCCCTGATCTCTGACATCAATGATACATTTTCGTTCAGAGAACTGCTTCTTACTTGATATTTTCTCTTTTTTGGACTATTCAATTCAATTTTATTTATACAGCGCCAAATCACAACAACACTCACTTCAAGGCGCTTTATATGGTAAGGTAGACCTTACAATAATACATACAGAGAAAAACTCAACAATCATATGATCCCCTATGAGCACTTTGGCGACAGTGGGAAGAAAAAATTCCCTTTTAACAGCAAGAAACCTCTGGCAGAACCAGGCTCAGGGAGGGGCGGGGCCATCTGCCATGACCGGTTGGGGTGACAGAAGGAAGACAGGATAAAGACATGCTGTGTTTACTCTCTGTAAACCCTAGAAATGGTTCTGTGAGAAAATCCCAGTAGATGGTAGTAGAGATACCAACAACTATTCCACTTTCAAAGTAACTTAAATCAGCTTTCTTCCCCATTCAGATGCTTGGTTTGAACTTTAGCATTTATCATGTCTACATGCCTAAGTGCAAATCATTTTTGCCAAGTGACTGGCTAATTAGATATTTGCATGAGTGAGCAGTTGAACGGGTGTTCCTAAATATAAACATTACATTTTACAAAAAAACAAGGTTAGAACATCCTTTTAAGTTGTTAAAAAATAGTTTTTCATTGATTTGAATATATTTATGGAATTACACATTATTTGTTGCTGTACTCGTTTTTCTCTTTTTTTCGTGATCTGCTGCTTTATGCTGCCATCTTAACCATCAAAAGCTAAAAGTGATAGATTCATGGCTGCAGTCAGTCATTATATTTATGTTGATTTTTTTAAACCTCTGTTGCATTTTACTGTTGTTCTGTCGCTCACGTTCAAATCCTGCTCCAAGCCCTGCAGCAGCCATGCTAATGTTGCCTTTGGTGAGTCTAGTTTTATAAGCCTTTTATGTAAATGTGTTGGGTCAGACACGTTTATCGTGAATGGCAAAACGATATTTTCCACATTATGAATCTTAATATTGAGACTCGGCTGAAAATAAATAGGAATAAAAACAGCTCATTGGACTCCTTCAAATGACCTTGCCTTTATTTGTACAGCTTCTAAGTGAAGTGCTTGTTTTCTCCCTCCCCTACCAGTGTATTTACAGTTTACAGTGTTTTGTTTTTTGTTCCCTATCTTCCAGACCCCCCTCTTTCAATAACTCACTGCAGAAAAAGCCTGGAAACTCCGTAAGTACACCTGTGCCACACAGATGTATTGCTGTACTACAAAACAACAACAACAACAACAAAACCTCACAAAACAAATTGATTTAACAAAGAAAATCAAATAGTAGTACACGTTATATTACTGTTTTAAATACAATGTAATATCTAATAAATTGTAAACTTGTAAATATCGAATAAATTGTGTGGAATAATATTAAGAAGGTTATCCACTATGGTAAATGGACTGGTTCTTATATAGCACTCTTCTACTCTATCTGAGCACTTAAAGCGCTTTACACAACTAATTAATTCACCCATTCACACAAGCACTGTTTCTAAGCTGTTAGTGCCTATCTGACATTCATACACAGTCACACTCCGATGGATGCATCAGAGAGCAACATGGGGTTAGTATCTTGCCTAAGGATATTTGGCATGCAGACTAGGGGGAAGCCAGGAATCAAACCACCAACCTTCCAATCAGTGGATGACCTGCTCTACCGCCTGAGCTACAGCCACCCTATCAGTGCATCCTGTACTAGCAGTAACATGTGTACTAAAAACTCTGACAGACATGAACATGTACTACAGGTACCTAAATGATGACTTCAAAGCATCACTGTTGACTGTCCATCTTAATTTTGAATATTTGTTTTGTGTGTGTGTGTGTGTGTGTGTGTGTGTGTGTGTGTGCGTTCATTACTCCCTCAGAAAGCTGTTTTTTCTACATAAACTTCACTGTATTGACATCTTCTGTTGGTTCTCATATTGCATTGTGAGAATCTTTCTAAGCTTTCCAATACTTACGGTAGAGTCATATTAGTTGAGGCAAGAACTCAACTACGCCTAATGCCCACTCTAAAAAAGACAGTTTGCCCCTTCATAACACCTGTAAAGGGCATGATTTTAATTTTTTTGTATTTGAACTTTATTAATTTAGGAGCATGATAAGTGGATCCAGACACAGCCGGCTGTAGTTGCTAACTGTTTGCTAAGCTTCACCCTAGCCACATGGAGTCTCTGAGCTAGACGTCTGGACTATTTGTGCTGTTGGTGGCTTTTGGAGCATTGTTGATCGAATACCTGACAAACAGCATGGCTTGCTCTGTGACACAGCCCGTCCATGTTGTCTGTGCTACACTTTTGAAATTCAGTTTAGTCCAAGGCCTCAGACAGGGTGGGGGAGGATATTTACAGACAATCACTGTTAGCTTTGATAGTTTCATGTGAGAATATTAAAGAGTATGAAATCTGATTACACTCTAAAAACAAATGTTTAAGCCCAACAAAAAAAATGACGCAACAGCTTCCATGAATATTTCTGAGTTATGAAAACTTATGTTGAAATTATATTGAACCCACAAACTATATTACGTTAAGAGAATGAACTTTTCCTCTACAGTCAGAAGTAATTTTAACTACCCCTTACTTAATAATTGGTAGCTTAAAATCTATTTTTTAAGCTGTGTACTCATAAAATGATGTTACACCAACAACTTTTTTCACATTATTTGAAAGTATTGTATGGTGTCATTAGGTTGCTAATTTTCTTCTTCATCATTATTGTTTTAGCTTTTTCTTGTTTTTGTAATTTTAACTGCTTTCAAGAAATAAATGAATTCAACATTTAAGGATTTTATTTGTAACTTTCAACGCTTTATATTTAAACACTGAAAATAAATCAGAAATCAGATTATACTTTTACCCTAACTGAATCTTACTGAATCTAGATCATCAGTGGACTTATTGTTTATTTATTTTTATACACACATACACATGAATGAAAATTAGGATACATTAATAAGAATGAGACAAAATTATGGTATCATAACACAAAACATAATCACACGACATAAACAACATGTTCTATGACCAATTTGGCTGCTTGACCTAAAAAGATTTCTAACAACATATTTTACTTGCTTTACGAGCGGTTCACCGTGTTGGTCTAATTATAACGTTCTAGTTTATGCTGTAAAAAATAGGCAAGATGTGCATTCCCTTATGTTTTATATCCCTCCCAAAACAGAGGTTTGGTTAACATGACTAACTCAAGTTAAAGTAAGCTAGAAATATCCAGTGTGTTATGAAATGTGTTATACTTCTCTATTAATTCTTTTTAACTTGCCCTTTAGTTTTTCAAGATATTTTTCATGCAATGATTAAGTGAAGTGCTATGTTCATTAGTTTAATTTTTCAAGGAGCCTTTTACAATGCCCCACACCTATGCTGAACGGGCCACTGATATGGGTGTGATATTTGTAAATCCACAGTATGATCAGTGTGGATTTCATTTTTATTCAAGATGCTAAATTATTTACACCAAACTGCTTGAAAAGGTCCTCTTCCTTCTCTCCCGGGTTGAGTCGATGGGTACCTCTCTGCGTACTTCGAGAGTATTGTGCAATTTAAGAAAAAGTAGATAAAGTATCAAAATGAGTAATACATTATATAGGTGGCTGCAAACAAACTGCATTCTGAAGTTAGCCAAAGCCTAAATAATTATCATACCTCAAGAAGCAAGATTCTCAGTCCTTTAGCTCCTCCCCTTCATCAAACCCCATCCATTAGTTTTGGGGTACAATGGTCAAGTTAAGCCAAAAAATTAGATTCAAGACTTACAGTGGTTACTCTCTTGAACTCTTTTTTTTTTAATCTGTACACCACACATACAGAAAAATGCTATAAGACAATTTGAGGATTATTACAAACAATTGTCAGGCTTTACAAATATTTTCTTTAAAATGAACCTGTTATTAATAAAGCATTAAATTTAAGTTTGCTTAAAACTGATAATCCACAAAAATCAATTTCATATATATTTTTAAAAAATATTAAATGATGTGTATGTATACACAAAATGCCTATGTAAAGACTTAATGACAAAGAGATTCACATAGTCTGTGCCAGGGTGATACAACCAGAATCATATTAACAGTATTTCATAAAACTTGATGTGTTTAAAAAAAGTAATAAGGATAGATGCAGCTCTTAAGATCAAGAACAGTACTTACTGTATTGCTGTATTGTAATAGTAACCAAAACAATTTAAAATGTAACATCATGTATAGCATACAAGAAATAAAATAAATGAGGCAAACAGAAACTCTACAGCTATCCTTCTCACAGAAGTATTCACCGTTAATAATAATAATAATAATAATAATAATAATAATAATAATAATAATAATAAACTATTTCCTCAGCTGTATGAGCATAACATCAGAAACAAATCCACTACGGGTCATAACACTTACTAGCACAAATGCATTGCTTTAGTAGAACTGTTATTTGTAAATAAAATGTTACTTACATTAAAATCTCTTTAACATCAGCATACAAGTCCTCCGTGCAACACAGTCTTAATATGTGAATTTGGTAGGGCATGTCAACTGGGTAGGAGATGGACCTTGAAATCAGAGGTTACAGTGAAGAAAAATGAAGTTATCTATCCAATTTCATTAAGAAACTACAAATTGAATTTTGTTTTAAACCCTTTTAATTTCAAATTACATACAAAGTTAAGTTGATATAATTACCAAAATTATTAAGTCAACACACCCCAACAAAATAAAGTTTTCAATTTAAAAGATTTATCTTAATCAATAACTTTAAGCCATGCATTTAAGTGGTGGTAACGGGTCTGATGAATTACTTTTTAGAGTGCAACAAAGAAACTGTAGAAAAACGTCAGTAAACCTCCCATGTACAGAATTTAAAAATCTGCTAACATAAAACAGAGACTTCCTTTCTCTTTGGGAGGGAGAGGTTAGGAGTAATACATTGATCAAGTTGAACATCAGGTAAAAAAGCCAGACTTTAATTGCAGTTCTTGTAAGCTTATTTCCCCAAATACATTTATATACTAGGATCATAGATTTTCCCTTTAACACCATGAGGAGGTCTGTAGTGGAGTTTCTAAAATCTAAATACTATACGTTTTTTGTTTGGCATACATTTTCTTTCATTAAAAAGTGAAAGGCATTTCTATGATGTTTTGGGAGTATGTTTGTTTCACTGGCTGGAATGTTTGTCAAGGAATTTTTCAGATTACTTAGGTAACCGCTGACACAGCTGTCATGCTAGTTAATAAAGTCTGATTTTTCCCTGCTCTTGTAAATGGGAGAAATCTGCACCAGATTTGAAGTGAACATCCTGAGTGTAATACAACTGTATTAAAATATCCCAAAAGTATTGTAGAGGACCATGGTCGAATACATGCTTGCTATACACATGTGGATGCTTGCAAATTACTATACAATAACATGTATAGCCTAATATTTCACCATTTCAAGGCAATAAGATGGTGCAGTGTGGAAAGAAGGTCTCATTTAATGAAATGTTGTTTTTGTTTTGCTTTGTCCTTTTGTGCTTTTTCAGCCTCTTGTGTCTGAAGTGGGAAATGTGAGGAAATGAAACTATGGCAGGAAACCCTCTTTTTGCTCTCGTATAGTTTTTCTTATCTTTACGCTTTTTCTGTGAAATTTTACGTTGAGTTATTCTCCAACTCATTAATGCTTCTCATCCCTAAGCTGCTGAACAGGAACGAGCTTTTTCTTTCATTTTTTTCTGTTCCTTTTTGGTTGCCCTCTCTCTCATTGCCAGGCTTCCTGTTTACTTCCATATGCTCCTCACTTCTTACTGTCTGATCTCCCCACCTCTGCAGGAGTCCACTTAGCTTCATTCCCAGCATTGAGCCCTACTGGGAGGGGCTGGACGCAAGCAGGTACAGGTCCCAGTGTTATGGTCCTCAGTGAGTGTGCAAACCATTGTCCCTTTGTTCTTGCACACTATATACCCTCCTTCACTTTGGTTCAGCACCTCAGACTCTTGACCCGTCTGCATGCTTCTGGACAACTACAATCAGGCAACAACAATACTGGTCGTAGTCTTTCGTTCATGAGCGGTAAAGGAGCTTCATTTTAATCTCTGGGGAAAAATTAGAATATATTATTCAGGATAGAAGAAGTAGATAATGGGACTCTTTTTCATGTGTCACAGTGAATGAATCACAATTATCTTTCATTATATTGCTCTATATTACTCTATATTACTGTCCTTTATTTTTTTAGATTTATTGCAGTTACTGAGGGAGTTTGTAGTTTTCCTTCTGCCTCCAGTCTTCTTGCTAAGTTAGGCTCACTCCTTGGCCAGAGTATACTTGCAGAGTAATTTCAATCTTCTTATTTAATGAAGGCCAGCGCTTAGACCCTGTTACAGAAGTACAATACATACATGTAATGACCACTCATTATTAAAATGGTGATTCATTCAGTGAAAAATTTAGTTCAAGGCAACTGATCTTTTAAAATTCTTTATATTGTGAACTTGATATTCCTGATGTTTTAAATGTAAGAGATATACAGTCTCGATCAAAAGTTTAAGACCAATTGAAAAATGGCAAAAAATCATATTTTGCATGTCTGGCTCTTAACAAGGTTCCAAGTAGAGCTTCAGCATGCAACAAGAAGAAATGGGATTGAGACAAAACATTTTTGAGCATGTAATCTATAGAAAACTACGCTTAAACTGAAACAGGCTGTTTTGCAGATGATCAAAAGTTAAGGACCACACCTCCAAAAGAACCCCCGTAAACCCCCCAAAACAGAAATCAAAGTTCCAAGCATGAACTCAGTAATGAGTAGCTCCACCGTTATTGTTGATCACTTCAAAAATTTGTTGCAGCATGCTTGATGCAAGTGAGTGGGAACATTTCTCCAAGTGGTGAAGACAGCCACACGAAGGGCATCTACTGTCTTCCACTGAAGGAAAAAGCACCCCAGACCATTATGGTGCCCCCTCCACTGTGGTGCATAGAAAACATCTCAGGTGACATCTGGTTGTCATGCCAGTAACAATGGAAACCATCAGGACCATCAAGGTTAAATTTGTTCTCATCAGAGAATAAAACTTTCTTCCACCTTTCAGTGTCCCATGTTTGGTGCTCTCTTGCGAAGTTCAAGCAGTCAGTTCTGTGTGTTCAAGTATAACGCTACAGAACTTTGGAGCCTTTGAAGACGTTTTTTGTTTTTGAACCCCTTCAGTCTCAGACGCAGTCTGATGGTTATGGGGCTGCAGTCGGCACCAGTAACTGCCTTTTTGGGTCTAATTTGGGTCGAGGATCGTCCAGAGTCTTGATGAACAGCCAACTGGATCCTCCTGGTCAGTGTTGGTGAATTTCTTTTGTGTCTTCCACTTGACTTTTTTGTTCCATAACCCTCAGGATCATTTAAGAAATTCCAAATGACTGTCTTACTGCGTCCCACCTCAGCAGCGATGGCGCGCTGTGAGAGACCCTGCTTATGCAGTTTAACAACCTGACCATATTCAAAAAGGGAAAGGGTTTTTTTGCCTTTGCCATCAGAATGTCATGACAGTGTGACTACCTGACAGAAAATGACAATGAATCCAGATTTTTGCACAGATTTGGCCTTTTAAAGGCATGTGGTCCTAAACTTTTGATCTGCTGGAGAACAGCCTGTTTCAGTTTAAGAGTTGTTTTCAATAAATTGCCTGCTCAAAAAAATGTTTTGTCTCACTCCCATTTCTCCTTGTTGCATGTTGAAGCTCCACTTGGAACCTTTTTTCAAGTGGTCTTAAACTTCTGATCGGGACTCTATGTTGCTCAGTTATGTGAATTGTATGTCCAAGTCTTATAGGCCTTCTTTAATGACAAAATAAACCATTTTTGAAAAATTAAGTGCGGTGGCTGGTAATAAGGAGGTACACCTCAGCTGAAGTGTTTCAGGAAAATAAGATGCACTAAGCATTGTCCTGGGGCAACAACAGCTTCTTGCAACCTTCAGAAAATCTCAATCTAGATGTGGATGAGCTGTTTTAAATGTTTGTTTTCAAACTCACTGCAAGTAAAACAGAAATTAGCCCTGGCTCTATCCAAACCACTTTATATGTTAAAATAGACAGACACAGACTTTTGGAAACTTTGACACAGACACCCATGTTTTCTTCTTGATTGTGTCTTTTAGTAACTCGTTTGATTTCCTTAACTTGTCCTGCCATTGACTCTTCTAAGAAGTAACCTTCTGCTTAACACCAGCTCATGGCTTTCTACCATTTGCAAATGGTCATGTAATTTCACTCACTTTTTTTGCCTTGTGACTGTGGACGGGCTATATTTCTGAAGCTCTGTTAAACTAATGTGAAAATGTATTGATGAAGACAGGTCTCATCGCCTGCATATCCATAAGCTGTGGAGTTGTGAAGCTGTGGATAATGATCCATTTAGGAGATTCATCCATTACTTCTAACTGCTGAGTTTCCAGAAGCCTAAACAAACCAGTTTGTACTATAAGGATAAATATGTCAGTAACTAATATGTTCAATTCGATTTAATTCAGTTCAGTTTAATTTACAATATATAGTGCCAAATCAAACAACAGTTGCCTCAAGATGCTTTATATTGTAAAGTAAAGACCCTACAATAATACAAAGAAAACAGAGAAACCCCCAACAATCATATGATGCTCTTTGAGCAAGCACTTTGGCGACAGTAGGAAGGAAAAACTTTTAACAGGAAGAAACCTCCGGCAGAAACAAGCTCGGAGAGGCAGCCACCTGCCACGACTGGTTGGGGTGAAGGGAGAAAGATGAGTCGAAGACACGCTGTGGAAGAGAGCCAGAGATTATTAATAACTAATGATTACATGCAGAGTGGTGTATAAAAAACTTTTTCACAGTTTCTGAAAAAGGTGAATAAAAAAGCCTTCAGCAACCTAGACCTATTGCAGAATAACTAAGGGAGGATTCAGGGTCACCTGATCAAAAATGATTTTGATAAAAATGTTTTAAACCTAATGCTAAAAGTAGAATGGATGTCTGTCTCCCAGATTCAAACTGGGAGTTGGTTCCAGTGAAGAGGGCCTGAAAGCTTAAGGCTCTACTTCATATTCTACTTTCAAATACGCTAGGAACAACAACTAAGGCTGTGCTCTGAGAATGAAGTGCTCTAATGGGGTAAAACAATACTAAAAGGTCATTAAGATGAGCCTGATTATTCAAAACCTTGTATATAATGAGAAGGATTTAAATTCAATTCTGGATTTAGCAGGAAGCCAATAAGTATGCTGTCTCTTTCTAGTCCCTAATAAGTATCTTCTCTCTTGCAAGAGAGGCAGGGAGCTTATATTCAAACCACAGTGTATACAAACCAGCCATAATCATATAAGGAACTCCAGCAGCATTACAGCTATGTAGGTCTGATAACAGATTTATGAATATTATCAGCAATATTTGTTACCATAACAACAACTAACTTCTACTAAATTTTATATCGTTTTCAACCAATATTGCTTGCAAGAAATAATACCTAACAAAGATCCTGGTTCATCAGAGACACCATCTTTCACATGGTTTAGAAATACAATGTTGTTGTCTACACACATTTCTAACATCGATTGATTAGGTGTTATTGTAATGATAAACACATTGTTGTTACATTTAATGAGAAGTACTCATGACTTCAAATAGCAGATGGTATTTTTCAGTGAAGGTAGCTACTGAAACCTGGTACCTTTAACATGTATTGCATGTGACATTGCCTACTATACTGTTTATTTAGGTTATAACAAACAGACCTGCTATAAATGACTTTTATCACTAAATAAAGGGATTGTGGCTTCAAAGAAATTGTGGTTTCATTTCCTTTTTCCTATAGCGCTCTAGTAGAAATTTCTAACAAGAATTTGGTTAGAAAGACTTTGATAACATCAAAGTGTCTCAGTTTCTTGTTATATACAAGCACAAGTTATATACTGTAACTTGTAATCTTTTAAAAATTTTGAATTTGGTCAAGACCTCTCAGATATCATATAGAAGGATAGATACCAAAATTGTTCAAACACTTGCAAAATTGGCACAAAATAGTATGTATCCCAACTAGTGGGATACCCTTCACTGGGTATGGTGATTGAATTATCCTTTCAGCTAGTTTTGACAAATGTGGCTAATCATTCACTCCAAGCTCTGATATTCTTAATTTTCTATATATGTCATCAATCAAAGTCTCTCCTTTCTCACAAATCAGTCATAGCTCTACCATACTAGAGCTTTAACAGTGTTGGTCAGTACAGCCACTTCATACTTGTTACTACAGTGTTGCTCAAAATTTATTACTAACTGATAACCATTGGGTTTTACAAACAGCTCTCTGTTTCTAATATCAGCGAGTGTGGTGAAAATATTTATTTATTATTTATTTATTTAGTTTTGGGGTATCATGTTTCTTTGGTTTTTTTGTGCTCCTGACAGTGCTTTGTAATGGGAAAATGTGACGTCATACTGCAATGGAATTCAACTTTTGAATGAATTAAATTTTCATTGGTAGTAAAATTGTACCGTACACGTACTGGTTTGCCTTTAACTTTAGGAAATGATAATGATGAAGTAGAGCTAAAGTATCAGGTATAAAGTGGGGGATGGTATAGAGGGAATGAAAGAAGGTAAAATGCAGTAATATGGCATATGATATAAGCATTCTGCAACTAAGGCATCCCATTATAAGACTAAATGTTAAACCGCTTTTAAAACCAATAACATAAACAGTTATAAATCTAACAAATTACAGATAACTACTAGTAGTTCTTGGGTCCGGTACACAGTCTTTTACTGCAATGATTAAAACTGGTCTATGCACATGCCTTCAGGGAAGACATATTGAGTGTTCGTGTGGGTACCAATAAACCAGTTTGTTGTTGTCAGAATTATGCATGAATTTAATGATTTTGTGTATTGTACAGTTTAGTTGATATTCCCTTCTTGTGTGCACTTTAATTACTGCTTTGGAAACAAACATTTGTCTTCTGTCACCAAACCTCTACATCTACACTCCATTCACTTTCACTTTTGAAAAAAAGTTACGATGTGTCCAGTATTGTCAAGATGTTTTTTCACTTACCAAATTCATATGAAACTTGATGGAGAAGTGGAACGCTGACAAAGGAAGAAACTGTTACATTTTGGTTTGACTTACTTTAAAATTGTGGGATAAAGCTTTAGTCTCGTCGGAGGAGTGCCTTCTCTGAGTTTGAAAGTTTGCATATTTGTTGTTCTAGTTTAACTGCCTAAAAATAAACAGGAAATGTATCTTGCTGAATTTCTGTTTGCTAATGATTCATGATCACTGCTTTGACTTAGAACTTGGAATCCTGTAAATGGGGTCTAGTTTTTCTTTCTTTAATCCATGTTTTGTTCTGGTGTAGTTGGATTCATCTCCAGCACCATCAGTAAACTGTTATTTTGTAAAGAAGTACCATTTTAAATGATCACTTCATCTGTATTGTTTTCCATAGGTCATCGTCAGGAAAGGTGAGCCCAGAGAGCATTCGTTCAAAGGCATCTCCATCAGAATCATCTGAAGATAGTCATGACCAGCGTGGAAAAAAACCACCCCCAAGTCCAGGGAAGAAGGAGGAATTATCTCTATACAAAAAGACCAAAAGAGCAATAACAAGCAAGAAATACAGCATCCCCAAGCATGAAGCTGAAGCAACAACACCCATTGAACTCATCAGTCGAGGCCCAGATGGACGTTTTGTTATAGATCCTACAGACAGAGAAATGTCTGTCAAACCCCGGCGAATTGAGGGCTTCCCATTTGTGGAAGAATCAGACCTATATCCTGAATTCCGACAGTCAGATGAAGAGAATGATGACGCTAGGGCTCTTCCACCAGTTATGCCCCCCTTGCGGCCTCACCAGATCTCTCCTATCTCCAGTCAGGAATCCTATCTGCAACCTCCAGCCTACAGCTCTCATTTCCACAGGCCCTTCGAAGGTATGACCATCATGGAGAGCAGTCGGCTCCAGGCCACTGGGCAGATCCGAGGCTCTCTCCACCACAGGGCTTTTTATGGCTATCTAGGTCCTCCTGGAGATCATGATCCTCCACCTCCTTTTTACATGCCAGATACCAGCCCACTTAGCTCTGTCATGTCCTCCCCTCCATACCTTGCTGAGGGTCCTTTTGGCCACGCTATGATTCCTGAAGAAATGGGAGAAAGTGATTTTCCGCAATATGCTGTCTCTGGTTTTCCACTTCCACTGACCCTCACCTCTTCCATTCGTTCTCCAGAGATTTGGCAGGGATTGGATTTTACCTTTGCAAGTTTGGAGGGACCCCAGTTCATTTTTCCACCACATCAACCTTTGCATCTCCGCCACGATTCTCCCTATCCCCCTCCACCTCATGTTCTTCCCCTTAGTGCTATCCAGCCCTCCTCTCTTCCAATGCCCACTTATCCAGCTGTCCTGCCACTGGAGGCCCCAAAGAGCCACTCAAGCAAGTCTCCCAGCAAGGCCAGGCCTCATGGCTCCCCAGCCAAGCATTTAGCTATGCAAGAGGCACATTTAGGGCAGCTAAGACACACAAGCCATGGAATGGGTGTGCCGGTTTTGCCTTACACCGATCCAATGGCCCATATTGTTCCTAGCACATTCAGTAGCTTGGACACACGATGGTTTGAAACCACTCCTCATTTCAGTCCCAGACATGCTCGTAGGATGGATTCTGGCATGCATCAGGTGGTTCTTCAGCCCTCTCGCCTCTCACCCCTCACCCAAAGCCCCCTTAGCTCTCATGAGGGCTCCCCAGAGATAGTAGTTCGTCCCAGGCCACGTCCCGGCATTGTCCAACCTACTATACCTTCAGAGATGTCTGAGATTACCCTCCTCCCTCCTTCCACAGCCAGCTTCTCAAGAAGATCTTCTCCCTCCTCCTCACCTGCTCAAGCCCAGGGTAGCAGGAGAACAAGCCCCAGCTACCATTCCCACATGGCCTTTGCCACCTCTGCAACCAGCTACCCAGCTTCCCAGTCTCCATCACCCCCCATGGAAAGCAGCAACATATTTGGGCAGATGCCATCTCAAAGGAGGACTGAGGAGGAGATCCTTCCATCGGAGCCTTCTCCACCCCAGTTGTCAGCTTCAGGGTAGGTCCATAAGGATTACAGAGCGGGATACCATTTGAGTCATCTGCCCCAATCCATAATGCTTTGGTTTGTGAAGTTGCTCTGATATTTTTGTTTCTGAAGTGCTATGTACTAATCATTATTTCCTAAAGTCATCTCTGTGGCAAATTAATTTTATAGTTTAGCTTATGCTTTTTTCATTTGACTTAATGAAAATGAAAGTTTTATGGTGGAAGGAAACCATTTTGTTCGGATTCATTTGATGAACTCTAGAGTTTTGTTTTTGATTTCCTTTTTTTTTTTAAGTTTAGCTTCAATTTGGTCAGTGCTGCTTTTCATGTCAGACATAAACTTACTCACCCACTGAATCTCTGAAGCACTGTTTCAAAATATTCACCTGGAAATGTACATCGTAAATTTTCATGTGAAAATGCTAAAAGTAAGTAAGTAAGTAAATTAAATGGTGAATTGACAAGAAAATGCATTTGCTTCACAGATTGCATTTCAGACCTTTAAGGGCTACAATCCATCTGGTTAAAAAAAATTAAAAACCATGGCCAGTCAAATGCTTTTTTGGGGGGGGGGCAGGCCCCTGAAAGCCTGGTAATATGCAGACATCACCACGGGATCCCTGTTTTTCCATCTGTATTATGTTACCCTGCTTTCACCTAACAGGAGGACTCTCATAATATCCACCAAGTCAGTTCCCCAGAGAAAACACCCATTGTTATGTCCAGCTCCAAGCCTTTGAAGATGCCTTTATCATGCAGAGGGATGAGTTCATCGTGGCAGGCCCTGCGGCCCATCCTCAGCCTTTGTAACTTGATTGCATGACCAATTCTCCCTTACTGTCCAATCTTTCAGATTTTTTTTCCTACTCTACGTTCCTCCCCCATTATATAACCCACGTCTCCCCAACTCCCTTAAACGCCTTCAGGTCATCCAGGTCTGACTACCAAGGGAAGGTTGTTGGGCAAAGTGTGTCACAGGGCCTGTCCGCTTCTCATGTACTGCAATGTCTCCATCATTATCAAGTAGGGGCAGTGTGGTGGTTCTTGATGGCTCCTGGAGTCTTACCTGCTTTGTTTTTGATTGATCTCAGCTATCTGGGCAGCGTTGTTGTGACCAGGTCCTCTACACCGCAATAGGTAAGGGTTGGATCCATGTCTGAAAGGGGGGGGTTAGCAGGTGGGACTTTTTTGATCACCTCGTCCTTTAAAGGGGAATACAAGCCTTTGAGTCTTTGAGTTGTTCCTTACTTCAGTCAACACATGTAGCTGATTTCAGTTCTTTCTTTTTTTCCCTTTATGTCAAAGTGGCTATGCATTTTAAGTTCTGCAGTCTTAAGTACATTATGCATTCTGACTGATATGCATATGCCATCTGTAAGATAATAGATCAGGTCAGAAATGTCTCACCAACATGTTTTCATGCTTGAGTTGTTTGCTAACTGACCACAATCACAAAAACTTTAACCCTGTAAATCTGTTAAGGATACCAAATCACAGATGGATATATCCTTAGTGTATATATCTCATGAAAACATTTAAAAGTTTTTATTTACGTCACTACATATAACCTTAACCAAATTACTTCAGCAAAGATCAGCTGGCACTTATACAATGCTTGATGGTCCAAGTACATTTCACTTATCCTTTCTGTTTCTTTGACACACACACCTACACCCACACACACACACACATACTTTTGAAAAGCACACTCCAGCAGTAGTAATAGTTAATGTTTTTAGGCCTTTTGTACCTGAGTTGAGACAGGACTTGCAGCCCGGGACACAGTACCATGTCGTATGCTCGAGTCCAACTGAACTGCACGCAGCTCATGTTTTTCGGGCATGGTATGCAAAAGTCACCTGAGTAAAATGCACTGAACTAAGTGCATTAAAGGGGTTAAATGCGCTTGGCTAAGTAATGGGTCAGCATCTATGAGTATGCCTTTAACCCTCATTAATGGTCACCATATTGGTTGTTGTGTGCGCAACAACTCTGATGTTTTCATAGCCCTATAGCCATTTATTTTGACATGGTGCAGTCTTCCCCTGAACAATAGGTCAGCACCTCAAGAAACCCTCTACACCAGTAGTAGTATAATAGTAGAAAAAGTCAAGAATCAAGCAAAGCGAAGAATTTTATTCAAAAAGTTCTCCAGAACATCTGTTCCATCTATTGCAGCTTCTCCCTCTCTGTAATGTGGGAATCTTGTTCTGCTGTATCACTGAAATATACCGCTAAAAACTAAACCACTTGTCCACTTGTGTGGGGACTGCTCTTCCTCATGCCGCTGAACTCTTATTCAAGATAATTTATCTGGATTTCAGAAGTGGGGCCAAACCTCCATACATGTCCCTTCCGGTTCTCTACAAGCTGTTTGTTCTCGTTTTTGCGCCTCACCCTCACTCCCTCCCTTTTACAATGATTTAACTACTCATTAGTACATGGGGATCTGCCTGGCCCGGGGGCTGCTGCCAGTTCTCTCTGAGGCCTTCCCCAAGCCGCAGCCTCAATTCATGATCACATCATCTGCCATTATCTACTAGAAATGCTGTCAAACTTATGAGGATGTGGTCCCAGCCAGTGAATCAAGCTTTGTTATTAGAAATACATTTATGGGTAGCTTTTGGTAAAGATTGAACTGGGCTACAGTGGTCCCTTATTTATCGCAGGAGTTACATTCTAAAAATAACCCGCGATAGGTGAAATCCGCGAAGTAGCCAACTTTATTTTTTAAAGTTATTATAGATGTTTTAAGGCTGTAGAACCCCTCACCACACACTTTATACACTTTTCTCAGACAGGCATGAACATGTTCACACTTTTCTCTCTTGTTTAAACTCTCAAAGTTAAAACCTTCGTAGAAAAATAAGTCCAGTATTATAGAATGAAACCAAAGATCAAACCCTGTTTTCAGGTCCAGAACATGGGAATAGAGCAGCTGCCAGAGAATTCAACATGAATTCAATGAATCAATGGTACAGAAGTAGAGGAAGCAAGAAGAATGAGTTGAGTAAAGTTTGACTTATCTGACTGTTTTGTTTTGCTTAATGCGCCTCAACGGGCGATCGTGGCTCAAGAGTTGGGAGTTCGCCTTGTAATCGGAAGGTTGCCGGTTCGAGCCCCGGCTTGGGCAGTCTCGGTCGTTGTGTCCTTGGGCAAGACACTTCACCCGTTGCCTACTGGTGGTGGTCAGAGGGCCCGGTGGCGCCAGTGTCTGGCAGCCTCGCCTCTGTCAGTGCGCCCCAGGGTGGCTGTGGCTACAATGTAGCTTGCCATCACCAGTGTGTGAATGGGTGGATGACTGGTTGTGTAAAGTTATTGTATCCAAACATACAAAGATCAGTAACTTCCACACATGTGTGTAGTTATTCAATGTCATGTGGTCATTCCAAGTGAACTTTTGTATTGGGATACCACACATTATTGTGTATATCACTTAGTGATTCCAACTAGTAGATATTCTTGTCAAAAGACTTTGTAAAAATTCAGTGATTGCTTTTGCTGAAACAAAACAAATTCCAAGAAATGTTAAAAAAAAAGATAATTTTTACATTGAAATATGTTGGCATCCACACACAGATATACAGACACACCCAACACTCAATTAGGTAGAAGAAGAATCAATACTTCAGTATTTCACTTTCGTGGCTACTGCAACAAAAAAAGAAAGTAAAAGTGATTCATTAGATAAGAATGAAACCTTCATACAATAGGAGGCTTAAAATGCACGTATTGTGGTATGCAGTGTTAAAGATTTTCTGTACTGGTCTTTGTGGCAGATGAGTACAAACGTGTTACGAAACTGTTCAGTTGCATGTACAGCAAGTAGTTCAGAGGTTGGCCAGGATCCATGAATTATCCATAGCCATTCACCACAGCCACAGTCATTTGAATGACTTTTTTATTAGCTGGTAGAGGAACCCAAACAGTGTGTTGATTCAGTTTAGATTAAAATAGTATCAACAATGTAAAATTCCATTGGCACATAATATTGATGAATTCCCACAGCTAAGAATTCAATTTTCAGATCACAGAAACACCTCCCTCCTGCAACATGACAAGTGCAGGCCTAACTAATGCAGTCCCTCCACATTTCTTCTTACCACTCAGATAGATGTTGCTGTCCTGCCAACAGACCTGAAGGCAGGCAAGGGGATCTGGCAAGGTTTGACTAAACGTAACTTCATTAAGTGCTTCAGACTACTCTCACTGTGCTTCGTTTGAGTCTTAACCAGTTAACCAAGCTTGTTTATATTATTTTCCAAATGCCTCACATTCCTGGTTATTTTCTGAATTGTTATAGTTTCCTTGCTCCGGGTAGTAGAACCGTCAGCAGGATTGCCTTGCAAAGATTCTGCCTTGCAAAGACCATATGCCAAAAAAAAACCATACAAAACAAAAAGGAGCTTTTTCACCTTCATATAAATCACAGTGAGCAAGAATAATACATTTCTCAGCAAGTTTAAAACAAAACAAAGCAAGAGCTGCAGCAGCACGAAGAAATCTGAATCCATACTGAATCCATGATCCAGTAGTTCATGTAGTTAGCACTCATCAGCAAATAATGGCGATATCAGAATTCATTTCAAGATGTCCAGAACAAGACCTGCTTATTTTGCTTTACTCACCTTACGGTGCCCGATCCAATTATTTTTGTGCATTTTGGTATGCCTACCAGCTACCGCCAGCTGGCGTACAAAATTGTTACTCATTTTTCACTATGTCAAGACAAAGCAGAGCACACTGCTAACTGCTTGGCTTTTGGGAGTAACTTTGCATCCAAATGCAGGAAATCAAAAGTTCAATGCACTTCAAGAATATAGTTTGATGTACAGCCTGTTTTCCTTTCATACCTTATCTGATGGATTAACCATAGTTTATGTTCAGCTGTCTCTTGTGAGCTGGTTGTTTTTGTCAAATTTCTTATGTATCAGTATTGCTCAGAGTGTAGCTGTACTCTGCCTTTTTGGCTAGTTCCCAAGTTTGTCTCACCACAAGACTGAAAAAAAAAAAAAAAGAAATGTCAGGACCCAAAATGATCTTTTCTCAACTTCTAAGCTGAAGAAGGTTGCCTATTCAGCTGGAGTCCGGATTATCAACTAGCAACCACCTGTCAGCTTCAAAGTGATGCCTGGAAAGCAAATCACTTCCTGTGTAGACTTAGTTAACAGGAATAATTTAGTTACATAAAGTATTCCCTGTGACAAGCAAATCTGAATACCAAGGCAGTAAAGGAATTCTACTTGATAAGATGACTTAAAACAATCAGGCTACATTAAAGGTGAAATTAAGTCCAGTTTAAAGCAATCTAATTAACCCTCAAGTCACAAAGCTATTTTAGCATCTAAATATACGAAGTAAGGACACGACCCTCTCATATTGGATACAGGACTTTTTAAAAAGTGATTTCCATTTTTTATACGTATGCTCGTTTCTTTTTCTTACTGTATATTTTTTATTGTTTCTTTGCAAAAGGAGTTAAAAACAAAAATTACACCTGCACAGTTTATTTAGCATCCTCCTCTGACACTTCCCTGGAAAACAAATTGTCTTTGCTTCAATAAAAATAGAAAATAATACATTTAACAGGTTATGTTTGAGGGACTGATCTATACCTAGATGGTAGTATAATTTTAACACCAAAATGTTGAACTCAGTCTATAATGCTTTGATCAACAACAATCTACAGTCCAGTAGAGCCACATTTGGGGTGTTCTTGCATATTTTATCAATTCCATTGATAGGTGCTTCATTAATTAAAAACAATCTTGTATGTAGATGTGTAATGTAGAAAAGGATTTGTAAAGAAAGACTTGAAAATGTTTGGATTGCTGACATATCTGAAAGAAATTACTTATCTAATTATGGAAAGATAACAGATAATATAAAATAAAGTAATAGCAGTGAGGTTCTGTGCAAGGTGACACTGCTTTGTCTTTCAAACACAATTTGCAATACAACCTGTGCTCTGGGCACACATTGCAGATGCATCGCAGAAATATCCTGATCACCTCCTTAAGGGCCCACCTCTATGGGAAGGATTCATGTACACAATAGTGTATCAAAATAGTCTGAAATTTAATAATCTTCATGTTCTGATGTTGACAATCGTTCATTTGAGCCAGTTTATCAATTTGGCATTAGCAAAATTATCTCCCTCAAAGCTTTTGCATTGTTTTTGCAGAAAGTCTTGCTACTCCAAGTATGTCTATCATGGTTAAAAAAAAAAAAGAACAACATCAGACTGGAGAGAAATGTAGTTAGATGGTAACACAGAGAGGGAAGAAAGTCAAAAAGTAAAACTGAGGGTAATGAACTACCAGAAGGCGGCATTGCAGACATCAACGATAGCTACTAGTACCTTGGATCCTGAATGGGAACCATGAAGAGGCCACTTGGAAAGCCCCAAATACCTTCAGAGAGTAAGGGAAGTCCTGAGCAGTCTGCTGAATGGGAAGAACAAGTCCTGGCAGTCAACACGTAAGCCTTACCAGTTATCCTGCTGGGATAATAAGCCGGAAAAAGAGGAAGAGAGAACCCACTGACATCAAGACAAGAAAGTTCTTTACGATGCATAAAGGGTTTCACCCCAAGTCCAGTACCCTGAGACAGTATGCTAAGCAAAAGGAAGGAGCCTGAGGACTAGTGTCTGTCCAAACCACTATCCAGGATGAAGCAACAAACATCGATAAGTACATCAGGAAGATAGCCACAGCCAGTCATGTGCTTAGTGAATATCTCAGGCAGCATAAACTGAAGAATTAAGAGGAGGAAATGGGCACCATAATGGAAGGACAGACTCCTGCATGGTATGTTCCACAGGCAGATAGAAGACGTGACTGACATGAAGAAATCCTACCAACGGCTAGACCAGTCACTCTCAAACTGTGTGCGTACCATTGCTGGTATGTGGGCTCCCTCTAGTGGTACGCGGAAGTCTCCAAAAACATTTTTAAGATTAAATAATGTACCATGTTCTGACTGAGGGATTTCTGAAAAATTAAAACGTACAGCTCTGCTATCACTTCCGACATAAATGAAGACAGAAAACTAAACAGCAGTGATGTTTGCAGGGTTACTGAAGTTGGACTAGCTGGTATATAATGATGTGCTATGTGATCGCTAGCGACACCGCTATGTTAGCATAACATAAACACAGTGAAGCTGGAGGATGAACGCTAACTTTTTTCCACTTGATAAAAGTTAACGTGAGGATTCCCGATGGTTAGGAAGAAATGCAATCGCATGGCAGGATGCTGTAAACGGACCAAACTTTAGTCAGGAGAACAACTGAGATAATCCATCCACAATACAAGGTTAGTCATTAATTTACTGCTGCATGGGCTGGGCTGTAGTTACATCCTAAGGTTTTAACAATTAAGCATTAAAATGAATAGTGGTAATAAAAACCAAGAGAGGCCAACAGTGATCTTTTTAGGGGCTTGTTCACATTAAATAGAACAAGATACAAAGCATTAAAACATGTTAAAACCACAACAGCCTTAATAAACGCAGAGCAGTTTAGGGTTCATACATCATACGATTGCAGTACAGTTGTTATTATTGTCACTTGTCACATCCTGTTTATGACAGTTAAAATAAATAACATTCATATAAGAAATAAAATCGTCTCTGGTAAACTGTATATGGTGTTAAATAGGCCTACTACTGTACTTTAATGTCGGTCATAAGGGCGGTGCTTTAAGAGCCATGTATTTTATGAGGTGGTAGTCATTGTGAAAAGTTTGAGAACCACTGAGCTAGATCAAGCTGGACTGAAAGACAGCGCAGCGGAACTAATCATGGCCACACAGGAACAAGCTCACGATCAACCAACCAGACAGAGAAGTGGTGGACAATCAGAGGAAGAAGGCTGCAGTAATAGAGTAGCTATACCAACTGACAGCAAAAAAGAAGACTGGACGTTTGAGAAAAACCAAGGGCTGAGAAAAGTGCTAAAGAAGGAGGGTGTGGAGGATGAAGGCAACAGTTGCCCCTGTAGTAACTGAGGGACCTGGGGCAGTGACCCCCACAATGGCCAGGTGGTTCACCTGAGATCTCTGTCAAGAAGAGTACAGTCCTAGGAACAGCAAAGAGACTGCACAGGAACCTGCAAGCTCCCAGGCATAAAGATGTGTGTGTGTGTGTGTGTGTGTGTGTGTGTGCGTGTGTGTGTGTGTGTGTGTGTGTGTGTACATACATACCTGGGGTCATAAATGATGTCACAGAACTTTTACCCCACCAATATGCAAACTGGTGTGAAAAACTATTAAAAGCTTTAACAGAAGTAGATTCATGGTAAGAAGTGTTTTGTATAATTGAGACTATAACAGACATACTTGTTACTAGTAATATGATCCCACTGCATCAGCCCAAGTTTAAGTCTAGTTAATATAAAATGAGCTAGTTCAAAATAAGCTAAGACAACTAAGATGGACTATTTTGTTTAGCCATTTGTATTAAAAATTGATCTTCAGTTTAAATATATCTGTTATACTTGGTTGAATCATTCCATTTTTACAGGCTGGTCTTCTTCTGCCTAAAGTTGTGTATGAATTTAGAGGGTTAGCTTTTGTCCAGTGGCATGCAAAAATAATTGTTACTTTAAAAAAACCATACAGGTTGATTTTGGTGTTTTGTCTCTTTGGCACTGAGTGACTCGATAAAAACAGTGACTGCGTGGACCTTTTCTTTCCTCCGCATAGACACTCTCTGTTCTCAGATCACTTTGTAAACATGCTTTTAGCATTCTCCTCAAGCGTGACACATTCTGCCATTTCTAAATAACAGATGCTTATATTGTACGACCCCAATTGAAAATATTTTGAAGGCAATAAAATATTTTGTAAGGTTGGCGTTGTGATGTCACCTGAAGCTGTGTGTCCACTGGGAGGAATAGTTGACAACTGTGTTTTCTTGTGGTTGTTTTTGTTTTTGCTTTAAAAATGAAGCAGACAGTGCTGTTGCATGTTCTTGGCAGTGATGAAATTGTTGCGTGTTTAAACTTCGGAGCTCAAAGTAATTTAAAATGTATTTTAGCTTTTAATAAAATTGCACTAGATTCCTAGAAAGTTTTTAAGAGCTATAGCGTAACGATAACCACGACCAGCACTTCCCACGAGCATTTCTATATAAATTAGGATAAAATCCTGGTGGACACATGGCCCTAATCCTCTACATAAAGCATCTGTAGAGAGCATGAATCAATTCATCTCCTGTAAGTATACAATTGCACTTGTAAGTGGACTGCAGAACAGTTCTCACTGCCATGTGACACAAGTGCCCTGCCAAAGCAGCTTCTGCACTTCTTTTTCTTCTAAAGAACCAATGTTTTATAAAAGCGGGGCAACCAGGGAGGATTGAGGTTCCCCTTAATCTTTGAGTTACCTGCCCAATGAAGTGCTTTTGAATGTATTCCCCTTTAAAGTCGTGTTCCATGTGCAAACTGCCATGCATGCTATCGCTAAATATTGCTCTTCCGTTTCAAAAAAGAAACAATTATATGGATAAATTCTTGTTACATTTGTTGTCCTGGTGCTTCGCTTTTCTTTGGCTTATTTTTCATTATGTGACTGTTCCCAAGTAGTCATTTTCCCCTCCCGCCATCTCTCCCCCTGTCAGCATGGTGAAGCCCATTGTAGACAGTATCCATGTCTATGAACACATATTGATGATGCTTTGTTGCTCAGCTGTGATTCTTCCCCTCTACTAACAGCATTCGGTTTCTCTCTGCAGCCACGGTGGGAAGATGGCCTCTCTGTAAAGCATATTGTTTTCTGTGCCTTGAGAGAATCAAGCGCGTGCTTGTGGCAGAAATCTGGGGGCTGCCTTGTCACATGTGCCTCTGTGAATGGGAGGGAAGTGATGAACAGCTGCGAAAAATGTACTTCACGCCAAGGAAACATTTGTATCTGTTATTTTCAGAGAGAAATGCCATACTAATTAGAGTAAACATTCAAATCTGCAGACTTATGAATTGGAAAGAGCATTTAGTAATCTTCATTTTGGAAACAGTTCCTCTGAAACCAACAGTGCAAGTCTTTTTAAGTGGAACTTTTCTCACTGACCTAATCTAGCCAATGGGATCAATAGATAGCTTCAGGAGTTGTGAAATACTCTGTTTTTCTTTGGATGAAAATTGTTTGGATCAATTTGAGCAAAATATCTTCAATGCCCCAGAAATTTCAAGGTGCATAATACTTAATGAAATCTGGATTTTATTTAGTGAAAAATTTTCATAGTAAATCCAGATGATGTATAAGGTTATAGTAGTCATAATCACATGGTTTTCTTATTGCAAAGCTTGGGTAAGCCTCAATAGGTGTCTCACATTGATCCTTTGGCAATGTGCTGCACCTCTTGCTTAGCACGAGCAGTGCTGTTTTGAGATTGTGTGGGTTATGTTGCACTCCGTAGTGCAGAAATACAGTTCACTGACCACGTTTAGCCTGGAGTTACCCCTTTTTTCCTCTTTCTCTCTTCTTTATTCAGAAAACGTCGAGGTGCGCAGAGTGCCCTTTCAGGGTCTGAGAGGATCGATGCACTGAGATACCAACGTATTAAAAAGGCCAAGAAGATGACTATGAACAACAATAACTCCAAGACCAGAAAGAAAGCAGGTGTGAACCACCATTCAATATTTGTTCTCATTTTCTCCACTGTTGAGGTCTCTATAGTGGAACAAGGTTCCGTTTTATCTTGAAAATGTCTTTGAAATGACCTGCTGCCATTTTCAGAAGATTGTCAAGCATGGAATTTTGAAGCTCGTCACCAGCTGGCATTTGGTCAGGAGCCTTTCCTGTCACATTCCAGCATCGTTTTAATGTGCAGGGCAGTGCGTTAGAATACCACCTTAAAGGAGAAAGTGTAACACCCCCCCCCCCTCCAAAAATCATGAAACATTACCCCAGACAACACGAGGTCCTTAAAAAAGATTTTTCTTCTTAAACTAAACTTCTAGACTTTTGACAAATGGAGGTGTTGGGAGTGTTTCCGAGTCCAAACACTCCCAAAAGCAAACAGTGAGGCATCACTGAAAACAAATTACATCCTGTTCCGTCAGATGTTGCAATCAAGATCTGCTTTTTATGAAAAGTGGGACTCAAATGGTTGAGAAGTATGCTAGCTTATTGCTTGACCACTCGAGTTCCCTAAAAATCCAGATATTTTAACAAAAACAGAGTACAGCACAGTAATAGAGTTGAATGTTGAAGATGAAAATATATGCACCAAAAAGCCAACTGACATATCATAATTTACATTATATGGAAAAGAGTACTGGGACACCCACACATTAAACATGAGAGCTCTTTGCTTCTAGAAACTGCTGCAGTTTTTGTGCTGATGTTAATGCCAGAGGTTTGGAGTTACTGCACAGCAGAGAGTTGGTGACGTTTATGCAACAAGCTCAAAGTGTCATCTTAGGGAGCATTCTCATTGCTAGAGCCACCTTAGCTTAGCATAGTGCAAGTCCAAACAGCATAGCATAAAATGCCTACACTGTAATAAAAAAAGGCAGGCTTTTGACCGTGTTATATGACCTGACTTAGCAGCACTTATGGCCTGGCATACGTTGTGCATGAACTTACAGGTTGTATATGGAGATATATTTTAGTTTTTAATGTTTAGTTTAAATGAGGTATAACAGATGCAGGTATAGTGGATTTTGTCATCATTGTAAAAGTAAAAATCACTGTTTCCAGTTATTAAAATAAGCTGACTGCCTGCTGGCTCAAGATTCATACTGTATTACAGAAAAACTGGACTTGTGGGTACTTCATGGAGTTGATCTACTCCTGCCCAGAAGCAAAGCATCATTTCAGGGAAAGTGTCGGAACAGCATTTCCACCTTGAGTTCTGGTGGCTATGACCTGCCTGTTCGTCTCTTTGCCTCCAGGTGTCTCCACCTCTCAGACCCAGCAGGCCTACACCTCTCAGGTACTCCAGCCCGAAGAAGCTCTCTACCTCCGCAAAAAGAAGAAACGGCCCATTCTCCATGACCCATATATTCGCTTTTCTGCTCTGCTTTACCGTCGTCCAATTCGGGAGGACCAGAAAGCTATTTTGGCTAGCATGGACAACACAGACCTAGACCATGCCACCCTCCTCTGAAAGTCACAGCTGTGCAATACAGCTCCCCTTTCCAAAATGATACTGCACTAGCTACGTCTCAGCTGAAAGAAAAAAGAATACTGTCACTAGAATTGTCGCAGTTTATTACCCACAAAGGGGAGTGGCACAAAATTTCAGCATTCAGATTTGGTTTATTCTACAGCTGCACCCCTTGGTCAGTTTAGTTTGCATTAGTAAGCATTCTGCTGTGTTCATGAATTAACCTTGACAAGTCTCAATTTCTTCAAAAAAAGCAGATTAAGAGAATTATTATCAGAAGCCACACATATGTTTTTTTTTGTTTTTTAAAAAAAAATCAGATTAATGCCATCTTTGATTGGAATTGTGGTTTTGAGGCATTTCCTCCCCCAAATTTTGGATTATTTGACGTCCTGCGTTGGAGACCCAAAGGCACAGCAATCTTCTGTTCTTACATCAAGTTAAGCATTTAAAAAAATGTTTAGACCTCTAAAGATTTAAGTGATAACTGACACATTTGTCCAAAATTTTACTCCAGTGCAAAATCATTAACTAGAATAAATACAGCCAACCATTTTGCTGATTTTCGTAACGACTTATTTTCCTACTCCAGTCTTCGTATTCTTAATTTTAACATTCCCTCCAGCCTCGGGTCCTGTTTCTTGTGCTGAGCCAATCCTCTCTCCCCATCCTGCGGGTCTCCGTTTACAGCACCTCCTATAAGAACCTCTCTCCGCCAGCAGCATCTCTTATCTGCCGAGAAACTCGCCTCACAAATATGGGTGTTCTCACTTCCTACCAAGTATACCTCAGAGCACAGGACACGAGACCACACAACCACCTGGATCAGCCAGGACAACAAACTAGCCTTTTTACTCATCTTTTCATTATTGTTGCTTTTTTTATGTACCTGTTTTTATATTTGTTTCCAACTGTGCAAACACTGAACACATAGTTTATCTGTTCAAGAAAGATTCACATCTTTACTCATCAGCTTTTTTCTGCTCTGTGCTGAATGAGCAGGAAAAGGGCTTGTGGTGAAAGGAAACAGAAACATTACCTTTAGCTTTACTGTACTCGGCCTAATCTTCACTCTGTGTAGTTTTTCACTGACAGATGGGAACCAAACAGGTCTTGTCTTCATTCCACATAATATTACAAAAAATCTGGCACCCTCAAATGTGGCTTTTTAATAACCAAAAATATTGTGATTTCTATTTAGTTTCTTATGAAGTTATACAGTTGCTCCAATTATTTTGAATTTTAATTTTAATTCCAGCTTTTTACATCTCAGAACGGTTTGCACTGGAGCAAAATCTTGTCCACGTCCTGTCTCTTCCTTTACATTTCACTTCTTCTACTTTAGTTAGCTTAGAGGGCTGCAAATCCACTTCTGAAATTTATGCCAAAAACAATTCAGTGAACAGAAAGAAACAATTTTAGGGATTTTGTGCCATTTCAGATACATATATATATATATATATATACATACACGTGTGTGTGTGTGTGTGTGTGTGTATACTTACAATTTTGCTTCATATTTATTTAGGAGGGCATAAAACACTGGCTTTATTTGGCCTTAATCTTTGCCTGTTTCATTTGTGTCAAACTTTATTTAATGTTTGTTTTTTATTTGTGTTTTTTATATCTGCTTCTTTTGTCCGGTTTCTATTTATGTGCTTGTCATTTGTTGAGACTCCATCTATGCTCCAAGAAAACGCTGTGTGGCACTGAAGGTCACACACAGTGAGCCAAATGTTTTTGCTGTATTTTCACAGATTGGTTCAAATATTGATTCCACAGATTGAGAAGTGTGTTTGACATGTGATGGATGTGCTGGATGCTACACAGCTACACGGTTCATTTTTTTAATGATTGGATGAGTAACAAAAGTGCCATAACATCAGAAACTCAGCTATATTACACAGTACACATGCTGCTTCTTGTTACATTATGGAATCCGCAGATGAGGGGTGTGTACGTTAAAACAACAACAAAAAACCCAATCAAGCTTTTGTCGTGTGTGGATTTTTATCAATAGAAGGTGTATTCACTTGTAGGTGTCGTGGTGACATGTTGCAATATGAGAACAATGGAGGTTGATAATCTATTTATTTCTTTATTTCTTGTGATTTTGAGCTGCTAATCCCAGCAGTCTTCTAAAATCAGACATTTTTTCAGTGACTACATTTACTTGCTTGTATAAGATATTTCCACAATAAATGCTTTCATAAAGAGCAATTTTAGATGGGCCTTCTGTAATGCAGGAGCAATTCTGGAATAGATGTGATTCTTTTTTTCATTTATATCTATCTAATAAAACGGCTGCTGTAACTAAATCTTCTGAGTGCGTTTGTAATACATGAATAAACAAGCTAAAATAAAAGAAAACATATAACAGAAGAGTCCTGACTTGACAGAGGTTATACAAAAAAGAAAAAAGTAGAGAAGCTCCGGATAATGCACTTATTGTGGAAATAACTATGTTAATTCATACAACTTTAACCACATTTTCCACTTCCAAAACCCAATAATAAGAGTTTTAGTCAGAATAACTTGGCTTCACACCTCCTATAGAAATTACTGGTAACATTTTGTTAACAAGACCCACTCCAATCTGTAAATTCTGTGCTGCGTTTAGGGACAAGGTCAACAAAAGTGGAAATCCTGAATGTTGTTTTTTATATTCTTTATAAAGGGGGCCCACACACAGGGACTCATCTGCATGTCACATATTCTTTTTATATCCTGGTAGTAAGTTGCCAGCGGTCATTCCAGACTTAGGTAACCTTCTAATGAGTTTAGCATGCCTTCAGTCAATCACTGGTATCCTCCGCTTGCTGAATGTTACTGGTTTTCTGTGGTCACTGGTTGCCACATCGCTGCTAGTTGCTACACGTCTGGATGCCCCTTAAGGCACCAACTTAAGGCTAAATAGCTATCTCCTCAGAGGTGATGTAGTAGCGATGGCAAACAGAAGCTCGTGAGATGCTGGGGAAACCATGAGTGATGCATCCATAAATGATTGCAAATACCACTTCCATTTCCAAAATGTGAGCAGGCTTTTGGTGTGAGTGGTGATTGGTTTCAGAATCCTGTTGAAAGAAGAACAGGGAAGTCTTCTTCCATGAAGCCCCTGTCTGAGGCATTGCAAGATTTGAAAAGCTGTATTTTGACAACAATTCAAAGGTTTAATTTGCTTTGTGCCTGTTAAATACACCACAGTTTATTTCATTTCAGCAGACCTTGGTGTGTGTGTGTTGCTGTAGGCTCTCTCGGTGAGGGGAGGAAATATGGTGCTGTGGCAGTTTGTAGGCTAAAACAGAGAGGACTGAAACTGATTGCATGTAACACAGTGGATGAAGACCCAAGATGAATGCATAAAAAATAGCTATAATATCCTCAAAATTTGATATAGATTATTACAATTATATTTACAGTTCTAAGAAGAAACAAATGAATTAGGAGTAAAATAAATTTGTGATTGACTAAAATTGGCTTTTAAAATAATGGAATAGATTTTAGAATAGTCTTGCAGCTTCCTTTAAAGAGTTTATATCAAGGATTTAAAGGCACTTAGTTTATCCAACAGAGGGCATCCTGCAACTTTCCTGTTTGCTTCACAACTTTGAAATGTCACAAATAATAAGTTAACAACCAGCTGATCCGAGCAAAGTCAGACAGAGCGTAAATCTGTAATCTGTGACTTATTGTGACTGTATAACAGATTATTTTTAATCTGTCATATTATCTCAGTAAGGACTCATAATTAACTACATATGACAAATGTTTGGAAAATCTGTTTACATTTCATATGTCTGAAAAAAGAAAACAGTCGGCTGATTTATTGAAATTTTAAAACTCTTAAACAAATATCAATAACTGCCTTAAAAATCCTATATCAGTCGGGCTCTAGTTTAAATGCTTTTTAAGTTAAGCATTATTAATTAATGATCATTAATTAGTTAACTAATGCTATTAGGAGAATGTGAATTAACAGCCACTTTGACTTTATTTAAAAAATGTTTATCTACAGTGTTTAAGATATTTGCTGAAGTTAAACTAGGGATGGACTGTACTGGGCAATACCAATTTGTAACCTGTATTTAAGCAGGCAGCTGCTTAAAAATACCTTCAGAATAGAATAGAATAGAATAGCCCTTTATTGTTATTAGTATTAGTGACAGAGACCTCCAGAAGGAAAACCTCTTGAAGAACTGCAGATAGGACTAAAACGAAATATCAGGGTTTAAAAGATCAGCAGCATACATCCATAAACATTTCAGCATACTGTCCCCTAGGAGTCAAATATTTAATTAGATTCTGCAGAGGGTAATTTTAAAAAAGCACCTTTAAAACAAAAACTGAGTTAATGTGATTGACATCTTGTAATGTACATACTATACTGACATGTTGTACCAGTATACTTAAATCTCTTAGCAAAGTGAGCTTTCAAATATATGTATTTTAGAAATAATTCATAATTAACTAAATAGTCAACATATTGTTCTATGTTGTATTTATTTCACATCTGAAAAGAATTTTAAGTGAGCTAATGTATACAGAGGTTTCTATATTGAAATTAATTAGTCTATATATTGTAAAATGTAAAACCAGAAATTGCATATTTTAGTAATATTTGTCGATATGCATGCATGAATGAGAGCAATTGATATATTTTCCCAATTTATGTCCATATGGAAATACACTTTAAGTAGATATAGCCAGTGTATATTTTTCAGTTTGAGAGTCAAGTCTCCCAAAGCACACACAGTAGGGTCTACTCAGTCCTCTGTATCACTTCTATAGTGGCCTGAGAACTTGATGAATATCGAGCTCATGTTTCACTGACTTTGCATCTCATCGCCTACCAGTCAACCAGATTTCCACCCAGAACTTGTGTTGGAACAATGACAGCTACTTATTCAGCATGGGGCAGGTTTAATACAGACTCACATCTCTGACATCGCTGTTGTCTCAGACTTAGAATTACATCCCACTTTTCATCCGCTGATTGCATGTAGAACACGCATTTGTTTTGAGTGCATTTTTGGTGTTTGTATTGAATAACACTCTTTCCAGACTTATTTGAATGTATCTGGTATCAGTAGGGAATGGCATACTGGTGCAGCAGTTAGCAGTGTCACCTCAAAGAATCTAGTCTTGTGTTTGAATCCACCCTGGGGCCTTTCTGTGCAGAGGTTGGTTGCATGTTGTGCCCGTGTCTCCATGGGTTCTCTCTGTCTGTGTTAGACCTGTGACAGATTAGCAACCTGTCATTGGTGTAGCCGGCCTCTTGCCCTGTGACAGGTGCAACAGGCTGCCTGTTCAAATACATGTAGATAAAGTCACAAGAACAGCTCTTTAGCTTAGCAACTGTAGTTGTACAACTGTGTGACTTTGCATCGTTTGATCACCAAAGGTTTTAATTAGACTTAGGTGAGTGAGGATAGCTGAGAAATCTTAAAATGGCCAAGGGAAAGGTCATCTATCTTGACAAAAAATTACTGTTAGCCTCTTAACTTGTCCATGTAAATAATGTGTATTGGAAGATATAGTCTATAAACGATTGAGTGATGCTGACAAAAACTGGGATTTGCAACAGTGGTCTTGCTTTTAAGATAGAAGCCACAGTTAAAATCTTTAGCTGAACAATCAAAATCAAACTAACTGTAAAAAGCTGTTTACTTTGGTGAATAATGCAACTCAGAGAGTGCAGCAGGAAAAAACATGTGCTGTGGGTTTGAGTAGTCAAGAGGATTTAAGACTTCAGAATTGTTTCTAGATGTCCTGCTAATTAGGACAGGTAGATGTACTACCTCGGTATGTCTTTGTAAGTGCATGCTAGGCCATGTTACCTACATGTTACTAAGTCATGTTAGCTCTGTGGAGGTATATATTAAAAAAAGACTTCCATCTGTATTTTTGCACATGGCCATCCCTACAGTTGTAATACACCGTTTCTCCATGACAAGCTGGAAGATTAAAACCTGCAACCACAATGTCAGAGCCAATGTTATCATAGTTAACTAGATGTTAACAGTTAACCCTCTGCCTTTACTAAACACACTAGCTAGTTCGCAGCTTTGCTAACATAGATAAATCTACAATTATTACAAAGTAATTGTAAAAACTCTAGACATCAGAGATTAGCCAATATTACTTATCAATCCAACAGCAAGAAGGCGAGCTAAGTATCTGCCTGGCAACCTTTCAGACTTTCCAAAATTTATTATTTTTCAGTCTCTTACTCTCTCTCTTTTCCCTTCTGTAAATGTCATGTTCTTTCACATTGCTGCTGCCATTGTTTCCATATTGAGAATACAAAGGTAGTTTTGTCCTCTGGCTAGGTGAAGACCCATTGGTGGTAGTGTGTTACATTATGTTATAAAGCATTATGCAACTTTCCCAGGACAGTTATGAGAGTCTGAAGCAGTTATTTTAAGGTGTAAAAGTTGCCTGACTGTTGCATCCAGAATACATATATGCAGAAATAAATATTTTAAAGAGAAAAATACTCATAGTTTGGCAATGAAAAAAGACATTACCGAATGTGCTATTACATTTTGTAATGTAAGAAAGATTGGTAGTGTATTTTTGCACTGAATGTGGCAGTAACATATCTCAAAAATGAGATGAAATTTGATTAACAAAATAAATTCAAAATATCAATTTGTCTTATTTTAGAGATATTCCATGTATTTTTTTTATTTTTTATTATTTACATCACTTTTTTTCCTCCGTGTAGATCGCAAACTGTACTTTGGACACACACACACACACACACACACACACACACACACACAAAACCCATGCTTGATTCGTGTGTCTTTGTGAAATCATGTATTACTCAGCTCGCTATACTGCTCTACATTTTGAGCCAAATATGATGATTTGCAGTTGATGGTACTGAAGCAGAGATTTCACATTTTTTTAAATCACGCATTCAAAGACACTTTTTGAGGAAAATCTCAGTACTGTATCACTCAGTCCCTGAACTGAGGAGCACCTCTTTCAGTGACCAGTCATCATATTGTTGAAGATGTTCACATTTTTAAATGCTAAAGAGGATTTTACCCCATGTGCTAAATGAGAAAGAATACCTGGTGCTAATACATGCTGCACATGTTAAAGGAAAAATGTTTGTTTACTTACAAAATACATTTAGTTGCTAAATGCACCCAGACTCATATTTTTCCTCATTTTCATTATTTTTTATAAGCTCAAATTTGCAGTTTATATGTAAACACTGGCATCAGTCATTATCACAGAGGTTGCTTTGATATTGCTTTAACATCATAGCTGTGAACTGCAAACTGTTACAGTGATGAAATCCATCATACATCACTACCCTGAAAAAACAGCTCACGTCTCTGCAAAGTCTTTTTAAACATTCATTATGGGGACTACAAGCCCATAAATAACTAACATAGTCATATTTGTTAAACACTTTTGAGTACAGTTTGTTGTTGAAAAAAAGGCATCCTTTGATTGAAGAAAGGATGTACAGTAATAATAGACATGCAAACAAAAGCTACTTAAAAGCCAGCAGCAGACAGCTGCAAGTAATACATGTGCAGACGTATTACTTCAGCCTGGAGTAATGTATGAAACTACATTACAAACTAAAGTGCAGAAAACAGATCACAGTTTAAGAAAAAAGTTTGTTACTACCATGTAAATAATAACTGAAATTAGCATCCGTTGTCTCACGCCCTCTCAACACTACATATATATATATATATACATATATATATATATATATATATATATATATATGCACATACATCATTGTTGTGTGTGTGTGCGTGTAGAAGAAACTACAATGCACATCGACTATATTGACTGGGTGTGAACTGTAGTAGGGTATGCTTAGTGACACATTATAACATGATGTAACAGTGTCCATAACATACGTGAGTGATGGAAATGTTCTAAATCCTAGAAATTAGTTTAATAATAAAATAATATAGAGACAGATTATATATATATATACACACATATATATATATAACACACGACTATCTATATTTGGGGACAGTACTTGTTTTCAAGAATGTACAAGTCTATATTCTATTCTATTATTTTTATATCCATCTACTGCTTTATATTGTAGCGCTGCAGAATTGTACACAAAGTAGAGAATGATGTATGTTTAATTGTATACAAAACAAAAGAGAATGGTGCACCACACTGTACTGTATATCTCATTGTCTATTACACAGAGAATCTCAGAGAAGGTTGCAGCGAGCTAGTTTTTATAGTAATGTACATTTGCAAATGTACCTGTTGAATTGTTTTTGCACCTTCCACACCCCACACTGCTTATGTGTTCATTATGGAAAGGAGTATTGCTCTGTGTTAGGTTAACATCATCAGACCTTTTTTTTTTTTTACCTTTTTGGCTACTGCAGCTAAACATTTATGAATCTACTTTGGCATGAAAGAATCAGTACGGTGCTCTCTTGCAATCTTCACACATTAGAGCACAGAAATCTAATTGTAGGTTATATTTATGGAATTCACAAACTGTGCAGACTGATAACATTTGACAGTGTATATGTGTATATTTCAGTATATGTGTAACAGAAGCAGTGCTTTGTGCTGCTGTTTTGGAACTGATGTAAGGGGGGCTCCAAATGTTTGATTTTTGTTGGAAACTGAAGCATGTGCAACTTACTGAACATTCTCCTGGATTTCGCACTCAAGTGGAGGTCGAGCATTGCAGCAGCTGCTAAAAGTTACTCCAGACATTCAGTTCACTGCTGTACATTGCCAAAAAGAAAAGGACAAGAAACACGTCATATACATTCTGACAACTGGTGCTATTTAAAAACATCTGTGGTGCTTTTTTTTTAAGTTAGGTATTTCCTTGCTTCAGACAAAATGTAGCTACACAATCCTGTACTGTACTGCAATGTAGGTTGTTGTCTGGCCAGTCGTTTGTCCTGGTTCTCTTATATGTTCCAGGAGGTTTTCTTTGACTGCTGTTGTTTCAGGGAATACACAGATTCAATTGGAGTAACATTTGGAGTGGCAAATTTGAAAGCAAGGAAATTTAATAGGTAATTCACTCAAAAACACATCATGATGATTTTTTTAAACTGATTTTTTCTTTTTTTTGTGGAGACTTTAGAGTTGTTTAAAGTTTTCTGTATTTGTGGTTGCAAATTGTATCCACACATTGTGTTTGGTGCTGAGTAAACAAATAAGGTCACCGTGACTTTCAATAGTCATCAACATCATTTAAAATCCCTGGAGAGGCATTGTTTAAGGTCAAAGAATCATGCTAACTCCCAGCAGGTGCTCTTTAATGCTAGGTGGTAGGTTAAACCGATGGGGTATAATTCAAGTTACCCCAAAAATCCCCATGAGAGGAGCAGCCTGTAGCATCGTTATGTTTGAAGACCAGAAAAAGCATCTAAAAAGTGTTTCCTAAAGATGCTTTTTCAACCTAGTCACATACTCCTTTGGTTCATTGTGTACTAAGTTCAAATATCACATGAAACCTTTTGAAAACTTTCTTTCTTTCTCATCACAAAATGCAATACAATGTTTTATTTCTTTTAAACAGAACTGTGCTCATTGTCTTCTCTTAATTGTTCAGTCTTCCTGTGACATAAAGGAATGCTTTGAGTTACAGTGCATCTGGAAAACAACACAAACATAAGTGTGTTCATTGTTAATTACAGGAGTAGACAACTCAGTACCTCAAAATGTCTTTTCATGGAAATCTTTAGTCCAAATGTGTATTTTATCCATTTTTATGTTCCCCATCTCTGAGAAATCAGTCCTCATGATGCTTTTTGATATTTGTTGGCACAAACACTAACAGGAATGTATGACTATTGTAATCACTGCTCACCTCCCCACTCTTCCTAAAAATTGAAGCTTTTAAAGCATCTAAATTGAACTGTCAATTTTTTGTATCTCAAATGTCTTGGTATGCTTGTTGTAGTTGTATATTCATAATGGTGTATATTACATCAGTTTTTATTTATTAAAATGTTTAAATTTTCTAACATGACTTTTGTGTTGCTGTTTTTTTCCCCTTTTTTGTAAAATGGTACTCAGCATTTGATGTAAAAGAAAATGAAACTACAAACCAAATGAATGTAAACTTCATTCTTAGAGTGATGATCAAAGGAAAGCAATTCCAGAAACTGCTGAGATTTCTGTAAATAAACAGACATAGTTTGAGAAAATACTGCTTTAAACTCCTAAGACCCGAACTCTTCCATGGCATGCATTTTTAATTTCTCTTTGATATTTGGGCATATTGGGACCCGATGAATGTAAAAACAAAGAATCCCCAGATTTTTTTTTTTTACCTGATTTTTGTTCCTAAGAAAAATGAGAGCCACGTATGAGGATATTCGTTTTAAATTTTGATGGAACAGTGGCAGTATAATGTCCTTGTAAGTGGATATCAGGCCCTAGTAGAGCAAAATTTAGTATTTTGGTCTAGACAACCCAAAATGTGATGTCCACATATGTGGACTCCAGGTCCTAGGAGGTTAATATTTTTGACATTTTGGCTATAAATTGCAGATTTCTTTGTAAAACACTACTTAAAAATGCATACGTTACTTTTACGCTGATGATCATGCAACATGGCAGTTTTCAGTGACATTAATGGAATGGAAAGCAATTACAGTTGAAAGGGAACATTAGAGTAACTACACTTATACGTGCTACTATAGCCTCTTGCCTTCAGAACTGCCTTCGACATGACAGCATTACAGCTGACATTACACAGTTTCTGCAGATTTGTGACTGTGGAGCCCATCTGAGTGCAGTGAACTCATTGTCATAGTCAAGAAAGCAATTTGATTTGAGCTTTGTGCCATGGTGCGTAATCCTGCTGCAAGCAGCCAGTAAAACAGTGATGTACAGTGGTCCTAAAAGGATGGACATGGTTGGTAGGATGTGTTATTTAATTACACAACCAGCAACAGGTTGAGCTACAGTCTGGATAGATTCATAATTTCATGTTGTCTACATCAAATTCTGACTTTCCCATCAGAATGTCACAGCAGAAATCCAAACTCATCAGTCAGCATTTTTCCCATCTTCTTGTTCCCAACTAAATTGTTGGTGAGGATGCGGACAACGTATACTGTACTCAGTTTTCTGTTCTTAGCTGATAAGAGTGTTTTTGCTATTATTGAAAATTAGAGCTACTTTTTAAATTTTGGTCTGCTTGCTTAGAAAACACTGCCTGGGTGGATGTTGTCCCTACCCGATCAGTTATGGAAACCCAATCCTTAAGGAAACAGCAACCCTACAGCTTGATATTCTCTTCTTTGTAAAAAACAAACAAACAAACAAACAAACAACAACAATACCAACAAAAAAAAAAAAACAGCAGCACAGGTAAGCATTTTTTTTCAATATTTTATTTTAATTTTTCCAGCATAGAAAAACCCATCAACAAACAAATACAGCTCAAGTACTGAGATAATAGGACAAGAAATAGCACAATAATAATAATCAGTAGAGAAAGACAAAAAAGAAAAAAAAAAACATTAAAATTCTAAACTACCAGTATCCATAATGAATTAAATGTCATGAATATGTAATAAACAGGGAAATTGCAGTGCCATGGTACATGTTCATATAATGTGAGCTTTCTCAAGGTGATTACAAAACGGAGTCCAGGATTTTGAGAAAACATTTGCTGCAGGTGTTTGTAGATATCGAACGTTTTCCAATTGAATGACTGATAACACGTCATTGAGCCAGACACTGAAGGAGGGAGGAGCAGCGAACTTCCATTCCTTTAAAATAAGTCTTTTCGCAATCATCATTCTGAGATCAATTGGCACCCGCACAGTCGCGGGGTTAGTTCTGGAACGTACACAGCCAAAAACTGCAATTTCTGGACTGGGTGAGATGGAGATCCCATAAGCTTTAGAGTACCAATCAAATATTTTGGACCAGAAATTGGTCAGTGAGGGGCAATGCCAGGAAGCGTGAGCCAATGTGCTCTCTGATATTTTACATCTGTCACATATGGAGGAAGTAGAAGAATAAATTTTGTGTAGCCAAACCTTGGAGTAATGTAGCCGATGGACAATTTTAAATTGTATTAATTGATGTTTGCTGTTAACAGAGCAGGAATGAATTTTTGATAAACATTTGATATTCTGATATTTCTATACCCAATTCCTCCCTCCAAGCGTCTCTTATCCTCGTAGTCTGCACTTCAATGCTGTCATCAAACAAATGTACAATTGTAGAAATCAGATGTTTGGAGTAATAGGGCTCAGGAGCAGATTAAAAAGGTTATGTTCATTTGGAACATCTTGGTAATTCTTCATATTGGATTGCATAAAATGCCTGATTTGTAGGAAACGGTAAAAATGTGAATGTGGCAAATTGAATTTTTGCTTAAGCTGATTAAATGATGCAAATTTTCCATCTATATAAAGATCTTTGAATTTGGTTAAGCCCTTCTCCTTCCAAACATAGTAGGATTTATCATCCCAAGGAGGCAAAAAGGCATGGTTATCACATATTGGTGCCTGCACAGAGGAGTTTGGCAGTTCAAAAAAACCTCTAATTTGGTTTAAAATCCGCACAGATTGTTTCGGAACAAACCCCAGTTTCTTAAGACTCTCAGTCCCCCCCTACTTTGAGAACACCTACTTGTGTTGGCCAGAGGGCCGATGGCGCGATATGGCAGCCTCGCTTCTGTCAGTCTGCCCCAGGGCAGCTGTGGCTACAACCGTAGCTTGCCTCCACCAGTGTGTGAATGTGAGAGTGAATGAATAGTGGCATTGTAAAGCGCTTTGGGTGCCTTGCAAAGCGCTATATAAATCCAATCCATTATTATTATTATTATAACAGGTAAGCATTTTAACTGTGCATCTAGAAAGCCCAGCCATAGGGGCACCACAAGCCAGTGTATTCTAATGCTGGTCCCAAGCCGTGATAAATAGGGAGGGTTGTAAATTTCTGGATCGGTTGGGGACTGAGCTATCAGCCTCTACTGCAAACCGGTCCTGCTGAGCAACGTGTGCTCAGAATTCTGGGGGGACAAATAAAGAACGTCCCCACTTTTTTTTTCTTCCCACTGGCCCTAATCCTGTTTCGTAGGAGAGCACTGTAATCAGCATGTAAAAGTGCTGAATGCGGTCAGACTTCATCTTCTTAAATTCTCTCTAACATTTGCTCACTTTCCTCCATGGTGCAAACTTAGAAAAGAATGACAACTCACGTGACCCATTGGTCACTACATCTGTGGTCACTGAGACATAAAAACGGTATGTATCAAAACTGATTAATAAAGACAGAAAAGAAAAGCGTGTACAAACTAAGGGAAGCTCCGTTCCCTCGTAAATCCCCGAGATCCATGCCTCTCGCGAGATCACGGTTGCTTAGCAACCAATGACACAGCTCTGTTGATAGAAACCCTAGTGCTATGCTAAGGAATTTTACCCAGAAAATATAAAGTGACTTTGAGTTGGTAGCATGGAGGTAAGTTTGTCTTGAAAATGGTTTAGTCAGAGTATCACAGACGAACACTGGCTATTAAACGGCTAACTAAGGTGTGAAAAATGTCATTGTTTGACTTTTCATTAAAGCTAAGGAGAGACATTTTAGACTTAGCTCATAATAGCATAAAGCAAGTAGTGGGCTCATCTGTTGTAGAAAGGATTGTCTCAGTGTTCTCATGAGTCTGTGTAAAAAATCTCATACACTCATATTTTATTTATAACAGAACAGAGAAAATATATCTGTATCTATATCTGTTTTTTTTTTTTAGCGCGAGACATTTTACTATTTCATGAAAAATATTAGATCATTTTGAATTTGATAACAGTAACAAGTCGTAAAAAATCTGGAACAGGGCAAAAAAGGCTGGAAAAGTAAGTGGTACTTAAAAGAAACAGCATGGGGAACATTTTTTGCAAGCAATTAAGTGAACTGGCAACAGTTCAGTAATATGACCGACTATAAAAAGAGCAGCTTAGAGAAGCAGAAGTTCTCAGAAGTAAAGATAAATATCTGTGCAAGACTGAAAACCAGTATTGGAGTCTGACAGTTTTTGGTCATTCAAGCAGTGTTTCATTAAAAAACAGCAGGACTCTGTCATGGAAATCATTGCATGGGCTCAGCAGCGTTTCTCTGTGTGAGAACACAGTTTGCATAAATTGCCAAAGTTTATTTAAAATTGATTGAGGCAAAGTGAAAAACTGTTCTGTGGCCAGATGAATCAAAGTTTGAAACTAGTGTTGGAAGTGCATAGACACTGCCTCGTCTTGAATAAAGAAGAGAGGGACCATCTGGCCTCTTGCTATCACTTCAAAGGCCTGCATATCTGATACTATGGAGATGCATTAGTGATAGTGGAACTGGCAGCTTGCACATCTGGACAGGCATTATCAATGCTGAGAGGTATATGCACGTTTGAGAGCAACATATGCTGTCATCCAGATAATGTCTTTTCTGGGAAAGCCTTGTATATTTCAATGAGAAAATGCTGTATATATTACAACAGCGTGGCTTTGTAGAAGTCCTGAATTGGTTTAAGACACAGCTGTTGCCCCCAGACCCTGAAATAGTCTGACCTTCCACAAAAAGTGCCCTCCAACAGCTGAAATATTATTTCCACTTGCTTTTAGTCAGGGAGTCTCTTGTTTGTTTGTTTGTTTCTTTCTATCGAGTCAGATTTTCTTATTGGTGCTCACGCATTCCATCCAAATCTTAACCGAGATAGTTAATTTAATTTTTAATAAAATTTTATTGTAGGATTTGCTTGTCTTTTTATTTAAATGTGCTTTAAAATAGATGTTTACTTTGATTTTTGTTAAAGGGTTTATGATTTGTATTTGGTCTGATAAAATGACATTGTTTTAAATGTGCTTTAAATACAGTTGATTTGACTGATAGACTTACAGTTTACCTGCTGTGTTTCCAGGAGACGGGGTCAACAGGAGAAGACTCTTTTGAGTCCTTGGCAGAGTTTCAGGTGGTCCTCAGTGAGCTGGTTGGCGATGCGAGCATGGACAAAATCCAGGTGGAGTATGAGAAGCTCATCCATGCGCTGAAGAAGTCAAGAGAGAACGAAAAAAGGCTAATGTCTAAATGCAGGGAGCTGAATGCAGAGATTGTGTCCACCTCAACTAAGGTGGCTGCAGCCCTGAAATTATCCCAGGAAGATGCAACAACAATAACATCACTAAAAAGGGTATGTGCCCCGAACACAAGAACTACAGCATAGTGCAGAATAGCTTATTCATTTAGGTGCTTGACCATACCAATAATTTTCTGATCATGAAGTAACGGGTATAGAAATGTTTTTGTTTTTTTTACGTTTTCTTTATTATGTAGCTTCTGCTAAAGAAAATAATTTGCTTACATTGTAGGAGCTGGATAAAGCCTGGAAAATGGTTGATGCTGCTCATGATAAAGAGAAGAAGGACAAAGAGACAATCAGGAAACTACAAGAAGATGTTTCCAACCTAACAAAAATGGCTGAAATTCAGACTGGGTTTTCCAGGGACCAAGAACAGAAGTGTGTCTGTGGCCCATTTTTTTGACTGTACAGATGTCGGATTAAACCATTTTTAACATGTCTGTGTGTTTTTTCTTTTGGTTTTTAGTGATCTATTTAACATGATTGATGAGCTGACCAAAGAGAGGGATAAGCTGCTGACTACAGCAGAGGGTCTGAGAGAAAAACTAAACAAAGCCATTGCAACCCAGCAAGAGCTAGAGGCCAAACGAGAGCGTGCCATGGAGAATATTTCACAGGTAAAAGCATTTGTATCTAATAATGCAACACACAGCAAGGATCAGCGATTTAAAACTCTTTTAATAATGGGTGTCTGTAATTACATATTTAAATGAATTGTAATAATTTTCAAATATGACACAGTATTACCCCTGAGTGTATTACCCCTGTCTCAACAAACCCCAGTACACATAAACATGCAGTAATGTAGTATTTTCTGGTTCTATAGATGACTTCATGCAATTTCTATTAGCATGTTTTGGTCTCGAGGTAGGATTGCATGACCATTGACTCTGACAAACACAATAAAATTCCACTCTAACTCCAGACTGCTGCTTGTCTCCTGTCTAAACCCAGCTCCAACAGGAGCTTCAGGTGCAACAGAATGAGATTTCCCGCGAGATGAGGCTGAAGGAAAAGCTGGATAAGGAGGTAAAGCAGATGCATGTCGATATGGAGGCCAGGATGGGTGAAATCAAAGTTCTGAATCTGCAAGGCCAAAAGGCTAAAGAGGAGCAGCAGAAACTGGAGCAGCAGCTAAAAGAGCTAAAAGTAAGCAAGGGAGTGGGATGGATTATCTTTCTGGTGTGACATGTTCAAAAATAACTGCTATTATAGTTATTGTCTCAGCTAAAACCATAGGTTATTATTGCATAAATCGTTTTTGTTAGTTGTATGTTGTGTATTTTACATATTTAGATGATGTTGTGCTTAAAAGAATAAAAATGCCTCAAATTCTTGCGAAAATGTACTTTTTCTTACTTTACAAGAATTTGTAATAATTACCTTTACAAATAAGTATAGCGAATTAGCTCCTCTATTTCAATTCCAAAACTTCCATACTTGTTACTTCCATACAAAGTAACAGACAGTCCAAAAAAGAAGTGAGGAAGAGTGTGCAGTCAGGGCAGAGTGGGTGGAAACAAGTGCAAGGGGTGATTTGGGATAGAAAGACAGCAGCACGAGTGAAAGGGAATTTTCACAGGTTTTTAGTGAGGTTTTGTATGGTTTTGATGCTGCCACTAAAAAAAAAACAAAAAAAAAACAGGAAACTGAGCTGGAGGTGGCAGAGCAGAGTTGTAGTGACACAGCTTCTTTCTAGTATTGTGTTGATGCATGCTCAATAATCGAGGTAAGTAAATCCCAAAAGGTTGATTGTGTTCATCTGGACGCAGCGTTTTCAGTGGGAGAAACGTTTCCTCACTCATCCAAGTGACTTCTTCAGTCTCAGCTGACTGCAGGTTTCCCCAATCTTATAAACAGTACATTTGCATAATGACTGAAGCTAACCCACAGAATGAACAATGAGCTGGGGGTCAGTTCCTTGATCATTAATATGCAAATTCTCATGAACATTGATCAACAAACACTGATCAAGGTAAACTGATCATTGATCAATGGCCATGAGTCCCATTCACAGAGGTGGTGAATGGCTGCAATCACAGCATTGTAAGATGGTGACAGATGTACCCTTAGGCCCCCTCCTCGATTCAGAGATGGTCTTTCCCTTTTCATGTAAATGGCCTCCTTGACTCTGCACTCAAACCAGCGTTCCTCCCTGTCCAGGATGTGTACATCCTCATCATTGAAAGAGAGTGTCCACTGGCCTGTAGGTGTAAATAAACTGCGGAGTCCTGGCCTGACGAGGTAGCTCTTCTGTGTTGTGCCATCCGCCTCACCAGAAATTGTTTGGTTTCCCCGATGTATAAATCCTGGCAATCCTCCTGGCACTTAACAGCTCACACTATGTTATTCTGTTTGTGTCGGGGGACCCGATCCCTGGGGTGGACTAATTTTGGGCACACCTTGTTTTGGGATTTAAAAACTACAGAGAAAAATCTTTAGAAAAAATGTGTCTCAACTGTTCCGATACTCCTGACACGTACAGGATCACTACAGGTTTTCTCTTAGGCAGCAGTTGTCCTTCCCTCCTGGATCGGCTGGAGCTTTCTTTAGCTGCCTTCCCAGCTTTGACAAATGTCCAGCTGGGATAACCACATTTACTCAGGGCCTCTTTCTAGTATTTTAGGGTCCTTACCTAAAGGTCAGGGTTTTGTGACTTGGCAATATGTGAATAAAGTTGAATTGATTTGAAAGAAAGAATACATATTTGTTCTCTAACTGCAACAGATTTTGAATGAAAAGTCAACCAAGGAGTTGGAGCAGATGCAGACGAAGAACACCAAGCTGCAGCACGAGTGTGAGCAGCTGTCATCAACCAAAGAACACCTCTCCCTGCAAAATCAACAGAATATAAATGAGCTTAAGGTACACTGTTGTCCACTAATGTACACTTAAACAGTCACAACATGGTACTGTTCAGAGAGTTCATTAAGACATATCAGAATGTAGTCAGCATCAGTGTCCTGCATGTACAATGACATATGCTGTCCATATCCCTCTTCCATCACTGTGTGTAATGTTTCAAACACCCTGCTGCCCCCACTGGTCAGATGAGAGAGGAGGAGGTGAGTCACTTGCGTCAGGAAGTTGCCAAACAAACAAAGATGAGAGAAGCCATCCAGAAGAAGTTCCACCAGACAGAGGATCAGAAAGCTGATGTGGATGTGCAACGGGAGACCCTGAAAGCACAGATCACTGGTCTGGAGAAAGGTAAAGGCGCTTACCTTATGACTCATGAAACACTCAAGCACATGACCGTCTGACATCTGCAGCTTTGAAGTAGAAATTTTACAGGCGTATACTGAATAATATATAATTTTGAGGCAGTGACAGTAATCACTATGATTAAAAAAAACAAAAAACAAAAAAAACAAAACAAAAAACAAAACACTAAGCCAGAATGTAAGTGGCTTTTTGGTATTACGAACAAAATCCTGCAATGAAAAAAATCCTCTGAAGGATTTTGGAGAACGTGTTTCTTTTGTGGCCATGGATACATATTGTATTGGTGGCTGACATAATGAGGCCAAAAAGTAAGAAAGTGTTAAGATTGTTAGAAATGCACAAATGCACACAAACACCTGATCAGAACAGAGTAGAGGGATGCAGCACTAAGTGTTAGTTTGATCTACTTCATTAAGTTTAAGTTGTGTCATTTTCATTAATGAGTGAGACACCACAAAGCCTTCTAAATTGCAGTGTAATTTTTCAGTGCAATTTCTAGGCCTGAGAAATGACTTCAGATGACACAGCGCCACACTCATGGAAGAAAAATGGTCAATTTTGAAATGTTCAACACAACTGACCATCAGCAGACATCATTTAGTAATCACCACCCTTCTTCCTCTACAGACCTTGAATCTTCTCAGAAGCAAGTAGAAGCTGACAAGAAAGCCATAGAGGAGCTGATCCGAGAGAGAGACATCTTAAATAAGGTATCCGTTATAGCTTATAGTGCTGTGACACACTATCAACCAAGCTGGGCATTTTATAGGATGTGCTCATTTTGAATCTGATTACAACGTAACCTTTTTACCCCTCGGAGGTCATAATTATAATACTGTATAATCATCCCTGCACTTCGGGAGAGCAGCATAAACCATTGCTAGCAAATGCTCCTTTGCAATATCAGAATAAAACAAATACCTGAACCCCAAATATGTATTGAGATGATTTACTATATAACAGAACATGTTTGCTTTTGTGCTTTTTACTATGGTTCACGGTCATTTACAGTGAGGTGTGTCCAGTACATAAGCATGGGTATTTTGTTGGCTTTAATCTATTTTTGTGGTCTAAGGCTTATATGTATGAAAACTTCAAGTCCACTTAACTACACTGTTAGGATTAAAACTACGATGATATAGTTTGAGTTCTGCACTTTTGACACAAATTGAAAGCTGCTGAGTCATCTCACCCGTTCTTTTATGAGCATGTTACGCCCCACTTAAAAACTACAGAGACTTAAAACCCACTTAAAACCCCACTTAGAAGCTCTGTTCGTCAGGGTCTCCAAGGCCAAAACAACAAACAAAACACCCCCTTTCTAACTAAAACCAAACAGATCTTTCTATCGAAAAACAAAAATAAACATTGAAATACATTAGCTGTGCTCCCTGACTGGCCACAAAACAGGAGAAAATGATTGAAACAAAAATGGCAGAGAACCCCTACCTGCTTCCACTGTGGTTCACAGTTATCTTAGTAAAGGCACACCCTTACTCACGAGATTCTCACAAGAAAAAAAAAAAACACCAAGGTTACATCAAAGTTGTAAATTCTCACACACACAGCTGCAGCTTGCTGCCCAAACCACTGCAGCTCACAGCTTAGGCAAAAAGGGGGAAGAAGACAAGGTGTGGTGGTTTGAGATGGCAGTCTATATGCCCTGGCTGACAAGCTGTAACACACCTCAGCTGCAGCTCATGAGGCAGACCTGGAACACAGGAGAGGGAGAAAAGGCTCTCTCTCACATAGGGAGAGCCACTAGAGGTCAGCGACCGTAACACCCCCCATATAAAATATTACATAAAATAAAACAGACATACTTTTAACACATACCACCGTGTTCGTTAGGGAGTTTAACACTGCGTCCTGGACAGTGCACCAGCTACCACATTGTCCATACCTCTCTTATGTCTGATGTCTACGTTGTACTCTTGAGCAAGCAACGCCCACCTCATCAATCAATCACAATCTCTGGTTGTGATTGAAGGGTTCTTTTGGAGTGCACAAACGAGTCAAAGGAGCCACTACTGTCGAAAAATTCCAGCAGAAACATCTGTAGTAGCCCACTAGACCCAAGAAGCGCCTGAGCTCCCGTGTTGTGGTGGACACAGGGTAGCTCAGGACAGCTTCCACCTTCGCATTTACGGGGCACACCTGGCAGTGTCCCAGTTGCTTGCCAAGGTATGTCACTACTGCCTTGGCAAATTCACATTTTGCCAGGTTCAAGGTTAGGGAAGCCTGGGCTAAATGACCAAAAACATTCCTCAGTGTGCTAATGTGCTCAGTCCAGCACAACGAATATATCACGATATCATCCAAATACACGTTACAGTTTTTAATGCCTGCTAACACAGAGTTTATAAGTCGTTTGAAAGTGGCTGGTGCATTTCGCATACCAAATGCCATTACTGGTCTGGAGTAACAAAAGCTGAAATATTAGAGGCTCTACTAGTTAAAGGAACCTGCCAGTACCCTTTTAACAAATCTAATTTTGTTATGTAGGTAGGTAGGCTCTGTAAGTGTTTGGGAACTGATGAGGCCAATATTGAAATGCTTGCCAGTTCGCATAGGATTTCAACTACTCAGCTGGTTGGTGTGTCCTTATGTTATCAATGTGCAAAAGGTCTGGACTGAAGTCCTGTTTAACACCCCGAGTTTTTCACTTCTCTTGTTCATTGCTTTGGACATTTGGCCCCAGGTTTTTTAACATGTGCACCTTCTGTTGTATTTGCACTTTTACACACTAATTCTGTCTGCTTCTACTGACTTTCATTCCTCTTCTCTCCAGAGCATACCTCCATCTCTCTTCCATCTACTGCCAGATCATGACATCATAGTGCACAAAACATTTCTGCCTGACCTCATCTGTCAACCTGTTCATTAACACTGCAAATGAGAAGGTGGTCAGAGCTTTAGCTCCGTGTAGTTACTACAGCTCAGCATACCACCGTTGTGCTTGAATATTGGTTTTAGTACACTTCTTCATTTCTCGGGCATTTTCTCACTCACTAAAATTGTGGTAAACAATCTGGTTAAACATTAGACTGCCCTCTTTCCTAGATATCCTCATATATCCAAAGATACAACCCATTATAAGCCGTTTTCTTTGCCTGTGCTACCTTTTTCTTGGTCATACACCTAGTCTTCCAGAATTACTCTTTCTCCTCTAAATAAGGATACGCACTGACAACATTGAACATCGCCCCTTCGCTTTCCAGCTTCACATCGCCGTCTCTGACACTCTCTTTACCTCCACCATGCTCACCCTTCAAGATTACCCCTACTCCATTTTGTTTCCTATCTACATCATGGTGCGACAGTTTCATCCACACACAATACCCTATCTCAGGTTATTGTGTGAGGATGCAACTCTAGTCCTCGAGAGCTCCTGCCCTGCAGCTTTTTGATCCCTAGCATCCCTATTCTAACACAGCTGAATCAAATGGTTGAATGAACTCTTCAGCATGTCTTCCAGTTTGGCAAAGGTCTGGAAACAAGCCATTACAGTTTTTCTCAAATGTTAAAACACAAAAGCCAATCCTGTAACCCAAATGACCAGTAGTCTAAACACATTTACTAAATGTAGCCACCATATTCCAGTACCATAAACACATGTCACATGAAGACACAATTCACAAAACACAACCCTCTGTACTCATAAATCTAAACACATTTTTCCTTGCTAAAACACATGTTGCAAAACAACTCTGCTCATATTCTCAAATGAAAGCCCATGTGATGCAAAATGCTTGCCACAGTCACCAATCTTTGAACACAGGGAACACACCTGGCGTCAGTCACTACACACAGCGACTCAAAATTGAAGACACCTGTTGCTAATGATGTGACCCCACCTATAAAAGCATAGTTTGGTGAAGATGCCAAACAATCACAATGGATGAAGGCATTCGAGCGTGCGGAAGGAGAAGAGCTGCAGGCCAAAGAGGAAGAGGGGTTGAGATCAGAGGAGGAAGAGGTGAAGGCCTAAGAAGAAGAGGAGTTCGGAGTAGAGGAGGAAGAGAAGGAGGCCAACAAGAGAGAGAAGGTCCAGGTGGGAGAAGAAGACAACCTCGCACCATCATAACAGATGATATGCGAGCAACAGTAATTGATCATGTCATTGGCCATGGCATGACAATGGCTGAAGCGGGACGAAGAGTACATCCAAACCTGAGTAGGTTCACCGTGGCCACCATTATCAAGGCATTTAGACAACACAACAGGTATAGTACGCTATTGCTTTCTTTGTCACACTACAGTTTTACAGGCCTGTGAAAGTGGTCTGTTACTTTACATGTAGTTTTACATATAAATCAGTCAATTGACAACACATGTTTCTTTCTTTAGAGCTGAAAGGATGCCACATAGAGGTGGGAGGGTTGCCATATTCACAGCGGCACAAGAAACCCTCATTGCAGATATGGTCCGTGAGAACAACTGCATTAGACTCCGAGAGATCAGAGACAAAGTCATTGCAGATAATGTAAACTTTGAGAACATTGATGCTGTCAGCGTGTCCACAATAGACCGAGTTCTCCGGCGCCAACAGATGAGGATGAAACAGGTCTACAGGGTTCCCTTTGAGCGCAACTCTGCGCGACACATAGAACAACGTTACGAGTATGTGCAAGTACGTATACATCCATGTCCACAGTACAGTTAGTGGACATACTGTGTTGCTTAGTGGCCTACATTACTTCTGGACAATACTGTGCTACCTGATTGACCGTTCTGAACACCTGTACGCTTTTCCATGTTCACAGAGGATAATGCAGTTGGACGCGATGGCCAGACCCCATGAGTACCTCTTCCTGGATGAGGCTGGCTTCAACCTCCAGAAACGAAGGCGAAGAGGCCGTAACATCATTGGCCAAAGAGCCATCACTGAGGTTCCTGGCCAACGGGGGGGTAATATTACTCTTTGTGCAGCTATGGGTACGGAGGGGCTTGTCCACCGGCATGCTGTCCTTGGGTCTTACAACACCCAACGTCTCCTCACCTTCCTAGAGGAGCTAAAAGACATCCTCCTGGACCGTCAACAACACCATCCTAGGCTAGCACATCACATGTATGTGATCATTTGGGACAACGTCCGCTTCCACAAAACACACCAAATCAGAGAGTGGTTCACCACCAACAGTGACCACTTTTTAAACGTCTGTCTGCCACCCTACTCCCCTTTCCTGAACCCTATAGAGGAGTTCTTCTCATCATGGAGATGGAAGGTGTATGACAGACAGCCATACACAAGAGAGAACCTCGTACGGGCAATGGAGCTGGCCTGTGCTGACATCCCAGTGGAGGCCTTCCAGGGATGGATTCGCCATTCCAGGGCGTTTTTCCCGCAGTGCCTAGCAAGGGACAATATAGCCTGTGATGTGGATGAGGTGATGTGGCCCAATGCAGCTCGGCGACATGATGCCGCACAGTGACTGTGTAATACTGTAAAAAGACCGTGTAGACAATAAAAAAGACTTCACACCCTGATCATGTTTTCAAGAGTACTGTTGTGTGCAATAGATTCTGTTTTTGCATTGAGTTGTGTTACAGTAGTGTACGTACATGCAGGATTTTTTATAGATTTATACTCTTCATATGAAACTCACAAATCTAAATGCCTAATCCTCTGCAGAGATCTATGACGATCCGTTACTGTGTAGTTTCTAAAAATATGCATTGGCAGTTATGAAACAAAGAACCTTCTCACAAATTGAGCATTGTGTTTTCAATTGTTTTGCTGTAGTGTGTAATGATGTGTATAGTGTTTACATTTTTGAAAGCTTCTAGCTGCTCTTTTGGTGTGAAAGTTTGAGTTTTGCAGTGGGAAGGTGTGGTTGTGTTTATGTAGCTTTAGAAAAGGGTGTTGTGTTTGGACATTGGGGGACCTGGTGGTAACGTTTGTGACATGTGTTTTAGCATTTGAGAAAAACTGTAATTTGATTCAGGTATGTTGGAACAAGAATGCATCTAAAAGCTGCAGGACAGTAGCTCTCAAAGACTGAAGTTGGAGATCCCTGCCTTAAATCAGCCTTTGTTCTCTCTCCCTTTATCAGTCATAATCTTTATATTTAAAATCCCACTCTCACCTCAACACTCCTGACTTCCCTTCTCTCTCGTTGCCTCCTAACACACCTTGTCCCCCTCCTCCCGCTTTGTCTTCAGCCAAGAGTAGCACAGTTTCCATCGGCACTGCCCAACAGCACCCGAGGCGGTTTATTGTTAACCTGGGCCCTGAGCGATCCAGTGTGGAAATCTCATTCCCGATGACACACATATATATTTGAGAAAGTTTTTACACCAGATGCCTTTTCTCACACAACCCTCCCCATTAATCCAGGCTAAGAACCAGCACTAAGAGTACCCTGAATTGTGGTGCTTCTGTGGTTGGATCAGAATCATGAAGGGTTTTCATGGATGTATTTTTTTTCTCTACCAAGAAGAAAGCTTTAAGCTGGATGATCGCTGTTGAGGATGTGGCATCCGAGTATTCAGATCACAGGCCAGTTTTAAAAGATTTTGTGCTCTGGGAGCTTAGTAGTGATTCTGGATGTTGTTTATATCTCTTTTTTCTATGGATGGAGGGGTTTTACCTTGTGTTTTTTAATCTGGTGACAAAACATACTCGATATTGATGTTATTTTTCATGCAGACATTAATACACAAAATCATTTTGTTTGTAATACCAGAAGAGATTCAGTACTGGTTTCCACATTGTTGACTGTGTACACACAGGCTGACATCAAACTCAAGAACATATGTTTAAAAAAATAGTTAAACTTCTCAGTTTTTAATTCAGAATTTTTGTTATTTATTTTTTGTTGTGATAAATGTGTGATTATGATTAACTGATATAGAAGAGGTCTACAGGGTACTTGCCTCAATCACTCTTCATATTCAGTAACCAGTTGTTTCTGTATAACAGTACTAAATGAGTGTGTCTTCTTTTTGGTCCTCAGCAGCTGGAGCCTATGTTAATGCTTACTGTTTTTATGCTTGTATTCCCATGAACAGAACTTAATCAAAGCTGTGCAGTCAACTGAGAAGCAGCAAAACCTTGTCAAGCTCCTTGAGCAGGACAAGAAAACGTTGGAGCACGAGATCAGCGGCTACCGCCTGGAGGCCCAGAAGCAGCGCAAAATCATCCAGCAGCTGGAGAAAGAGCGTGACCGCTACATCAACGAGACCAGCAACCTCATACAGAAGGCAGGTCATGCAGGAGGAGCTAGTCTCCTGGATTAGCTTGTTCATTTTTTTTTTTTTTTTTACAAATGGGACTTATCTTCTTTCCACAGGTACAACAAAAAATGAATGATGTAGAAGTTAGAGAGACAGAGATATTTGACTGGAAGAAGAAGGTCACTGAGGCTGCGTGCAAGCTCAAACAGCACGAGAACTTGCTGGAGACTGTCGTGTCTGAAAGGAACCTCTACAGCAAAAACCTCATTGAAACTCAGGTAATAGCAAAGTGGTGATGCGAATTACTGCTGGTGTCATCACTCAGCAGAGCTTAATTACACCAGGGAAAGGTTGAACACACCATATTTACAGATGTTTATATTGTAATTCCTCTTCATCTTTTCTCTTCTTCCCTTTTCTGTGTGGTCATTGTGTTCTATCTTTCTCCCTTAGGAAGAGATTGCAGAGATGAAGAGGAAGATGAAGACCATGAACAACCAGGTCACCCGACTCAGAGATGAGATCAGTGTGAAAGAGCTGGCCCTTGCCAAGGATCAACAGGAGCACAAACGCTTAGAGAAAGAAAACGAGACCCTCAAGGTACAGAAAGGTTCCACAGCGGTTCATGATGGAGTGTGGGTCTGACCTCGTCCTTATTTATCTGCTGATTTGCCTTTTCAGTAACTTGACTCTTGTGAAAATATATATTCATTTGAATCCCACCATTGCCATTCTGGATGGTTTTGCCTGTATTGCACAGTTTTCTAAAATTGATTTAATTGATTTAAATTCTTCTTTATAAATGCTTTTATTAAATAGTACAAAATGCCTTCTGCAAAATGTAACTAAAACTTTCACCAGTAGAGGGCAGTGTTTCACTAGAAAATGCTTATTACTTCAGTTGGTTAACACAGTCACTTCCAAGCTAGAAGATCCTGGGTTTACACCAACTGTGTGGAGTTTCTCCCTGTGACTGTTTGGGTGGTGCTTCCATGTTTACCATACACGTGGATGGGAGCGTGAATGGTTGATTTTCTCTCTGTTGTTTTTACTGTTTCTTTTTTGGGGGGAGGTTTGAAAACGGTTGTTTTTCACGTGCTTCAGCTGCTGTTTGTTGCACTACTCTTGACATTTTGAGCTTCCTCTCATGTTGCATTTAGGGTACAGTGGCGTTGCAGTGGAATAATTCCCTCTGTGTCTTTTGTTTATCATCCATGACATCAGTGGAAATCGTAATTGGGTGAATAAAAGATGCGAGGGAGACTTAATAAGAAGCCGTGAATCTGTCTGCACTTATACTAGACCGCTAATGTAAATAATGATGTTTGCTGTGAGACAGTGCAGAGTAGAGCAGAGTGACAACAGAGAGTACCTTAAATACCCTGTGAAAAATACCACTTCAATACTGGGATTGGCATTTTAAAAAGAATGTAGCCAACCAATCACAGTGGGGAAAGTTTATTAAGAAATGGTCCCCACTCCTCTGTCCACTTTTTCGCCTTCTCACCAAACAGTTTCTACTTTAACTCTTGCAATGTTCGGGATCACAGCATCTCTGAAGTTCATTTAATAAATCATAATTCTAAACATTGGTAATATAAAAACACATATTGCTAAATTGAGAGATTTTATATCTGATATAGTGATATAGCCTTTTTATTAGACTCAGTTGGCATCACTTTTAATCACTTGTGTTGACATTTCAGGCTGAACAGTATTTCCTGAAAATTCTGTCTTGTTCACCTATTTTTTTGATTGCCTTTAATTTTATAATGATCCACTACACAGCACTAGAGAATAAATTTCATTACAGGAGATGGCTTTCACCCACAGGTATTAAACCACTGGAGTGATTTGAATTACTCCAGTGAGTAACTGACAGATTTCAATATATACATGTAAATGGGGTGATCGCAATTATGAATTGGTGGTATATAGATAAAATTGTCTTGAACTGAATTAAATCCATGTTTGCTCCTATCTAAATTTCCTGCATTTCCTACAGGCAGAACTGCAGCTGATCAAGCTCCAGCTGGAAGAAACAAAGCAGTGTGTAGACAGCCAGAAAACAGAGCAGCAAAAACTGCAGAAGATAATATCGGATGCTGATGCTGAGCAGACCCAACAGAAGAAACAACTGGAACAGGTAAAGAAGGAGAAACATAGACGGGTAGAGAGAGACAGAGAAAAAGATTCTGATTATGTGTTCTCTCAAGGTGATCAGAGAGCGGGACAGCCTGGGCAAGCAGCTGCTGCGTAGCAATGACGAGCGTACACTGTTGTATGAGAAGATCAGAATCCAGCAGTCAATCCTAAGCAAGGGGGACTTTCACTACAAGCAGAGGATCGAAGACATCCGCCTGCTCAAGCTGGAGATCAAGAGGCTCAGACGCAAGAAAAGCATCCTTGACAAGACTTTGCCCAACACAGAGGAGCTGAGGTAAAGGGAGGCATTTGTGGCCAATAGTGAAGAAGGAGAAGGAAGGCAAGATACAAGCATTGAGCACAAAAAGGAAAAGGAATGAGGGGACCCGCAGAGAGCAGTATTTAGAGTAAAAGAGCCAAAAGGAGTGAGATGGAAAGATTGTTAGGTAGGAATCGCTGCTGTCAAACAGTAAATTATTTCACATAGATCCTTTAAAAAATTCCAGTATTTCTTGTGATATTTTCACAATGGATTCATTTTTAAACTCTTAATTAATAGAGTGAAGTTGTTGTTTTTGCCTCCAGTTTGATGGAATTTAAATGGAAATTATGTTAATATGTAATCCTGTATTTTAGGCAAGAGCTGTTTCATCTGCAGAGGCAGCTGCTCAGAGAGAGAGCAAGGAACAGCGTGCTTGAGGAGCAACTGAAGCCGATAAATATTCACAGATGGAGGCGACTAGAGGTGAATGATTTATCCTTGTGTTAGCTTGAAACTTTCATAGCACTAGCTTTTCTTTTTCACATGTTCTAAATGACTGACTTGCAGGGGAGTGACCCTGGTAAATACGAGCTCATCCGTAAGATTCAGTCCTTACAAAAGCGCCTGATCGCCAAAACCCAAGACCTTGAGGAACGTGAGCTCTTCTTGCAGGTGAACACCTGAACACTTGTTTTAAACTAACTGATCTAACTAATGATCTTCGATTTGTACCTGCACAAGCCTCTTTGGATCATTAGTCTTTTCAAGTTTACTCATAAAAATAAGTGTGACTCACAGATGCATGGTCTTCTTTTAAGCCATGTACTTTACCCATAACTTCCTTTCTTTTAATTTTACCATGAAGGAAAAGGAGAAGCTGTATGTGGAGCTAAAGCACATTCTGGCCCGGCAGCCAGGTCCTGAGGCAGCCGAGCAGCTCCAGCAGTGTCAGTGGACCATCCGAGACAGAACCAAAAAGCTCAAGGTCTTGTGCAGAAAATTCCAGATTTGTATCATTTGTTTGCGTTTACTTTTTGATATAAATAATGACTTCAATAAAATAATATATATTGTTTTAAACAAAAAAAAAATGGCACCAACATGAAAGACAGTATTTTTTAATATCTATTTTAGACAGATGGCACTGGTTTCTCACATCTCTGACAAAAAGATGTTTTTCCATCTAATTTTTCAGGCACTGATAGCAGAGTTGAGGATGCTTGACTCGAAGATGAATGAGTATAAAAGTGAGAATCAAAGACTGGCCACGGAGCTAGCAAACGTTACGAAGAAGTACCTAAGTGAGAAAAAGCTCCAAAGGTGAGGCTGATCTTTGTTCTAATTAAAAGCTCCAGTATATAACGCACTGAGAAAACGTTCAGCTGCTCATCCTTTCGTTCACTGTGTGTCTCCTCAGTGAGCAGAGGACAAAGATCAAGGTGGAGCACCCGGAGCTTCTGCCTCAGCTGAGCAGCAAACCCCATTTTACAGGAGGAGGTTTCAGAGTTGATAACCCTGTAAGAAGATAATTTAAAACCTGATATATTTTAAAACATTCAAAATGAATAGTTCACAAATCATGACATGACCTCGCACCTGTCCATGACCTCAGTAGCATAAGGTTGACCATTTGTTGCTTTCAGTTTTATGTTCTAATATAGTATTTTTGATGTGTGTAAATCTTTGGCAAAATTCCAGCAAAACCTGTACTGAGGTCTTTAAGAGCTTGGCTCTACAGTACACCAGCATGGATTTATTTATATTGTGCTTTGTTTAATAAGAGTGATTATGCAAATCTTAAAAGAGCAATATAGGTATGAAAGAATATTTGTACGCAGATTAGAAATAGCAGTATGGTTCTGATGGTTGATGGGCACCAAACGACTTTAGGGTTTATTTATGAAGCACACTATACCTCCCAATAATATCTGATGGATATAATGATCCAATCTAACAATTTGTACATGGTTGTATGAATGGAAAAGAATAAAGAATCCTGTGTGTTCAGTTTTTACAGCCACAGCATCAGCACAGCTCCATCTGGGCTTCACTGCTTCTCCATTTGACCATTAAACTATACATCAACCACTACAGATTGTTCAGGCAGTAAAACATTTAGTTTCTTCATTTTTAACATAAGAGAATAATGTGAACATTACTCATGTGTTTTTCAGTGTTCTGATGTGTGTGCTATCTAATAGAGTTCATGATTGTTAAATGTTCTGCTATTCTGAGTCTTGATCTTTCTGGGCTCTGCCATAGATCTATGTTAACCAGATGTTGACTGATCTGTCTGTAAAGGAACTTGCATACATATAAAATGTTTTAATATAAATGCTTTCTTTCGTTCAAACCTCCATCTTTCACACATTCACTCTGCAGCAGTTTTTGTTTCTAGTTTGCATTAGTTTATTGCCATCTAAAGCATTTTAATAAGACTTCACATTCTGTTTAACAATACAAGCATTAAAAAATTTGTCAAATGTGGTGTTCTGAATCTGTTCAGAATATTGTACTGGAAGCCTATTTTCATGAGATTTAATAAAAAAAAAGACTTTTATCGCGTTGTCATACCTGATATTAAAAGCTACAGATCTCAGTGTTGCCAAATCCCACTGTAACCCCAGACTGTACTCATTTTTCTGTTTAGGTGTGAAGTCATCCTCTTCCATGTAGGCAACAGAAAATACTTTAACTGTTGCCTGTTTCTACTTTGAGTACATTTCAGAGTCTGTACTTTTTCACTTTTACTTGAGTAAAAAAGTATTTCAACTTTTACTAGAGTATTTTTTAACACAAGTATCTGTACTTCTGTCTGTATTTTTTATTTATTTATTTTGTTACCTCGGATCATTCAGTTATAAAACGTGAGAAAAGTTGATATGATACCCCTGTCATCTCCACAAGATGTCAGCAAAATACTCACCACAGTGCATTCCATCTACCAAATTACTTAGACATGATTTTATAGTTTTCTTTGCCAGGAATAAAAGAAAATATATATTTAAACTAGAAGGACACTCAGGATAGGCATTTTATATATATATATATATATATATATATATATATATATATATCTTATTCACAGACGATCCTCCGTCTGTGAATAAGCTATTTTAAAGACTGTGATCTGGTTCTGGACCAAAATGTAACATTGTTCCATTTCCCATGCTCCTACTCTCCACCAAGTTTCCTAAAATTTGGCTTGGTGGTTACATATAATCCTACTAACAAACAAGCGAAAAAACATACCACCTCATTGGCTCATGCCTTATCAGAAGAAAAAATCTATTATAAGTAGAACATACATGTATTTGTTTTCAGCACAGCAACCCAAATGATACCATGTGATCATTATAAGTGTGAGCACAATTATAGGTGGAACCCTTTAAAGAAACAGACGTTTTCTGGTGGGACAGTATTACATGTGGCCCTAAAATAAATAATCAGTACATTTTTATAGCAGCTTGGGCACACAGTGTGCAGCAAGTCATGATAATTTAACTGAGTTCGTGTGAAAGTCCTGTGAAAGCTACAGCTGTTTGTTGACGATTCTTCGTGGGTTGAAGGTGTGCTCATCACTGAGGCGTGATAGCAACATGTTTACGTGGAATAACACAGGAATACACACTCTTTTATACATTGTGCATTTATTATCCCCATTTTCAAATAAAATACTTTTATTTGTGTAGTAGTTCATGACTATTTGCACACAAATTCCTCCACCCTTGTTTAGCATATATATATATATATATATATATATATATCTTGTTATGGAGTTATTCCTCTTCCAGTGCTGTTACAGTATAACCATGGCAACCAGTCTGGACTGTGTGAGCTGTGTTGCTGTAGTAATGCGAGGCCTCTGACAGGACATGTCTCCTTTCTTCCTTTTTTTCTCTTTTTCGCTTGAAGAAGCAGCTGCTCACGCAGGCTAATGAAGATGGTGTGTGCAGGCTTTTGTTGGCTTGTTGCAGTGCGCATGCTGATTTTACACTGCACGCCTGTGAGCAGGCCAGGGCAGCACCTCCTATGTAATGACGTCAATGACGCAACACTCCTCTGCCTGTGACTGCTGAAGCTGCCAGTTTCAGTTCTAGGATATTATTCATTAACATTTTTTTTCATTTGTATGGTCGTCACCAAATACAAAATGAAAATATTCATGAAGTGCTGGGTTGCAGAAAAAATGTCCAAATAATGTCACAGCATCACTGTTTAAAATAAGTGGGAAAACACACAGAGCATGCACAGAACTCTCTCTGGTTGCTAATTTTCTGTGAAACCTTTAATAAGTCTAGTCCTCTAATGTATTGCTCAGAGCTGGATGTTCCTGGCCGAAGTGAAGATCTTGTTTTGATATTTGGAAACTTGAGCATCAGAGTGTGACAGTAACATACAAACTGTTACGTGAGTGCACATGTTCATACTGGCCCAGATGGACCTTTCTGAAAGGTCTAAACCTTGACCACAGAGTCGAAAGTAGGGATTAACTGGATTTAAATCAGAGGCTTGGATGAAAAAGGCATCACATTGTTTATTACTGCTGCCAAATATGAGAAAATGCATCCTTTAAGGAAAAACATGAGGTCATTTTAAGTTTCTTTTTTAAATAAACTTTGGCTGGGAGAAGATGGTTTCTGGATCCTGTTCACATTTGACTTCTTATTCTGAAATTTTTCAACATTTTGTAGATGCATTTTGTAGATTATACCCAGTCATGTTACATGTTATTAACTCATCTAGTTACAAAGCTGTTTCTTTTTAGCACCACTTGCTAATGAGCTAATAGTAACAAACAGTAAAATCTCTCGGTTCAAACATTTCATGTTTTCTGTGTTCTAAAGTAAACGGGTTTGGGTTTAACAGATTTGTAAATCTTGTTTTTGTTTGCGTCTTACATAGTATTCCAACTTTTTGGAATGCTATGTAAACTTTTTGGAGATAGGCAAGTTGTGAACCAGGTTTCTTTGAGCTTCCTAGTTTATCTCAGTATTCTTGCCTTCTTGTGTTCAGGCAGACTTACAAACCCAAAAAGATATGTGTACCATAATTTAAACATATGCAGAAATCCTTGTGAAACCCTGAGCTACTCAAAGATAGATTCATATTTTAACAGGCAGATTGTTTCCCCCAAATCTTTACATCGTGACTCTTACTTTTGGAACAACTCAAAAGGGGACTGAAGATAAATCTGACTTGTATATGTGAGAATATACATGAGAAAACCTAAGAGTGCTACTGGTTTATATTCCAGTATATGAATCATTACCTTGTGTCTATCTCTGCATTTTCCTTTGCATTTCCATCATCATTTAAAAAACAAAGCATGTTTTTAAGATGTTTTTCGTATATATGTATATATCTATAAACAGACACACATATGTAGGAAAAATTCATTTTAAGCTATATTTTCCTCTCTGTGTGTTCAGGTCTATGGCAGAATGTCAAAGCAGACAACAAAAGAAAAGATGCTCACACTCTGTGTACACAGTGAGCTACCTCGCTACAAGCATCATCTCCTACCAAAGCCCCTTGCCTCCCCTCCTTCCTACTTCATGAATATTAGGGAATTAATGCTGGCAGGCAGGGAGAGCAGGAAGGGGCTGGGACAAAGAGAGAAAGAGAGGTTAGTGAGGGAAGCAAGCGTGGGGAGAGGGAGGGTGAGGAGAGCTGATATCGTCACAGGACCTGGCAGTGCGCAGGCTCTGAATGAGCTGGGTTGGCTGCCTATTGATTGGAAAACAACGGGCTGTAGGAGGACAGATAAGGGTGTCTGTGGGCTAACGGGTGAGGGTAGGGATACAGACCAAAGCTCACACTACACTTCACCTCCCTGAATTCTCCTCTCGCTCTGTTTTTTCACCCTGGAATGAATGCGACTGCTGCTGCTCATCTCTGGGTTTTGCTGTGAAGGGAGGTGCCTGTTCTTCTTCTCTGAGAAGATCCTGCCTACACACCACGCCAGGACAAAAACAGCTCCTCTAACCACAGGTAATCTGTCTTCTTGTCTGCACTCTAATCCCAATGTCTGTTCTTCCAGTCCTTCCCGTTATTCCGGACCCTCGTTTGCATCTTGCTACCATCTTTGCCTTGTAACCATGGTTTCCTCTCTTCTCTCCCTCCCCCATTACCTCTTTTTTTCCCTCCCTCTGATGAGCTGATGACATGCACTTGCTTGATTTCCATTTCTGTCATGGCAGTAAATATTGATTTAAAAAGGAATCCTTTTCAGTTTATGTGGGACAAAATCACATTGATATGACTTTTTTATAAGCTTAAAACAATGATGGCTGTAAAAGATGTGAAATTTTATTCTATATTCTTAATACACCACAGCCTATTATTTTTAAAAGCACTTAACATGGCATCATTTGAAAATGCTCAAATGAATTGAGCAAAAGAATGAGGATAAAAGAATTCTTTAGAAAAAAAGAGCAAAGGAGCTGCTCTTTGATTTGTCTGATTCAGCAGTTGCTACTCAAAAATAGCATTAGAGATTTGGTTCCATTGCATTAAATGACCTCTGATGAGTTCAGGCAATTGGCACTTCCATGCACACCTGAGACCACTACCACTCTCTGTGAAGGTCACATACAAAAAAAGCTGACACACAGATACACGTACCTGCACATCTCTAACAGCTCCATCTCTATACTGTCACCATTTTTAAGGATGCTGTAAACTCCCACCTTTCCTGTGCCATGGCAAAATATTCCACATCCAGCTTAAACTGACCCAGCAGTAAGCAGAAAGGCTACTGCATGATGGGACGAGTGTTCTTATGAAATTTAATTTGCAATTTTTGTTCTTAGCCTGCCAGATTTTCAAGCAGCAGTTCATCAATTCCTCCTACAAAGAGTCCCCACGGCGAGGTTTGAGTCAGCCACTAATTTCCATGTCTGCGCTCCTTATTTGGGAGACCAGATCCACCTAATTTGGCCTATTGACAGACACAAGTTGTCAGTCACCATTACATGTGTATGTGTTTGTCTTCTACTGCAGTGTGGACTGAAACAAGAGTTAAGACCATTAATGGGAGATCACTAACAAACAAAGTAAGCGAGCTACACAGTGAGGAGAGTAAGAAAGTAAGGGAGAGATTCTGAAAGACGATATCCAGCTGCAGCACTTTGCTGAGTGCAGCGATGAGAAGGAAGAGGCTCGAACAAGCTTGTTTTTAAAGGGACTTCTCTGTACTTACCCATTTACGCCAGGCCACAGTCCAGCAAAGCACAAAGGAGCTAAATTAGTCCTCACTGCTGTCTGACACTGCGTCAGGCAGCCTGAGCAAAGCACAACTTGCCAGAAAAGATGTACTCCAGCACTGACTGTCAGCACCCTTCACTCTCTCTGGTGTTATTAAATTAAATCACATATACATACTATTTTTAATTAACATTTATCAGTGTATACTGGTTTTACTCTTCAGTTAAGTTAACTGAAGTATGATATTTATTTATATATTTTTACTACGAACTGTGTAAACAGTAACAGTAATTCACCAATTTAAATAGATAAATTCTATTAATCTTTTCCACATTTTGATATCAAGTTTGACACTAAGCACCAACTCTGGAACATAAGCTAAACCACAAACTAATGGAATAAACTTTTGAATATAAGAATCTGAGAACTAATTTCTCAAAGGGAACATTTAACATACCTCATCCTGTAAGTTTTCTCTGTTCTTCTGAAGCTAAGCTTAATTTCACAGGAAAAAATTAAACATACCAAGGTAAATACCGTATTTTTCGGACTTTAAGGCACACCGAATTATAACAAAACGTGACTGAAATCTGCTTCGTAAGCATGTCTCTTAACAGGTGCCATTTTGGGGTCCTTATACAGATACCACAATATTATGTTGAAGCACAGTACGTATTACTCTGAGAAGCTGACTACCGTAGCCGTAATGCTCCGACAATCCATCAAGCGGTGCAGCTTCGTAGCTTACCAAAGTCGTACTAAAACATTTTGACAGATTTTTCCGTGCCGTGTACCACATAAAATCGATTCAAGGTCAGTAAGCACAACCAGAATCAATACATGAGGCACCCTGTCGATTTTTGAGAAAATTTAAGAATTTTAAGTGCGCCTTATAGTCCGAAAAAATACGGTACTATAATAAAACAATCAACTCAAAAAAGCTGCAATCTGATCGAGAAATCACTCATCTTTGGAAAAGAGAGTTTATTACAGAGAAATGGCTCTTTCCAAAATAAAAGCTATACTATACGCTTCTTCTGGGCTATATTCTCAGCAGCATATTAAACATATCAGGTCCCCATAAGGAGAATCCTGTGCTAACGGCTGTCTAAATGACTCGGGTAAAGTTTGTAGCATGCGTGCTTGTTGTTTTTGTCTGCTTCCACTTGTCTTTGCACTAGGATGATGTCGGCGTAAATGTGCAGTTATATTCGTTGTGTTCCCACTAGTGCTGTCAGCGTTAATCTCGTTAAAATGACATTAACGCAAATTTCCGTTAACGAGTTAACATGGATCGTCCCGTGCGTGGGGCTGGACACCGTCAACACGTTAACAAGCTAACTGCGCTAACGCACTAGTTCCCACCAATTGAGCATTGCGTGGCACATCCGACATACTGTTTTACTTTTGTCCATGACGCGCTTACCATCAGGGTCATGCTTCACATGAAAACCAAGATAGTTCCAAACACCAGATCTGAATGAGGGTGGGGGAGGTTCAATTTCGGGTAGCGTTGAGGCAGTTGCCATGTTGCAACGAGCTTAGCTTCTGTCTTGCTAGCTTGCGCTGCGCTCAGTGGATCTGCACTCCACAGTGCAGCCTAGGCGGAGTTGTCGAACACAGATCCACTGAGCGCTCAACACAGACAGCATCGTCAGAAGAAAAGTTGATGAAATAAAAAAAAAAAATTGTATTGTTCGATACATATGTGTACCGAACCGAAAGCACTGTATCGAACGGTTCAATATCGATATGAGTATTGTTGCACCCCTAGTGTTTATGTATGCTATCTCAACCTGATTGGTTAGGTTTAGGTAATAAAAAGCATGGTTATGTCCAGGAAAGGTTGTGGTGTGGGTTAAAATTGCTCTTAAACAACCATTAAAAAAAATAATAATCAGCTGAAATGTATGGAATCAAAGGTTTGGGTTTGTTTTTTTAATTCAAATAATTAATCATTAAGGAAAATGTGCTTGGTATAAACTGAATAGACACCAATGATTTGGCCAGATTCCATTAAATATTTTACAGTTCAATTATGTAATAAAACTGCATGGAAAATGTTCATGTAATCCAAAATTCTTTAAGTATTTTTTCAGTGTATATCAAGCAAAGCTTTGACCAACACAAAAATAGCACAATTATAATATACAATGTACTTTGACAAATGGTTCTATAATTTCATGTCCCAGAATATTGAAGCGCTCATCAGTTAAATCATTGTTGGTGTACTTAATTAACTGGTTTACCAGTAAAGCAAACTGGTTCGGTCCCCCCTGGGACCTGGTCCCCTTCTGGCACACCTACCTCTATCTCCTCTTTGTCTAGACGTGCTGGTGCCATTCCACATGAGGACAGAGAGGCATGATTTATGCTAGACCAGATAAATCCTTCTGGGACACTGGTTAATAAAGCAGATGGGGACAGATGGAAATCACGAAAAACCTTTGTGCTGTGACTGACCAGGTCTTTTCTTTAAACACATTTGTGGCCTTGGCTTATTAAGCAACATATGCTCAAACTTAAAAAGTCTTGAATTTAAAAGCCCTTCAAAATTCAGCAAAATCAGTTCATTAAATGCTGCATGACTCTGTTTCCTGCAGGACTCAGACATTAACTTGATAGGGGACACTATGGAAGCCCCTCTTGTGTGCTTAGATGAGGAGTTTGAGGACCTCCGGCCCTGTAGGATGGATGAGATGGACCAAAGCCTCATCAACGACTCCTACTCCACCACCACCACCGTCCCCCTGGCCTCCATCACCCGTGAGGAGTTCTCTGAACTGGAAAACTTCTCTGAGATGATGAGCTTCAAGTCAATGGAGGACCTGGTAAATGAGTTTGACGAGAAGCTCAATGTGTGCTTCCACAATTACAACACCAAGACGGAGGGCCTGGCGCCCATACGCAACCAGTCACACAATCAGGAGGACGAGGAGCGACTGCAAGATGAAGAGTAAGTGACACAATATCTGAAGCAAGGTTTACTTATTGGAATCTTTCAGTCTTTAGTCATCTGTTACTGTGTATTTTCAAACAGCTGTGGTAATAAAGGATGTGACACTGTTCAGTGTGTAAACTATAACAAACCCAGAACAATTTGAGCTTAACTTGAGGCACCAATTCTAAACCCAGCTAAAATCCCTTTAAAAACAGAAAAAAATTAAAGTCAGTTTCTGTTACTGCAGATACACCACAAGGGTTTGTTTTATTTGGAATTATCGTAAAAAAAATAATGTTTGAGTGAAAAAGTTATTAATCTATATTCTGTCTTTAAATTGCTACAGTTATGTTGACATAGAAAGTATATGAAAGAACATTTTTAGAAACATGCCTAGTCCCCTAAAGAAACACAGGAGGTAGAATATCAACAGACATAAAAAAGAACAGCCTTTCATGTTAATCAGTTAGCAATATGCTCATTATGCTTCCATTTACAACACACACACTGGAGGCTGAAACGACTTGGCAGCATGGAACAAAAGCCAAAACATTTCCACACACAGACCACAACATCCCCAAACATGCAGTCAATCAGCACTGTGACCCCACCCTCCCCACCTCCACCATGTCAGGCTGCATGCTGAATTATTCAGCGTGCAGCGTCGTACGCCTCAGTTGGCTTTGGCTCTGTCCCAGTCTCTGCCTCTCCTCTGACTGCCAGAGCCTCCTCCTCCTCTTGCTAGCAGCTTCTGAGGTGTTCTCTGAATTATGCTAAATATAGCTTGACTGTAGGTGTGACGGCAGAGTTTTTTGGAAAGGATTATATGACTTTGAGCAATGATTAATTTCTGGTGAGAAAAGTGAGCTTTTATTGGTCAATAAAGCTCTGAGTGAGTACAGAGCAGTGTGCAAGGCAGTGGGTGGATTGATACACTAGTGTCATAAATAGGGAAACCATAAGAAATACATTTCAATCAGACATACATGAGTGTTCCATGTTCCTCAGAAGAGTTTGTCCCATGAAGAGGTGGTACTGGTGTTAATGAAACTGGAAGGTTTGCGTTTTGTTATGTCACACAGGAGAAAACAGGAGAAGCTGACACACCAACAAAACTAATCACCAGTCCAAATCTGCAGCTTGGTTGAAAACCCTATGTGGCACATTTTGGAGTAATCCCTGCAGTCACCTGATCTGAAACTCAGCTTTGAGTCAATCTGTCAAGCTGATGGAGAGCTAGAAATTTAAACAGAATGATTCCTGTTGTGTGGCTGCAGGCCAGGAAACACAGCAGGACAGCGTTGGAACATGGACTTCCACTCCCTGTAGGCCAGATGACCAACCATGTGTTATAAACACAGAACGTGCTCTTCATGTGCTGCTCTGGTTTCTGATGTGGTTGTGACTGGTTACGTTGGCTTTACTGCATTTAAATTCTTCCGTTTTATTTATAGGAAAAAGCATCACATAAGAAGACTGGTACCACTTGAAGTGTTATATAAAGCTACAGCCACCAGTCAGCTAGCTAGACTCAGTGTGTAACCAGGCTGAAATAGTAAAAAAATGTTCTTACTAGCACTGCCCTTGGCACATACTCATCTGTGATATTAGTGCAGTACTAAATGCAGTAATCCCATCTGGATTTGAAAGCATGTGCGACTAGCTCAAGGCTGTTAAAGAAAGGAAAGATTAGATAAAAATCTTATATAGAATAAGATACTGTATCCTGTAACAATATATTAGAATAGAATAGAATAGAATAGAATAGAATAGAATTATCCTTTAATTGTCCCACAAGTGGAAATTTGGTTGTAACAGCAGCCAGAAAGACACATATACAACAAACAGTACACAGGACACAGAACAGAAACATACACATTTTTTCTTACATATTTACATTAAGTACAATAGTTACTATAAACAGAGTACTGTGCAGTTATTAAATTAAATTAAATTAACAACAGATAAGAGGCAAACCTAGGTTGTAGTGCGAATCAGTTGATTAAATTATTGCAGTTACAGCGCAGATGTAAACATCTATGATTGTTGGGAGCAGTTTTGATTGTACAGTCTGACAGCTGCAGGGAGGAAGGACCTGCGGAAACGCTCCTTCATGCATCAGGATATTAGTTATATTAGTTAGTTAGTTAAAATCTGGTATGCTGACGGGGTGCACAGTATATTTTGTTGGTCAGAAGGTCCTTAATACTGTATAACAGAATAGATATCCAACAGTTAGAAAATACAGTACAGTGCAAGTTACAGCATGTTGCCTAAACACTTACTGCGTGTTCAGTGCAGCTGTGCACTGTGTCTACAGTATGATTGTGGTGTGTTGTTGACACTTCTAAGCAGTTTTTTTCCCTGTATTCTGATTTAAGCTCTTTAGTTTTAAAGCAATACCAATGCACTTGAAATCACTTTGTAGCGTACTGCCACATTAATATAGAAAGGCAAACTCTGCGACCAGAGCTGTTAATGATCCTGCAAATTAGAATCGCATTGGCAACAAATATACCTCTGAAAACCCAAAGAGGTGCCATCAGGCTTTGTTAACTTTTAGGAAAACTAGCACTAATCTTTGGCCTGGTGTGTGCAGCCATGACACACAGGCATGACTGGTGAGGTAAGCTGCCAGCTCAATGGAGTCCACTGTGTAAGCAGGCAGAGGCAGTGCCACTGGGAGCAGGGAAACAGGCCTCAGCCAACCTCTGAGTGACACACACACACACACACACACACACACACACACACACACACACACACACACACACACACACACACACACACACACAAGCTCAGACACAAAGGACACTTCTCTCCCAGTTTTTACTTCACTCTGCCTCAGACAGACGCTGGGAGAGTTGGAGAACACTTTGTACAATGATGTGAGGAACTTTATCTAAATCTCTGCTGAGGATACCGTTTAACAAGTAGTAAGCTGCACTTCTTTTCTATTGTGCACTGCTGCCCTGCAGCCCTGAACTCCACCACAATGAAATATTGACTGAGTTGCAGGCTGCTGAACATAGGGCTGAGTACACGGCTTTTTACAATCAGAAAAACAAATCTATTGAGGGCAAGAGCCGAGGGCAAAAAATGTGTCTTTATACTTCTTTTTGATATTTGCTTGAGTAGGTTTGCATTTTGACATGGGTCTGTGTTGTTTTGCAGTGTGTGGGATGCTCTAACTGACAACTACATCGCCACCTGGGACGGCACCGACTCGGAAGGAATCAACGGCAATATCTCTGACCAGGAGGTACATTTCATGCCACGCCTTCATGTTTAGTTTAAATCTAATTAATATAATATAATATACATGTAGGAATAGTTTTGCACTATTTCTATGCAAATTTTTATTCTCATCAATAGTAAAAGAGCACCTTGAGATGACTCTTGCCGTAAATTAGTATTAAATATAAACGAATACACTGAACTGATAGCAAACTATTCTGATGAGCATCCTTAACACTGTGGTGTAATATGGGTGCTGAATGAATGGGAAGCTCATTCTCTGGTCCACTCTAATGTTTGTTTACACATTTCATCCTTACATGAACACGTCTGACCCAGAAAATTCACCTCACAGTCAAATATTTACATGTTTGTCTATTCGGTTATTCACTAATTTCTGTGTTTGTAAGGATAATCATGATGCTTTTCTTAAAGACAAATGCTGTGTGTCATTATTTTCCATCTTGATGTGCTAAAATGAATTGTATGACTAGTTTCTGCTCCTGTAAGATTCATTTCATGCTGACAATTGAAAGCATGCCTGACCACTCTTGACTGGTCTGGCATTCAGCTGAGCTCTGCCTCCTCCTCCTCTGTTTCCTTGATTGCCTGTCAGATTCAGCTGGACAGCAGACACTTAGCGTTCTACGCCATGTTTGGACTGGTGAAGGCCAGAGGAGCTGTGGTTATCACAGGAGCAGAGGGTGGCTGTGGAAATGTATCACATTCATGCCTTCAAGCTAAAAGTTTTATACCTAGAGAGACACAAAATATTTAACAAATGACAGCTTCCTGTGAGGACAATCTTTTCTCTGCATTTATACCTCTGATTGTTTCTCCTGCCACACTTTTTAAATATTATAAAAATGTGGTTCTATTTAACTCGAAATGAGTAGAGCCACAAAATAGATTTTCCTTTTGTAACATGGATTTTTATCACTTTCTCATTATTGTGTCAGCATTGAGGAACGGATAAACTGTTAAATGCTAAGTTGATAATAAAACGTATGGTAACAGTGCTTAATTAAAAAATGTTTGGTACATGCACCATCATATGTTATCATGCTATCTATTTGCTCAATAGCACCACAGACAAAGTATAGCTGAGGCTTAATGGAAACCCATAAGTTTTGAACATTGCTAGAGCAGCCATGATCAAAGTCAAGAGCGCTGCAGCCAACTTAAAAATCAGAAAATTCATCTTCAATAAAAGTTCAAGAGAAAGTGATGTATTTCTCAAATGTTATTTGAAAAATATAAAAACATAGGCTGTTTCACTATAGCTTGCTAATGCTCAGTCATAGTGACCCATCTGCCACTGGGACACAAACGTCAATACAAGAGCATGACATTTAGGTCAGGCTAATGAGTAATATCACAAACTAACCAGCTCCTATTCGAATGTTTTATTCACTTTTTTATATCGATAAATACATTTATAAAAAATATTTAACTCAATATACTTGCGAGTCATTTCAAACTGTTCTGTTAGTGCTGTAGCCCATCTACAGTACCTTTGTGGACCACCAGAGGACCCCAGCCCACACTTTGGGAATCACTGTGCTAGAGAAAGATGATTCATGTATCACTAACGTAAAAGGTCCAGGAAACGTTGTGAGGAGTAAAGATATTTCACAAAAATATCTCCTCCTGTGGAACCTGCTCACAGTTCAGGTTCAGGAGACAGACACCCTCTCTCTAGCCTCCTCCTTCAATTCCACACGTAAACAGGATGCAGTCTATTTACATGCTTTTAAAAATGGAATGAGTAAGTGGTTTTTAAAATGTGATAGTAATGTAACAGTAAATTATGTAAAACCTTTTAAATATTTAAACATCAGACTTTGAAATGAACTCAAGTGGCCAGTTGGGGTCGGGGCTGGAGGGCTGCTCTCCTGATGTGGGGACCAGGATGGTCTGCTTGTCTCCACCCCAGACTGAAGGGGGGGCATCTCCTGAATCTGGGGGCTGATTGCCTATCTGGGGGTTATTGGTGTTTGGACCTGGGAGTATAAAGTGTGTGTACGGCATCCATTTCTGTGTGTCTCCAAAGAGGGTGTGTGTCTGCCTGTTTGTCTATGTGTACGTGTCAGACTCCCCCTCTTTCTTAGAACATCTCAGGCTCCCTCAGGTGTGGGGGCCTATTCCCCCCTGACACATTCCCTGCCAGTGACTGTTGCCCCCATCTGCTGGTGCATTGGTACTTCTCGGTATCTGGGTCTGGATGCTCGGTTCTGTACTGGCTCGTTCCTGGTGGCTGCTTGGTGGGACCTGGGTCCCCTGAATTTGTCTGCTCTTGGTGGGGGTTAGGGTGTCCTTGGGTCTCGGGCTTGGTCTGCTCCGGTGTAGCCAGTGGAGTCTGTGGGCTTGTCGCTGCACTCACCTGGGGCGTCTGCACTGTGACTGCTGGGTGACCCCTCCCCAGGGCTCTCCTCTGCTCTTCTCTGAGTGGGAACTGCGGTTGTCCCTGTGGTGGTCCACCTGGGGCTCTCACACTCTGGAGGGCCTCTACATTTCTGGGGCCCAGGTCTACTGCTTCAGGTCCTGGGGGGCGGGGCTGAGCTCCTGACACCCATTATTAAACAATAAATGGAGAAACTTTATGAACACAAGCACGCTCAGGCAGACTACTCTACTTGCCAAAGTGAATCTGTCTGCCATTTTTTGCTGGACAGAGCAGGGAAAAAATGAACACAACTCCTGGATGAGCTCTCATTCAAACACACCAATTGATTTTTTTTTTCTGAATGTGTATTTTCATCAATTACTCCAATGCAAAGACATCAGCATTTGACTCTTGCTGGCATCCTCACCACAGTAATCTGTTGGCATAATTTATCATTTGCAGATTCATGAAAAAGAGGAGGAGGAGATGAATGAGAAGAACGACAATGCCAACTGCCTGAATGAAGAACCTCTTATCACAGCAGATCAGGTCTGAGTGTGTGTGTGTAAAAATCAAGTGAACGGCAAATTTTTTGTGACCAACACGTTTCAGCTTGTGGCCTTCATCAGCGTCATTGCAAAATGTCAAACAGTTTGTGTTTAAATAAAAAACAGGAAACAGAAAAAATCCAAGTGGACCAATCACACATTCACAAATAAATAAGTTGACCAATTAAATTTAACGAGGTGGTACTGGCTAATTGGCTAATTGGTTAAGCCACAGCCCAAATAGATTCTGGACTGAACCACTACAGATTAAAAGGGGGACACCCCCCCCCCAAATGTCTTAAACTAATACATACTCAAAATTCCACAGAAAAATGCAAATAAGTTAAAATAAAAATAAGTACATTAACATTAAAAGAGGGAGAAACAATACAAAATCTAGTTAAAAACACAGAAACACAAAAGTAAAGTCCACAGAAACTCATTAATAGATAAATCCTCAGTCATACCTGTAAGGTGTAAACTCTTTAAACAGCTTGGTCAGCTTGCTTATTTGTGAATCCCTCCATTTCTGTCTTCAAGGTCATTGAGGAGATAGTTGAAATGATGGAGAATTCTCCAGATCCTGGTGAAACTGAGGAGGATGAGGAGGAAGAGGTCAGTCACTCCTCCTCCAGGACCAATCTGTCCCTGCTGGAAGAGATCAGGCAGCTGTCACAGGCTTCAAACAACAACTGCTCCTATGAAGGTAAAGCTGTGAATAATCCATGTTTCTGGTTATTTCCTATTTTTATTTGACTTATGCAATGTCCTGACTGAGCTGTTTTAACTAATTTATTCTAATGCTATCGTTCAGGATTACCTCGTAGACTAGATATAATAGACTAGACTTCATAACAAGTGCATATTTTCTGTTAAGTAGCATGTCAGAAATGTGATAATTTCCTATTAAAGTCATCCTTTAGGTCAAAATTAAGGTACATACCTCAAGATAGCAATAAAATACCAAAGGCGGGACTCTCTTATTTGGTATTATCATCAGTTAAAGCTAAAAACTATCATCACCCTTTTCATAAAAGCTCCAACATGAATCCATTTAAACCTAAGGCAAAGATACAATGTTCAGGGAAAAATAAGTCTCAAATACAACTATAACTATCCATCTGTGTACATTAGTTATCTCATTTAGTTAGTTTGAAGATGAGAGTTTAAGAGGTCAATAATTTTTCTTTACAACTAAAAACTGTAAATAATAATTAGTTAACCTTCTTGAAGAAACATCAACAGAAACAGCATTAAACACGTAGCACATGTGCATCTGTGCAGGGATTATCAGCTATGTCAGTTAGCATTACCAAGCTAACTTTAGCAAACATGAAATTTTGGCTGCACTGAGAAATCACCATATTAAAAACAAAGTAAAAATGGTGGTTGTACAATAAATTAAACCATTAAACCATGAGTAAAATAAGCCTTTCCTTTTTGGCTACTATATCTAAATGTTGCTTCCATATTTTAGTGGTTTTCACCTACTTTTACGCTATTTGTACTTCTACTTTTCCACCATTGAGAAGAGCACTCAAAAGGTTGCAGATACAGATAGATATTTGGAATCAAAAGCCTTTTTATATAGTTTAGATTCACAGTTGCAATGTAATGACAAAAAATTGCCCCGTGACTGACACGATATGTCTGTCACAATATGAACACCCTGCACAATATTCACCTTGCAAACTGGTCACATGTACCAAAGTGGTGGAAACACCTCATGTTTAATAGCCATGAAGAAACCAGCTGTTTTGTTCACATTGTCTTCTTTTTTAAAATAACTGGCTAACACTCTCTAACACCATTCTTTTTTACTCTGGAATTTTACTGTATGAAGCAAGTAAATACTGTACAGTGGAAGAATACATGAATACATGGATCAAAGACAAACGTGGTTTTTAGGAAATTAAGTATTTAATAATGCTGATAAAATGATTTTTTTTTTCAAGTATCTGGGGGATGTGTATACTAATTAAAGAGCCTTGGTCTTATTGTGAAATTAAATTGCAGCTAGAGAGAGACTTAAATAATAAAAAAAAATGAAATAAAAATAATAATTTCAAGCTTTGTCACCAAAATTGATATTCACTCATGTATTCATTTTGTTATTTCACAATTCTTTTTTAAATGGTGGAGACTTTACGTGCAGTAAATGGACGTTATGGCACTATATCTAGTGTGGGTGTAATATAATATTATTTTCTGCCTCAACATGCATTTTACATGATCAAATTTGTAATTCAAAAAAACTTTCCAGTTGAGCTAAAGCATTACAGTATGAGCAGCCACAGACAACGTCTTTAGGCATCTGCGATGTAATATAATGATTACACTGTACCAGCTGCATTGTCAGAAATGTTTCTCCCAAGCTGCTGTTTTGTTTGTGTTCTTTTTACAAAATACTGATTGCACTTCCTTCCTTTATACACTGAGCTATCATCAGGGACTGCTCATTATTCATTATTCATATAACAGTACCTTATTCGTATAGCAAAATTACCCTGGGCCGCATTAGTATACATTACTGGTAATTAATACTGTCACAGTGGCACCGATTCCCAATAGTCAGACTATTCAAAGAATATTATTTTATTGTTAGCATCCTGCTTAACTCTAATGATTCCCACAACCTTTCCGCTCTCAAATCCATCCTGCAGGCCTGAGCCTGATGCCCAGCTCAGCGCTTGTTGAGCTGCTGCACCGGGTGGAAGTCGCCATCCGCGAGTACTCAGAGGAGCTTGTCAGCCAGTTGGCTCATCGTGATGAGCTGGAGTTTGAGAAAGAGGTGAAGAACACATTCATCACGGCACTAATGGAGGTGCAGAACAGGCAGAAGGAGCAACGAGACAGCAGCAAACGCAGACGTCGGGACAAGGCCATGAGCCTGCAGGGGGGAGGGACGGTGCCCGTGAATGGAGGCAACGATAGCTCCACAGGCCAGAAGACAGGGACCATGCTTGTTAAGGTGGGTAATGGTGCTAATCTCAAATATTAACAATATGAGGCATTTTATGAATGTGCAGATTTCTTTTTTAAACCTTTCACTGTAAATTACAGAAAGGTAAAACGAGAATGCCTGCAAGTTCTTCCTTTCCCCATCCTCTTTAACTGTTAGTATAATGGATATCTAAAGGCCATTAGCCTCTAAATTATCTTCCAGGAAAGATTATAAAGTGGCTGTGACCCTTCATCTATGTACAGTAACTGCCCAGTGCAGTCCTATCCAGCAAAAGAGAAACTGCCTAATGGATTTCCTCTCCATTCGATGTAGCAGCAGTCTGAGTGCTGTGAGTCTGGCTCTTGGTACCTTACTCTCTGTTACTGAACTAATATGAGCGTACCGATGGCTTAAGGAAGTGGATGCAATATATACAATAAATTGCACAATGATACCATGCTGAAATCTGCTGAAGAATAATTTAAAAAATGAATTTTGCCATATGAATTGGTAGTTTGTAATAATGGTCACTATATCTTTGTATGTGTATGTGTCCTACAGCGTTTCAGCATGGAGGGAATTTCCAACATTCTACAAACAGGCATCAGACAGACATTTGGAAGCACAGGGAATGACAAGCAGGTAACGTTTAAATGTTTTAAATAAAAAACAAAAAACCCAAACAAACATGCACAGATGAGCCAACCCATTATGAATACTCACAGATGGAACAAATTATATAATGACATATTTAGGAGTTCTCGTTTCATTAGACAGTAAGTGAACAGTTGGTTCTTGTAGTCAGCGACTGGCCATCCTTAGGCGTAAGGATGGCCAGTCGGCTGTGTCAGAGAACCTCCTGAAATTAGAAAGCCTGTTAGATGCCTCTGGTGAACAGCTGCAACCACCAGCTGGAACCAGCTACATGGTTTTGACTTCTCAAGGTTCACTGGTGCAAAGAAAATAAAGGCTACCTTAGCTGGCCTGAACTCAGCTAATGCACTGTGGAAAGAAGACCAGCAGGTGTAAGGGTGAAGATCTCCAACTGTATACTGTATGTTGACAGAGGTTTTCTCAGTACTTAGATTGGTTTGCAATGATGGACGGTTCAGATTCAAAGTTTGGTGTTCTTAGAGCTATACTGCAAAACAGGAGCTGGACTAATCCTGGTGACTTCAGGCTTAATCCAGTATTTCAGTAGTACGAAGGTGGCTGACGTCATGCCAGGGCACATCTCCATGACTTAACAGAATTTCATGATATTTTGTCAAAAGTAGCTTGACAAATTGATACTACTCTCATGTTACTTGTAATGTAAAGCTACAAGTAACTCACTAGCTTGATTGCACTTTGGTTGAACAAAATTCTAATTTAAACAAACAAACAAAAAGTCTAATTTAAAAGAAAGGAAAAAGAGAGAAATGTAATCCTTCAGTTTAACAGAGGCTACTTATTACTCTCTTATTACTCTCTTATTAGTCTGAGAAAGCCTTCTGAACCTTTATTCTGTTTCAGTACCTAAACACGGTTATTCCATATGAGAAGAAAAGCACCCCTCCATCTGTTGATGACCTGCAGATGCTCACAAAGAGTAAGACCACACCAGAACATCTGTAATAGAGCCAAATAAATGGCAGAAGTAGTACATTCAGCCTTGTTGTCTGCTTTTATCATGCAGTACTCTATGCCATGAAGGAGGACAGTGAGAAGGTGCCTACACTGCTGACCGACTACATCTTAAAAGGTAAATGCAAACACAGTCTTCTACTCACTTTTGTAGCGTTTTACACAGCACAGTGGAAAACAGTGACATTTTCTGTTCTTGAAATATTGCCTGTCTGAACTTCTTGGATGTTGGAAACTATATCAAGGCAGTTTGTTCTGTCTTCCTCTTCAGTCCTGTGTCCTACCTAAAGCACCACCAAGCCAGAGGCAGCAGTGTGATGGAAACTTCCTTCTCCAAGGGCATTTCTGACCTTACTTTCCTCTGGTTCAAGCTGCATGACCTCCCCTCTTTTACCATTACCAACTATGGATCCTCACCATCAACATTATCATATTCACCTCAACTACGACTACTGCCTTTCGCTGAGCTCACTTCCTCCCTTCCCTGCGCATCAAACTCAGGCCACAAAACGGTGACCATCTGAATAACAAGTGGAACAGCCGATTCCCACTTTTAACAGACTTCACTTATGGAGCATGACATGCTATTAATGACCATAACACCACTTTGGTACAGTGATACAGAGTTATTACTGCTTTCTTTTCCTTCATTACTTTACTTTCTCTTGTTTTCAATTCTAACAGAATTTCATTGATTTTTGAAATCATAAAATGACCTCTTAACCAGTGATGGTTTTGTACATTGATTCTTTTCATAAGGACTACACTGTCAGACAAATTAAACTGCATACTGCATCCACACACGTCTTCGTATGGTTTCTGATTAAAAAAGTGATTAATCTGAATACAAAAGCCATGCACTTTTATCTGCCAACTTAGCACTGTTACTCCGTGTACAGGAGCGGAAACAATACTATTACGGGTGCAGTGCAGTGCAGTGAATTACAAAGCTTTTTTTCTTTACTTTTTGCTTTTTGCTAATTATCCAGTGCTCTTCTGACTTATTTCTAATTTCTTTTTACGTGTATCTAAATATTTGATATGGACTCTGTTTATTTTGTACTTTTATTTACTGTGTCATCAGAGTGACAGGTATCTGTGCATTCATCCCTATCCAACTACATGGAGATATATCAGTGGATATCATCCCCCGATGAAAGAAGCTCATTTCAACAGAGTTGTGCATATTAGCATATTTATGACTTCCTTTGTGTCATGTAGGTGAATGTTACATCGCTAATTGCAAATTCTAATAAACATTCTACCCCAGTTGTGTGTTCATTTGCTTCTGTTTTGCATTTAGTATGATCACTCCTGATAAATTACACAAGTTTTTTTTTCTTTTTTCATTTGAATCTATTCTTTGGAAGCTTTGACTTTTACAAGTTATCAAAAAAGACAGACAAAAATGTTTATTTCCTCAGGACTACTGTGTGAGTGCAATTTTGACTGGGGATTCTACACATGTAGTTTCTAATATTCCAGTCCAATAATATATATCCTAATATTCCAATATGTCTGGATGTGTTTCAACAGCTGCCAAATGGCCAAGATGCTTTTAGAAGCTCTTATGTTTCTGTAATGTGTCTAAAATTTGGTAAAGACTTTTTTTGAGAAGGATCTTTATTGGATGCTGATAATACCTACATTTAGGAAAAAAAACAGGAATTCAGTGCGCAATGTTCCTGCTCACTGCAAATTTATTGTGACTAAAGAGATTATTTAAAAATGATTATTATTTGATATTTTTGTTTCAAAACAAAAAAAATTCTCACTTTCCATGAAAACAAACTCTACAATTATAAGTATTTTATCATATTTCTGCCCTATATTAAACAAACACAGATTTATTGAGAACAGTATAACTCAGGCTTACACAATTCAGCCATACGCTACATCTGTGAAATAGTAAGATCTTGCTCAAGCTCTGTCATGATAGGAGGCAATAAGACGCAGGGTTTATTCAGCACGGACTACTTTTATTGAACTGTAGCAGCAGTGTACGTGGCTACATCAATTTTCTGAAAACATACAGTGTTCCAGCGACCTCTAGTGGCCGGCCCTAAAGTAGCCTTACTAGTACAACAAAAACAAATCTCACAACATCTTCCCCTTTAACAAAAGTACTTTAAATATAAAACAGTGTTGTCAGAACCTACAACATCACAGGGGTAGACTACCCTCAGTCCTGATAAGGGATTATTCTGCCCTTAGAACATAGAAAGGAGATAGTCCTCAGTCTCCCTTTGGAGCATCCCTTTGGCAAACCGTGTCCCTATTGACTGGACTGGGCAACAATGTCTTTTCGAGTACTGCAATCGTTTGCCAGGGGCCATTGGGCAGAGGAGTTGTCACAAGGGGTTCCCGTCGCTGTGTAGGCTTGTGCTCTCTGCAAAAGTTGCATGATCTCACCTTGTGTGTCATTTGAAGTCCAATGTTGGGCCACCACACTGTTGATCTTGCGTGCTCTCTACATTTAGTTAGTCCTTGGTGGCCTTCATGTAATTGGTCCAGGACACTGGGTCTGAGTGCTGTGGGAATTACAATGCGATCGTGGTAGAGCACTAGACCGTCTGATTCTGAAAGGTGGCTTCTGGCTGCATAGAAGCCTTGCAGTGATGAGCTCTTTGCCATTCTCAAAGGCCACCCTTGTCTGATGAAAATGATTGCTTTTTGAAGCTCTGGGTCCATCTGTGTAGCACTGTGAATTTCCTCCAACTTATGTGACTTGATAGGTTTGCTTGTCACTACGTTGCTCACATATACCTTGACCCGGCTGTCTGTCTCGAACTGATAGCATCCATGCAGTGGATGTCTGGAGAGTGCGTCCGCCACCACTAACTGTTTACCGAGAACATGCCCAGCAGTGACACTGAATCACATCAGTCGCATCAGCAGTCTCTGACATCTCAGCGGCGTTTGGTCAAGGTCGTATGAGTTGATCAAAGGCACCAAGGGCTGTTATGCCAAATGGCAGACGCCTGAAGCAAAACCTGCCCATGGGAGTTATGAACGTGGTCAGTTTTTGGCAGCTGGGGTCCAGTGGAATTTGCCAGAACTCACTGGAGGCATCCAAAGTGGAGAAAACTTTGGGGCGATCATGGCTCAAAGAGTTGGCAGTTCGTCTTGTGACCGGAAGGTTGCCGGCTCGGACAGTCTCGGTCGTTGTGTCCTTGGGCAAGACACTTCACCTACCGCCTACTGGTGGTGGTCAGAGGGGCCGATGGCGCGATATGGCAGCCTCGCTTCTGTCAGTCTGCCCCAGGGCAGCTGTGGCTACAACTGTAGCTGCCTCCACCAGTGAATGTGAGAGTGAATGAATAGTGGAATTGTAAAGCGCTTTGAGGGCCCTGAAAAGCGGTATATAAAATGCAATCCATTATTATTATTATGTCATCTAATGTGGGCAAGATGTACCGTTCGCGCTTTACTCCATTATTCAGACGTTTTAAGTCCACACACACTCTGACCTCATCCTTGTTGCGCTTTGGAGCAGGCACCATTGGTGCACACCAGTCTGTTGGCTTGGTGACTTTCTCGATGATGCCAAGTTTGAGCATGCGCTTTATTTCCTTTTCCACCTTTGGGAGGAGAGGAAAAGGCATCTTCAGTCAGCTCGATTTTTACAGGTTCACAGTTCAGCAGGCCAATTTCCCCAAACAGATCCTCTGTTAAGTCATTACTGATTTTGTTAACTCTAGAGACTAGTCCCATGCGCTTTGCCACAGTCTTCCCCAGTAGGTTACTTGCGTATTAAGTCTGCCTCGAGCTGTAGTTTTTGTGAGACATCTTTGTCAATTAATCCAATGACGATACGGTCCAGGAGTAAAGTCGAGCTCCGTTTGTGGCTCCGTTTGTGAAAACAGGCGCAGTCGTGGATAACGTTTCTCTTTGGGACAAAGTGCTCATCGAACTTTTGTATAACCAGATCATACTCAAACTGCGGACTTGGCCTGGCCTCCGTAGCAGCAGGAAACACAAATGAGCCATATATTGGTTCAGCATCTCACCCGATGGAGTAAAGAAGCGAGTTCACCTGCACTTCGCCGCTCTCCATCCCTAGCTTGGACGCCACTCGAAAACGGGAGAATCTCTGCTGCCATACTGGCCACTCTGCCGCGTGAAGTCAAACGGTTCTGGAGGTCCAAATTTAGCCATTTCTTCGTGTAACTCGGAGTGAAGTCCTCAATTCTGACACCGCTGATGAAATCACATAAGTGTTAGCTTTATTTTGATACGACAATTGTTTACACAGAGTTTATCATTGCAGAGAAGTAATTTATTTTAGGCATGTCATATTTCCAAATGTTGGTCTGGATGGGAGACACTATTGATATTGTGAATGATTTAAAGAAATGGTATAAACAGAATAAATTCCAGTGATGGCAGAATCATGGAGATGACAAAATGAAGCAATATTTTAATTAGTTAAAATATCCATCCATCCGCTTCCGCTTATCCTTTTCAGGGTCGCGGGGGGCGCTGGAGCCTATCCCAGCTGTCATAGGGCGAGAGGCGGGGTACACCCTGGACAGGTCGCAAGTCTGTCGCAGGGCTAACACATAGGGACAGACAACCATTCACACTCACATTCACATGTAGTGGCAATTTGGATTATCCAATTAACCTATCCCCACAAGCTGCAAGTCTTTGGACGGTGGGAGGAAGCCGGAGTACCCGGAGGGAACCAACGCAAACACGCAAACTCCACAGAGAAAGACCCCGGCCTGATGGTGGAATTGAACTCAGGACGTTCTTGCTGTGCGGCAACAGTGCTAACCACCGCTGCCCCTAGTTAAAATATTATACTCATATTTCTAGGAATACAGGACTATTGCAGTTCTTAAAGCATAGACAGACAAAATGAGAGCATTTTGCTTATTTTTTTTAAGGGGGATGGACGTTAACATAGATATTTAGCCATAACACTACAATATATTCCCCACAAATCAAAGTCCAACATTTTCTTTATTTAGTTTTAATCAGGAAACAAAAAACAGGAGTAAAAATAATAATCTATTGCTCCTAAAACAGTAACAGTTATAATATTCATCTAGCATTGCATATAGTATTTTTACAACTGCAAGCACTGCTGGAAATGTTGCCTCACACACTCAGTTAGGTATGCTTATGTCCACATCACTATCCAGCAACATTTGTCACCAACAAATGGACACAGCTGGAATGAAGACAGAAACAGCTGCTAACATTTTTCCACCCTTTTTTGCTAGAATTCTATGATTTCTTCCAAAATCATGCTCACATTCCCACTGCTACCTGGTTTTGTAATTATATGCTTTGTTCAATTGTCACCATGTAATGTATTATGATAAAGTCAGGCACAGGCTGTTTGCAGAAGTGGTTAAAGGATAGGTTAACAAATTGTTAGAAGTACCGAACAAAGTGATGGTAATTTATATGAGAATACTTTTACAGATATATGCTGATTAATGATTAATTGATTATCTGCCATTACTACCTCCTGCCATGCAGATGAAAAACAAAACACTTCCTGTGTGATAACTGAAAGTGTTTTGTAATAACTGTCTTTTTTGTACCTGTTTTTCACTTACAGCACAGAGGCATATCCGACTGGAAGAATGCTGTGTACAGTGGTTGTGTGACTGGAGGAGCTATTGGCTTTTGCGATATGTAACTTACTTTATTAACTTACATTACAGCAAATTTATGCATTTTGTCCACGTGTTTATTTTTCTGTTTTGCAGCTGGTCTGAAGGCTGGTGTTTATTCTCTGCTGCAATTAAACATGACTTGCGGTGAAGCTCTATGGAGTGGCTCGATGGACAAAAACATAAATATTACACATGTGGCCCAGAGAAAGAAGACTCGCGTTGTGAGTTTGCTAACCCTGATGTTTCCCTGCACATCAAGGATTGCTGTTAAAGCAGAATTGAAGTGTACTGTTCAAACACAGGGATTTTAAGTGGCACCGTAGTGGGTTAAAACAAACAAACAAACAAACATAAAAAAAGACATGTCGGTTTTTCCTGTGACTTTCATATTGTGGACAGTTAGAGCAAGGAATGCCAATTTCTCATGGTGAATCTTCAAAGACAGAGCAGAGTGGGTCTGCTTCAGTGGCGCACTGATCAGGTAATGAAAGCTGAACTTGTGTGAATTTCACTCTGGGTCTGTAAAAACTCAGATGAGCAATGTTCTGCCTGTAAAACATTGGTTTGATGTGTAAGTAACTAATCCACACCAGGATTATTTATAATAAAAGCATTTTTTTAAATTGTGGATTTACTACTTTTCCTTGATTATTAAAGGACTACAACACCCAAACTAGTCATTACCTTTGCTTTAATTTTTTCTTTTTTTTATTATAGCGAAAGTAGTCTTCAGGAAAAGTTCTCCAGGCTTCTTGAAGGACATTCAATTCAATTCAATTCAATTTTATTTATATTGCACCAAATCACAACAACAGTCGCCTCACAGCGCTTTATATTGTACAGTAGATCGTACAATAATAGATACAGAGAAAAACCCAACAATCAACAATATGACCCCCTATGAGCAAGCACTTTGGCGACAGTGGGAAGGAAAAACTCCCTTTTAACAGGAAGAAACCTCCGGCAGAACCAGGCTCAGGGAGGGGTGGTCATCTGCTGCGACCGGTTGGGGTGAGAAGGAAGACAGGATAAAGACATGCATTCAAAGCTCTTCTTTGGATGTTGGCTGCCTTTCCTTCCCTTCTCTGTCAAGATGATCCCACTATTCACTAATGTTGAGGTCCAGGGTTTGGGGACGCCAATACACAACTGATAGCATTCCATAATGTGTTTTTCTATTTAAAGATGGTGGTGTTGTAAATGCTATTGTATAATTACGTTAGCACAATGGTGATAGGAAGTAGGGGTGGGTTTTAATAATCGATTCATCGATTAAAATCGATTCTGGATTGGATAACGTGATATTGATTCATGAAAATACTGAATCGATTTTTTTATATAAATGTATTTTGCCCAAAATTCCAGAATCTCAGGTGAAACGTCACAAAATTTTGACAACCACCAAACATTTAAAACAGTAAATGAGAGCAGGAACACGGCTTCTGCACAAAGACGTAAACACAAAGCGCGGACCGCGGATCAGAATCAGTGAGATGTCGCCTTTCTCACCCGACCGCACGGACACGGTCGGGGCTGAAAGCCGACAGCTCGCTGATTCTGATGTTTCGGCGGGTCCGCGCTTTGTGTTTACGTCCTTTTTGCGCTGATTCTAAAGCTGTTAGTTTGATCTCTCTCCAAACAATATTGACCAAACCAGCAGCAAAAGAAGATCCAAACTAAGCTTCACATAAACATCGTCGTGAATTCACTCTGACTTTTTGTAAACTTTTTAAAATTATACAAAATGCAAAACGCTTAGCCTGTCTCTAATAAAACCGCTGTAACTTCAGAGGTAATGTTCATATGCTGATTAATGGTTTTCTTTTGTTTTTGATGTACTGCAGAATATTTTTATAAAATCCCAGGCCAGGAAAATCACCTTCATGTTTTTCTGTGTTTTATCTTCAGCTACTTTGACACAAAGGCATCTGCTGTGATGCTCACACCTTTGATAAAGTCTGGAAAGTGTCAGCTTCCTTTTTGTAGATACAAAAATATGTAAATGTACTGATCTGAATTATATTATTTCTGACTTTCTGAGGCAAAATTTCCCAGATTCAAATCGAATTGAATCGAATCGAATTGAATCAAATCGTGGATCGAATCGATTCAGGACCTTGTGAATCGGAATCGAATCGATTCTAGAAATCAGTGACGATACCCAGCCCTAATAGGAAGGCCCCAACCCCGCCTTCCTAATGTGGGAGCCAACCAATAGGACCACTCCCTCCATGTCTGCGACCAGTGAGGTCACAATCATCACCATCTAACAAGGTACCAATGATATGAGACACATATGTTGCTTTCCACTTGTATGCACAATCATATTGGGTCACAGGTGGTATATGGGAAGTCTGGTAAACAGGTCCCTGGTGGCAGGAAACTAAGTCCGTGGGTCAGAGGGGGCCAGCCGAGATTCAGTCTCTGAGCATGTTACATGTAGGACACTGGGTTATGTGTTCCCTCTGTTTAGTTTCTGCCCATGTGTTCCTTCTGTTCTCTGTCTGTTACTGTGTCTCTGAGTCCAGTCTGTGCATTTCCTGTTTTATGTTGAAGGTCTGTGTCTTATGTCAGTGTGTTCAGTTTTGTGCTCTCCCTGTCTCGTCTGTGTAATCAGTGTCAGCCGTGTCTCCCAGCTGTTTCCTTTCAGTCCTGTTCACCTCTTGTATTTAGTGTCTGAGTCTTCCCCTGCTCGTCGTTGTATCGTTCTTCATTCTACTCTGTTTGTTCTGTTTGCCCGGTTTCCTGTCTGTTGCTTTCCCAGTTTAGTTAGTTTTCTGTTCAATCGGCAAACTCCCAATAAAGACGGGTGTTTTGACTTCACATTTGCCTGTGAGTCCTGCTCTTGGGTTCATGCCTGCCTTCACACAGCCATGACATTTTCTTCTTTTTTTTCCTGTTATTTATCTTCCTTCGTTGAGTCTCTGTTTCCTCCTTTTCTGCTTTGCAGTTTTTCACTTTTTCCTTTTTATTTGTTTCCTGTGTTTGTTCCTGCTGCTTTTATTGGAAGCAAGCTCCTCTGCACTCAAAAAAATGAATGAGGGGGATTGTTCAGTGTATATTAATTATTTATTTTCATTTTACTTAAAATATATGTTTTTGTTAAGTTAACATATGTTTTTCTAATCAAGTCTACGTAATTGTGTCTATTATTCAACGTATATAATACTAATGTGTTACTTGATGGCATAACATTTACGTTACCGTAAGTCAATTAGGATCGATATACTTTGTATATCCACAAGGTGGCAGTAATGCAAAAACAGTTGTAACTAGAAAAATTTGCATTTCCTGCGAAAATGCAGTGTGGATGCTTTAAAGCTGAAGCTGTATGCAAAAAGTAGCTGAAAAAGCTGAAAAGTTGCAGAAATTGTAAAAACTTTGCAGAAGCAAAGGAACTTTGCTAAAATGGAATAACTTAGCAGAACTGCAATATCTTAGAGGAAACATAATACTTGGCAGAAATACAATAGCATAGCAGAACTTAGCAGAAATATTGTAACTTACCAGAAACATGATAACTTCTCAAAAATACAAGAATTTAGGAGAAATAGTATAAGATAACAGAAAGAATATATTTAGCCAAAAATACTTAAGCATTACAGAAACACTATGATTTAGAAAAATAGTACAACAGAGCAGAAATACTGTCATTTACCAGAGACACTGTGATGAACTATGAATATTGTAATTTTAAATCAATACTATGTTTTAGCACAAATACTATAATTTGACAGAAATACTATCATTTGGCAGAAATACTATGTTTCAGCACAAATACTCTGGTTTAGCACAAATATTATAACATAGCAGAAATACAATTATATAGCAGAAATGCTATATTTAGAAAGAAAAATATAATATAGTAGAAATAGTATGATTTAGCAGAAATACTACAATATAGCATAATAACAATGATTTAGAGCAAATACTATGATTGAGCAGAATAGCAATAACTTAAGTGAAAATACTGGAAAAGTAAGATGACAAGCTGAAAAAAAAAACGGAACATGGTTAAGTTCCCTCAAAACTAATTGTTGTTCACCTGTGAAAAAAAAAAAAAGAAATAAAAATAAATTTAAAAAACAAGAAGGAACAGCCAACAGACACACACAAAATCAAATATGTATACACAAATGCACAGAGAGAGAGACACACGGAGGGTCTATGCCAGTCAACCAGTCTGAATATATTATATTTTTTTCCAACAATGAGATGCTGCCCTAAAGAGGGTCTCTCTCTCTCTCTCTCTCTCTCATGCACACACACACACACACACACACACACACACGGAGAGAGAAGCGTGTTTTCAGTCAAGCAGCCTGGGAGCTGCTAAATTTGAATCCACAGAGGCTGTGTACTTTTTCCCGCCAAAACAGGTGCACACACGCAGCACAGAGACAGGATTTTTGTAGTCTATTTCTCATAGTGAGGATTCCCCTCAAACAAATGACCATAATTTCCTAACTGTATTGGCTAGAACGGTCATTCTTACACCGTTTTGTTCAGAAGAGATGGGGGAATCGTGAAGTGTTGACAATTTATCATTAAAATATGAATTTTTAGAGATATATGACATCGATGACTTGTTGGCTTAGAAGCCACGAAGGCCCCAATATGCAAATTTGAATGCCTCAGCCCACATATATGATTGGCTGGCTGGGAAGCCGTCCAGGCCCTGATTTGTAAATTTGAATGTCTCATCCCTAAGATATGATTGGCTGGCTGGGAAGCCGTGCAGGCCCTGATATGTAAATTTGAATGCCTCAGTCCTCACAGAGGATTGGCTGCCTGGCAGAAATATATAGAAATACTATGATTAAGCATAAATACTACATTTAGCAGAAATACTATATTAAGCACAAATCCTATAATAAGCAGAAGTACTATATTAAGCACAAATCCTATAAAAAGCAGAAATACTATATTAAGCAATATAAATATCCTATAAAAAGCAAAAATACTGTACTATGATTTGGTAGAAAAACTATAATTAATCAGAAATACTATATTTAGCACAAATCTTATAAAACAGCAGAAATGCTATGATTTAGCACAACAGTAATAACTTAAACAGAAAAATTGGAAAAGCAAAATGGACAGCTGAAAAAATGCTGAACATGCTAAGGGTCCCTCAAATATACTTGTTAAATGAAAAAAATCGGCAAAAAAAAAATATAACAGCCACACAATCACAAATATGGACACATATGGAAACACACATGCACAGAGAGAGACACACACAAGATCCAATTCAGTCAACCAGTCTAAATATATTGAATTTGAATCTTACAATGAGATCATCCCATAAAAAGGCTTTCTCTCTCTCTCTCTCTCTCTCTCTCTGTCACACACACACACACACGAGATCCAATTCAGTCAACCAGTCTAAATATATTGAATTTGAATCTTACAATGAGATCATCCCATAAAAAGGCTTTCTCTCTCTCTCTCTCTCTCCCTCTCTCTCTCTGTCACACACACACACACACACACACACACACACACACACACACACACACACACACACACAAGATCCAATTCAGTCAACCAGTCTAAATATATTGAATTTAAATCTTACAATGAGATCATCCCATAAAAAGGCTTTCTCTCTCTCTCTCTCTCTCCCTGTCACACACACACACACACACACACACACACACACACACACACACACACACACACACACACACACACACACACACACACACAGGGAGAGAGAAGTAAGTTTCTAGCTCAGTCAAGCAGGCTGGGAGCTGCTGAATTTGAATCCACCAATCAGAGAGCCTGTGCACTTTTTCCCGCCAAAACAGGTGCACGCAGCACAGAGAGACACAGGATTTTTGCAGTCTATTTCTCATAATGACGGCTCCCCTCAAACAAATGACCATAATTTCCTAACCGTAGGGGCTAGAACGGTCATTCTTACACCGTTTTGTTCAGAAGAGATGGGGGAATCTTAAAGTGTTGACAATTTATCATTAAAATATGAATTATTAAAGATATTTGACTTCTAATGCACCATAACTGAGTAGAGCAAAGCAAAAACTGCCTTGACTTGCCCTCAAACAACGCTTTCTAACTCTAAATCTATTTGGAGTATCAATATCATTCTTTCACCGTAAGAGACAGCAGGCTTTGGTGAACAATCATGGAAATTTTCAGGTCTCTGTGGAAATCCATTAAAAAGATATGACGAGAGAAAAAAGTGGTTCATTTCCAGAGTTTGAAATCTGAAGAAATCTGAGCGAAGGACGAATTTCCTACCCTCAAACAAGTCTAACTCATTTCAGAACGGTAATAGGTGAGAAAATAATTCTTGAATTGTGAGCGTCAGGAGTGTCTGAAGATATATTGGGACAAGCCTCATGTTTTAACTTTGCTTCGTTAAGGAGATATGACGATTCGAATATGCCTCTCATTACAGAAATCAAGCGGTGATTTTGAACAAGCTCTCCATTGACTTTCTATGGAGAGTTTTGTGACTTTGTGTTGGTCTGAGGAGATTTGCCAAAATTCTATAAATCCCACAACAATGATAGTGACATTTTCGGAAAGCCAGCAAAGATACCTACGTTTTGATGTATAATTTGTGGAAGTTGAGTGAAAATTGAGCAAGTAGCAAGAAGTTGTTCGGACATGAAGAGAAGACTGCAAAACCTTCAGTGGCACACTGGAAGCCAAGTGCATAGCAACCATAACAACGCATGTATTTTGTGAAAAATCACAATTTTGCAACTGAAAACTTTAAGAGGCATAAAAGTAAAACGGTAAAAGATTTGAAAAAGCTGATTTATACCTGAATAGCCCAATAATTTGAGAACATTTTAAAGTTTGAATGGTTGTTCTACGTGAAAATATGAGGAAGTAGTTAAGTTTCAAAAACAAGCAAATTTTAGCAGAATTGCAGAAGTTTCCCATTCATTTCAATGGGACAAATTAAGCTTAATATTTTAAAAAGTATAATAGTGAAAAATACCAAAAGACATAGCAGAAATAGCAGAATAGTTTAAAATTTGAACGGTGAAAATCGGCTGAAAATTGTGGAAGTAGTTAAGTGCCAAAAAGTGTACGGAAGTCCCAAGAGGAACTCAATATTCCTGTTTCATCCACTTTAATAAAGTGTCCTGTGTTATAGTAACAGTGAGTTGTGGATTCACTTAATGAATGCCTAAGTTGGGCTTTAATCTGCCTTAGACTTACTGATCTTCTTTGAATCAGCACCACAATAATCGTAAGGGCACTGACAAAACATACAAGTATAAATAAATAAAATCTATAGAAAGAGAAATATGTTTGATATGTTTTTATTAAGTTGCACACAAATAGCATTCTCTGCCAACAGGCTCAGAAGACAACTATGTAGAAACTGTGGAGGCAAATTTCTTTTCTCATGTAGTAATCACATGTTTAATCATATCACATTAGTTATAGTAATATCACTTTCTCACTTTACTATAGTAAGAGCACTCCCATCACCAGTTTACATGCATGTGGAATGTTAACACAGTGAGGCCATTGTAATGGGAGACGTTAAATAGATAGTGGGATGATCCTAGTGTTTCACTGGGATTCTCTCTCCACATTGCAATGTGTTTATTAAACCCACTTCAAATCAAGCTCACTGGGTGTGTTGCAGGTTATTGTTAAAATTTCCATAACAAAACACATAACAGACCGGAACCACAGAAGCAATGTGTACAAGCAGGTGGCAAACACAAGTTTTTGAAGTATTTGTACAACACATGCCTCTGCAACAGCTTCCGTGTTTCCTGGAATTGATTCGGAAACAATAACAAAGCTATTATCTATCTGTTATGACAGTCAAATTTCCCCCAAATAGTCTTGGTTGAGGTCGAGTGATTGTGAAAGGTATATGATCACAACATTTTAATAATGAACTATTCAGTGACCCCTCTTCAAATATTTTGTCACAGGACAAACATAATCTCTCATAGCATCTTTGTCGTGATTTTACAACTCTTTGACCTTTGACAAGTGGACCCTAACATGGCAGCAAAGTGCAACAATGTCTCTTCGTGTACGGGTCAAGAGTTCACGGTATGCATTTAATTTCTTGCATGTCTGTAAATGACTAGTACAATGGTATAAATAATCCTTCACATTTTACCAGTATAAAAGTAAAACAATTACATCGTCTCATCGGGGCAACCTAAAAGACTCCTTTTATGGCTAGTCTTTGCACATCATAATAACACAGAAGAGAAGAAAGCAATTCATTCTCGATTGCTGTTAATTTCAGGGGATTTTCCAACCCGTTTTGGTTCAAAAGAGCCAAAGGAAAATCCTCATCAATGTTAGAGTGACAACTACATGCTTTTATTGCATGTGCACTGATAATGCTTACTGTCCTGTCATTGTAAGCCAGTCAAAATACATAAATAACACATTGTGATCATACTGAAGACCACAGACGGCAGTCCAGGCGCCAGGTGAGATAAAGGAGCTGGAGACATCACCTGATAAAGAAAAAAAGAGAAATGAAAAAGAGAAGTCTCCTTTATTGCACATTTTTCACCAATCACAAGCCTCTTCTTCCCCCTTCTGCCACCCTAGACTTTTGACCAATCACCGATCAGGATGAATTGCACTACTGGCTGATAAGGATACGTTGAAGAGGATGGATGGATAATAAAGCAACATGAGCATAAATGAAAGCAAAAATATTATGCAAGCATCAAGGCACAAAGGAATTTCAATTGGCTTACAAAAAAGAAGCCAGAACAGCGTAGCTAATATTACGTAACTTTAGGTGGTACAGTGCAACATTATATCAATTTTCTATATACAGAAGGAAATCCTGTTCTCTAAACAATGGAAACAGTTAAGGGAGACGAGACAGAAAAAGAGGGGACACACACACACACACAAAGGTACACAGAGGACAATGACACAGGGGGAACCTAACCTAGACATATTTGCACATGTGTGACTTTCTTAGTCTCAGACAATTTGCATGTTAATGATCAAGGAACTGACCTCACAGCCGATTGTTTGTCAGTGGTGCTAGTTTCAGTCATTGTGGAAATGTACTGTTTAAAAGTTTGGGGAAACCTATAGCCAGCTGAGACTGAAGAAGTGACTTGGTTGAGTGACAAAATGTTTCTCCCACTGAAAACGCTACGTTGAGATTTACAGAGTCAATCTTTTGGGATCTTATAAGGACATTTTAAAAGCTTACTCAGCATGGATGTTTTTTGTGAGTTTTCCTTTTTGCTTGTTTAAGAGAATAGTAATTGTATTTTGTTCATTTCATGAAGAATATAATCTCTGCTAACACTGTAGCTGCGATTGACTGGTGTTCCCTGAATGCCTCACATACAGCTCCAGGACATTCAGCCAAGAGTCACTGATCCAACTTCAAGATTTAAATCCCGGATGAGCACATCTGGTGTTTAAGACTTTGCTGCTTCCCTGTTGACTACTGTAATTTGTTACTATCAGGATTTCCTAAAAAACAAAGCAAAACTGACAGGGAACAGAAAGGGAGAGCATTTTTCTCCTATACTGGCTCCTCTGCACTGGATCCCTCTTAAATCCAGGACTGAATATAAAATACTATTTTTACTTTTAGAGTCTAATTTTTTACATGACACTGTGCACTTCAGGACTTTCAAATATGAAGTTTTTTTTTTTTGTTTTTTTTTTAGAGTCAAACAGGAGCTTGTACTTGTCATGTTGCTGCTGAGTGATCTTATGAAGTGATGATTTTCATCCATGTAACCTGACAAACATTATTATTGTTTTGGTTAATTTTCACACACAGCTAAAGCTTTGAGCACTTTCCTAGTTTCTACTCACTCCGTTATGTGCTTCCATGTTTCAGTTGAACTTCTTTGGTCCATCCACATAAATCCATCCATAAACACGAATCGATTCTGAATTTTCCTGTACCAGAAAGAGATCTGATGAAGGAGGAGCAGAGGGGAAAAGCTCTTCATTTATGTAAGGCTTTTCTCTGTTTTTGCACTTTTTTCTTTCAGTTGTAAATCAGTGTGAGTTTCTCCAGCAGGCTTGCTTCTTCCCTCCTCGTCTCCCATCCAGTACAACATGGTAGGCTGAACCTCACCGGGATTTATGTAGCACCTCTACAGCCTCATTCTAGAAAATTCATACACAATAACATTCACAGCTGTTTATTGCTGTATAAAGACTATGCAGAAGCAGAAGGTACTTGCTCATCAAACTCTCAACAGCAATAATGTAGACATATGAAGTTGGTGGGATTGTTGCAAAGCAAACAATCAGGCTGTTAGGGTGAACCTGTGAAGTGTTTTAGCTTTATGGATATCAAAGGGTTGCTCAGTGAATCAACCAATAAAATCTGACACCTTGTGGACAGATGATACCATTACAGCTGATAGAATCACCGGGTTTGTTCTTTTTAGGGGTTATTTTTATGCCTCCAGTGTAACAGTGTGAGCTGTGTCGAAGTACTGCGGGTTCAGTAGAGGTCTCAGGACACCAGTCCTCAAGGCCTGGAGTTGCCCACCCCTGCTATAGAGGATGCATAGGTCTGATCTTGGAAAAACGAAATGTGTTTGGCAAAAAGATGAAGATCAAAGAATCTTTTTCAGTTCACACAGAAAGCTCTGATCCCAGGATGGTTTTAAGGGATTGTCATACTTTTGAGATCATTGTATTTGCTGATTATTCATCAGTTCTGTATCTGTTCCCTCTGTCCTCTCCATACTGACCTCCTACTTCCTGTCCATCTCTCCACCTCAAGCTATCTACTCAATTCCTCTGCTATCCTGGTTTGTGTGTTTACATGTGTGTGCTTGTTTTTGTGCTTAGTGGAGATTTTCTGCCTGTTGGTTCCACACTTCCACACGCCTGTGATGACATTGTCCTGAACCGCTACTTAAAGGAGTGGCTGGTCCTCTCTTGGTGCTGGATTGTTTAATGACAGATCCTTGTCAGCTTTTTTCTAACAAAAAACGCCAAAGGAAAACCCTGTGTCCTTTCAAGCTCAGTCATCAATCCTTCCTTCCTTCTACAAGCTCGCCAAGAAGACAAAATTGGTAAAACTTGGAAAACAAGAAAAAAACAAAAAACAAAACTCCCAAACAGCTGATCTTTTTAAATTTTAATTGAAAATATAATACAAGGCATTTTCAATGAACATAAATATGGAAGATACAAGTGCACACTGCACATTATTGTCTACAGTTTAGGCCGTCTGTATAAATAAGCATATTTGTTTGGCCACCAATTTGTCCACAGCAGTTATACAATCCACACTGGTTTATAACTCAGTGTGATAGTGAGCACTTCTTTCACTTTTCTTAATGTGCTTTTTATACATGTACAATATAAAAATAAAGGCTTGCGTTGAATACATTTGAATGTCCATAATGTACACTTTTAAAGGACACAGAGTCTTAAATGCACAGCAAACAGATTTCCTCTTTTCTTTCAACTTCCCTCATGAAATCTTGGCTTTAGTCTTGAGCTTATATTCTCAAGTGGTTTGCATGAGATGCTTTTACAGTATGTTTTCCTTCAACCTCATCAGCCTTCATCTCAGAATAATTGTAAAAATATCTGTGCACATTAACCAAAAGCTTAAATAACAAACATATGCTCCAGTGTAATTACACTACAGCAGAATGTGACCACGCTTTCTTCTCTTTTCCAAATTTAAATCATATTCAGTAACAACAGACATTGCAAATAGCGCTAACATGTAAAAACATAATAAATAGTTTTCGTTCTTAACTAATGAAAAGAAGTTCTGGAATCATTCAGTGTATTAAAATGACCTTAGCTATTTGGATACATTCTTACAAATGTGATTTTTACAAAACAGTGCCTCCCTCACAGCAGTTTTTATTCAAAATATGTCCACACATTTTGGAAATGGAAAATAGTTTCTGAACCAAATCTAGTTTATTCGTTTTAGATTAGAAGCAAACTGAAACACATTTGTTAACTTCCAAGGTGCACGAAGAAAGTCTAAAGAGGTCGAGATTCCAGGAATATCTGTAGTGCAAGACTGATGGTCCTGCAATAATGTTGATGGAGTCTTTAGGTTTTTAGCCAAAAACTCCATCAGCTTAAATGAAGCTTGATAAAATGGCTCAAATTTGCTGACCTAACAATGTATCTCGAGGCTTCTTAACAGACTTTCGTGCGCTTTACGCTTGTTAACATTTCCCCAAATATTTCTTAGTAGAATGTGAATACTTGATATACTCAAGTAAAGAAACTATAGACATTTGTCAGATGTGCTACATAACTGTATATCCACAATTTTTTTTCCAAGGAGTTTAAATACATAAGTACTGAAGTGTGGTGGACCATTTTGAAAGGAGACCTGCCTTATGGTTCTAATCCCGATGTGATGCATAGTGGTGCTCTGCTGCTAGCTGATATATTTGGTGGCCTCTTTTTGATCTTCAGTTCAATTCAATTTTATTTATACAGCCAATCACAACAACAGTTGCCTCAAGGCGCTTTATATTGTAAGGTGGACCCTACAATAATACGGAGAAATAATACAAAGAAAGTCATATTATTGTTAGTTGCCCAACAGTAATATGACCCACTTTGGCAAGCCCTTTGGCAACAGTGGGAAGGAAAAACTCCCTTTTAACAGGAAGAATCCTCCAGCAGAACCAGGCTCAGGGAGGGGCGTCAATCTACCGCGACTGGTTGGGTTGTGGCAGATGGCCGGTTATATATTTTTTCAGTTTCTTGATGCACTACTGGTCAAAGAAGGTTGCTCCTACTCCCTCTTGTTAAAAGCGAGAGCTTTATCCTCACTGTGCGGGACTGTGTGATCACCGGGTGTCTTTCTCTAATGCTATAAGCTCTCTGCGCCTGTCTAGAAGAACAGGTCCAAATAATGAATATATGTAATGAATTTATGCTGATGACGCAGATGATGACTAAGTTACAAAAGAATGCCAACACAAAGTGGTAATAAAGGCAAACATGTCCCCTGTTTCTGTTGTCCATAAAGGCTGCACCCAACAACGTGCTACCAATTACCCCCCAAAATTCACATATTTACAATTTGAATGCTGCAGGCAACTTTAAATGATTAGTTATTAGCAGTGATGGGAATAACGGCGATACTTTTTTCAGTAACGAGTAATCTAACTAATTACTATTCCTATCGTTACAACGCCGTTACAGTTACTAACAAGAAAATGCGCTCCGTTACTATTTTTCAACAAACAGACGATTGAAGCTGTGTTCAGCTTACCGCATCTTATATCAGTTGCATGGAAGTAGCTGTAAGTTATCTGGACGCCTGTAAGTTATCTGGACGCTACAGCTTTAAGCAGCTGCGCGCGCTCCCGCGGACGGTAATCATGATCACTGTCTAGCACAACACCTGGAGCTAAGGGGGCAAAACAATCACATGAGTGCTGCTGTTTGACTGAGGAAGAATAAAGTAGTCGTGGTAAGCCAATCACATGACCACTTAAAGACAAAGCAACAAGGTGATATATACCAGTTTATAAATTGTGTTGATAGGCCACGTAAAACCAGAGTCATGATAAACAATATATACGCGGCGTTTTTTCCTCAATAGTTTCGTCATGTTTACTGTCTAAGGACAGCGCAGCGAGCACTCTCTGCTTATGAGCAAAAAAAACAAAAAAAACCCGGGAAGTTTTAGGAGTGACGGCGAGAGAGAGAGAGAGAGAGACAGCAGAAAAAGAGTGAGAGAGAGAGCGAGTTTTGAGATGTGAGAGATTTGTGACGTTTAGCGTGTTTGGAGTGTGTAGTTAATGTGTTGTCTTGTGCAGTTAGTGTGTAGTGTTGTGGATAGTTTTGTGTTGTGTGTGAGAACAATGAGGTGACTGCTGTCTCCAGGTAGAAACAGGAGTGATACGCCTGCTGCTGTCAGACCTGCAGGTATCAGGCTGTGATGTTCTCCTTTATAGTGGACAGAAATGATTTTTTTGGAGTGGCACAAATAATTTGTGTGGCATCTTATTGAATGCAGAACAGCTGATGTTATGTAAATAGTTTGAAATGGTAATTTAAAAAATCAAGGTAAAAGGTAAATGGATGCAAATAACGTTGTTGTTTGCAAAACTTGTGCATAGGATTTTAAAATTGACAATTTATATTTGCATTTAAAGTTATGAAATATGATTCATTGAACATGTTTGTGGTTGTTACAGTAAAAAATACAACCTTTTCTACTCTGATTTTATGTTTTTTGTCTGATTTTAGATCAGTTGTATTATTACAGTATGTCAAAATGAAAACACAACTGTAAATTCAGACACGTGAGGTTGTGCTGAAAAGAATGATACCAAACAAGGCAAAGTAATTAGTTTTTAAAGGTGAAATGTTGACGTCAAATCAGAAGTGGTTAAAATGGGCAATTATACCCTGGACCCCAGAGGGTTAAACATTTTTTTAAAGTAACGCAATAGTTACTTTTCAAGTAATTAATTACTTTTAGAATATTGTAACTCAGTTACTAACAGTTACTTTTTTGAAGTAACTAGTAACTATAATTAATTACTTTTTCAAAGTAACTTCCCCAACACTGGTTATTAGTACTAGTCAAGAATATAAGCAAATTTACTGTTCTGCAGTCCTAAACAGAGCTCAGTATTATCAGAAGCTTTTGCTCATCTGTATTTAAAGAAGTGAGTTTAAAAGCATTTTGAAAGCAAGTTGAAAACCCAACAGAAGCAAAGCCAAAAAAAAGGGATTAGGATACTTTGCAAGGGCAAACTTTATCACACAACACATTATGTTGTCTTTTGATGTCTGGTGCTGAAATAGAGTTAATAATACATAGATTAAACCCAGTGTTTATGAGCAACATTCTCCTTCTTAAACAGTAATGACCTATGAGTCCTTCAGGTAGGTTCTCTAAATAAAGACAATGGATAAAGTGTAGCATGCTGGTGCTCTTTTTTTTCTGTCCGTGGGATTAGCACACACGGCGTTCCAGCTGCGGTTCATAAATGGCAGGAGGAAAACAGTTTGGAAGAAATTACATTTAAAAATCTAAATATGAAAAATGAAAACATTAAAATCCATGAAGTAGAAAAGACGATACTGGACAAATGTATGAAAATCATATCTATACATAGTTTCAAATGTGTACAGTGCATACAGAGTACAAAAGAACTATAAGTAAGTATTCTTAAAGGAAGTAAACAGTGTGTCTGAGAGCTTGTTGGCATCAGTAAATGACCTTTTCATTTTGAATTCTTTGCTAAATATTAAAGTCCCTTTGAAAAATCAGCAATTGACCCTTTGTGAGAGTATTCCCTTAGCTCATGCTAGACTAGAGATCCGGCCTGGTTCTGTGCAGGAACCATAATGGGCACTCCTCCCATTCGGGAGATGTTGGAGGCCATGATGGTGGAGGTGGGTAGTGGTGGCGGGGAGGGAGCGGTCTGGAGCTGCAGCCGGGGCTGGTTGTACGTTTGCGGCAGCGCCTGTGCCTGAGGCAACTGGGTGTAGCGCTCGGGTCTGGGCATGGAACCGCCATTGCTGCCGGCCTCGGGGGACAATGGCTGTTCACGTGGCAGGGTGGTGTTGTTGTTGTAGCTGTAATGGGTGGGAGTGGAGGCCCCTTGGTGGCGGGACGGTCTATAGCCGGCATTGCTGCCTGTGGCGGTGATGATGGATGCAGTGTCTGAGGGGGGGCGCTGTGGATACTGCTGCAGGTGGTGGTGGTGGTTGTTGTGGTGATGGGAGGACTCTTTGTGGTGTGGGCTGGAGGCAATGGAGGACAGGGTGCCATTCTTGGAGATGATGTCAGAACCCATGCCGCTCTTAGCCCATGACACACGCTTGGGAGCCTGAGCATCCTCCCTGTAGACATCGAGGTGCAGGATTACTTATTTGTGACGTGTAGATTACTTTTAGAAATGCATAATTAGTTCACAGTGACACTGAAATGGAGTACTTCATTAAATCAACTATGGTAATTTGTTTCTGCTATTACAGGATATGAAAATTAAATCTGAAAAACAGGCTTCTTAAACAGGTGTGATAGAATCACTTTAGTTTGAGAAATGTGCAAGATCAAAATGTGCATTCCTGTGCAATTGGTACATGTCAAAAGTAAAACCTGGGTCATCTGCAAAGGACTAAACTTGATTTGATTCAAAGCAGCAGCAACAAGAACTTCATCTACCAACGCTGAGACTTGTGACTTGCCTGAACTGACACTGTTTAGCACTGTGGCAAAAGGGTCCTGGTTCAGATCTGCTGGCCAGCTGAGATGCTGTTACGAATTTTAAATGATAAAATTCTGCTTGCATTTAAGCCACATTGACTCACTTGATTTCATTGGCCAAGTCATCCTCGTTGTTTCTTCTCCTTATCACGAAGACAAAAGCGAGGCACACAAAAAGGAGGAAGATGAAGCCAGCCACTGAGCCAACTGTGGCACCAACAATCACCCCCACTTTATTGGCTGGAATTAAAGAACATACAATTACTATCTCAAAGAATTTAAAAACACTTTTATTACCTCATTTTGTGTATAATCAATAGTACTTGTACAGCACTGGCTAGAAAAGCAGATTAATGTTTTATATTTGAGTCATGTAAAGATGTCCTTTCTGTTTGACATAGAGATGGACGAATCAGGTGACCAGTTGTGTTGTGGCCTAGCAAATCAGTTTCAAGCTACAATTCAGTTTCATTTATATAGGGACAAATCACAACAGCTGTTGCCTCAAGGCGCTTTATATTGTAATGTAAAGACACTACAATAATGCTGAGATGTTGATCACTAATTTACCGCTGTCCATTGTTTTCAGGCTTCTGCAACATTATATATTCCCAGGATGCTAGGTTGTGTTGGGCATGGTTGGCTGTCCAGACTCATGTTAAAGTAAGACAAATTCAGCCAACTTTGACAAAAGTATAATTTTCTTAGTTACTGAATAGAAAAGTCAGCTAAGCTAATGGTTACAATGTAAAATGTCACAGCCCTATGCTAGCAACGTTAAACATGTCTGGCAAACAGGGTTTGTTTTTTACTTTGAATCTGTGTAAGTCATGAGTGATAGGGGTTTATAATGATACTTTTGCTAAATTATTGTATATTTGTAATATTTTAATATATATGTAAGCAAGTTCGCTGCATATTCATTTAGTTTTCTTATGACGTGTCAGCAGTCATAAGAAATTAGTAGGATATGATCGTGTCCAACAGAAATAATTGAGACGCGTGAATGGAATCATTAATTACATCGATGCTCGCTGTTCATGCTTGATAATAGTGTATCTGAATGTGTGGTCCATTACTATTTTTCATCACTTATTTTTATTAATAAACCATAACCAGGGTTACACTTGCTGCGTACAGTTGGTAATGTGCAGGTCGATTTCGCAGGTCTTTTCTGCCACGGTGTTACTGGCTGTGCACACGTATTTCCCCGACATGTTGCTGCTCAGGTTGTTCAGCTTCAGAGTGCCAGTCTTCTCATCTAAAACCGTAGTTTACATGGAAAAGACAGTCAAACACACATGAAGACACGTTATTTCACATGTATATGCACACACACAACAACACAAAATTAGTCTACAAATACACGCGATGATTTGACAGATCTACTCTTCAAACAAAACAGGAGCGAGTGCTTCATACTGAAAAGTAAAGATGCTATTAGAGAACTCGACCAATCAGATGCTTCCTTACGAGCAAGAATGGGTTGTCAGTGGCCATTCAATAACAGTTCTCAAAGATGTGCTAAGTGACAATCCCAAAAGACGGTGTGCAGGCTGCTTTTTCTATCAACAATTCACATTTATAGCAAACAATGACTCTTTGTGTTTTTTTGCTGTGCACTCACTGAGCATGGGTGAGAAGAAGACCTCAGAGGTGGGGCTGGTTTTCTTCCACTTGTACAAAGGGATAGGTTTCCCAGAGCTGGACATGCAGATCAGAGTAACATTTCCTTTTACCTCTGGCTTCCCTGTCATAGAGCACTTCGGAACAGAAGGAGGGACTGAGGGGAGAGGATTATGTAATGTTTTATTACAAGATTTTCTGTTTTACTGTTTCACAGTGAATCTGAGAAGTACAGCTGTGCAACTGGTGAATTTCTCTTACCTTTCACATCCAGGGTAACCGTTTCAGTAATACCATCATTAACATTCTGAAAGATGTAGCTTCCCGAATCGGACTCCCGGGTGTTGTTGATGTAGAACGACACATCTGATGATGGCATCTGATGTAGGAATCCGACACGGCCCTTAAACTGTCCGTCAAACACCTTCACCGTGTTGTCGGTGTAGGAGATGATCTGGACAGAAGGACAGAAAGCAAGCGTCACATGAAACAAAAAGAAGATTAAAAAATGGTTTTTTTTGGGTCTTTTAGTACATAAAAGAAAGCACAAGAAGAAGTAGTTGTGCATAACAGATATCACTGACCTGTGTCACTGACATCCAGGTCAGTGATGCAATGGACTTTGTATTTATCCAAAACATTTCCAGAGATTTATTTGCTAAATGTCCAAGTGCAAGACTTCAAAGAAAAGAAAGTTTCACTAACACTGGTAAAATCAGCAGTGCTTACAGAGAGAAAAGTTCAGGACATCTTCAACAACTCACCTTAGTATCACTGACATTGGACAGAAGTGAGCTTCACTGACTCATCAACCTTTACTGGACTCTACACAAAGTTTTACAGCCTCCTCCAAAGCAACTATACATGACGCATATCGGCAGGTGAGATAAACAGTGCACGGCGGACTCACAGCCCACACTTTAAAAAGGTACGTTCTCAGTTTAAACATTGGACATGTTTTCTATGTTCAGTTGTGAATAAAATAAAATCTAACCTTCACATTTCCACCTATAAGGCCAAATTAAACAGTAATATTAATGTTCTTGAACCTGATCTATAAATTCTCAGCTCTCATTCTCTCCAATTTAATTAACACAAATTATGCAGGTCTGTAGTATTAGATAAATACTACATTCTAACGAATATGGCTCTTGTACAATAAAAAACAAAACACAACAAAAGAAGCCTGATATAAAACCTAGTTCCAGCATATGTATCTTTGCAGTGGAAGGGGCTGAAATACAGTATAACAAGAACGGTTCAAGGCAGATGCATCATTTACAGTAAAAGGTAAAGATGTTCTTAGATTAAAATCTGTTTTCTTTGAGTAATCTAGTCATCTGATGGTCTGGACCTTGATCACTTGCTGTAACTGATGGAACCTTGAATTCTGCTTTATACCAGAGAATCCTGAAGGAAAATCTCCTGCCATCAGCTTGTATTCTGAAGTTCAATTACATTTGAGTTATGCACTAGGAAAGTGATCCAGAACATAGCAGCAAAAGAAAAAATGAAGGTTTTGGAGTGATCAAAATAGTCAAAGACCGGACTTAAATCTGATTGAGATGCTTTGGCAAGACCTTAAACAGACCGTTTATTCTCAAAAGCCCTCCAATGTGAAAGAATTAAACCATTCGGCAAAGAAGAGTGGGCCAAAATCACTCCACAGTGATCTAAAAGCATCATCGCCTGTTACCTTAAAGGTAACAACGGTGAGGAGCAAAAACTGTCTGTTTAAGAGAGAAGATGAACTGAGGGGCTGCACCAAGAACTCATGCATTGGTATTTATGATTACTTTCAACTACAAATGATGCCAAGCAACTCTAATAGCATTCAAAAACAAAACCAAGAGCTGGAAAAGGCACAATAGGTTCTTGACAATTATTTTCTCCATATTACTATTATTATATCATGCATAGTAAACATATATTAGCAGTTTGGAAAAAATATCACTTTGTCAAATTTTAGTTACTTACATAATTAGTACCATACCACCCCATTAGAGCACTTTGCTCTCAGACTGTAGGCTTACTTGTTGTTCCTAGAATATTTAAAAGTAGAATGGGAGGAAGAGCCTTCAGTTTTCAGGCCCCTCTTCTGTGGAACCAGATTTGGATTGGGGAGACAGACACTATCTCTACTTTTAAAATTAGGGTTTAGAGTTTCCTTCTTGCTAAAGTAGTATAGTTAGGGCGTGATCAGGTGACCCTGAGTTATGCTGAGGCTGCTGGAGGATTCCCATGATGCACTGAGTATTTCTTCTTCAGTCACCTTTCTCGCTCACTATGTGTTTATATACATATTATTTCTAGTTAATAATCTCTGTCTCTCTTCCACAGCATGTCTTTTGTCCTGTCTTCCTTCTCTCACCCCAACTGGTCGCAGCAGATGGCCCCGCCCCTCCCTGAACCTGGTTCTGCCGGAGGTTTCTTCCTGTTAAAAGTTCCTGTTAAAAGTCTTCCTGAGTTTTTCCTTCCCACTGTTGCCAAAGTGCTTGCTCATAGGAGGTCATATGATTGTTGGGTTTTTCTCTGTATTATTTTAGGATCTACCTTACACTATAAAGTGACTTGAGGTGACTGTTGTTGTGATTTGGTGCTGTATAAATAAAATACAATTAAATTGAACAATTTGTCAGAGGGGAATTGCTCACTTTATCTTGTCTAAACACATACAACTCTGAATAGATTGCAGTTAAGTTTTGTTCTTTTATCAGTGAAAATCTTTTTACATTTAATGAATGTTTCTTCCTGTAAAGAGTAAAGTAAGGTGAGACACTAAGGGAAATAATAAAAAACCCCTGTATCCTTTCCCTTCCTGAGTTCTCTTTCTTCCCCTAAATCTATTTGATTGTGATCCTCCTTTTGGATCATCTATCTGCACAGCACAGTAGTATTAGAAACCTTTAAGTCTTTTCTTGTCTTGGCTTAATATATATTAGACCTAAGTATAATTGTTTCCTTACCATCTTCATCTGGCTGGTGTTAGGCATCAAAAAGTTCCAGGCGATACTCTTGGAATTTGGGTTGCTGCCAGTGTACCGGGCCTGCAGCTCCACATACTGACCCTCGATCACTTCTCCATTTTTCAGGGGTATTAAAAAGTTGGCCCATATGCCTGGATGAAGGAAGAAAGGGAAAAAACACACTGTAAAAATCACAGTTTTTTATTACTTTTATACACCACTGTACATGTAATCAATAATTGTAATCTCTATATTAATTTCTATTGTTAATCTCTGTCTCTCAGACAGTGTGTCTTTTGTCTGCCCCCCTCACAGCCAACCAGACTTGGTAGAAGAAGAAGCCGTCCCTCCCAGAGCAGAGGCTTCTTCCTATTAAAAGAGGTTTTTTTCTTCCCACTGTCACCAAGTGCTTGCTCCAGTTGCTAGAATGTTCTATGTAATACTGCAGGGTTTATCTTACAGTATAAACTGCCTTAATGTTGTGATTCAATTGAATTGAATTCTGACTCTGAATCATTACCTGTACAGTTGAAGGTGCAGCAGGAAACATGTTTGGATTGTTCTTTGTTTCTCATGCCTGTTTCATGTTTGATGTCATATTTTTTATAATAAAAAGGTTATAAGCAGAATGATATTATAAGATTAATGAGGATCTGCTTAGCTTCTTTTTAATAATTGCCATTGAAGAAAAAAGTTTGCTTCAAGGACATTATTAAAACCGTATCCATGATTTTATATGCATGCGGCTCTTCTTACACAGTTTATAATGTTACATTACCACAGATGTTATCACAGATGAACTTGTGCATTATCTGGATTTAACGCAATAGTGATAATGAAATCAAGCTGAATAAAGAGAGCACTATCACAGTGAAATGTAATGTTTATTTATGACCACAGAGAGGCAGCAGAGAGCCAAAACACATCTGCAGCACACACAACCAAATCAGAAAAAAACAAGGTTTTCGCTTACATATTTATATGTGACACGTTTTTTATTAGTTAAAGTGTTCATTTAAGTAGTTGATAAATATGACAAATAAATGACAGAGGCTATAAACCTCAGTCACCGACTGTGCATAATTTGTGTTTACTGTAATCAAAGGTTTTCTCAGGGGAATGTCAGTCTCTCCTACAAAATGAGGGTGGTTTGAATCATGGAATTAGTCAACAGAAACCACATATCTCACCTTTTTTTCTCAGGGACCCATAACAGAGAAATGCAGAAAGTATGTGAACCCAATATAAATTAACACACACACACACACACACACACACACACACACACACACTGGAGCATGACTTTTTGACAGTGGTCAAAAAGTATCAATGGACAAGCATCTCAGTGCTTGTCCATTTGATACTGTTGACCACAGTATTTTACTACAGCGATTTAAACACACTGTTAGTATTAAAGGGATTGTACTGGAGTGGTTTGAATCAAGAGTACTAATTGGACTTTTCCCATATTAGCTGCTCTTCATTGGCTATCAGGCCGCTCTCCTGTGGAACTAGCTCCCAGTTTAGATGAAGGGCATATGTGCGCTCTAATTTTGAAATACACTTAAAACCTTCCTTTTTGATAAAGCTTTTAGTTAGGACTGTATCAGATGAGTCTGAACCTTCCCTTATTTATGCTGCAAAGGTTAGGCTGCTGAGGGCGCTTTACGTTTCTTCTTCACACATCTCTTTCCACTCTCTGTGTGTTTATACACCACTATTGTATTTAATAACTGGGAACTCTCTTCTCTTCTCTTTCCCCTTGCCCATGACTTATCTCAATGGATGGCTGTCCCTCCATGAGCCTGGTTGTATCTGAGGTCTTTCCTGTTAAAAAGGAGATTTTCCTTCCCACTGTCACCAAGTGCTTGCTCACAGGGCACAGAGTGATTGTAGGGGCTTTACCTTATAATATAAATTGCCATGAGGCTGTTGTGAATTGTCACAAGGACACGAGCACCTGGAACATGGCTGCCAAGTCTAAAGTGCACTGTATGTTTGTGTGTATTGATTAGAACCATGGCATGTTCAATTCAATTCAGTTTTATTTATATAGCAACAAATCACATCAGCAGTTGCCTCGAGGTGGTTTATGTTGAAATTTGAAAGGCGTAGGCACATTATAAAAATTGACAGGACAAACATTCTTCATACCCCACATTATAGTTTCAAATAGACATTTGAAACAAGCTGTTTATACACAAATACAAGTCATGCATTATGGATTAGCTTTCTTCACTGCACAGCAGTACCTTCCTGCTAATTAGTACCATTATTTAGATGCCACAGTTGTTACCGCAACAAAACTATTTACATGTAAAGGAAGTGATGTAATCAAGTCCAATCAACAAGAGGCTTCCCAAGCAAACCATTACCTGAAACAACTCACTATTTCTGTGGTGGCTAAATATTCAAAGCAGAGGGGTGGAGGTCAAGGCACGTGACTTGTAGTTATTAAAGTCCTAACAATTGAAATAGTTTGACATCAGAAAAAATATTGATTGTAGGTTTTTTATACAGCATTGTGCAATAATGTACTGAATATCTGGGCTTTTTTAAGGTCAATTAACTGCATTATGGCTACTCTGGAGCAACAGAAACACAAAACTATCAAACAGATAATATTAAAAAACAGCACTATGATGTTGTGGATGTCAAATGTTTAATTAGAACTACTGTTAATCAATAACTGCCATTATTGCAACTGCACAATCAAATGAATTCTCAGAAAATTCATTTGAATTTTGAATTGTTTCTCAAAAAATTATTTGAGAACTGAAACACAGACTTTATATGCAACTAGACTGCTGATGATAAAAACAAAATAAACCCAACCAGGTTTGTTTCTGTAGTGGACACAGAGTTGCTTATTTCATTACAGTATTTAGCTTTTCTATTTTCAACAGACAGTCTCTGGCACTGAGCAAGGAGCGCCCCCCTGTGGCCAAAAGCTATAGAAATTTACACAGTTGAAACCCATTATAAGCTGAATTATTCTGATTTATAGCATTTAAAGCTCAATTTAAAGCATCACAGATTTGGCAAAATATCTTGTTGGATTTGGACTTGTTGGACTAATGAACATCTCTTGTGCTTTATTGCTTCTCCAGCTCTAAATTATACAGGTGAAACGTGAATGGCAACAATGCACCGTGTAAAGAGATCTCTATAGAGAGGAGGTGTAGGTATCAGTTTCTCAGTCACTGTGGAGATGGAGTAGATAAGTGACAGTGATGAGAGAATGTGTGGGCTATGCTCCTTTGGGAACATTGCTTCTAACAAAGAATCACACTAGTGAAGCCATAAGATAGACTAAATAAGGGAAGATGTGGAAGGTTAGCGTAAGAATAAATGCTGCTAAAAATGGTGAAAGGAGAAAACAAGGAGAAGCAGAGATCCATTGTGTCAATGGCTCTTTAGGCCCTAAGAAGATTTGGTGCAGCAGTGAGATAGGCCTGTTGTTTGTAGAGGTGCTGACTGATGGATGGTTGGATCAGTGGACATGTAGAGATGACAGAAAGAGGCTTAAATATAAATGCAATGAGTCACTGTGGAGTGGCTCTCTGATGATTGCTATAAGCTTAAAGGGAGCCCAATGAGAGGCTGCTGCATGTCTCACAGATTGGATGAAGGGAAGGAAGAGAAACGGAGACTCTCTGGGATGAAGAAGATTTTACTAAAGCTAAAACAGCAACAAGAGATCTTGAAATGTTTATATTTAGAATAGATGTAAAACTAGATCAGAGAATAGTGTGCCCATGCAGAAATTGTTCTATTTGACACAAATTAGAAACTCCAGCAATGGATAAGTTCACTTTTTAAGCCAAGAAGTTTGGGAAAACACCTAGCCGGAATCCTTTCAAATCTTTGCGGTAAGACTCTGGAATACAAGACTTCCCAACAGGGATAACCCAGACACAAACATTTCAGTGGGGGAAAACAGGCCAAATTTTCAGCTCCTCATTAGTGTGGATGAGCTGCGCTTCATGATTTAGTCTGATCACATGGGCATTTTTTTCCCCATCAAAATCTTGCCAAGTACTGCTTTAAGAAGATTTTCTGACAGAAATCCTTCCTGATTCCAATGAGAGCATACTACATTGAAAAAAAAAGATGAAACATGTATAGAAAAAAAAACTTGGCAGAAAAAATAGAGAAATGAACAAGGCCACTGAGATTTACTCTTAAAGTGGTCAGTGAGGCATAATCTTTCCCTCTGTGGCAGGTCTGAAATCTATTCTGCTCGCTTCATGACAATTACTTTTAAATATTCCTTGGTGACTGATGGCAGGGCAGATGGGAGCGAGTTCGCTGAAGGGCGTAATGAGGACTGGATAGGTCTCGCTGGATCTAATAGGGCTATTTCACTAAGTCTGATATAACAAGGTGTTTTATGGTTAGCTGGAGAAGCTTTTATTCATCTCTCTCTTTCAAAGTAACAGTTTCTTCACTATATGTAGAGATACCACTTTGGAAGCTGGATATGGAGTTGACAGACATAATTACAGGGTAGATTTGAATTAGGAAAAAAGTGGGAGTTACACTGTTGTCCCCCAGTGTAATAAGTGCTATAGTTCTGCAGTACTTGCAAAGCTGGTGATAACCACAGTGAAAGGGTAAAAACTATCAAGAATAGTGAACTGTGCAAAATGTCCTTCCAACCATTCTTGATACCACTACAGAAACCTAATTTCAGAATAACAAGAAGAAGACAAAACTAGAACGTCTTGGTTGTGAGTTGCTAGTTAGGGGAGAGACTCTTCTCTAAGAAGAACATGGGAGAAGGTCTGCAAACAATGAGACTTCTAGAAAAATGTCCCTTGGACAGATGAAATGAAAGTGAAGCTACTGGGTGCCAGTTTAGCTCAGTGGGTGAGCAAGTAACCACATGGCCAGAAAGCAGGGACCCAGGTTTGACTGGTGACCAGTGTAGGTCAAGTTACTTGAAAAAATTAGTTACTGATTACTTCCCCCCAAAAGCAATCCCGTTACTTTACTGATTACTTATTTTCAAAAGTAATTAATTACTTAGTTACTTTTTAAAAACACGATTTGCAACCTGAATAGGTAATAAAGCAATAGATCTTGCAGCCCAATTCTACTTTTTCTGCAGAATCCATCATACAAAATGTAATCAAATGGAAAAGTCTCTTTTTAAAACTTGTTTTATTAGTTTTAATCTTTTAACTTTATGCATCAAGCAAAAATTAAATTATATGCAACATTCTCTGACTGGAAGAAATTTGTTTAACATTTAAACCTATTTTCTGCACATTCCAGCACATAAAATAAAATATTTTTTTGTGTTTACACTCAGTCTTTCAAATAAATGCAAGTGAAACACAGCAAAAAATAAATAAATAAAAGACTCAGCAGTCCTGTTGCTCTATTTTCACCTGTATAGCAGGCGGATGTTTGCCCTGGTGCAGGTGAGTTGCAGCGGTCAGTGGAAGAATCCGCGAGTTTGTCTGAATTTCCCATTCCGTGGTAGCGCACTCGGTGCTTGCTCGGAAGTTAAGGGGTTTTTTCGCTGTAAAGCGAAGTTTTCCTCCCACGCAGTGAACAGCGGACGCTAATGTTTTTTGTCACTTTTTACGGAATCAAACTCAAAGTAAGGTCAGTACTTCCACGCTTTAAACGCTGCACGCTCATACTCTCTGCCGCATTGTTGATCTGCACACAGCTGTTGCCACGAACGTCGCACTCGCTTATGTCATTGTCATGAGACCTTTTTTGCAATAGTAATCCCTTACTTTACTCGTTACTTGAAAAAAGTAATCGGATTACAGTAACGCGTTACTGCCCATCTCTGCTGGTGACCCTTTGCTTTGTTGAGTGAACCATGAACTCTGTATACCAAAGTGTTCTACAATCCAAACTGGGAGCTGAGAGGCCTCCCATTCTGCTTTTGAAAACTCAAAAGCAGAACAGGAGTCACTAATTTAGATTACAATGTAATCTCAGAGCCAGAGTTGTTGCTTTGATGAAAATACTGTGCTATGCTCAAGTTCCTGTGTGTGCTAATTGGCTAATTACAGGAAACCCTTCGGACTGATCCCTGTTTACTTCAGCAGACCTCAGTGTAGATAAAGCGGAAACCATGCTTTGATGAGGATGACCTTAACTAACGTATTTCATGCTGAAAAGATGGGTGGAGTGGGTCGTTTGCTTCCTGTCAGCATCTTATCAGCTGCTTTGGTTAAAATGTGAGCAAGTGAGCTACGGAATAAAAAGATATGGTGTCAAACATAAGTGATGTCTCTGTTGCAATATTACCATCAAATACATCTCTTAATGTCTAACTTGGAGAAATAGCTAATTTAAGAGATTTGAGAATAAGAAGAAAGAGCATATGATCTTGGATGAAGATGACAGTGTGGCAATGATGTCTCCATGGAGCACCACTGCCACTGAACCCTGTCTCTGGAGGATGGGTGGAGATGCAATGACGTGCTCTTTCTCATGGAGATAAACCTCCCCTGATAAGGCTTGGACCACTTTCTGTAGATCTGAGGCTGGATTGGTGGTTCCTGTATCTATAAAGTAGGAGGAAAACTCTTAAAGATCAACAGAACCAGATGGTCTAGGTCCTGATGACCGAAGGTCATCCTGTGAAAATCCTTCATGTTTGCCTTGCCTGATGAAATGAATAAAACCAAAACACGAAAAAAAAAACCAACCCAGTGGACAAAAACCTGTAGAATTGCTGCATTCACGTTTGAGAAAGTCCCCAAGTTCATCTTAGTACCTGTTGTTTAACAGATGTCTAAATACTGGCCTGCAGGTTGTTTTGGATACCTGCATCAGAAAATGTCCTGATGCTTTGACCATAAGTTGTTGCTGTTCGTGCTTGACACATAACAATACCACTAACGTCTACTACAAGACTTTTTTCTACCTTATGTCACTTTCCAAAACTTTCCAAGTCAAGTTATGGGAATGTTTAAATCAAAGGGGTGATGATGGTATTAAATGACCAATACTGACAAGTCCAGAGAGTCCAGGACCAGAATTCATACATAAGGCGCTCTGTCGTTTTTTGAGAAAATTAAAGGATTTTAACTGCACTTTATAGTGCAAAAACTACGGTAACATAAATATATGCATTCAAATAATGCTGCAAACAGGTTTTTAGTTACATAGATCATAAAATAGTGCTTAAACAATCTTAGACATCTTTTTTTTCTACACTAATTCTGTCATATCGTGCAATAACAGCTATAAGACATGAGGAAAGTGCTTTCTCTTCTTCTTTTACATATCCTCACTTTTACATGGTCCTTTAAGAAAAGAAAATCAAAAAAGCAGAACTGGGCAGTGTGCACTGTACCTGGCCATGAAGAAATGCTATAGAAGACAGCAATAACTCACTAATTCACTAGGCTTGCAACAAACCAGTAGACAACTATTGTATCAGTATTCCCAGTGCTTTTAAACTTGAAATAATGCTTTGACATCATACCACGGTAATTACAGATACTGACTGAACAGTTTTAGCTCTGAAGATGTGGTACAGTATGCTCAGCAAGACAGAAAGATGTGTTTTTTTCCACCGTCCACAAATATAGTCTGGCTAGTTCCACTGAGATCCATAGTCTGTGCAACATTAACAGCACATTTACAGACAAAAAGAACAAAAGCACCATGAATAATTGATAAGAGATGAGATGAGAAGAAAGACAGAAACAGTGGCACTGTCCAAGCATCTTATTTAATCTTTTAACATAAATTAAGAGGAAATTTAAGGAAGAAACTGAAAACTAACTTCAAGCTGAGAGTTTTTTTTAATCAAGGTAAAGATGTCCAGTATCCTCAAAACATCTGAAAAAATCCATCAATCAAAGTCTAAGGTTATTCATAGCAAAAATGTTCTCTCTTTCCCAAACTATCATTTTGCTTTAATCTCCACACATATGCAGAAATAATCCAGAACTTTTTTTCTGATTCTCACTCCGCAACCCATCAAGTCCTCATAAAAATAGAAGTCCAAGTTTTACACACACACACACACACACACACACACACACACACACACACACACACACACACACACACATTCAGATTCTTGTGGGGACATCTTCAATTCAATTCAATTCAATTCAATTTTATTTATATAGCGCCAAATCACAACAAAAGTCGCCTCAAGGCGCTTCATAGATACAGAGAAAAACCCAACAATCATATGACCCCCTATGAGCAAGCACTTTGGCGACAGTGGGAAGGAAAAACTCCCTTTTAACAGGAAGAAACCTCCGGCAGAACCAGGCTCAGGGAGGGGCGGCCATCTGCTGCGACCGGTTGGGGTGAGAGAAGGAAGACAGGATAAAAGACATGCTGTGGAAGAGAGACAGAGGTTAATAACAGATATGATTCAATGCAGAGAGGTCTATTAATACATAGTGAGTGAGAAAGGTGACTGGAAAGGAAAAACTCAATGCATCTTGGGAATCCCCCGGCAGCCTACGTCTATTGCAGCATAACTAAGGGAGGATTCAGGGTCACCTGGTCCAGCCCTAACTATATGCTTTAGCAAAAAGGAAAGTTTTAAGCCTAATCTTGAAAGTAGAGATAGTTTCTGTCTCCCGAATCCAAACTGGAAGCTGGTTCCACAGAAGAGGGGCCTGAAAACTGAAGGCTCTGCCTCCCATTCTACTTTTAAATACTCTAGGAACAACAAGTAGGCCTGCAGAGCGAGAGCGAAGTGCTCTAATAGGGTGATATGGTACTACAAGGTCATTAAGATAAGATGGGGCCTGATTATTTAAGACCTTGTATGTGAGGAGCAGGATTTTGAATTCAATTCTGGATTTAACAGGAAGCCAATGAAGGGAAGCCAAAACAGGAGAAATATGCTCTCTCCTTCTAGTCCCTGTCAGTACTCTTGCTGCAGCATTTTGGATTAGCTGAAGGCTTTTCAGTGAGTTTTTTGGACATCCTAATAATAATGAATTACAGTAGTCCAGCCTGGAAGTAATAAATGCATGAACTAGTTTTTCAGCGTCACTCTGAGACAGGATATTTCTAATTTTAGAGATGTTGCGCAAATGGAAGAAAGCAGTCTTACATATTTGTTTAATATGTGCGTTGAAGGACATGTCCTGGTCAAAAATGACTCCAAGGTTCCTCACAGCGTTACTGGAGGCCAAGGTAATGCCATCCAGAGTATGAATCTGGTTAGATACCATATTTCTAAGATTTTCAGGGCCGAGTACAATAACCTCAGTTTTATCTGAATTAAGAAGCAGAAAGTTAGCGGCCATCCAGGTCTTTATGTCTTTAAGACATTCCTGCAGTTTAACTAATTGGTGTGTGTTATCTGGCTTCATGGACAGATAGAGCTGGGTGTCATCTGCATAGCAGTGAAAATGTATGCTATGTCTTCTAATGATGCTGCCTAAGGGAAGCATGTATAATGTAAACAGAATTGGTCCTAGCACTGAACCCTGTGGAACTCCATAATTAACCTCAGTGTGTGAAGAGGACTCTCCATTTACATGCACAAATTGGAGTCTATTAGATTGATATGATACAAACCACTGCAGTGCAGTACCTGTAATACCTACAGCATGTTCTAATCGCTCTAATAGGATATTATGGTCGACAGTATCGAACGCTGCACTGAGGTCTAGCAGGACAAGCACAGAGATGAGTCCACTGTCAGAGGCCATAAGAAGATCATTTGTAACCTTCACTAAAGCTGTTTCTGTGCTGTGATGAGCTCTGAAACCTGACTGAAACTCTTCAAATAAACCATTCCTCTGCAGATGATCTGTTAGCTGTTTGACAACTACTCTTTCAAGGATTTTTGATATGAAAGGAAGGTTGGAGATTGGCCTATAATTAGCTAAGACTGCTGGGTCTAGAGATGGCTTTTTGAGTAAAGGTTTAACCACAGCCAGCTTGAAGGCCTGTGGTACATAGCCGACCATTAGAGATAGGTTGATCATATTTAAGATCGAAGAATTAATCAATGGCAGGACTTCTTTGAGCAGTTTTGTAGGAATGGGGTCTAAAAGACACGTTGATGGTTTGGAGGAAGTAATTATTGAAGTTAACTCAGAAAGATCAATTGGAGAAAAAGAGTCTAACTTAACATCAATGGTACTAAGAGTAGCTGTAGATAATATTACATCTGTGGGATGATTACTGGTAATTTTTTCTCTAATGATAAAAATTTTATTTGTGAAGAAGTTCATGAAGTCATTACCAGTTAACGTTAAAGGGATGGTTGGCTCAACAGAGCTCTGACTGTTTGTCAGCCTGGCTACAGTGCTGAAGAGAAACCTGGGGTTGTTCTTATTTTCTTCAATCAGTGATGAATAGTAAGATGTTCTGGCTTTGCGGAGGGCTTTCTTATAAAGCAGCAAACTATTTCTCCAGGCTAAATGATGATCCTCTAAATTTGTGACACGCCATTTCCTCTCCAGATTACGAGTCATCTGCTTTAGGGTACGTGTTTGAGAATTATACCACGGAGTCAGGTACTTCTGATTAGAGACCTTAGTTTTCACTGGAGCTACAGTATCCAGAGTCGTACGTAGTGAGGAGGTGAAATTATTAACAAGATAATCAACCTCTGTTGGGGTAGCGTTCAGATAGCTGCTCTGCTCTGTGTTGGTACAGGGCATTGAAGATGATAACAGTGGGTGGATTATATTCTTAAACTTAGTTACAGCGCTTTCAGAAAGACATCTACTTTGATAAAATCTACTCTCCACCGCTGTGTAATCAATTATTGTAAATGTAAATGTTATCAGGAAATGATCAGACAGGAGAGGGTTTTCAGGAAACACTGTTAAATGTTCAGTTTCTATGCCATATGTTAAAACAAGATCTAGAGTGTGATTAAAGTGGTGGGTGGGTTCTTTTACATTTTGAGAGAAGCCGATTGAGTCTAATAACAGACTAAATGCCATGTTGAGGCTGTCATTTTTAGCATCTACATGGATGTTAAAATCACCCACAATAATTATTTTATTTGAGCTCAGAACTAAATTAGATATAAAGTCTGAGAAATCAGACAGAAACTCTGTGTAAGGCCCAGGTGGACGATAGATGATAACAAGTAAGACTGGTTTCTGAGTTTCACAGCTGGGGTGGACAATGTTAAGCATCAGGCTTTCAAATGAATTAAAAGTCTGTCTTGGTCTTTCATTAATTAATAGGCTGGTGTGAAAAATTGCTGCCACACCGCCCCCTCGGCCTGTGCTTCGAGGTTTCTGGTAGTTAGAATGACTCGGGGGTGTTGATTCATTTAAACTAACATAATCATCCTGCTGCAACCAGGTTTCTGTAAGGCAGAGTAAATCAATTTGTTGATCAATTATTAAGTCATGTACTAACAGAGACTTGGAGGAGAGAGACCTAATATTTAATAATCCACATTTCACTGTTTTACTCTTTGGTTCAGATGTGGATACTGTATTGTTCTTTCTTTTTGATTGTTTATGTTTAAGTTGTTTGTTGCTGGTTTTTAGTTTGCTTTTTGTCTTTTTGGAAGCTGACACAGTCTCTATGGAGATGGGTTTTTGGGGGGGTAGCAGGAGGAGAGAAGCTGCAGAGAGGCGTGTAAGACTGCAACTCTGCTTCCTGGTCCCAACTCTGGATAGTCATATTTTGGGGGGTTTAATAAACCCTTTAATAAACATCTGATTGACATAGTACTTTCCTTAGCCGCTCACCCTAGCCATCAAAAATGAATGCCTAACCCTAAACCAAAACCATAACCTAATTGTAATCCTGACACTAAAACCACATTATGAGTCACAAAAATGCCTTCAAACTTGCAGGGATCGGGATTTTGGGCCCTATAACGGCTATAAAGCTGTTGGTCCCCACAAGTATAGTAAACTTCCAATTTTTGGTCCCCACAAAGACATCTAAACAGGCACACACACACACACACACACACACACACACACACACACACACAGAACTTCTCATTCACACAACGGGCTCAGGGCCAAAGTCTGGGGCAGAGCTCATCTTCTGATAACTGCGAGACTGCCATTCCTCACAGGATAATTAAAGGAGAAACACAATGTTAGGACTGCTGCAGAGAGGAATGTGTCGTCTCCTTCTTTCAACCGCCAAACTACCAAACTGCCACTCAAAAGCTGGATGCCCTGAGAGTGACAGAAGAGAGCAGGACAAAGGCAGCTGCTTAATTGGTAGAACAGAGATAGCGAAAGGCCGGGAGGGTTTATGTTTATGCCTTCAACCTACCAAAAATACGTATCCATTATCCCGGTCTCTTCCAGTCTGCTAAAGAGCTACAAACACATCTGGGGATGCAAAGTGAATGCTTATTCAGCCTGTGGGCTGACTGCTAATTACAAAGAGACACAGCTGATATGTTCTTCCGCCGTCCTTGCACATTGTCCTTGAGAGCCAAACCAATTAACATCTGGAAGAAGTGAGTGCTCCTTGTAACTTGGCAGCAGTGTAGATGGTAGACATGCTTGTCATGTTTGGGTACGGATAACATTTTAATGACCAGCAACTTTTAGCCAATCAGATGTGCTCTTACATGTTTCCCTTCTGATGTGATTTTGTTTCATAAACAATCCTTCTGGTGGCTAATGGAAAATGAATCAGAAGCTGGTTGTAACAAGTCATATCTCTCCTAATGGCAGTATGTCAGTCTGCCAAAAGAATTCCCTAATACAAGCATATTTATGCAAAATGTAAAGAATTTAAATTCAAATGTCAATCAAAATCATCTATAAATTTAAAGATTTTATTTATCTATTTACCAATTCACCATTGTCTCTAATTAGGCCAATCGTAAAAAAGCAGAGTCAGCTAAATGTGTATGAAGGGTCTCAGCTGTACTGTGTATGTATGCCAGCACACTTACCCTGATGTCAACATGATAACCATTATACCAGCTAAATGTCAGCAGATGTTACTGGTCATTTGCATAAAAGAATTCTAGTGATCCAGTTTCTGCCTTTACATCTGGAACCCTTGACACTCATACTTAATACATTTACGTTTTACTCTATCATCATTTATCCAGTGGATGTACACCATATTCACACACTGCGTTTGATCAATTCGGTTCGATTCTACATCAGAACTGAAGGAACTTTGCTTTTATTCATGTGACAGATACACAAACCAGCAACTGTCAACAACAAATACAACTAATGCAAGTGACTGCCTACATATAATATATGATAATAGAATGTAGGAACAGGGTAGGGTCATCCATCCATCCATCCATCCATCCACAATCTTCTTAACTACTTATTTGATTTAAAGTTAAAAGTGCTAGTTCCCAGCTTTCATTGGGCAAACGTTCGGGTACAGTCTCAACAGGTCACCAGTCTGTCACACGGCTGTGATACATGTGATGGAAAAATGAACGATCTGCACCTTGACTTCCGCGTGGAGTTTGCATGTTCCCCATGTGTCTGTCAGTCTCACATAGTGCCAAAGACATACCTGTTTTAGGGCAGCCTGTGATTTTTAAATTGGTACAACCTTCATTCCAAAAAAGTGAGGATGTTGTGTAAAATGTAAATAAAAACAAATTGCAAGGGTTTTCAAATCTCATAAATCCGCATTTACACACAATGTAAAACATTTCAAATGTCAAAAAAAATGTGACCGTTTTCATTCGCTCACTTTAAATTTGATATTAGCAACACATCTCAAAAAAGTTGCGATAGGGCGAGTTTAGACCCGTTTTGACCAGAGCACCCCTAAAAACAGCAATCTACTAATAATAACATATTTTAGTATATTATTTTATGGAATCATTTTCAAATGTTATATTTTCTTGTATGTTTACAACAGTACGTGATAGAATGTAAACAGGTTTTATGTGTTGTTGAGGTCATGATGTTACAGTGCGCTCACACAGAGGCTGGTTTCTCATTAATAGCTATGAAAAGGCTTTGGTGGCTGCGGCAGAAAGAACATGCACAGGTATTTTCATGACACAAATTAGTGATGTAGATTTAAAACACACTTTAACTGGAATATAGCAAAAATTCAAACTGTTCTGATAAAGTGGGGATGTTGCCATGACTGCTTTTTTTTTATTTGTTCTCAAAATAGCCTGAAAAACATTAGCTAATGTAGCTTAAATCACTAGAGATTATTAGCTAATTTTAGCCTTCTGATCCACTAGTCTGCTGGTATCCCACCAGTTACCAGCCAAGGAGCTGATGTACTGGTAAAAATTCTGGTCAAAGAGGGGTGAAGTGTTTGTTTACAGTACAGCTGCAGATCCAAGCGACCATAAGTCTTGTCTATGTTACTTGTCTATAATGAATGCAAATATATGATTCTAAACATTTAAAGATTTGAGATTGTTGCGATTCGTGTCTTAAAAAATGAAAAATATTCACATAAAAATATGAAGATAGCAACATACTAACTCCAAGTTGCTCTGTGATACATCCATCACAGTATGAATGTGAGTGAATGTCAGATACTAAGCACAAAAAGTGTTTGTATGAATGAGTGTGAATGGGTGAACGAGGCAAGTTGTATAAAGCGCTTTGCGTGCTCAGTAAAAAAGTGCTACATAAGAACCAGTCCATAAATGACTTTCTGAATTCTAATCAGAGTACCATGTGGAAACTCCAGTATTTTGTTCTGTTGGGACTGAGATTTTTGTTTTTGTGGTACAGTTGTCGTATTTGCTCAATCCTGCATGAAAGCGGAATGAAAATGACATTTACTTCATGTTTGTGACTAACAACTTCATGCTAAAAGTATTTTACTATTCACAAATTGTCATTATTGTAATTTCCAATGTAAAATTATTTAATTTTTATATTTTTCTATCAAATATGCGACTTTGCAGGATGGCTGGACTTTTTCATATTTTAGCTAGCCAATACTCAGACTTTATTATTAAGCTCCTTGAGATGACTGTTGTTGTGACTGGCGCAACTCTACAGATCCTGTTTCATTTTTATTGTAAGAAAGACCAGTGAAAATGTCAAGCTCTAAATTTAATAGTCTAAATAAAAAGAGATAAATGTTGCCTCAGATTTCGATGTGCAAAAAAAGGCCAGAAAATGGGTCAACAGACCATTTACAACAAAAATTTACATCTTGAAATTTAGACACACACACAGACAGACAACTCTCACCTTCCCTTCACCCAATCATTGTAATCCCAGTTTCCTGCACATCACATAGTGACATAAGACATAATTCGCCTGTTCTAATGTTATGAGGCAGTGCTTATTTTGCATTGTGGTGTGCAGGTTTTTGAAAGCAGCTAGGCCTTTAACAAGAATAGTGGCAGCTCTGGTTAATTTGAAGCTTCCTTCCATCTGATCAAAGCATCGTGGGAATGGCCACAGAGGAAAAATTACGAAATAATGCCAATGGCCTGAGCTTTAAGCTCTTATTAAACATATGCAGATAAAAAAAGGCAGTCTCATCAGTCTGAAAGAGTGCTTCTTATCTGGTGACAGAAAACAATGGAACTCCAATTCCCCTGCAAGTTTGGACAAAAAAGAGGAAAAGGAGCAAGGAGTAAAATGACTGCACTGTCTTTGATTAAAACGACTGTAGAACTGAATAAGCCTTTATAGAAAAATGACCCTTTACGGAAGAAGAGGGGAAAGTTCTCATCATCTACTATATATACACTATATACTATATATACATCTATAAAAATCACAGACAGCCCCTCGCATACAACCTCTACACACAAGTGCACGCGTGCGCGCACACACACACACACACACACACACACACACACACACACACACACACACACACACACACTTCCTCTGCATTGTGCGGATGATGGCAGGGAGGAAAAAGCTGGGCGTCCTGATAGCGCTGTGATGTAGCTATATTCCAGGATTAGTCTGTTTGTCTTGGTAGGCAGCATTAAAGTGAAGTCCAGTATTCGGGGTCAGACAGGAAGTTGTCCACACAGAGACACCAACAGCCTTTAACACACTCTCAGCTGCTGGACTACTCCCACATTTGACTCACTGACCTTTTCTTAAGGGTAGCATATGCTATTTTACAAAGAATAATAGAAAAACCTCTTAAGGCTCAACTGTTACTGTTTATATAAAAGCTTGTATTGTTTATATTTGATACAATACATTTATTGTTATAGCTCTAAACAATTATTTGCTTTCCAAGAAATGCTACTGCAGTATTTCAATAATTAAACATGCCTTTCTCCACACAACGTAGGCAATGTTAGGACCTTTGTCCTTGTCTGACTCCCTGAGCGTACAGCTGGATGAAATACAGACAAGTACATATGCCTAGCAAACAGCTTTTCCCCCCTTTACTGTTATTATGTGAACCAAGAGTAGAAACTTACTGATTGAATACGTTTAAATATATAAATCTTATAAAGTTTGTATCTGTCTTGTGTGGAACTTGTATGAAAAGCATACAAGAGTGAAAACGGATATAAGATCCCTTGAAAAATTATATAAATGAAACTTGTATGTTTTGGATACTTACTAAAACAATATATGAAAGTAATGAGAAAGTGGCGACTTTCATGAGTAAATCATATAAGCCTTATATGATTCACTATATGAAGTAGGCCAAATGTGCTGCAAGTTTTTTCGATTTCTTTTCCATATGGGCATGTCACAGTGATATCAGGTAATTTGCCACTTGCTTGCTGTCTAAATAGCCAAATTTGGAATGATGGCAATTTCCAGAAATACACCACATAGATAAGCTAAGCTAAGATGATAAATGCAGATTTCAGGACAATCCCAGAGAAAAAGAAACCTATGGGCAAATTTCCATCCGTACACTAACAGTCAATTTGCAAGTGCAACTTACACAATACAGTAAGCATTAATCTAAGATCCATAAGTCCATGTGAAACTTGTGCTGCACATAACAAATTAGGAGTTAACATGTCACTTAAGCTGCCATCTGCACTGATAAACAGACCTTGGTTTGTATTTGACTGTGGTGCCTCCCTGGGTTAATCAGTGTCACTTTGAAAAATGCACACGCACCAGGTGGCATTTCCTGTGTTTATATTCAGCTCTGGGCAGCAGGACACAGAACTGTCATTAGTTTTCTTGGAATCGGGCTTATTTCTCAGTGGGAAAACACGTGATTATGATGTGATTCTCGCAAGATTCTGGTGATTGTGTTTCTGGATGCCATTGAAAGGATTTGGTGGCCTGGCTGGAAGCATAAACACATAAAAAGTAAGGACAGTAACACGAGCGCCAACAGACATGTGCATGTTTCTCAGCTACATGCTGCGTGCCTTCAGCTGCTGTGTTATCGCAGCACTTGATCCATAATGCATTTCTGTTGATGCCGGCTGAGCACGGAGCTCTAAGCCAGCACAAAGTGAAGTGAAACTGATTAGATATGTTGATCATCAACAAAAAGGGTTTACTCTTATGAAATGCTTTGATCAGGAATCAGCTGACCTTTGGGGGACAGCGGGCTGCACAGCGATATGCTGTAAAAGACACAGGAGCAGAAGAAAGACTAGGATTTGGGGGACATGAAAGCAACTTGTCTGGCACTGAAGGAGCGGACACGGTCCATAATGACGCCATTTGGTCCTCCCATGGTGCAATGCACACCCTGCATTAGAACCGCCTCCCTGCTCTCAGAACTAGCAGTGGCAGATGCTGATGTTTGCATGGTTAGGTGTGTGTGTGTGTGTGTGTGTTTGCATGCTAGAGAGACAAAACCACCTGTTTCATTAGTGAGCAAAAGCCCAATCAGGTGTGTGCAGTAAAGACACATGTTCTTCATTGCAGTCTGATTCTAATCATCACGATTGGCTCATTCTTGCAGGCTCATTAAATTTCCCAAAGGATTTTGAGATTCTGACAGTTTCCTCTTATTAGGATTCACAGCTTCTATCTTGCTTATTTTAAGTGTTGCTCATCTTTTAAGATGTAACTATTTGGTGTTGGAAACGGGTTTGGGTTTTTCCATAATTTAGAGCGTAGTCTTGCACACCCTTGAAAGAAGCGAGGAAGGAGAGAGGAAAGGACGGCGCTCTGAATCGAAGATAAGGGCTCTGCAGGAAGAGAGCAAGAGGCATTCATCTTGTTTTGACACAAAGATATCGCAGTGGTGTGGATGGGGGGAGGGGCGACTGACGCTTAATAATGCTAACTGAAGATGTCAAAGAACTTGCTAGGAGAAAATCATAGATGGGTTTCTGGTATTGAGTGTATGTTCTGGATTATCCCATTATTTTGGACAACATATGGAGAACATAATGATATAATAACATAATGAACTCTGGTGATTGGACGAGAGACTGAGAGAAAGCATTAGAGAGACACACCCACCTGTTTAAATTGAACGGCCTTTATTAAGGGCATTTAGTTTAAAGCTTATTTTGTGTAATTTTTGTCAAAATGAGCATCCCAAAATCCCAGTAACCTATGCAAGGTGCTAGCACAGCTGTTTCATGCTAACAGCACCTTTGTAAAGAACAAGGAGAGCCATGACTGATAGGTGTTCATTCAGATGTGCTGTATATCTACCGTGTCAACATAAAATATATAATAATATGTTAAGGCACGCCCAGCATCCTCAAAAACATCCTGTCTTCCCGTCTTACAGAAGACATTGTATATCCTAATTAGTAAGTACACAATCCCAGAGAGAACACATAGGGGCGGGGCATCAGAAACAAAGAGGCAGGAAGTGACAGGCAAAGTTCACTGTCCCCAGAGGAAACACTCATTTTGCTCTTTATCCCTTCCAACCTAAATGCAACTGAAACATCTTTTTTGTTTTTGCACAAGATGTTTCTAAGTTGAAAATCCATCCTCAGAATAAGAAAAGCACCTGATGATTGAGGCAATAAGCACAATAAACAAGTGGGACTGGGTTATTTGCTGAGTACAGTGAGAGAACAGAGGAGTAACAGTCCCCTGGGTATTCAAGCTATCAAAGAGCCACTTGTGGATAGATTATTTAGAGAGACATCCGTCTGATAAAGTAAGTCTCTGAACTGGGAGGAAATGTTTATGGAAAAATAGCAGTTTGCTCAGTGTCAGCTCTGTGTTGGCAGAGAACCAGGAACAATGACCAAAGATAGAAATTTCATACACAAATATGCGACTGGACATCTAGAGCACATGGTATCCTTCCTTACAGCTTGGCCACAGATTTAATTTGGTTTAGCTCCTCTTATTCTTATGACAAACATAATGGAGAGCTTTGCATTGTTGCTGGGATTAAACACAACCTCATTTTAAGCTCATTTTCTTCAGTCAGGAACTGAGCAAGTACTCCGTATTGTCTGCTTGCCTTAAACCTGGGACAGAAAGTGCTATCTATTTGCATTTTACCCCAACTGGCTTTGGAAGTGACAGTAAAGAACTAACTTTTAATGTAATGGAAAACATGATCTGATGTGTTCCTCATTCAGAGGATTCAGTATTGATTTCACCTTCAGGCCACAAGTATAAAGTTCACTTCACTCATCTGGGAACACTACTGGAAAGAATTAAATGCTGACACCAGAAACAGAAGTGAACAACTAAACAGTGCTTTTGATTCTGAGGCACATTTTGAGTGTTATTATTTTAAAATACTTCTTTACCTGTCAACATGTCAACAAGTCTTCAGCCCCTTACTGGCTATTCTCCAGATATGCTGAGGGACAAAATACTCGCTCTATCGTGGCTCAAAACCATATGCTGTATATAAAAGATGGATGTTGTTATTAATCTCTCTCACTGTCTTCCACAGCATGTCTTTATCCTGCCTTTCTTCTCTCACCCCAACCGGTTGCAGCAGATGGCCCCGCCCCTCCCTGAGCCTGGTTCTGCCAGAGGTTTCTTCCTGTTAAAAGGGAGTTTTTCCTTCCCACTGTTGTCAAAGTGCTTGCTCATAGGAGGTCATATGATTGTTGGGTTTTTCTCTGTATGTACTATTGTAGGGTCTACCTTACAATATAAAGCACTTTGAGGCGACTGATGTTGTGATTTGATGCTTTATAAATAAAACTGAATTGAATTGCCACTGCAATGACACTAAATGGTTAGTAGAGTCCTGTTGTGTTAAAACTGTTAGCACACAATCTTTGTCTGTGTCTGACTTAGAAAAAGAGGCATCCTGCACGCTCATAGGATCGAGACACAAGACTGGCCTAGCCTCCCAAAAAATAAATAAATAAATAACTGACAAAATAAATCTGATGAACTTTAAACTAGCAGCTGAGACATTAGGAAAGTGTTTACTAAGGTCATAGTAAAGGGAGCTTAAGTGCTGTTTTCCTTTCATACAACTGGACTTCTTGTAACCAGAGGAATCATCTGCTGTTTGCCATGAGAAAGAATGAGAGAATATTTGTTTTGATCCTGATTCTAATGGTGACACCTACATGAAAATTTGCATTGATTTGAAACAGTTTTTTCTCACTGTAATTTACATCATGTTTGATTTTTTTCAGGTTGTCTTGATAAACTGAAGATGTATTGAGTGCCTCAACAGGCACCCTACATTATTATTAGCATGCATTATTATCATTATTATTATTATTGTTACGTCTAAGCTGGCAGCTGGACAGGGTAACTAGTTATTGTGCAGTTTAAGATTTTAAAACATTAAACACAAGATGAGTTTATAAAATATGATGCAAAATATAACACAATTCAGACAGCAAATGTTGGAGATAATAATGATTGGATTGGGCTTTTCCAATGTGTTGATGCCCATCTTTACTGGACCCAGCAAATGACTTGTTAAACTATGGGAATCATATGCTGTGGCCTTTGCTGTTACCAGATGTCAACCCAAATAATGTGTCAGGCAGTGCTCTCCACCTGCACCAGCAAACTTTCAGACTGGCACTCTTAGTTCGTACTGTATTGCAGTTGGCCTCACTTCATAAGGCGTTTTACTCAAATAAAGAATATCAAGATTCTCAAAGCTAGGCAATCCCCCCCCCCCTCCAAAAAATAAATAAATAAATCAGAATCGCATTTTTAAGCTGCCAGTCTTGTTTAGAAATAGTAAATCACACTCATGAAAATCCAGACATGGACTGAATTTGCTCATGTTGCCTTTTGCTTCAGTCAGTCTTCAGCTGGGCGATGTTATCATTGTGTCCAGAGGATTTTGCGGTTGTCAGAAATAATTCTGGCAATGAACATAAAACTGAACTATCTTGACAGATGCTGTCTGAAGTTTGAGCCTGAAAACACTGTTTGTCTTTCACTGTTTGTCATTCAGTGACTGAGTTCAGGAGAGGTTTGGACTCATATACCATTATCATTCCTTACTATAAAACAGGAAACACGTGTATAATAATAGCCATTGTGTCTTGCATGTGGCTGCCATGACCTGCTGGGGGGGTGGTGGGCCATCATTTCTGCTATAACAGCAGTTTGTGAATCTATTACAAAATGATCTCACTGAATGAACCTATATTTATACTGAAATTATTGTTGTAGCTAGAGAGATTATAATTATGCTATAGCCGCTATTACTGCCATAAAGCCAGGCACTAATGGCCCTGCATACATAAGTGACACTGATCACAGTATATAGCACTATAGTATTCAATTATTTTAAATTGGTTATGTTCATGTATAGTTACCCCACATGTGTATGAGGACAGATGTGTTTCCATGGTAGATTTTCTTCTCATCGCTGCTGCACTCAGAGTTGATTGGGTAAGATGGGAAAGCAGCAAGGGCCCCTTGGTAAGTCTCAACACTCATAATCCCATCAATGTTCAAAAGCAGTGCTCGTGGTAAGACTCTCCAAAGAGACATACACATCTGGAGCTCGAGCAGATGGATGGCAACATCTGGCAGACAGCATACACATCCAAACAGTACACTGACATCCACCTGCTAACACGTGGAACTGACTAAACATTACAACATAAATCTTTTGAAACATTCAGATATTAATAAATGTTGTATATATACTACTGCCATCATAGTAAGATTTAAAGGTATCAGTGCAGGTTTTTGTGGATAGAAATGACTCTAATTCGTTGGCAGACTATAAACACCGCTCTCACATGCAGCATCAGTAACATTAAACCTTTAGAGCCAGGTTTATTAAACAGAGAAAAATTGCAATCCCCAAACAGCACTGGTGTTTCCTCCATATATTTTCTGCCTTGAGTAAGGAACTGAAAATTACTGCAAAACTCTGAAAAAAAGAGCAGACAAAAAATAATATCTGCTGAGGTCTCACCAGATAATGTTAAGGGTGAATCTGATGTCCCTTGTAAGGAAACTCTCTAAAAGGTTAGGTTTCCAAGCTCTCAGAACAAAGGATTAATAGGCCAAAGCTTGTGGCCTGTGCTACAAAACCAGAAACTTGGACCAACAGGTGACCCGTGAGGTTATGTGAGAGCTGCTATGATGTGATCTTTTCTGTCAGCATGAGCAGATGTCCTGCCTGCTGTGTGCTGAACACATAGACAGTGACTGTGACAACAACACTGAGCTGCAGGAGGCAAAATGTGAATGGCTTTCTGCTAAATGAGTCTCTTTTGTTGAATGAAACATGACTGTATATTTACTTAAACATCATTACAAAAAAAATGGAACTAATTCTGGATATATTCATTATTTAGCTAAAGGGGTTATTAGGATATTTTCACAACTGCAATAATTCATAGATGTGTATTATTTTTAAATACTGACTCATACTGCTGCACTGATGCAACTTTTAATTCCATTTTGGGATCAGTACTGAAGCTATCAGGCACTCAGTTTTACTGTCCCCTGTGATTCATGTATTGTCTTGTAGGACAACGTTAAACGCATCAGAATCTGGTTTTCTGCCAGTATTGCAAGCCTGACGCTTGCCTGACCTAAGGCGGGGCACACCCTGGGCCGATCGCCAGCCTGTCGCAGGGCTAATAATTATTTCATGCTTAAAAAAAGAATCAAATCTGAGATTACTCCAATACTGTCTGCCTCACACAGTATGCAAGCATTAACTAATGCACATATTCTTGAGGAAACTTCCAGACTAATTTGCATTTTCTGATTTTTTCAGAGAAGCCATAGCTGTCAGTGTGAGCTCTGCAGTAAATAATATTGGATTTATTTCTAAACAACATAAATAAACGTACATATACCAGCATATTGAACAGAAATCGCATCTATAAACCAGATTTCCATGTTTCATGTTTTTTCTTCTGCATCTTTTGAAAGGGAAAAATATATTTTTGAAAAGTGAACAAAGTCGTCACACAGCAGCACTCCCTTCACTTCTCTTTTACAGCTCATGCTTCGTTATGGAGTAAAAAGGGGAGGAGGGGTAACAAAGTCAGTGCTGTTCCTTTGCAAGTAAGAGTCTCATTCTAAATCGAGTCATTGTGTGTACCGCCTGCTCTGTTACCCAGAGTCCCTCAGGACAGTAGACAGTGGGGTCAAACTTCAGTTACTAAGCACCTGTATGCTTGTGCAAAAGGTAAAAATGAAACAGAGAGAGAGAGCTTCAGATGCGCACTGATCCTCTCTTTCTCTCTCTCTCTTTCTACGAGTGAGCCCCTCTTCCCCCTCAGCAGCAGGGATATAGATGTAGGAGGATGGGACGTGCTCACTTAATCAGCTGCTTTAACAAACCCTTTCTCACTGAGCCTCTGCCAGGTTCATTGCTGAAGCCTTGCTGCACCTTAACAATATGCATCAAGCACAAAAGGTTACAACTTATTGATCCATGCTCACTAAGTATCTGAGGCCACTCTGACATAGTATGAGCAGCAGACTTGAGTCGCTTCTTCACATGCTCCACCCCATGCTCAGTGTGGATATTCTCCACACTGAGACTGCTTTTCACCCACAGACCTCAGTCTTTGTACTGAAGTGTGGAGAAGCCATTATTCATTTTGGTGGCAAGCTGTTATCAGTGGGATTGATCTCTGTGGGGTGGAATTGGTGCTGGATGGCGTAGAGAGCAATGACAGGAAGGAAGAACGTACTGGAAGGCCTTATCTGGAAGCGCCAGGCTGCTGTGACGGGAAGTGGAATGTCAGGAGGGGAAAGAGGAACTAGGCTCAGATGTAATGCACAAACACACAAATAGGGCAGTGTGCACAAATACACACATCTAAACAAAGCATTCACATAGTTGTTCCTGACTAATCGCCAATGAAAGTGAGACAGACAACCTCCATCTTTCTTCTGACTGTGATTTCAATGTAATTCCTCTACTTTGGACTTTTTTCGTCCCGCTCTTTCTTTCTATTTCCCTCTGTCGTTATCAGCTGGTTTCAAACTGAATGGAGAAACAAATAGTGAAACTGAAGCATTATAGTGATCGAGGTCTAATAAATGAAAAATGGACTGGAACATATATAGTAGAAGAGTTTGCAGTATAATGAACTCAAGCAGGCAAGAATAATATACAGAGAACCCAACTGGTGCAGAAAAGCAAGAGCTATACTAAAACTGTGGTGTTTTTTGTTTTTAATACAACATGCGAGCTAAAGCTTTTTCCTCATTTGTGTGACCCTGACCTTTGACCTACAGTCTTGAAGCATTACATAGCAAAATGGTGTGTTTTACCCATATGATTGGAGCAGAAGATATATTTGCTGTCTATCAGTTTGGTACATTTCATGGCATCATATTGAAAACCGTGTGCTGTAGAGCTCTCGCTATGACCTTTCATATGACTCATGTCCCCCAAAACCTAGTATATTATTGTCAAGACCCTCCATAATAAACTGTGGGTAATGTAAAATTTTTACTCAGTTTGACGTTTGGTGTGACCTTCACCCGATTTTCACCTAAATTAAACCGAGGTGTTATTGGTATCAACCATCATGCAAAATTTAAAGATTATATCTTGAAAACTAGACTGCTAACACCAGACAAATAGAACTGTTTACATACTCCCACCCTTGTATTTCCTGCTGTTTGCAATCGCATTCTTAGATGATTAAGTAACAGAGAATAAATAATAATAATACTAAAATAAAAGAAGAATAAAATCACTGTAACTAAAATGAGATATAAAAATACTTTGTAACCCAGCAAACATGTGGGCGGAGTCACATGGCCTACAGATGGACCCCCAGTGGGGCTGCATATAATCTGGGCATACCCACATTAAGAAGACAGTCATACTTTATTATTGTAGGGTCTTTACCTTACAATATAAAGTGTCTTGAGGCAACTGTTGTTGTGGTTTGCGGCTATATAAATAAAACTGAACTGGACTGGGGGGAAAAAGCTGCTTTGAGCCACTCCCTTGTCAATGAGGGGTTACCACACACAGCTAATCTGGCAGATTTTTACACCAGATTATATTCCTGACACAAACACCAAGGGATTATTTCAAACCAGAGATCTTTCCCTTGTTAGTTAAACACATAAACCACAACACTATGGAGCCACTTGCCCTCAAATGAAATAAAAAACTAAAATTCTAACAACAAGTTAGTCTGAATTATGAACTATGACCTGATAGCGTTCACTTTTGCAGCATATCGATAAGATACGGTTGAACTGTGTTTTTGAATCAGTGACCTTCTGTCATATTTCTCTAAATAATAAAAAATGTTCTATGGTTTCATCTTCCCCACTATAGTCACATTTCACTGTATGGTGTTTCCTCATAAATAATGTGCCAGCAAACATGTTTGCTGGGATTGTGTTGCTGAGACATCCACTGAACAAACTAATATGATCCTAATATGTTATTAACCTACCCCACTAAGTATGTAATTAAAGAAACCTTCAATCAGTTTTTATGGATGAAAGATTCCATCAGTACACAGTAAAAATAACAGTTTTCTATCTTATCAGCTTCTAACGTCTCTCTTTTTTTCCTATCGTGGTGTAAATCGACCTAATGATGTGTACATTTGAGCCAAATAAGTCAGTCTTCCAGGTGAAGGGCCTTCAAAGACCAACAGCTTTTACAGATAAGTTTACCAGTCACCAGAAGACAAACCAGTGACAGAACAAAAACCAATGACTTTCTGCTTACTGTCTTGTTCATTCAGTTATGACGCTTTGTTAAAGAGCTCTGAGACACTGCAGCAGTTCTTTTCACGCCCATCTTTTACAAAACATGGCCTCAAAACACTTTAAACAACTTGTCTAAATCCTTTCCCATCTTAATCCAGGTTATTTGGCTGTGAAGCATACTGTACACTGGCAGCTTTCACAGCAGCAGTGGCATGAAGCTGGAAACACACACGTAGAGATGAAAGATGCTCACGCATAAACACACACATACCTCTCAGTGACACCCCAGCATTTGTTGGCATTTGTGCCTGTGTGCTGGGCTGTCACTTGCTGTGTGTGAAATAATGCATGGACTCCAGAGCACGGCCACTTTCTCCCTCTCATTCTCTCGAGTGGCCTGACAGTGAGGACCAGCTTTGTCACAACAACCAGCTCAAAAATTTAAAACCTCTTCCTTCCCCCAAACCTGAAGCCACCACTCTGAAGATGGGACCTGTTAATGGACCCGCTGGGTTCTTAAAGCGCCATTTCCAAACTCCAGTAAAACAAAGTACAGAGGGACTAAAACAGAGAGGGTTAAAGTAGACACCACGACAGCAATCTGTGAACACATACTGCAATTTGTGCTGACGGAGCAGGAACGACAATGATGCCTGACAGCACCATGTGATGAAAATAACAACCACCATGCATAATGCAAGACACTCTCCTTCCACTGAACCAAGCACTCGAGACTCAACAGGATGTCGCTGTCCCTTCTTCTAAAAAAGCCATTCGATGTTCAGAGGCTTCACAGTTTGTGCATCTCTCCTCACATTGTCCAGAACCACCAGAGCCCTGTTGGGAGGAGGGGCTTTAATTATGTGATGAGTGGAGGTGATAGTGATATCCTGCGGCAGACTCGAAAGTCAGTTGTTTGCGCTTGATCTGCTCAAGCATGGCGGGCATTGCTTTGCTCCACTGTTAAACAAACAAATCGCCAACAAAGACAAACAGGATGTAGACACATGGCTGCCACAGCCACGAGACAGGACCCTGTGATTTAAAGTATGCACTACATCCAGGCTTCAAACATGTACACTCGTCTTAGCAGTTAGAGAGAGTTTCCTGTGTTAAAGGATAAAATTCAAGTCAAATCCCTGGTTTTTAGAAAAATATGTTTGATCAGCCTGGAAGCAGGTTGAATGAATCTATAAGATGCCAAATTATATTCTGAGAAGATCAGCACTCTTTAAGTGCTATTTTTCTCTCATTATTGACACATACAAAAGCCACTATGGAGATATGGAAAACATATAATATGAGAAAGCTTAAGAATTAAGTGTTAAATCACTTTAGATTATGTTTTAGATACAAGCATAAGAAATGTAGCATAGCTAGCCCATAGCTGCACTACACACAGTTCTTTGTTCTGATTTTGTGTTTTATTTGATTTTCGGATTCAGTTTGTCTTTTGTCAGTTTTCTATTTTGTTTTTAATCCAATTTTGTATATATGGTCTAACACAGCGGCCCCCAACCCCCGGGCCACGGACCAGTACCGGTTCATGAGTTGTTGGGTACCGGGTCCCGATAGTTGAAGCTCGGGTGTGAAATTTATGGTTTTCAGGGTTTTTATCGTTAACTAGGTTTATCTGGGTCTTTTCCCGTTGTGCGTCTTATTTTGAAAGAATTATTTACACGTTACCATAGTGACCAGAGAGCGTTACAGGGCAGAGAGGAGGACGTTACACTCAATGTTGTTGGCGCATTTCAGGAGGACGCTGCTAATAAAGTTACACAATTACACAGTGAATTCGCGTTTATTATTAGATTTACAAAATACCACAGTTTTTGTCTTGGTCGTATCATTTTATTTTGTTGTATTTATCCACGACACCTTAAAGGCCGACACCAAAATATTGTCTGACATTAAACTGGTGCATGGTGCAAAAAACAGTTGGGAACACTGGTCTAGCAGAACTTATATATTTCTTAATTTCTTATTTATTTCTTTAGCCCTTGCACAAGGACTGAGTGGTACTGAGGAATACTTCCAGTAGTGTGAACACATCTAAAAGAAAGAGAGCTTTGGATCTGTTAGCTCAGTTAGCTCATATATAGTGTGGACAGAGACCAACAGTGGTTGTTTTCCTTAAATGTTTTCTGCAACATACATCACATGGATGAAGAAAAAGTTCTAACATGCCACGTGCAGCTTAAGAAAGCTATTTGTCACTGTAATCATTCCTTCTGTCTTGGGACACAATCCATTTCTAATCCAACTACAAGTTGATTCTGTTCATCTGGACATGGCGTTTTTCAAATGCACTGAAAACATCCAGATTAACAGAAGCAACTTTTGGGGATTTACTTACCTGGACGATTGAGCATGCATCAAGACCTAATCCAACTACACTTTAAAAATGGTAAATTACTACTTCTATAGCTTTGGTAAAGTATATTCCAAAGTTCCACAGATACAACTGCTGCTTAACTAGCACATCGCTTTCTCTGCATGAACAAAGAGAAAAAAATGGTCAGCATATTTGGCTAATATGTCCTTCGTGTAGAGCAAATGTTTGGAGCCTAACAAAAGGCTGCTCCAGTTGTTCTTAGAGCTTACCCAAACTGGGTTAGAAGAGCAGGCAAACACAAGCATCTGATGAAGTCATAGAAAGCCAACTACACACACGGCCCATGGTGAAGTGTGTGTACTTTGATGTGTGCAAGTATGCGAAGATGACTGCAGCCTGTTAGCAACTCCAGCCCTGCACCGGGGCTTGAAACAAATGTGCTGGGTCCAGGTGAAAAGACTGTGATTTAAACGGACACGAGGCAGCCATGACTCCGGGGGCTAAGGCAAAGCATAAAGTCCAAGGTGCTACTGCTGGCTGGAAAAGAGCTCTTATGTAAGGAAGTTCATCCTGTCCTCTGTAGTGGCACACACATATCTTTGAGATTTTAATAAGCCATATGTCAAACGGTTTATCTCTACTTTGAACCCCATCAATTGTCATTAAAGACCAGCAGAGTCAGTTAAGCTGAGGTGAGCAGGTGACAGGAGACTTCACCCACAACCAATAAACCTAATACAGTGTACCAGAGGTGTGTATGTGCATGTATTCATATGTATTCATTGTGGGGATCAAAAATGGGAAGTTTACTATACTTATGGGGACCAACAGCCCTTATGTGGACTAATATCCTGGTCCCCACAAGTTTAAAGGCATTTTTGAGACTCAAAATGTAGTTTTAGTGTCAGGATTACAATTGGGTTATGGCTATGGTTAGGGTAAGGGTCAGGCATTTATTTTTCATGGTTAGGGTAAGGGTAAGCATTATGTCAATTAGATGACCCCACGAGATATGAGTGTGTGTGTGTGTGTGTGTGAGGTGAGAGCTGGCATGAGCCTGCATGCCTGCGTGTGAGGCAAGTCATTGCTGATTTAACCACGTACAGAAGCCTCACTGGACTGTTTCTGCCTTTACGGGTGCCTGACCTACCTGCTCTGATCAGGTTTCATTGTGCCGGACTGCTCACGGGACTGGAACTACTCGTTTTAGTTTAGGTCTTCTCTGGATGGTAATGCCTGCTGTCTCAGAGCCTTTACAGCTCAGTGGTCAGAGTAAAACTTTTCCTACATGCCTTCTCAAATGCAGTAAACAAACAAATAAATAAATAAAGATTAATTTGTACAGAACATAACTATTTGTTCTAGTATCTCACTTTGAGAGGTGCGAACAGCCTCTCTGTCTCTTGCTCCTAAGGCTGATATAGTAACAGTAAAGGCACATTTTGTCGCAAAGATGGGGACGATGTAATCGTGGAAATTATAAAAAATTTCATCATAGGATAAATGTGATCTCTCAGATCTGCTCTGTATTATTTGCAGACAGTTTTCTCTCTGCAGGGACAAGAAGACTCGAGCAATGCCCTGTCCTGTCCCCGCAAGGGTCATCAGTCAGCATGTTATTAATTCATTTAATGTCATTATTATTATTCTGAATATATACCAGATTACTTGGGTAACTGTTTTTCTATAAAACAAAATGTCAGAAAAGACCCATTTAATACTCATTTTACATTTAATACTTTGGCATTTTTAAATGTAAAATGCCTCATTAGCTTGAGAACATATGTAGATCAATTTTCCTCTAAATGAACCACATAACCAAGTCATTCATGTTACAGTAGCAACCTGTTACTGGTATTTTGTAAGCTGTTATACTGGTTTCAAAGGGGAAAAAAAGATTTTGTGCTGACAAAATGTGTCCACAGACAAACGTAGAGACACATAGCAGCATGCTCATGTTACTTAATCTGCCAATGACATTTGAGCGCATGCTGTGGTATGTTTTAACTGACACCATAAATAATGTCACCTGGTTGCATGTCACACACACACACACACAAACACAAACACACAGCTGTCTGGTCAAGTACTTGGGTTTTGTCCGCCTTTCAGATTAAAGCTACCAGGCTAATTTGCTGCTATGTCACAATTCCTACATAATCCGGCTCTAATCCTCACTGACTCGATTAAACCACCAAATCTCCAGCTCAGTATCTGGCCCTATCAGCTGCAGTCTTCATTTGTACTCACTTTCTCCTTCACCCTCTCCCTTCTCTCTTGTCCCATGCCCTTCCCTCCACCTCTTGACTCTAAACACAATCTTCCTTATCGTTCTTTGTCTCATCTACCTTTTTCTCGTCAAGCCACTCGCTTATTCTCTGGTCTTCTTTTAAACTCTCGTTCTATCTTAGCATACCCAAGAAGCTTTTGTCACATCCTTCTTGTGGCTCAGGTAAAATGTGATCCGTGTTTTATTGATTTTCTGGTGAAAATCAATGAAACATGTTTTTGGCCATAACTCCGTTCATAGTTAAACTATCGCCACATTTCACCAAAAATGCCTAATATGATAAAATGATATGAAGGTCAAGTCTGGATAGACATCTGTGTTAACCTCAGCAGATCAAAATTATTCCTTTTTCAACTGTGATGTTCAAGTTTTGTAATATGCTATATAAAAATCATACAAAAGACTCCTGCGACCCTGGGTAAGTACCAGAGAGAACACTGAAATCAGACAGCGTCCTCTGGGAAGAAGTGAGTGGATGGCCAAAGGAAGATTATCCGCTGCCAGAGATCATCTTTGATCATCTCCCTCCTGATAAGCATGCTGGATAAGAGCATTCCCGTACTTATTTTTTTGCATTTACAAGCCTCTCGATTCGTTGATTACCATTCAGTGTAAAGAGATGTTTCACCATCATTTGAATGCAAAGGTATTATGTTACACTACATTCCTGTATTGTACCTTAAAAATAATCAAGTTACCAAAATGTTATGTTGTTTTTACTGTGTGTTACAGTTTTTCTCAAATGCTAAAACACAAAAGCCAATTCTGTAACCCAAATGACCAGTAGTCTAAACACATTTACTAAATGTAGCCACCATATTCCAGTACCATAAACACATGTCACATGAAGACACAATTCACAAAACACAACCCTCTGTACTCATAAATCTAAACACATTTTTCCTTGCTAAAACACATGTTGCAAAACAACTCTGCTCATATTCTCAAATGAAAGCCCATGTGATGCAAAATGCTTGCCACAGTCACCAATCTTTGAACACAGGGAACACACCTGGCGTCAGTCACTACACACAACGACTCAAAATTGAAGACACCTGTTGCTAATGATGTGACCCCACCTATAAAAGCATAGTTTGGTGAAGATGCCAAACAATCACAATGGATGAAGGCATTCGAGCGTGTGGAAGGAGAAGAGCTGCAGGCCAAAGAGGAAGAGGGGTTGAGATCAGAGGAGGAAGAGGTGAAGGCCTAAGAAGAAGAGGAGTTCGGAGTAGAGGAGGAAGAGAAGGAGGCCAACAAGAGAGAGGAGAAGGTCCAGGTGGGAGAAGAAGACAGCCTCGCACCATCATAACAGATGATATGCGAGCAACAGTAATTGATCATGTCATTGGCCATGGCATGACAATGGCTGAAGCGGGACGAAGAGTACATCCAAACCTGAGTAGGTTCACCGTGGCCACCATTATCAAGGCATTTAGACAACACAACAGGTATAGTACGCTATTGCTTTCTTTGTCACACTACAGTTTTACAGGCCTGTGAAAGTGGTCTGTTACTTTACATGTAGTTTTACATATAAATCAGTCAATTGACAACACGTTTCTTTCTTTAGAGCTGAAAGGATGCCACATAGAGGTGGGAGGGTTGCCATATTCACAGCAGCACAAGAAACCCTCATTGCAGATATGGTCCGTGAGAACAACTGCATTAGACTCCGAGAGATCAGAGACAAAGTCATTGCAGATAATGTAAACTTTGAGAACATTGATGCTGTCAGCGTGTCCACAATAGACCGAGTTCTCCGGCGCCAACAGATGAGGATGAAACGGGTCTACAGGGTTCCCTTTGAGCGCAACTCTGCGCGACACATAGAACAACGTTACGAGTATGTGCAAGTACGTATACATCCATGTCCACAGTACAGTTAGTGGACATACTGTGTTGCTTAGTGGCCTACATTACTTCTGGACAATACTGTGCTACCTGATTGACCGTTCTGAACACCTGTACGCTTTTCCATGTTCACAGAGGATAATGCAGTTGGACGCGATGGCCAGACCCCATGAGTACCTCTTCCTGGATGAGGCTGGCTTCAACCTCCAGAAACTAAGGCGAAGAGGCCGTAACATCATTGGCCAAAGAGCCATCACTGAGGTTCCTGGCCAACGGGGGGGTAATATTACTCTTTGTGCAGCTATGGGTACGGAGGGGCTTGTCCACCGGCATGCTGTCCTTGGGTCTTACAACACCCAACGTCTCCTCACCTTCCTAGAGGAGCTAAAAGACATCCTCCTGGACCGTCAACAACACCATCCTAGGCTAGCACATCACATGTATGTGATCATTTGGGACAACGTCCGCTTCCACAAAACACACCAAATCAGAGAGTGGTTCACCACCAACAGTGACCACTTTTTAAACGTCTGTCTGCCACCCTACTCCCCTTTCCTGAACCCTATAGAGGAGTTCTTCTCATCATGGAGATGGAAGGTGTATGACAGACAGCCATACACAAGAGAGAACCTCGTACGGGCAATGGAGCTGGCCTGTGCTGACATCCCAGTGGAGGCCTTCCAGGGATGGATTCGCCATTCCAGGGCGTTTTTTCCCGCGGTGCCTAGCAAGGGACAATATAGCCTGTGATGTGGATGAGGTGATGTGGCCCAATGCAGCTCGGCGACATGATGCCGCACAGTGACTGTGTAATACTGTAAAAAGACCGTGTAGACAATAAAAAAGACTTCACACCCTGATCATGTTTCCGAGAGTACTGTTGTGTGCGATAGATTCTGTTTTTGCATTGAGTTGTGTTACAGTGGTGTACGTACATGCAGGATGTTTTTATAGATTTATAGTCTTCATGTGAAACTCACAAATCTAAATGCCTAATCCTCTGCAGGGTTCTATGACGATCCGTTACTGTACAGTTTATAAAAATATGCATTGGCAGTTATGAACCAAAGAACCTTCTCACAAATTGAGCATTGTGTTTTCAATTGTTTTGCTGTAGTGTGTAATGCTGTGTATAGTGTTTACAGTTTTGACAGCTTCGAGCTGCTCTCGTGGTGTGGGAGTTTGAGTTTTGCAGTGGGAAGGTGTGGTTGTGTTTATGTAGCTTTAGAGAAGGGTGTTGTGTTTGGACATTGGGGGACCTGGTGGTAACGTTTGTGACATGTGTTTTAGCATTTGAGAAAAACTGTAATACTTGGCTTGATTTTTAGCTGCAATTATTATTCCTTATTTTGATATACAGAAAAATCATCCTAATTGATTTACCTAATCTAAACCTTTTAGAATGGTCTTGTAGAGCCCATGTTTAAATGCAAGTACCACATCAGCTGTCCTGTCAGTAAGTGCAACCACCTTCACTGTAGTTTTTTCACGGTCGAACCATAGCAGGCTCAAAAAGGCTCCTTTTAACAGCAAAAGTATCTACAAGAATAAATCTGCAGTGGACTTAGAAAAAATCTTTCTTTTTTGGTTTTAAATGTCTGAACAACTTGTCATCCATTCATTTTCTTAACCACCTATTCCAAGCATGTCCAACTCCAGGCCTAGGGCCGGTGTCCTGCAAGTTTTCGACGTATCCTTGTTCTAACACAGCTGATTTAAATGGCTAAATGACCTCCTCAACATGTCTTGAAGTTCTCCAGAGGCCTGGTAATGAACTAATCATTTGATTCAGGTGTGTTGACCCAGGGTGAGATCTAACACCTGCAGGACACTGGCCCTTGAGGCCTGGAGTTGGACACCCCTGACCTATTCAATACAGGGTTTTGATGGAACTGGAGCCACAGAGAATGCACACAGGCCCAGGGAGAATATACAAACTCCACACAAAAAGTTCCCAGCTGGCTTGAACACTCGACCCTCTTGCTGTGAAAAGACAGCAAGAAAACCAAGCAAAGAAACAAATGAAAAAACGGAAATTATGAAGAGATCGGTGAACAGTCAAAGGTCCTTGTAGAAAAGTTTCTCTAAAACCTCAGAGTTCATTTCCAAAGCCATGCTAAATTAATCACACAGACACACATTTGCAGTATCAACTATTTACATAACCCATTCATCAAACACCAAGCAGAAGATAAATGAGCCCTCTGTTCGTGATAACAATCAAAGATTAAAATTCTGTGTGCAAGTGTGCAAGTTTGTGTCTGTTCACTCATGTTACACGAAGCTCTTCAGTACAGCAGAAAAAAACAGGGTTCAAATCTTATCACACGCTCTGCACGCTGCTGGTACTGTACCAGTTATTGATTGCATAACTGTAGTTCTAAACTACGCTGAAAAAACATAAACAAACGTTTGATGAAGGGAAGTCTAATCACCATCTATCCTGATGAAAGCACCAGACATTCTTTCTTTATAGAGACTTTGTATCTGCAGCGAGCTGCACGTTTACATCAGTGCTATTTAAATCACAAATAAGGATTTGTAATTCATTTGTAATCTCTGAAATGTTGTGATACCAGTTGTAAAAAAAAAAGCCCTCTTTTTACGGCCACAACAGTACTGTCAGATGTATTATCTGCAAGCTTTACAAGCATTAACTCACATGGCCTTTAATGACAAAGAAAAGTACTAAAGCCAGCAAATTATGAAACGTTGAACCGAGGGAGCAATGGCGGTGGAGGCAAACCGAGAAAGGAAAAAAAAATGTGGTTGACACTTGACAGCTTGGGTCTATTTTTAACACGGGGAAGAGGTAAAAGCAGATGAGCGACAAGTTTTGGCGGTTAAGGGGGGTTCTGATCATTTCTCCTGTGCCTTGCTGTGTGATGTCTTGCTCACTGACAGGCGGTGACAGGAGGGGGAGATGAGACAGAAGCTTGTATTCCTCTGTGGGTTTCACATGCATGCCAAAGCTGCTATTAAATGGAATCTGTAAAGTTATTCTCCTGATGATTGCGATTGTGGAGGAGGCGCACCGGGAGCGGAGCGGGGGGAAAAACTTGAGACAGCGATTACGGATCAGACGAGGCTTGCCTTTCGTGCTCCCAGAGGGTGTGTGTTAAAGCAAGTCAGCACGAGCGTGCCGATGGAGGGGGTGTAGGGATATATGGATCTGCCACCGCGATTAAACCGTTCGCATCCAGGGAATTGGCAGGAGTCTCATGGGAGCTGGGAGGGGGTGTCCGACAACATTAGGGAAGAATGAACGTGTTTCAGCGTAGGGCTGGAACACATGTTGCTTCCAAATGAGGATTTTCATTTCACATGACAGTGTGGTGATGCCGTTTTATAAGGCTTTTGTAAATAAATAAAGCCATGTATGTGCACAGAGCATATATTCTAAGTCCATTGAGTGCGCCTACTGATGTCTACTGCTGAGTCAATTCTTTATAACTGTGCCAGACTGGCGACCTGTCCAGGGTGTACCCTGCCTCATGGAAGAGAATGGATGGATGGTCTCATAGCGCAAAATAAGGACACCACAGTGTTAGAGAAAACCCCAACAATCTATAGATCCCTTTAGATTGTTGGGTGAAGACAGTGAAGACAGTGAAGAGGAAGAACTCTCTTTTAAATGAAAGAGAGAAGGATCATGAAGGGACATATATCTGCCACAACCAGCTGGAGCTGAAGAGAAGACAGAAAAGAGGTGCAGAGAGACCAAGCACAAAAGACAGGACAAAACAAAAACTACAGGAGAGAGTAAGACAAAGAGTAAACAACATGTGAAAGTGGCATAAAAATGGAAAGTCCCATAATAAGATGGTTAACTAAGTGATGATTCTGAGTAATCTGATCCATCTCTTATTATGAGCTTTATCAAAAAGCTGAAAGCGCTATCGATCTGTCTCCTGAAACCAAACAGGAAAAGGCCCTGATAGATGAAAACTGTGCATTTCACTTCACTTTAGGTGCCCAATGTAAGTCTGCACTCTGAAGTGTTCTGCTGGGATAATATGGAGCTATATAACAATTTAAATACAGAAAGATAGCATCAAGAGGTCAATTGCCTACCTAATGTAGATTTGTAATTGCTTCAGGACACCAATGCATACATCCACATAAACAATCCTGAAACTGAAAATATGTGCACAAAAAGTGAGCACTCTGCCTAATTACTCTAATGTCTGAAGTTAATGGACTCTCACGGATGGCTGGCCTCAGGAAATCAGTGAACATAATGACCAGTCACTAATGAATGCTCCAAACATCAATGACACTCAGCTGAAAGGCTTTTTGTCTGTTGGCATGTTCTAAAAAACAGACCCAGCAGTGTGAAAGACAGAGTTTTCTTTCGCTTTGTGGTTCATGTAGCAAACACTTCCAAATTCCCAGTTGTGAAATCGAGTCAGCAAAAAGCTAAACTGCCTCCAACCTGGATTTAATCCTGATAGATCCTGTTTAGCATTCGGATCAGAGACTTCCACCTCTTCAAAAAATGTGAAGAGGTGATTATATGATACATTATTCCATGGCTCTGTTGTACTGTACTTCACAGTAGGGGGACAGTAAAGGCAACAGAGAGACATTTAGGATTAAGGGAGAATTCTCAGGAATACACTGCATTCTATAACAGTCAGTATTTCCTCTGCACTTTCCTGTCTCATAGCTACACGTCGGTTTATATACCATTGTACTTAGTCTGGAGAAAATAGAGCTTACGTCACACATTCTCTGCAACAGAACGGAACGAGCCTTTCAAATGACCATAGATCCTTTTCTATTTTCACACTTAACAATGGTTGCATGTGAGGACAGCTGGACATGAGCGACTGATATCAGGTCATCATGAGATTTACCAAAAGCAAAGGGAATGCTTTGGAAATACTAGAAGTGAAGGGATCACCACAAGGAAAGGAATACTATTATTTGTTCCAAATACAATAACCCCCTCAATCGTTTACTCCAAACACGTGTTAACAGAACCCCCTAGCTGGAGCAATTAGGGATACTGTCCTAACATAAGAAATGATCTAATAATAACAATGTGAAACTTCCCAAACACAATAAGGAGGAGGTGACGTGGATGGGTTGATAAAACTTTAACAAAGCAGTAAGTAGTTCATTTCCACTTTAAGCTGTCTTCTTAATTACATCTTAGGCCTGTCACTATCATTAAGAAGATAAATATCCCATAATCCAAATGACAAATATAATGAGCTCTCCTTAAACTTAACAATCACCACTGATGATTTGTATCAGAGTGTAGGGACACACACACATCTGGTCTTGTGGATTAGAGCACTTTGTCCTATAGACAACTTCACTCACTGGGTCCACGTGCTCATTTGAGGTTTGACAACGTTTTAGTCGATAAAGGTGAATGGCTTGGACATGAATTGTTCTGCAGTTTGGAGAAGGCCTCGAAGAGGACTGGCGGCAGCTCCCGGGCCTGGCCGCCATGTACTAAATACTTCAACTAAGGAATTAAGAATTAAGTTAAAGAATTGAAAAGGGCAGGAAGGGATGGGCATGTAAACAAGAACAAACAGCTTGTAGAGCTGCGGGAACATATATAGATGAGAACGGGAAGGAATGTGTTTGGAGGCGTGGTCCCGCTCCCAAAATTCTGATACTTTATGACCAGTTATGGAATCAAAGTGACATTATTATGTGTAAACTATTTGCTGACGATGGCATTTTTCACTGTATTCAATTCAATTCGATAATATTTATACTACATAGACAAGAACAGTTGCCTCAAGGTGCTTTATGATATAAGGTAAAGACCCTACAATAATATAGAGAAACAACAATCAGATGGCTTCTTATGACCACGCACTTGGCGACAGTGGGGAAGAAGAACTCCCTTTTAACAGGGAAACAGGGAGAAACAGGACAAAAGACAAAAGAGAGGCAGAGATTATAATAACTAATGATTAAATGTTGGGAAGCCCCCAGCAGCAAACACAGACATTTAAACTCCTTTAGCCTGCAGTTGCACAAATCAGAGTTGCATATGCACTGCCACTCTGCAACCCTTCTCTACTTCAGGTCCTCTGGCTTTATGCTGTTTGTGACATAATCTGTGTTATATCTGTCACTGATATCACTGATGCCTGACAGTGGATTTGACTGAATTAGAGTTTGAGCAATTAGAGCACTTTGGCCTTAGAGCAATTTGATGGCAGCAACCATGTTTTCTCATGTTTTCTCAGAGGGCTGTTGTCACTTGGACTGAAAATGAAGAAAACGAAATCCAATTATGACAGTATTGGCAGAGATCCCCTTACACTGTCAAAAAACCCCAAACTTTATTAGCAGCGAAAAACACATCATGGCTATCTGTGTGAGGAGGTGCCAAGATAGAATAAGATATGGTCACGGTGCAGAGGATATTTTTTTTTAATGAACAGCAATTATATTGTATATGGTGGAGCGTGGTGAGGTCTGGGGAAGATGGGGGTGTGGGGGGTTGCTGCACCACTGAGCTATTATCGGAGATAATGACATCAACTGAGCTCTCTCCTGAGTGTAGCTGTGTGTGACAGAAAAATAGATAAGAGCTTATAATTATGCACCACCCAGGGAGGAGAGGAGCTGTGGAAAAAGAAGAAAAACACAGGGAGATATGGAATGAGTAACAATTTAAAGAAAAGGAGAGTAAATCCAGAAAAGTGCGAGGCTAAGAAGTGCAGATGCAGGTCTGAATATAAATCCTTACCCAGAAAGTATTACAGATATAGTTATGCAGAAACACTAAAAGCACTAAGTAAAAGAATGGAGGAGGAATATATATACATATATAATATGTACAAAAACACACACACACGTACATGTACACTACACAGACATCTTAAGCCCCTCACTCTAATCCTCCCGGCTGACCCGAGACACTGATGCTGATGAGATGCTCGAGCTGCAGGCCTCAGGAGAGATGTGATGAAGAAGAAGAAGAAGAAAAGAGGAGGAGGAGGACTAGACAACAAGATGAAAAGGAAAAGGGCAAGAAGAGAGAGGAGGGGGAGGAAGATTTAATCATGCTGATAAAAGACACAGCGGTCTGTGATGAAAAAAATATTGAAATCTTAAGGACAATGAAGGAGATCCATAAGGTAAGAATTTACTCTTGCTCTGTCAGTGACTACTAATGTCAAGCGCCTTCGGGTGGCTGTTGTTTTGATGTGGTCCTATATTAAAAAAAATCTAAGCTGAGGTGAATAAAGCTGTTGTTAATGACTCGACGTGAGGTGGTGATTGGGCAGAAAAACATTTTATGAGATGACAGGGGGTGCTGCCCTCTGGAACGTCACAGACGAGCCAGTGAAATAATGTGATCAATAGAGTGGCTGGCTGCTTTTCTATGTTCGTGGTTACAGGACTTAAGGGACTGCAATGACGGGAAAGCTCCGCTTACATTGGTCCTTCATGAACAGCTTCTATATCTGTCTGTCAAATAAGAGCTGAGCTGTAGGTGTGCTCAGAACACTGCTGTAGCTTTGGGATGTGTTGGGAAGGCAAATTCAGTTGATTTCAACCACAAACTTAGAATGAATGTCCGTGTAGAAGACAAGCAGAACTGTGACATGAAGGGGCCTAAGTTATTTATTCTCTGAGTGTCTTTTTATAGATACATCTTACAATGCATACATTATTAAACCTTACTGACAGAAATGTTGATTATTGGCCAATTATTATTTTTAATAATAATGTTATTGTTATTTAGTATTATAATAACTGCTGTGACAAAAAATATTTGCTATAAAGAAATAATATATGTCTTCCACGGTGGTTAGCACTGTTGTCTCAGAGCAACAAGGTCCTCAGTTCAATTCCACCATCAGGTCAGGGTCTTTCGGTGTGGAGTTTGCATGTTTGCGTGGGTTCTGTCCGGGTACTCCAGCTTCCTCCCACGGTCCAAAGATGTGCTGTTAATGGGATTAGGTTAATTGGAAATTTTAAATTGCCCTTAGGTATGAATGTGAGTGCAAATGGTTTTCTGTGTCTATATGTTAGCCCTGCGACAGACTGGCGACCTGTCCTACACCCTGGACAGGCTCCAGCCTCCCTCGCGACCCTGAAAAGGATAAGCGGAAGAGAATGGATGGATGGATGGAATATATGTCTTATCTTTTTACCTTAATTATCAATGATTAACTAAGCGTTATTAGTCCTCTTAGGAAAAAAAAACAAAAAACATGCTTTCCAAAGGTATGTGGAAATCAGTTTTTCTTATACTGTCGACACAATCTTCATCCTGTAAAACCACTGAAATAGATCTGAAATTGTCAGCTCCTTAATGCTTTTGGTGGTCTTGGACTACAGGAGCAAATCATAGCATTCGTTCACACAGTGTTGATCATTACTGAAACCTTTCTTAATGCACCTTTCATCACAACGTCAGATAATTGAAGTTCACAGCAATCCAACAATACACATGGCTGTGTGTGCCACTGGCCATGAAGCAGCATGCTGCTATATGCACCATACGAAGGTAAGGGCTGAAAGTCTCTCCACTCTGTTAACACACTTTTCCCAGATTACTGTGTTTATTTATTGTTATATCTATTTTTTTCTTCTTCTTTTTTAAAGGTGTTACCGTGTTAAGCAGCCCAACCATAAATTCCCAGATTATTCTTAAGCAGAATTGCAGTGTCTCTTTTTGTATGTTTTTATGTGCTATCTAAAGTCGACGGCTCTGATTCTCGGGTGCTGATACATTTAATTGTAGGAAAAGTAGGAAATTAGCAGATGACAGAGGATTATGAAGAGTCACGCTAACTAAAAAATAGCACCGAACATCAGACTGATGAATGACATTTAATCCTGAGAGGCGTCTGAAGAGACACGGGACATAAACCCTACCTGTTCCTCCCACTCTCTCTCTAACAGAACCTCTTTGCTTTTTCTGCCTCGCTGAGAACACGAGTCCAACCTCTGATGGCCTGAAGGCTCCAGCTTAATAATGTGACTATAATGGCTTTTTCCACATAGCTGCCAGTGTCACCTCTTACACAATTACTCCATCTGACTTCCACTGAGACACTGCAATTATGTCTTTGATAAAGCTGGAGAAATTGTTCTCTTCACACAGGTGTCAGCATCTGCAAAAAACGGCCATTCCCTGTCTGTCCACATGCTCTGTGTGCTCTGTAGTTATAACGTCATTGATCAAGACACACGCTGGTTACTTTGTTGTAATCTACAAGCTAGTATGTATCAAATGATATCATGAGAAAATGATAATTTTTTGTTTTTTAAATGCAATATATGGTAAAGCCCTGTGATAGGCTAGTACCTCTCACCTTACACCTGCTGGGATATGCTCCAGTCCCCCTGTGACCTCGAATTAGATACATGTTTAAAAACTTATAAAACGTATGGTTGGAAAATTGTTAACGGCTTTTCAGGGTATATGTGTAGGGCTGCTCAACGGAGCAAAGACTGCGAGTTCAGGCAAGCAGGTTGAGCTGCACTGTGTCCTACACAGTAATATAGCTCAATTGCTCCACGTCACATACCAGACATGCTTTCCCACTTTGTTGGTCTATTCAAGCTGCAAATTTTTTCATCTCTTCATCAGTTTTCCCTGCCTGCTATTTCAACCCCTGCACCACCCGCAGAATCCATGTGTAGGTATATTTACTCATCGCTCTCGAAACTGCAAATCTGCGGGAGGAGATTCATTTAGAGCCTTGACACCAAACTATATTTTGCTGCATAAGAAATAATTTCAAAAGTTACTTGTCAGACTGAAATACCATTAATATGTCCCAACTGATGTCACAGATCAGTGCAACAGCATATTTCAATAGATTTTTAATGGGTCATATCATCCAAAATTAATGTCATTCTTTCTTACTACACCTCTACCTGCTATTGCAGTGCTGATAATAAATGTCAGTGCTGACATTTAAATGCTACTGCCATCAGAATTTCAAGAGTTTAAAAAATTTAATCACGTTAGTTACTCTTTTTTTTTTTTTTTTACTTTAATTAATAAACATACAAACCTCATTAATTTGCACTAGTCTTATTTCATATGTGTACGTGACACACTGCTGCATGTTTCTCCTATCATCCTCTCAGTCTGATCACAACTCCTTTTACTCACACATGACATGAGGACTGCCCTGGTTGCTGTATGAGCTTTTCAGTTTGTGGTTAAATTAAAAAGCACTGGAAGAATTCAAATAAAAGCTGCTGGGCTAGCTTGACTTCTGAACTGCTGTGCCTTTGTTGTTAGCTTCCTCCATGATGAGGAAGCTAGCTCTCCTGTTAGCAACCAGTGATGTGCTCCTGATACATGCTGTAGCAGAGTTCTTGTGTGTTACAGGCATCAAACGAGTTCATATTTGAAAATGATGAAGTCTATTCACTTAATAAAGTAATCACTGAGTGTGCGTATGACCTGCCCTAATACTTGAAGAAAAAAAACCTAGGATTATGTCCAGGATTATGACTCTGTGAAGTTGTTAGAGTATCGACCTCTAACCCTCACCCTCATTTAGAATAACTTGACATGGTATATCTCATCTAAGCCCATGCCTTCACTACCATCTGTGAGCTGCTTTATTGACTTCTGCTTTAGTTTTTCTCAAGGACGGGTGAAGGAAATGTGCGATTGTTGACAAATTCTGGTTGCAACATCTGTTAGCAGCACTGTAAGCAAGATACATGTGTTCACTAAAGTGGCTGGAGTCAAGGCTCTTCTTACTCCATCCCCGGTGGGTTGAGTGAATTCTACAGACCTTGGCCTTAGGAGACCTTTTCAAACCCCATTAAATAACTGTGACAACTATGTTTTTTTTCCTTTTTTAAAAGAATAATATAATATTTTACCTTCTCTCTGCTACTCGACTGCATACTGTAATAAGGAGATCAAAATATGTCACTAAAGGTACCTGCTTAAACATAAATAAATAAAATGACTGCATGCCATTTTATTATGAGCATGCTGTTTCCTGATTTGACTGAGAAGTGGTTTTGTCGCCTCTGCATTAGAAACGTATACTATAAATTCTGGTGACGTGTAGAAGTGAGTGGATGATTTTATTCTGAAGGTTCAGGTTAGCACTTCTGGATTTATTTCACTATGTCGTATAATTTGCTTCTCCTGAAATGCTTTTAAAGAGAACCAATTCTACTAGCAGATGTTACATTGATTCTATTTTACAAGCCTAATGTGTTGAAAGTGTTTTGTGGAATTTAGCGAAACTTACAAGCCTGAAATGAAAATTCTGACAATCTGGACAAGAGCCAGATATTCCAATTAGCAGTGTCTGTGAATGACTTAATTATTAGTTAACAGTTAGTGGTTACCATAAAAGGGCTATTTACATCAGACTGCTGATGCACTGGTAATAGAGCAAAGGATTCAGACTGGCCTTAAGAACCACGTGATAAGCCTCCTGCGGCTCCCTCAGCTGTAAATAGTCATTAGCTAGTATACTGTCAAAGCCTGGCCACATCACAGGCAACCCTGAATTAAACAGTGGGTATAAGGCTGACACTGCAGTCTGCAATGTGTGTTTAATTCCACAGTATATAATGTTCTTAAGACCCCATAAAACCAACATAACTCCTCCACGCCTTACATTTATGTATAAACATAGAGGACTGCAAAGGGTCATAAATATTTGAATGCAAATATCAGCTGGGAATAACAGCCCAAATCAAAAACAACAATATGTTTACTGTCCAGATAAGATTTCTATCAGAATTTGCAGGAATGTTCTCAAAAAACAAACAAAGAAAAAAATCAGTCAACACCCCAAAAGAGCCACTATGTCCAGGTTTCTGGTCAAGAAAGAATGAAGGGGAGGGACAGACAGAAAAAGAAAGACAAAATAAAGAAGCACGAGCGTCTGTGCCTTTAAGAGTCCCCAGGCCAGAGCTGATCGTTGGGAAAGTCACCAAGTGATTTTCTCATGACCCCAGAGAAGAGGCCTTCTTCCTTCTGGGTCCATGGATGGAGAAGAGATGTCACTAAAAACCCACAAAAGGGGCACTTGCCACATACAGTAAAAGTCACGGCTGGCACCATGTCTCACTGTACATCTGTCATCTAACTGCTATTTCCATGTTCTCGGTGAAAAATTCCTCTATTACATCCACACATTTCCAAGTAACATTACACAGGCCTAGTTGTGTTACTCTTTTGTCTCTTTCCCACAGTTTATCCCATATTGAGACTAAAAATAAGAATGTTTGTATGGACTTAAAAATAGTAGTAACTCAGTGAATGTGGGGCACGAGTTGCAAATCATCAAACCTCCAGTGGCTGGACTGAGCATGGTCTTTACAGGTCAATGCAGCGCTTAAAAATGCAGCCAGCACTGCAGTGCTCCACATGCTTCAATCACATCACTAATCCTGTGAATGGGCGTAATTACTGCAATATAATTAGATTAAGGTGTTTGCATGACCCCAGACTTAACTGCAGTATAAGACTGGGATTGAGGTATCAATGTGAGTCTGTCTGAAGTGAATGTTAACATCTCTCATTCAGACAAAGACCAGAAAAATAATCTTGCAGACGTGCTAAATGACCACTAAGAGAAGAAGAACGTGAGATACCAAATGAAACCAAAGATTTAGAGAATGATAACTGCCGTTGGAGTCATTGTATTACACATTACATCTCTTAAACATAAGCAGGCGTATATTACATAGTTAGTCCCTGTAGAAAGTAATTTGTTACACTACTCTTTACACTACTTTCTCATTACTCAGCTGTAGCCTGACTGCTCATTACAGTGATCAGGTCTCGCTGCTGGGTTGGGGTGTCAGAAAGTGATTTCCGAAGTTTCCGTTTTTTCTGTGTAATATCTTTGCTTATAATGGCAAATAGACTATAGTCAACAGGATTTATGAAGGGGTTACATATAAAATAAAGAAATGACCTGTCTTTATGACGTGCATTATATTAAATCCATCCTTTTTTCCAGCCCCTTAAAATGTCTTTATGGAAATGTGATGTTATAGTTGCTGCTGCCCTCTTGGGAAGATCTCTTAAAAACGCACAACAGCTTTAATGTCACACTGGGTTGTGCGCTAGCGTTGTGTTAGCATGTTCTTTGTGCAGATGTGCAGACTTCAAACCTTTTTAACATGACTTCTTTGAATTTCAGTAGATAATAACATGCTGAATGATCACAAAGAAGATATGAAATAAGAACAAACACAGTGAAAACAACTACAGGGAAAGAAAAGAAGCACATTGTGGCTTTTTTGGGATGTGATATATTATGCTGTGAGATTGAATCTGAACTAATCTCCACTCCGGTTCTTGTCCTTCTGGGCTTTGTACAGGGTGCAAGTGAGTGTAAATATAAAAGATTACAAGGCACACTGGCACACTTGCACAGACTGACAACTGGACAACAAACTACCTCACTAAAGAGGAAAGAGTGCACTGCTGTATGTATGTCATTATGTACCGATAAATCCCTCAATCTTCCCCCCTGAAATCAAAATTGCACCAGTTGCTGGGGACACATACGTGAGGAGCGCAGCCTTCAAACCCTTGTAATCCCGGCTCAGAGTTGAAAAGGGGCTTTGCTGCACATCTATTTGGTTTTATTCTAAAAAACAGGCAATTAGAGATAAGGCCATAGTTGTACGCTGGAGAAACTGCATTGAATAGCTCGGCTTTTTCATCTTCTTAGAGTTAAAAACATATTTTGGAATTAAGCGCTAATGTGGTAAAAAAATAGCATGTGAAACTTCAACCTACCACGTGTCATGTGTGCTAGTATACCAAGCTTCAATACCTATTATCTTCTAAAGCAGGAAAGCTCATAGCCAAGAGTGACTCTATGTTAAAATAAGACATGCTACTATTAATAATTATCGCAGCACTCTCACTTAATATTATAAATCACTGACAGTCATCAGCGGTGAGGACACCGCTGCCTCACCTCCCAACAGAGCATTTTGAAGCTTGTATGGGTTGACCTTGTTAAATAACTAGCGTCCACCACAGGACACACCTGGAAAACAAATGAAGATGTGCGCTCTTGCCAGATGGTGTGTCCAGAATGCAAGATTAATTGTACAGCGGCTGCTGAAGAGATAAGGCATAGCTCATACATCGCCGCCGCCGGTCTTTGATAAGTGACGTCAAGCTTCAAGATTATTGTGTGTGCTTATGTAAATCCGGTGCTAGAACACGGTGCTGGGACGAGCTAAAACAGCAACTCTTTCAGTTGCAATACCTTCATTTTACGATCATATTAGCCAACAATGTGACTTTAAAGTTTTATTCTTCAGAATCTATGTCTGCACCCCTCACCAGGATGCCTTGGTAACATGAATGCAGGGGCGTGAACCACATACTTCTCGGAATAAGACGCTAAATACACACGACAAGGACTTTTAGTGGTAAGACTGATATAACACCAGGAAAAGATTAAACTCTGCCAACTGACACAGCTTACCTCAGAAAAAGACAAAGGGCAAATTAAGCAATTAGACACGAGTGAATAATTAGGCACAGTGCTTGATGAACCTAAGCTAATATAATCAAATTAGCTGACCCAAACACAACTTCACTGAGACAATCTTAATGAGTTTGTGTGACTGAGAAGAACTGTTCATGCTAGCAAAGCTTAATATAAAAAGATACAACTGCTGGGTGGTAGCACAGAAGGTAAGTGTCACGTTTAATTAGGAAAGGTAACACTGAATTAAACAGAGGACAACACTGAAGTTCAGCAGTGTGCCACAATGGTAAAGCTGACTATGTGCAGCTGTTTCAGATGGTCTTACTACTACTAATGTGTGTGTGTGTGTGTGTGTGTTGGAAGTTTACTATACTTGTGAGGACCAACAGCCCTTATGGGGACCCAAATCCTGGTTCCCACAAGTTTGAAGGCATTTTTGAGACTCAAAATGTAGATTTAGTGTCAGGGTTAAAATTGGGTTATGGTTAGGTTTAGGGTAAGCAGGGCTCGCAAAATCGCTAGCCCGACGTCCCGGGGCTAGCGATTTTTCCAGTCGGGCTACCAAAATCTGTCTCTGCCCTGCCCGTCGGGCTATCATAGGAAAATATATTTCAATGCTTTTGCATTCTTTCGGAAATGTAGCTGGGTAATTATGTCATTGGCATCGATGAGCCACTGTCAATATGTGACATATTGAAATCGTGTTTGAATTTGCGCTTGTTTTTTGCTTTCACTTTGCAATCGCGCGAACTGTTTTATAGAGAGCGACAGCACTGATTGGTGAGTGATGATAATTTGTGCACCAATTCCTCTGACATCGTCTTATCAATCGTTAGCTTACTATGCAAACATGACAAGTGAAACCTCCCGCAGCAAGCTTAAACATGTGAGAGGTTGATCGCGCAGAGAATCGCTGAGCGTTATGTGAGTGCGTGTGTAAAAGCAGCAGGATATATATTTTAGTTCTGCTGAGCCAAATAAGACAGGTCAGGGTGAAGAAGTGACAGCCAACGAAAAGCTTACCACAAAACGGAAAGGTTATGACAAATCAGACTATAAGGCAAAAAGAAAGTGCAGCTTTATGGTTTCATGGACAAAAGAATTTCTGTGGCTGCGATATGATGAGCTAAATAACCAGGGGTGCACATAAGTGGTCCGCAGGTGCGCATTCGCTGTCAAAATAAAAAACGCACACAAGATAAGAAGTTGCACCGCATGTTTGCGTACATAAGATTTTCTGGAGGAGGACAGACATTTGTTTAGAACTCTTAAAGATGTCGAAGAAGCTCCTTTAAGCAATTACTTTGGTTTTCCTCCACATCCAAAGAAATGTCAGAAGGAGTCCGAACCACAAAAGAAGCGCGTATTCTCGGAAAAGTGGTTGCAGGAGGTGAGCTGGCTTCAAACAAATGATGAACGCACAGAGATGTGGTGCAGAATGTGCCGTGAAAATCCCACTCTAGCGGACAAAAACAGTGCCTTTTATATGGACGCAAACGCGTGTTGCAACTTCTTATCTGGTGCGCGTCTTTTATTTTGACAGCGAATGCGCACATGCGGACCACTTATGTGCACCCGTGTAAATAACATAATGTTCTGCTGGGTGTGTTGTTGCTTTTCCCTCGATTTCTGAGTCGACAAGCGCCTTTGTTACTGGGACCAGTAATTTTAAGAAAGGCCCCCATTAGAACCCATGAGAAATGCAAGAAATGCATTATTGCTCAGTCTGCAATATCTTTCCCAGAACAAACTCCAATTGCAAATAACATACTAAAAATAAACCTGAAAATCAGTTTAGAATAGCGTACTATGTTGCAAAGAGTGAACTACCACTGGCACAATTTAGCAGTCTTTGCAAACTTCAAAAAGCAAATGGCCTCGATCTTGGTTCCACTTGCCTCTTTCCCGTGACTTCAGTGGAAATTTCAAATTCAGGATCTGACACAGACTGATTCATGTCCTACACAGTTCTTACAAGTTCATAGAAATTTCTGTTCAATTAGAACCAAGTATTTGAGTTGATGATTGTAATTTTTATACAATGTTGTAATTTGTGTTTAAACAATTTTTTGATTAATGTTTTGTTTCCGTTACAATATTATACATTAAAGTATAATATTGTAACGGAAACAAAACATCAATCAAAAAATTGCTCTCTTTTTTATTCGGGCTACTTAAATTTATTTTGGGCTACCAAAAACTGAAGAGTCCCTGCCCGAAGGGCTACCAGGGATTTTGAAATTTTGCGAGCCCTGGTAAGGGTCAGGGTTAGGCATTTATTTTTGATGGTTAGGGTTAGGGTAAGCAGCTAGGGAAAGCATTATGTCAATGAGATGTCCCCATGAGGATAGCAACACCAGAAATGTGTGTGTGTGTGCATTTGTGTGTCACTTGTTTCTACCTGAAGTGGAGCAGAAGAACACAGCATCTCATGAGCTGATTTTTGTCTAGCTGGCAGGTCATTGTTTTCCCAGAGGTAAATGTGCTAGTCTAGACTACTTTAACCATTTGAGGTCTAAGTTGCCACTGGTGATGATCTTAACCGTAACGCCAAATCTACCCACAGGCAATCAGAATATGTAACGTTTGATTTTATTAAATGCTCTTAGAAACTGGGAAACAAAGAAAACAATCACTGCAGCTTACACACAAGAAAACTATTTACATTTTACAAGTCAATTTTTACCCTTCTCCAAAGTACAGAGTTAGAATGGGTAAGAGGTTACCAACTATAATAACAGTGAAAAAAAAGAGTGAAAAATTCTAAACCTTCCTAGATCATCCTTCTGAGTCTGAGGTCAGGCCTTCTGCTATAATGTAGGACAACCAAATGCAGTCCAGTCTCAACCTGCGATGATTCGTCATTGGCCAAAAGCGTGAACTGGCACCAAAATCTATGGTGCAGCAGGACAATGAATTAAGCATTCGTTTTTAGGGGGCAGCACAGCGGTTTTCCTGCTGTGTTCCTCACAGCAGGAAAATTCTGGGTTTAAATCTACCTTTTTCTGTGGAGTTGTGGGTACTCCCGCTTCCTCCCACAGGAAGGAAGCCAGTTAGTTTGGGTGAAATGGTGATTCTAAAGTTCCATAGGTGTGAGTGTGTGGACTATTTTCTGTCTCTCTGTGTCAGCCCTGTGAGAGACTGGCAACCTGTGCATGTACCCCGCCTCTCACCCTATGGCAGCTGGGATAGATTCCAAACATGGCGAATTGTGCCCTCGAGATGACATTTGAAATGCAGCGACTGTTTCGGAAATCTTAAATAAATAGATTTTCACACAAAAAGGCAGTCCTTCTGAGAAAATGGGTCAAACAACAATACATGTGCGACAGCAGTCGCCAGGCTTCTGACAAGGAAGAATAATAAGCATGGAATCGTTTTTAGAAACAAGTTATTTACCCGACGTGGTCACAGAACACGGTCAGAACATTCTGTGAAAAAGATAATTTATACATCAACATGTGGTAACTCGTAAAGATTACAGGGAGACAGAAAAGGACAATATTCTGTTCATTAAGGTTGTCCTCCTTTTAGAGGAGTAGCAGAATTTCAAATTACACATGGTGACTAGAGCAGGGCGATATGACCAAAAATATTTATCATGATATACATTTGAAAATTTGTGATAACAATATAACTGACGATATAATTGACACTAGACAAAATACTTTACAACTCCACAATTTTATTAGTTAAAAAAAAAACATCAATGTATTTTCACTTAAAGAAGCAGCTGTTTTTTATCTGCATTAAAGTTATATAAAAATTTAACAGTGCGAATGTAAATTCCTTGCTGACAGTTTAACCAAAAGGCATTTCCAGTGGAAATTGGCCGACATATCCTCAGCATAACCATGTATAATATCCACAAAACTTAAAAAGAGGTTATACACACACAAAATACGGTAATATTATGTTGAAGCACAGTACGTATCACTCCGCGAGGCTCCTGCCTACGATAGCCGTAATGCTCGGACAATCCATCAAGCGGTGCGGGTTCGTTGCTTACTACTAAAACATTTGACAGATTTTCGAGCGCCGTGTACCACAAAAAACTACATAAAATAATAACGACGGCCCGCTAGCATGCTCACCAAAAGTAGTGCTTTGCTGTGTATCTGACGGACGAAAGCTAAACCAGCTCCACACCACTGAAGTTGCAGCATTTTTACAAACCAATTCTGGTTCATCCGTTTCATTCAACGATCCGCTTTCGCTCTTCTCATTCCCCGTCGCCTTTTTCGCCATGTGCGTATGAAAACAAAGGCACTGCGCATGCGCGTTTTAGCCATATTCTATCGCGATATTTCATTTTCTTGTCATTGCCCAACATTATACCGGTATTACCGTGAACGGTATGATATGGCCCAGCCCTAATGGTGACTCCTGCGTTTTTCTGTTGGTGAGAATTTTTCACACGTAACTTTTTCACGCTTATGAGTACATCATGCAGTCATAGTGCAAACACACTCAAAAAAGAGTAAGTATGGAAGTGAAGTCATATGTTTTTGACATATCCTCAATCACTCAGCAGCTGCTTGCGAGTCTGATAACATTCTCCACTGCTCTGGATTTTGAACTGAACCACCATGTTGTTTGTAGGAGGAGGTTTGCTCACTTCCTGCCCTAACGCACACATCTGGGATTCAAAGAGCTCACAGTTTTCCTGTTGCCACCGGGTGCTATTCATGAACATTTCCTCTCTGTGTCTTGACTGCTCAGTGTTTTCAGGACACACCTGCAGGGCGATTGATGGTGAGGTCAAGGTCAGCTACTGTGCTCATATCTTCCTGTTGTCCTGTGACCCTGAATCATAGCCTGCTGATAAAATTGGTTGCCAGACATTGCTTGCAGTCACCCCTTACAATGACTTAAATCACTGTCTCATCGCAGTGAACCTAGATGGTGCAAAATGGAAGCGTTACTCAGGTAATACTCCCTCAGAGAGAAACTCCCTCGCTGACAGGGAATGTGATTGTTTTGGCAACAGCACTGAAAAGCACACATAAGCTACGGGCAGCTGAGAACAAATTCAGGCAAAGTGTATATCTCTCACTGCTTTCATGTCTCACAGAGCAATATGAAAGTCAGCACCCAGACTCTTGGAAGTGACAGGCGCTCACCTGGAGCAGATGGGGCTCTACAACTTAAATAGATGTTTCCAGTTTCTCCATATGAGAGTGGAGTGGAGCATGTGAGCAGTCCAAAAACTGAGTGTTTGACTCTTTCATTGCTGACACTGATTAAAAAAATAATTTCTGTCGTTGCTGAGGGTTAAATTGAGACAAGAGGGACGATAAAATGATGATTCAAAATTCATGAGCTCGTGAACGTCCAGCAGTTCCTTGTTGCTTTTCAAGGAGAATGACTATTAAATCAGTAGTGCCTTTATATGAACTCTAGTAGGTCTCCGAATGAGAAGAAACTGCACAAAACTCAAGAAATATTAATATTCTCTTGAAATGCAGAAAAAAAAGAAAAAAAAACTCCCTTCTAGGTGCAGCCATTAGATTTTTTTTTACTGGAATTAATCATTTAAAAACTTCTTGCTCCCCAAAACGTTTGCAAAATACTTGTGCAGCTGTACCGTGGCCCAATTTCTAAATCAAAGAGAGGGGAAAGTAGGCTGCTTGTACTGTACAGCTATCAGTGAAAGTAGGAGTTTAATACATTGCTAGAGAGAGTGACGGCTGAGCCAGTGTTGCAGCAGCTATAAAGGGATTATTCTTCCCTGGAAGACATAATCATGTGTAACACACTTGTTTCAAATCCTGTGAAAAACAAACAGGTGTTTCAGCTTCAAATCCAGCCCTTCATCCTCTGGCACACATACAGCAAAGAACCCCCAGAAGCAGACCCTGCTGTCATTTCTGTCATTAGTTACAGGTTCCTGATTATGACTCATGTCAGCACAACGTGGTCGGACTTCAGTAAATCCCACATTCTAATGTACACTATGTTGCTTTGATATTTAATGCTAACAGGATGGATGCAAATGTGATGTTAGTCGCATTATTTTAAGATCTGAAATACAAAGTGATAACCACTGTTTGCATGTGTGTGTGCTTCTGGAAATGTGAACAAACAAGGAAACACAACAGAAGGCATTTATATAAGGCAGGTGAAGAAGCTGACCTGTGAGCGCGCACAGAAAGGTAAAGTAGAGCAGGGGAAGTTTCCTCAAAGTAGTGCTGGAGGCTCCCATGGCTGATGTACACACTTCTCAGTTGTCAACGTCCTTCACCAGGCTTTGTGTGAGCACTCCGCCTCAGGCAAATAAAGCTCTTCAAGTCTGCTCAGCGGGCTTCCCACTATCTCCACGCGCTGGCCGAGGAAGGTAAGGTAGGGGACACTTCAGGCGAGGAAGTGTGGAAAGGGTCTTATCCCACTGACGCACGGATCCTCTTTTCTGACTTGGTGGAGCGATGCGAATATTAAAGTGGAGTGAAAACTGGATTGGCAACGACACTAAAGGTCATCCGAGACTCTTCTTCTCCTCCTTTTAACATCTACAATTCCCTGCTTATCGACACGGCGGCGAGTGGGTTATAACTCTGCAAGTTGTCATCCCGAGACCTTTCCTAGGAGAGAGAGAGAGAGAGACGTGCCACCTCCGCAGTAGAGCTGTAGATTCAGCTTCAGTGTCGAGCGCAATTTCCGGAAGCCTCCAACAAAATAAGGTCCGTGAAACACTGCCTTAGACGATGTCTTTTATTTTGAAAACAAAAATGTTCCACCTTTATTATTTTACTGTCTGTAAAATTAAGCTTGACGCAGTTTCGCTAGTTCTCAGGTTCAGTAGGGGGCAGGTGTAAGAGTATCTGAATGTGTGTGTGTGTGTGTGTGTGTGTGTGTGTTTCTTCACTTCATTTCTACACTTTGCTAATAACGAATTGGATAATTACTCAGACTTCGTGAGTTACTGATTACAAGCCGCTGAATCAAACAAAGTGGCGATGAGTAAATGAAAAACTGGATCACTTATCAGTCTTTCCAAAACCCTTACAGTATGCTTTTAATTATCAGTTATTAGTTGTTATTATTATTAATCGCTGGAACAATAGTGAGCAGTATAGATTATTGAGCCAGGCCTGATGGAAGAGCGCAGTGTAACTGGGCTAGATGATACCGGCCTCTATAGTCACTCAACCAAGAGCATGACTCCCCATCTCTGCAGTTGTGGACTCTGCAACATGCACTATTCCTACTACCAGTGTCATTGAAATTAACAAACCAATATGTCCCTGTGACTGTGATCTTAGAGCACATGGGTATAAAATCAAGGATGTGTGCAGAAGCATAGAGAAAAAGGCTGGAAACCAAATTCCGGGAAGCTCCTAAAGATGTTAGTTTGGTAACTGAGGGCAGCTGGGCGTTATGACAGACATGTATTGGATGAAAACAAGGTACAACATTATATCCAAAACTGAGACTGGAGAGACGGTCAGGCACAGGGCTCACAGCTCTGGCCACTAGGCTGAAGAGATATACCAGAGAAGCACAATGGCAGACCCACACATGAAATGAGCAATACAAGAAGAACATCTGGGAGAAAGACGTGTCACACCATCAACGCCAGTGGCTGATGGACCTAAGAGCAGACCACAGCAACTTCCCAGAACAAGCCAGTGAACGTCACAAATACAGACATCCAACAATGTCTGAATTTGCTGGACAGCACCATGATCATACTGCTTGGAGAAGCTAATGGCACGCTATGATTTCATATGTAATGAAAAAAATCAAATAACAACAAAAAAACAAACAAACAAAAAACTGCATTACTTCCTTCACTACTGAGTCCTTGAATTTTCATTTAAAAAATACAAATAGGAACATAAACAGTTTTAAACTGCTTATTTTAAACACCACAGCTCAAGCTTTTCTAACAATCAGTCTGTTTTCAACCCCCCACATCTAAAGCTCCATCCTTTTCCCTCACCTCCACTTTAAAATCTCCAGTCTTCAGTTCCTGTTCTATCATGTGTGAAGAGGCATGGTTCTGAGAGCAGAGAAACAGACTCGACACGGCTTGACGTGAATTCCCAAGGTGAGCTCACCATCCTGTTGCAAAAAGAAAGACTGACCTGTCCTCTCCGAGGTGGTCAGACCCCTTTATTTCATTTCCTGAGGTTGCCCAGTTGCCTCAGCAACAAGGGTGAGGCTAATGCAGGCAGACTGCTCAATTATGAGAGGTGAACAGGGGTTGCTCACGTGATTAAATCTAAAGAAGCAGTGTCCAAATTTTGCGGGGATGAGATTTTGTTGTGTTGTTGTAAACTGCATCTGGGCCTCCAGCTCAAATCCACAGCATTCATGCAAAAGCTGTCAAAACATGCTGTTTTGTATTTAGGAGCAAAAATCAGTGAGGCTCATGCTGCATTCTTGGCCAGGCTTCTAACTCAAACGGCTACAAGGAGCTGGTCAAACGGTAAACAAACCTGACACCTGGAGGCCGAACATATTGCTCACTCCAATTAACGACCTATAACGAGACATGAAAGAAATTTCCTTCCTCCTGTTATCAGTTTCGTTTTTCTTTAAGCCCATCAAAACATATCCTGTACATATCCTATCTCAATCCACTCCACACTTAATCAAACCCAAAGAAATAAAACAGCAAGCACATAAAAACTGATTTATACCAATGTCGTCAAGGTTTTGTATGTATTTTTTCGGAAGTATTTGGAATGGTACAAATTTTCTGTTTTGTTCTTTGGTAATAGGAGCAAAGAGCTGCTCAACTGAATGTGCTGCAGAGAACCTGAAGAACACACACACAAAAAAACATATGACTGTCCAACATCTTTTATGTGTTCATACATAATCACACTGTAATGGTTTATTACATATATTTATATACGAATACATTCTGCAGTGATCTGACCTCTTAAGTTTAATAGATTTGATACATACAGTTTTGTAAAGTTTGACTTTTGATACGTTTTTGGTCTAAATAAATTGCACAATACATTTTAAGCAATAAATTGCAAAAAAGGAAGAGTGTAACAATTATGGTACAAATTAAAAACTTGTATATGCAAATTAATATTTAATTAATTTAAAAATAAATGGCCGATTTACAGGGTAAATATTCCTATCTAACACCTAACAGTACATTTAGCAGCTATCCATGGAAAGAACCAGAAAGAGAAACAATACTTCATGTTCAAGAGGAACATTACTAACATCTCAAGCGTAATACATTCAATTATAACTATAAAGGTGGTGATGTTGTTTGTTTTTGGTCATGTAACAGGTCAAAACATAGTCATGGCCTGGATGATTTGGAGCCTTTCTGCACAAATCATAAAAAGATTTTAAAAAATAATAAAAAAAAACCCCTCTTTATTAGTAACTTTATTATTATTTGAACATGAAACACTGCTCTGATTTCGATATTGTTTCAGATATTTGGACACTGAAAAATCTCTAGATATTTGTCCTAGTTTCAAATGCTGCTTTCCAAAAGGTCAGTGGCATTGTCCCTTTGCATACACGTCAAGTATAGTGTACAGTGTCAGTTGTTGTTTGGTCTCCTTCAGCATTTTAGTCCACACCTGTGTCACTAATTTTATGTCATCACATGTTTATACTGTTTGTAAGCAGACTACACTTCATGTCAATTCTCAGGGATGCAAAATTACCATCAGGTGTACCCTACACTGTGTTGTTTTCCAGTGGTAGCTTGCTATGGCCATCTGCTGGCCTCATGGGGGAGTGACATGTTTAGTCTGAGCATGCCTAACTGCTTTCACTTTCCCTTCCATTGCAAAATACACTGACCTGATGAACAAAAAAGTGCACTGAGAGAAGGTTTCTCCAGTTCATCCTGAAGGAAAGTTGTCCAGGGATGCCCAGGTTGCACTGTTGCCTTGCAGAAAGAAGGCCCTTGGTTTGAACCCATGTATGTTCTCCGGATTAGTTGTGTCTGTGTGCTTCAGCCTCCACCTACAGCTGGTTTAGGTTAACTAGTGATTCTGTTTATCTTTTCATGTTATTGCTGTGACAGACTCTCACCCTGTTTATTCATTGAAAACGTACTTGAGATTTAGCTCATTGCCTTGTCATTCTTTGTCTTTACATACACTTTATACCTGCAAAACTCTTCAAATATGAATCACCAGTAGCAGCACCAGTATTTTCTTCTAATAGCATATGTGTGGTGTACGCAAGGTACTGACCTAAAGCTCAACACACACACACACACACCAGCAAAACCTCCATTCTCACTGTGTGGCAAATGACAGTGAGTGTCCACTTTATTGTTTTTCAAACATGTAAACATACAAGACAGTGACTTTGAAACAATCACATACAGGACATGGTGTCAACCAATAAAATAGAAAATATCATATTCATCTTTATATACTGTATACCCAAACAAATGAACACTGCAAGTTTGCTAAAGCCAGAATTTTCTTTATATATATATATATATATATATATATAAATGAATATTACATTTCATTTACATCAGTTCACAATGGAATTACCTGTTGTTTCTTTTCTACACAGTCCTTTCCTGGCACATTGCACATACCCTCAGAAATCCTGTTCAGAAAGGATTATTGGTCAAGGATCAGTTACCCTCTTCAGCTTATAGTCTTATAGCTGCGCCTGGTTTAAACCTGCAAGCGAGCACACTTCACAAACACAGGCACCATTTAGTTTTGCAAAAAGCAGAATGTGGGAGGTGCTAATAACTTCTCAGTATGATCTGAAGAGTGTCTAATTATCCACAAGGATATGGCTGCAGACAGAGATGCTCCAGGTACTGCGCAGTGTCTTACACTCCTGTTAAAATGGTGTATGATGCATCTGCTGCTTAGTTCAGTCAGTAGGGGCAGTTCAGTTAAAGAACGATATCAGGGAATTTATATATTTTACTACTACTTTTCCAATGGTGTCTTTAATTTCTAAACATTACAATCAAGAAAAATATTTATGAGGCAAAGAGACAACACATTAATCAATGGTTCAGTCTTTGTTCTACTGTCAATAATATCAAATAAACTTGGTAGCAAACATGCCTGGTGAGAAGACCTCTAATGGAAATCAGTCAAATTTACATGTTGTAAGATTTTTGATTTTTTAAAAGCCAATTTTTTGGATTCATCAGTCTTATCCTGTAAATACAAAAAATATTTAGTGCTATTAGAGCATATTGTTTGGAAAGGTAAGGGTGCATTGATGGATTATCTTGCTAATATTTACTCTTCGTTTCTGACCTGAAATTTTAACCGAAGCATCCCGACCTGCAGCCCTCTTACATGTGCAAAATTAAGGCATAACTCCACCAATAATCACTCTGTGACACTTTCGTGTCCACACTGTGACAGTCAAATAAAAGGCAGTTTCAGAATAAATACACACTATGGTCCTTTTGCTGCCATTTTTGCTACATCCTACTGAGGTAGACAGATGCATACTGCAATAGTCACCTTGCCAACCAAACACTCCCTGATGAGGCAATATGTATCTACACTGGAAAAGCAGCAGATCCTTAAATAGTGCACCTCAGCCTAAAAAAAACAGTACACACTTCTTGTATTGTTTTTCCCTGTAACAGGTTAGGCATACGTGTCTGTACATTATGTTTCCTGTATTGTATACTGTTCCTTTTAGACTTGATAAAAAAATTTCAACTTGAGGCAACTGAAACACAAACGAACAAGAAAATCAGACTCATCTGCAGAAAATCACCTGCACATATTTTAGTGATACACAATAATTTTGACTTCTGCTTTCAAACACATTAAACTTTTTCAGGTATGATCATTTGTGGCATTTATTTGTCAAACAAAATAAATAAATGTAGACCGTTGTATTTGTGACATGTGCAAGTAGTCGCTGTCAACCAAACTACTCTAAATAATCAGCCTCACAGAGATGCCAGTAAGAGTGGAAATGTTTCATTTGGGCATCGTGGGCGCACAGTTCTGGCTGAGAGAACAGAAGTGCCACACTTTTTGTTTTTGAGGGGCAGCCTATCAGGAGAAAGTAAGTTGAAGGTATGAGGAATAAAGGTGATTGTTTCTGACAGTGGATGAGCTGCACCAAGGACCAGTATAAGATCAAGGCTCTTTTTGAAGAGCTGCTCTGGTCCTACAGTCAGAGCAGAACAGGTCCCCTTTAAAAAAAACATTTTATCTCCCTGGTCACCTTTCACAATTTTCAGACAATTCACTAGATCATAGTTTGAAAATCTGCCGATAATCATAAAACTTCCACATCCATGCTTTATTACAGACACCTTTCCTGCTGCCGTATTGGCTGTATAAGTTAGTTATAACGGTACAAATCTGAAACAGTGAGGAGTGGTTACAACGTTTCTTTGCTGTTGTATTTTAAGGAATAGCCAACAGCAGTTTCCAGGCACTCCACCAGGGAGCCTGCAGAGAGGAAGTCCAGCTCCACCTCAATAAATTTGATGTAAATGGCACAACGCTCAGGTGAGTCTTCACCTGCCTCGTCCGTCTGACTCGTTCCAGCGTCGTGACAGTTCTCCTGCAGGAACCGCGTCACAGCGGAGGGCTCACCATGGACATAGTGTTTGCCAGAGCCCTGAAAGTGCTGAAAGAGACACTGCTGTATGGTCCTGTCCTCAGCTATGCCCAGGTAGCAGTAAGTGACTTTAGCCCCAGTCCTGTCACCACGCTCTACTCCTTCTCCATGAAACTGGCTTTGAGCCCCATTCTCTAACCCACTCTGAGGTAAGCTGTGGTCTTCACTGTCACCCGGGGAAGAGGTCTGAGCAGTGCCATGAGAGGGCGACGCTGCCTTGTAGCCAATAGCGTATAGTCCATACGCCTTGGGAATGTCCCCAGGAAGGAGGTAGTGGGATGTGCCTCTGCTGCAGCTCGTCACCTTTGACTGGGACACACGGACCCAGTCCACCTCCATGTGCAGCTCAAGGCAACGCGCCTCGCTGATGGTAATGTCTAAAAACTTGTAGTAGACATTCTTCCAGTTCATCTTCTGAACTTTGGTCATGATGATGCGGCCTTCAGGCTTCTCTGGGTTGAAGTACTCACGCAGCCGTTTACCAAGCGGCACCTGTGAGCTGATTTCAGCATAGTGGTAACGCACGTGCTCACGCCAGCGCGTGTTGTACCCCACAGCAAAGATGGCCAGCTTGTTGGAGAGGTGTAGCCGGGAAAACTCAGTCCACGTCTGAAAGTGCTCCCACTTCAGCTGCACAGACTCAAGAATATGGATCACTGTCTGCATTGTGTCCCTTTTTCTGTGTGTAATATCAAAAAGCAGTGATGTCAGCTTTTGAGAGGTTATGCAGATTTTATAAACACCAACATAATCTGAGTTGCATTTACAAGGATGGATAAGTCTTGATTCTCGTTGACTTACTGTGTTTGTTCTGACAGCTCCGCTTGGATCTGTAGGACTCTGTGTTTAGGCAACTGGATTTCGTCTGGTAGGAAAAAGCACAAATCTGAGTTCAAAACCACCTGCTGTGTCGTATATTTTTTGGATGTCATCCGCTAGCTAACACCAAACTCACCGGTCTCCATGTCTCCCTCCTGGAATGCCGAGTCCAGCACCTGGTTGCACCAGTCCTCCTGTGAGAAGTCTTCCAGGGTGCTACCATCAGACTCCATCTCCTGATACAACCCACTGCTGTTGATGAGCACAGGGGCACAGCTCTGGGAGTCCCAGCCTCCCTGACCGAACACCTTCTCCAGCTGCTCGATAGTGTAGCTGCTCTTCCTTTTACCGATGCCGTGCTCCTTCACACGGCTGTAGCAGCGCCGCAGCGTCTGTTTGTAAAAGGAGGATGAACACATCTTTCACAATTAAGAACATTTTTACAATTTTTACACTTCTTTACATTGTTACTAAAAGCTGACCTAGTCAGTAGGTAAGTTTTTTGTATCTGTGTAGCAATTATTTCTCCTAAATGCATTCTTAAAACACCACCTGTTGCTTTAAGGGTAATGAATAATCTAGTTTGGTTAAATGCACAGAACAATAAGTACACGTTTATTTAAGAAATCACACTTTTTACTGCTCTTTAAGTTAATTCACAACACTGTGATGACAAATGCTGTGGTGCGGGTTACACCTATGCCTGGCCCTGAAAGGTGCAGCTCATACCTAGCTGCCTCCTTCACCACCTGCCTGTCCTACCCTCAGCAAGATGCCTAATCCAGCCACAACATGGTCAGCCCTCATCGGTCTCCAAGGCAGAGACAGATCTTATCATATGCCGAAACAACAACAAAAACAAAACAATGCAAAACAGCACTTTTGATGATGAAACATCAACATTTTGAACTGAAATGAAACCAAAAAGAAAAAATCCAGCACCACCATTTAAATGGAGATTACATCGAAATTTGAACGACACTGCCTGCATCCACTTTATCAGGTTTTTATCGCATACCAATGTGATGTATGTGTTTACGTCAACAAATCAAAATCGCTGCGTATGCAAACGGACAAAAAGGTTAGCGCTTTAAATGTATCTGTGAAAAACAAAAAACCCTGCGATTACGATTGCACTGTAGCACTCGAATGTTTTAGGATTTAAAACAACCCAATACAATTTCATTATTTAAAAATCCAATATGCCGGTATACCACCATATATACACCATATGGTGTAAAACAGATACACCATATATTTTCTTCTTTCATACACACAAAACATAAACTGACTTTGTTATGCGGAATCATTTGTTTACTCATTTACAAACAGGGAAGTTCTACAGTGCCATCTGGTGGACAAACTATACAACACCAACGCTCAGATTTGAAGGACGTGTCTCTCGTCTCTTTTCTTTTTAAATTGACTTTGTTTTTGCCTTTTTAAAGACTGCAAATATTAGCAAACAGCTAACATTTGCTGTTTCAAGAAATAATAATAATTATAAAAACATTTGCTGTTAACATCTACCTGCCGATAAATCCATTGGGTTCTACTAGAGTGTTTCCACAGGCCATGTTTAACATGGACAAAAACCTGTCCAGAAAACTAGAGTTCCCTGCAGCTTTCCAAAAATAGAAATGTACTTTTGTTTGAATGAGTCTGACTGAATGTAAGTACCCTAGAACAACCAATCTGAGAACAGCATTAATTTCCATATGCACGATTCACAGTAAAGTGCGTACCCAGAGACTCTAGAAAGTGAATGATATTTGGCAACTTCAAGTCTCCATGGATGAAATAACTGCATGTGATGCAAAGTTGGTGGGACCCGTGTTCAACTTTCAGGCGAGCGACTGAAGAGACAACCAGTGAGAGTGAAGAATACCGTTGATTGACATATGACCTGCTAGTAAATACATTAGAGGGTCACTTAGGCAAATGGAGCCTGGAATGGCCACAAGTGAACCGCTGTTTTATTAAACTGAGCATGGCAGGAGCTGACTTCCTGTCTAGTTATGCAAAGTTTTGCTTATCACACATGTTGGCCAAGGTGCTTAACAAGAATAAGCCCATCTGTGACGATGAGGAGGGCTTGTTTACTTCCTAATGGTAGCCACACAAAGCATAGATGGAAGCTGATCTCAGAGCAGTTTAAAGCAGAGCCAGCAGCAGCTTGTCCAGTATGTTAATCTCAGTAATGACACAACAGTAACATTTAATAATGGTGCAGCAGATGGTGCAAATAAAATTTGATTGAATAAACTAATGACATAAATTGCAACATTAATAACAACTGGAAAATATTATTATCACTTTACGGTTTGTTAACAGTAATATAACACTTGACTGAGTTTCTATTTAACATATATGAGTGATGATCATTATAAAGTGTTAAGGACCTTTCTAATGACTTGTGTGCAACATTCATCTGTGTGTCTGTTACAGGAAGTCAGATGAATAAATCAAAGGGAACTGACTTCACTCTAATAAAGGATATCATTTCTGATAATTGAAGTGGTTATAAACAGAAGACGCACAATAACAGGCATGACAGCCGCAATTAGCCTCCTGTACATGTGAGGGAGGCGGGATGAGTGCAGCCATGTCCACAGAGCGCACTTGTGTTTAGCAGAAACAACACGTTAAAATATGATTGAACTTGTTTATCTGCGTGTGAGCCACACTGTAGATTAACAGGTAGCAGCTCCACCTCAGTGTCACAGCTACAGGTCCAGGTGCTGGTGATGGAGGGTTAGTATGTGATGTTAAAGCTATTGTTGCATCCTCTGAAGCTCATTTACCTTCATCCTCTCCCTGCACTGGGACGGGGTCCTCTCGTATCCCAGCTCCGACAAGGCTCTGGACACCCGTTCGTACATGGCAGGACCGGGGGCCTTACCAGAGAACACGGTGCCGGCGACCTCCAGCTGCTGCATCCTCGCCTCCGTCAGCCTCTCGTTACCCCACACTGCGATGAGGGCGTTTGTCTCGGAGGGCGTCCACGACATCCCTCGGCAAGCCGTGAAGCTGTTGGAGGAGGATGAGGCCGTGTTCCGGCCCGCAGCCCCCGAGCTCACGTTCAAAGGCGAGAAGCGGTTTGGCGTCGAGGGATTAGAGTGATATTGATTACTGTCACTCAAATCCTCCGATTCAGGGGATGGCACCTCGGTTTTCGGTACCTTTAACGGCGTCGATATCTCTGGAGAATGCTCTGTGTTACTGGACGCCGCCATGTTGCCTCTGTTGCTAAGGGGAGGGGAGGGAAAGTGACGTCCGGCTTGGAAAAAAGCACGGCGTGGATCCTGGAGGGATTATGTAGTCTAAACCAGTTTCTCATTGCACTCAGTTATTGTATTTGTGTTGCCATCTCACTGATGACGAACTACAATTAATAAAAAATGATATCCAAAAGGATTTACAAGCAAAATATCCACATTTGATGGAAAGATGAAAAAAAAAATATAATAATGGATTGCATTTATATGGCGCTTTACAATTCCACTATTCATTCACACACTGGTGGAGGCAAGCTACAGTTGTAGCCAGGGGCGATTTTAGCCCATTTTTAAAAATGAATCAAACATGAACCAAAAATCTTTGGGGGTGCTTTCCCCAAAAATGAATCAAAGCACCCCCAAAGATTTCTTACTTTTTTGACTTTTTTTTGACAATATTTGCTGTTTGTGTGACACACTACTAAAAATATAAAAAGCAAAAAAAACTGTACTTGTTTGAGACATAACATTTTAACAACAAAAGTATAGATAACCCCCCTCCCAAAATGGTTTGTCCCAGCTCGCCTCTCCCCTGCTCTGGCTCTAGCTGAGACGCAGCAGAGCTGAGGTGTAAGTGCCTGGCTTAAAACTGGACATATTAGCTGCATTTAACCTTCAGTTACTCTTTATATAGTTAGGTAGGAGTCAGACCATGTTTCTTTTTAGCTGAAAAACATTACACCCAGGTAACCTGCAGTGTTGAAAACGTGTTTTCCGACAATGTTTGCTACCCTACAATCCGTCCTGTTCTGTAGTAAATTCAGCGACATTTCATTGTCCTGTTGCTCCCATTGAAATTTATACAGCCTATTTAAAATCTAAAACGTAGCCTACTGTTGTTACCACTGTCCTGTTAGAAATGGATACTAACTAGCTAACTGACTGAATGCCCATTAACCTTATAACTCCTGTTGTGTGTGTGTGTGTGTGTTTGTGTACAGCGAGACAGCCATGTTTATAAGGGATATAAGGAAGTTTTTTCAAAAAAAGGAGCCACATTCAGGTAAAAGTGTAAAATCAAATGATCCGTGAATCAGGAATAATGTTGGATCAGTGTTTCAATATTTATATCTTTTATTAGATGTTTATGCGGTTTGGTTATTTGCCTTTTGGTTGAAAGTACACAGAGAGGACTATCATTAGTGATCTTAATAGTATTTTTTTCATATTAATGTAATTTTTCATCTAATTGTATACAATCTATTTGTGTATGATTGTCAGTCCGAAGAGGGAGAGAGGAAAGAGGGAACGTGAGGAGAAAGTACAAGATCAGGAAGAACCAGGTAAGAAAACAGACAAGGAACAGTGACAGGCAAAACAGAAACTGTTAAACTGACAAAGAGAAAAAACCTGATTTTACTCACACAATCTGGAAGTTGTGTCCTCCTATATTAAAGCTGCTATACAGAATCTGCTAAACAAACTGGTTTGAAGCATTTTTGACCCTCTCTAACAACATTCAAACATAACATTATCATTGATTGGGGAGATTAAAATTAATAATATATTTTTATGTGGTTCAGCCACAACTCTGCTAAAACCTCAGCCAGTAATAGGTAGGCCAACTTTAGGACCGTCCAGTTGTCTGTATGACTGCTGCAGTACGTACATCACATTTGCACACTATCAGAAAGTGCCAAACAGCCCTGGTGGAGTGAGGAGCTGTAAAGAGAAGCAGATGCTCTGTTTATATTCTACAAATGTTTTAAGCTTTTTTCAAGATTCTGTACTGCAGCTTTAAATGTTTTCCAAAAGCACACATACACTTATCAGTGTTTCTCAAACTTTTTACAGTGTGTACCACCTGATAAAAATGTCAAGCTCTCCCAGGGACCACTATGAAAGCATGAAACCCCTAAATCTTACAACACAAAATTATTATTATTAAATTAGTAAAAATTAGTATCTGCAGTAAAGATTTTTTCATACATTTTATATATTCAACTACAGGCAAAGTTGCCTCCATTTTTATAGTTTTTTTTATTAATATTTTGTAATAATTTATTTGTAATAATTTATTCTGTTTTGGGAGTATTTTTTATGTATTATATTACACATACACATTAAAAGTGAATCTCTGTCCAAAAAATGCACTCAGTTTACTTTTTACTCACTATGAGCATCATTCATTATTCTCCCCCAGTAATTAAGGTTAGGATATGTATTTTTTCTATTCCAATCCATTCTTCTTTAGCAGCATTTAAATAACCTTTATCAGATTTGATGGTTTTGTTACAGACTTTTCAAAAAAGTGTTTTGTTTTTCTTTCACAAATGTGGGGATTAAATTTTGTTAAAATGTACAAAACAGTGATGTCATGTTTTGTGACGAGGACCCAGGCACAGAGAGACTTGAGGAATTTAAGAATCTTATGATTTAATAAAGAAATTTGCGGACTTGCACAGAGATGGTAAAATTATGATGACTGATAACGGAGAAGAAGACAACAGACGATGAGGACAGGGAGGACCAGGGGTTTAAATGCACCAATGAGACAATCAGAAAGAACTCGGGACAACTGGAGACATTTAAGGATGCAGGGACTGACAGAGACAGGGAAGAAGTCTCATCGTGACGTGTAAAGTTTATCTTGCCTGGCTGGGCAGCTCTCTGGGTGCTCAGCACCCCCAAAGCTCTAATCCTAGAATCGCCCCTGGTTGTAGCCACAGCTGCCTACTAATGAATGTTATTTTTTTCAGGATACAAAATACCTGCCATTATCCAAAGACACATCTGCTTACCTGTATCTTTTGCTTGTTTCTCCTCTTCTTTTCTCATTTTTTCTAAACTGAGGATCTGATGGCTTTGACCTTTTCTTGTCCATCTTCCATCAGTAATTTTGCACTCCAGTATCAACACCCAACCCCATAACTTAATTAATAATAATAAATTAATAGACTAATAGACCTTCACCTTGTATAGGGTTTTTTCTTCTTCTGGGATTTCACACAGAAACATAATTGATACATAACGTGTTTGGATTGACAATATTATGAATGTGCAGTGTATGGAAGCAGCACCAGCAGCCTACACCTAGACCAATGAATGCTGAAGTGTGCATGGTGGTTCACGGCATGAAGTGTGAAAGAACCTGCTAGTGTTTTTATTATTGTTTGTTCATGCTTGCTATCGTGCTGTCATCAATTATTTTAACTTGTATTATTTAAGAAGGAAATGACCCTCAAATAGAGACCACGATGTCACAGTGATATCACGGTTTTAGATCTTTGGTGTTAGTGTTTTGGGTTTGTTATGCTGCCAGACAAGAATGCATTTGGTCCATATGGACTGCTGGTATCATCTAAAGCTAGCAAGCATGGTTAACAACTTGCATCCATGCCCTCCCACTGAACTTTTTGGGGGATTTCCTTCCTATTTGGAAGTAATAGAGGCCACCCAAACACCTGAGATATCAATGGAAAGCCCAGGATGTCCTCTATTTAGTACATCGGGACTCATAAGTCAAAAGATAGAGACCAAAAACAAATCTCCATTTCAGAGGACATAAATGAATAGGCTGTTTTTCAGGAGGATATTACGTACAGCTGCAAATGCACATATCAGTTAATTAGTAACAAACTAAAAAAACATTCAGTTAAAACAAATGCACGCACTTGTATGGTCGGTACTAAACAGTCTGCAATAATACTTACAAAAATGATAAAAGATAACAATTCTGTTAAAAATGATCTAGACATCAAAAACAGCTCAAACACAGCTGATAGATCCAGTCCCCTGGCTGTTAGACTAGCTGTGTCAAACATAAGGCCGCAGGAAGCAGAAGTGGCCTGGCAAACACTCTAATTTAGTCTTACTGAATGGCTTTGGGAGTAAAGGAGAGCATAAATATAAGATTTTTAACTGTGACTTAATGGACTACTTGCACTAGGGCATGTGACGTATTTCCGTTTCCAAATACTACCGCTTGGGCGTTTCCGGTATGTTTGTTTATCTGTCGGTAGCTATGCTAATGTCGCTTCAGAATGAGTATAAAAAGGAAAGTATTTAAAACAGAACATTTTCAAAAACAGGAGAAGAAATACTCCGAACATTGCTGTGTCCCACTTTGTTCGGCTTCAGCCAAATTTAACGGCATACTAAGTTTTCATGGCGTTCTGACCCATTCTGACTTGAGAAGACAATGGCTGGTAAACATACGCCGGGATCATTTCACGATTACCTCTCACACCAGGGTCTGCTGCAGACACTTTGCCAGTGATCAACTCATAGAGCCAACAACCCTCGATGGTCGAAGGCGGCTTATTAAAGGTGCTGTACCAACACTTTTCTGAGTGGAATGGCTATAAAGTTGAACCACCGCGGCGTAGTGTTTGGGGGAGAACGTAGCGACGCCCTGAGCTAGTTCCTCCTGACGATCAAGAAGAGCACAGTCTTACAAGAGATCATGACTACTGCTCAGTCCCTGAGCCGTCTGCATTGGACATATCTGCATCAGCTGCAGAAGACCTGTCCAAAGACGTGGAGACTCTGAGAAAGGAAATACAGGAGTTACGTGTCCAGTGAGAATTTGGGTTACAGCTTTTTGCTGGCTCCGACACTGACATCCGATTCTATACCAGGTACACCTAAGTTCTATTCAAGCTAACTGTTTAAAATATACCAAGGTTAAATTTCAAGTGTTTCCAGTCTTAATGAAAACAAAATAGATATTTACTTTTTCTCTGCTGATTGTATGTTTCATGTAGATGCTTTAGTATTTAAACGATATCCTAATGCTACAGGTAAAATACAACACCAAATAGACTCTTAATCAGACTATTTTATACAGCATACCATTAGCATATTTGTCACAGTTTACATTATTTTTATGCCAATGTTGGATGTTAATTAATGATTGACACGATGTATGTCTCTCTCGTGAATAGATTTCCAAGCTATGATCATTTGATGGCATTCTGGTTTTTGATTGAGCCTTGCATCTATAAAATGATCCGGGTTTCAAGAGCCAAGTCAGCTGCCAATCAGAACGAAGAAGTGTTGACACCTGCACGAACATCAACGGTAGGTTATGGGTTTGTTGGTAGTTAGAACTAGAGGTGTAATGTTATTGTATTTATGTACAATAACATTACATAATGTACAATAGCATACATACACAGGTGTATGTATGCTAGACTCAGTATCCTTTACATACTGTGTACTACAGCACCTCATTGTTTACCCCCTGGTACGGTATGGTATGCATAACCATTACAAAACATTTAGCCAAGAAAAGCATAATTTTACTAGTTCATAGCTTAAGGAGTAACATTTTCCCTTTTGTTTTCACCTTCCAGAGGCAGCTGCTACAGCCAATTGACGAGTTTTTTCTTTTCCTGGTTTTCCTGTCAGTTGGTTTGAAGGAGAGGGACCTGGCACACCGATTTAACATACACCAGTCCATAGTGAGCCGCATTATTGCAACATGGACAAATTTTCTTGCCACTGCACTGGGGTCTCAATGCATTTGGCTTACACGTGAAGAAGTGCAAGCTTACCTCCCTGAGGAATTCAAAGATTTCTCAGACACCCAGATGATCCTTGACTGTACAGAGCTGAGGTGTCAGACACCATCCTCACCACTTCTCTAAAGTGAAATGTACTCTTCGTACAAATCCCACTGTACGATGAAAGCCCTGGTTGGCATAGCTCCACATGGTCCAGTGACATTCATCTCTAATCTGTATGCTGGTTCGGTTAGTGACAAGGAACTATTCAAACAATCAGGCATTGCTGAGAAGTTGACTGAAGACATGGCAGTGATGGTAGATAAGGGCTTCCTAATCACCGATTGTTGTAAATGCAAAGTGTACTGCCCACCTTTTCTATCTAAGCAGAAGCAGAAGCCAGCATACCAGGTTAAGGAGACGCAGGCCATAGCCAGACTCAGGGTGCATGTGGAGCGAGTCATTAGGAGGATCAAACAGAACAAACTTTTTGATAGCATCATTACCATGTCACATGTTTACAATATCAACCAACTGTTTGCAGTAGCACGTATGCTGTCAAATTACCAGAACACAGCATTAGTTAAAAAATGGGTTAAGTGAGACAAGATGGATTTTTCCCAAGACACCAGTGCCAGTACAAGTAACTTATGGAAAATGACCTGCAGCTGAGGCCACTACAGTTGCATTTCTTCCTTCTCAGCTGACAATACTTGATTACAGAACTGGCACTTGAGTGCTGATAGTTGAGTTTCAGTTATTGATAATTCAAATTCATTGCAAATGTTGAATGTTAATAATACTGTTTAATTATACTACTATATTACTATTCAGATTCAACAAAATTGTTTATCAAAATTATAAAGTAAATCACTAAATCGTTTTAAAATCATAAGTGACATTGTGCTTTTGTAACATCAAAAATACCATTTGTCATTTTCTTCATTCAGTTGTGTTATTGTCTAAATGTATATCAGTATGCTAGGCATGGAGTTTTAAATACTATGTAAATAAGTTCTACACAAATTCAATGTTTTAATGTGTGTTTTTAAAAAATGAAATTGATACCATTGCTTAAATAACAGTTTATTGATTTCACATAAAAGTAACATGTAACAACAAAAAAATTCATGAAATACATTGCAAATAAAACATCAGTTATTTTGTTCCAGCCAGCCTGAAGGATCTGTTTTTCTTTTTGCTATGTTTTCACTGTTCATTTTTCCAAACACAGGTATCTTGGCATATATATGTAAAAAAAGAAATAGTCTGCCTTTTCTCTGATTGCATTGTGCACATCTGTATCCATGTATATTCTTTGCACTAGGTAGTCCTCTTGTGCCCACACAACAAAGTCACACCACTGCATCCCACTGATGAGCAGTTGAACAACAACTAAACTAAAAACTAAAAGGTGTAAAACAGTGGTGCATAAGTTAGAGACTGGGATGTATATGTACATGACTGAGTTAGCCGTCTTCAGAAAGTGTAATGTTGTATGTAAATTAATACCTATTCTGACACATGTATGTATGAACGAATAGCAACATACATTTGTAACACATGAAACCAAATTTTACAAATCTAATTACCGTACTCCAGTCTGGGCCATCCTATTTGGTACCGGCTTAGTGAAGATCATGGAGTTGATGGGTCCTGGCTTCACACCCTAACAGAAGACACATTTACTATGGATGGTGTTGCTGTTCATATGTAAACATGGACTAATTCAAAAACTTTAACCTCATTTAAATTACCACTGTCCGTGGCTTGTGCCATTGCTGTTCAGATTCCGTGCAGCTATGCACAGGGGGGACAACCGGCACTCTGAGTTGTGAGTAGTGTGCTGTTTGGAAGAGCAGTGCCACTGTGTGACTGCACATAACAGCGCCTGCCACACAGGAGCACTGACTATGTGTCAGTATCACCAGCGATGAATCCAGAAGCTTAATCTAAGAAGAAAGAACAAAAATTTAAAAATGTAACATCTTCATGGAAGAGCCGAACAGGAACATAGTTCAGTGTTATGGTTACTGACCCCTACAGGCTTACCCTCCTGAATGCTTAGTGTTTCCTTCTCTCCCTATTAAAACAACTTAACCATCCTTGATAACTGTAATAACTTTGATTGTGTATATTTGCAGTATTAACTTGGTGTCAAATGTTTCTGATCACCCAAACACACGTTGATTTAACTATCTGACTAGTCAAATTAGGAGTGATAAAGCAGGGAGACAAGGAAAACATTCAAGTTGATGGGCCTTTAGGAATGAACTTAACTAATGCTTAAATGAACTGAACCCCACTGAACGGGGATTAACAACTTTACACAGCTTCCTGCCTACACTTAGTCTGTGTGGTGCCTCACTCTTCTTCATTGACCTGTAGCACAAGGCTCTCACACCGACCTCCCCTGACAACCTGTCTTTATTGGACACTGAATAAAGATACAAGTACCATTAGCATTATTTCTGTATTACTCATGTCAGCACGTCTTAAACATATATATTTTACACTTAGCAAGAGTAGCATTAGGTAGTTAACTACCTCCTTAGTTAGCCAACTACCTAACGCTATTATAACAGTGTCTAACAACAAAAGTGACATTAGTTAAGAAAACCTAAACTATAGTTTCGGACGACATAAAATACCGTTTAATAAAACATGTAATATAGAGAATTGACATCAAATGAAGGACATAGCGGAGTAACGTAGTGTTTGCATTTGACGCTAGCTAGCGTTTCTTTGTCGGTTAATTTACGTTTTCTTACCTTCGTAGTTGTGTATATATGATGCAGCATATAACTTAAATCCTTTATCTAATTTGCTGGCGGGGGTAGTCGTCACTCTGCAAATCCGATGAACATCAGTGATGTTAAATTTTGGGAGCTCTTGTAGGCAGCGAGTGTAGAACGTCGCCATGGTTTAACCACACCGGAAGCACTGGGGCAGGACTACATAGAACGCGGAAGCGATTGTGCAAGTAGTCCATTGACCTGCACAAGGCTTCATTCATACTACACTAAAGTAGTAAAGTAATTGATAGACAATTAAATAACAGAAAAGATTTTTCACAGTTTTTTTGTTTGTTTGTTTTTTTTAAATAATGGGACTGTAGTAGAAAAAATTGTACTTTTTCTGTGAAACAAACAATTTTCTGTTTCGTAATTACAAGACAGTCTGGGCAAAGAGCTACCAGAAGTAAATTTTAAACATTTACCTCTTACAATTTAAGCCTGTAGAGCCACTCTGACACATTTATTTCCTCATGCAGAAAAAAACTGCATGTATTGTTAAAATTACACTTTTTTTCTTATACTAATTAATCATAGGGATTAAATGTGTAGTTACACTGGTCTGACTCATGGAAGGCCAAAATCAGCTGTACGTGGCCCGTGATGAAATATATTTAGAGGAGTCGCAGCTTCCTTAGTGACTTCATCAGTTCTGGAGATGCTGATTGGTGTTGGGATTAAATAATTTGCAGTGCCTCAATAATGCTATGCTTTTTTATTAATAAGTGTTATAAAGTTATATAGTGTAGTATTAAGTGGACACAGCCCTGAAAAATAAAGGCATTAGACCATGTGTCCTTGGGGAGTAGAAAGCTGCAGACTCTCGCTCACGCTTGCCTGGGAAAATGTAGATAAGAGGGGACCATCTCTAGTGGAAAGTTACTGAGACACTGTTGTTTAGACTAGAATGAGAGAGCTTCTGTAATAAAACTGTTAGGGGCACACCACCATTTTGAGATCCGCGACAATGTGTCATGCAGGAGGCATCTCCCTTCTAGAAGTAATAAAGTGTTAAATTTTCTACTGAGCAGTGTTTTGTCTTCCATCGGATGCCTCTGAGGAATCAAAAGAACTCGGTGAAGTGTTGATATTTACAATTGGGGGCTCGTCCGGGATTCCGATAGGAGGCTAAGGAAGACAGATTGGGTGCGATCTGGGAGCTCAACCAGCAAAGCGAACAGAGACCCGGGTCATTTTGAAATAAAGCACCACCTGTTAAATCAAAGTGTGCACTTTCGAGCTTATCTAAATTGTCTGTTCACCAAGTTGATTGAATTCTCAGTGTCAATTTGCTGCAGTAGACAAAGAGGCGGTGTGTGATCATCATCCGTCCCAGTGCGTTAGAGCAACTAAATTGGGGTGTAATAAGCCGAGTAAACAAATTGGCTGTTGCGGATGACGACTGAAAGTAAGAGAGTAAGAGTAACAAGCCTTCTAGGACTTTGTGTTGGCTGTAGTGTTTAACAAAAAAACTCTGACACATGTCATCAGTGTCTGCTTTTAAATCTTTATTAAAGACTCATTCATATTATCCGCTTTTTGTTTGTTCTTTAAAAAATAATTTTTTTGACATTCTTTGGTTAACTACATTCAGTTCTTTTAGATTATTATGTTAATTTTAAGTTGTTCATCACTATAATAATCACATTGTATCTTATTTTGACATTCCACGTGTCTTTATTAGTCTTTTTTTAACTGATTTGCTGGTTTTGATAAGTACTATACAATAAACCTTATCAGTTTTAGAATTACATTAATATTTTAAGTATCTTGTGAACATGAAGTTAATAAGGTGCAGAGTCCAATTTAATCCAATGCAAAACTATATTTCCCATTCAGGAAGTGTTTGTCCCAGCATAAACTGACAATAAAACACATCACAGAGACTTTTGCTCATTTTCAGTTCAGTTTGTAAATATAGTCACCAAGGTTTGGAAAAGAGTTTAATACAGCAGACTAAAACTGTCTCAGTAGCAAAAAGTGAACACAGAAACACACCAAAATATAGATTTTATGACTCTAATAGTGATTTTTTTTTAAACTGAAATTTAAACTTTAGTTTAGCTGTTATGGTCTGTTTCTTCACATCTCCAAAGCAGGTCACATTTTTACAATATCCTTTGACTGTATTCACACAGACTTTGACACTAAACATTTTTTCCTGGGAAGTGTGTCCTGTGCAAACTGTCTTTCGAGATCTGTGCACATGGTTTGAATAATTTTGAGAAATGAAATCTCCTACAAGACTCATGTGCATGCACATCTATTTTCTGAAGGCTTGAAAGCATTTTAGATCTTGGTATGACAACAGCACACCCTGTGTTAGAGGTTTAAATTCAAACAGTCACTCTTTGAGTAAGGTTTTATATTGGCACCGGAAGTTGGAACCCTCTGATATAATTTTATGGATTTGTTGATTTGCTTAGTTTGTCTCAATGACAATCTCCTTTATATTTTATGTCACTGATGAAAATAATTAAAAAATGGTACAAATTTTATCTACACATTCTTTCTCAGTGGATCAAGTGTTAGCTAAAGTGGTTTTCCTTTATGCCAAAAAATCCCACCAGTTAGTTTCAGTAATTAATGACAGATATGTTACACAGACAGTCTATGTATCCACTGTAACAATGTTATACTTCATTATGGGCAAATGAATGTCAAAGGTAAAACTGAAGTCATTTTTAGATCTTATCCAGTATATCTACTTCAAGATTTTATATTTTATATTTGTGAAAAAACATCACAGCACCAAATAAACAGAGTAACAAACATAGGGACAGAGTGCCTTTTCTACTGTTCCTCACAACTTCACCCAGAGGGCAACGTGTAACATGACACAGCAGTTAGAGGGCAGTGAACAAGAATTTTTATTGGATTTTGAGTATATAATTGGTTATTTCATGGCCCCATTGATTGATTGTGGCATTATTTACTTCATCTTCTCTGTGACAGTGTTTGATTGGCTTTCTTCAGGGACTGCAGGTCATTCAGTCCAGCTCTGCCATCTGTCCAGTGCTTGGCTGTGAGTGTGTGTGTGTGTGTGTGTGTGTGTGTGTGTGTGGTCAACATAGTCCTAACCTGGCCAAAGAGATAGGTCAGGACCCTGTTTAATTTTCTTTGAATGAGGTCTGTGGACTGCTGTCTATTAAAGATCAGAGACAGGAAACAATCGACAGTCTAACTTTCAGTGTGAAAAAGTAGCCGCTAATAACACAACATGTCATGTTTCCTGTCAGGATAAGACGATGCGTGAAGTATTCTGGAACAATGACAGTAGGTTTAGTATTTTTACTGGTTAGACTTTCTGGGAATGTAGCTCATGTTTGAACTGAACTGAAATAATATGAATTTAATATAAAAAAAAATATACAGAATTATTATGAAGCTATTTGATCACTCAAAGCACTTTAACAACTTGCCTCATTCACCCATTTGTATTCCATTTAAATATCTAAGTGCTTTCTATCTAACATTCACACAGATGAATGCATCAGAGAGGAACTTGGGGTTTAGTATTTGTAGATGATGTCCTCTACCTCCAGAGCTACAGAAAGTCCTACCTTATCCCTGTTGTAGATTAACACAGATCCCTACACAGTCTACTTGGGTGCTGTCAGCTGTGGTAGACTCTGTTGCTTACAGTATGTTCTTATGCTGCCACAATCAGAGCCTTTGTGCTGTCCTTTTCTTAACACTGGTAGGATTACTTGATGTTAGTCACTTCTGTCGATTGTACACATCCCATTCAGGGCCTTGGTCGTTGTAACTGTTCCTCATCACCAAATGCTAAAAACAATGAAAAATGTCTATACACCATGCATACTTCTTATACTGTATGTTTTGACCCTTGAAGGCTTTTTTCATGCTTTTACTGATCCTGGTGAACTGTTGCTCCCTTTCCTTTTCTGGCTGGGCTGTCAGCCAATCAGCATTCGATCTATTCACAGTTGAGCTATGTTGGATTTTCAGAGGACTGCATAGAAGCATGTTTGTTCTGTGCAGTCATCTGTAGGCTCTCTGTAGGCAAACAAAATGGACACAAGTGCAGCATCATAAAACAAGCATAAAGCCCTTTGAGTGGTCAGTAAAACTGTCTAAATGGGAATAAATTTAAATTTCTGAAGAGTAGTAGTAGAAGTATTGGCGATGTAGTATTAAAGAGAGCACAAACATTAGTATATTTCACCTCAATATGACTCACTCATCAAGACTGTTGAAAATAGTTGGAAAATGCTGAAAATAGTCCCCAGGATATGCTAGCATTATGTAATAAACAAAAGAAAAAAAGTAACGTTGTGTGTGCTGCTCTTTAGAGGACATCTGTGAACTGCAGCTGCAGAATAAGTGAAGTGCACTTTGGAAAACTGGTTTTCCTTTTGCAACAAATTAATTCAATTCAAATGTTCAGTGACACACTCTATTGGTGTGTCATTACTAACTATTTCTCTTAGCTGAGATCTCAGTGAGAAAGCAATAATAAGAAAAGTGTGTATGCCATTGCCAGGCTGTGAAGCAGGAAGGTCAAGCCCTTTGGGGCCTCATTTGTGTTTTAATATTCCTGAAAGCACATCTGAACAAAATAGCAAGGATCTGTGTTAATTTACCATCAAGAGAGGGCCATTATATTCTGGGGACATGTACAGACATAACTTAAAGTTAATGAGATGGGACTTTATTTGCACATTTCAGGACATTGACTTCACCTTTCAGTATCACCTCCTTTGTGAATGCCTAATGAATTTAAAGTCAAAATAATTTCAAACTGTAATTGATTGCTAATTCACTGGACTTGATAGCAATAAAGGAGACTATTATGAGGAAATTATGTTTTTTCGTGCTATTTATTTTTAGAGTTGAACGAGATGTTTTTGTTTTCTGTCACTGCACATTTAAAACTAAACAATTTCTTGTCAATTCAGACGCACTGACCTGGCAGTTGGCTGTAATAAAAAAACCTGTCATCCATCTGTAATTGTTCTAAACCTGGCAATTATAAAAGGAGGTCAAAAAAATGAACTTTTATATTACTGAAGGTTGCAAGACTGATTCCCCCTTCAGTCAGGTGATGGATTTATTTTTGTCTCCATGCTCATCTTTGATTAGGCCACATCTGTTACCCATGAGCCTCAGTATTAATGACAGTGCCAGGAATGGCCTCCAGTGTTTTGATTTAAGCGTATCTGAGTGCAGCCCTACTTACCGCTCCAAACTCATCATTTTACATGTGCTAGGTGACGTAATGATTATGAAGTTAAAGTGTGACCTGTCAGCTTAAATTTGATGGCGTTTTTACCAATCACACTATCAAATTTGCACGTGCCTGCACATCTTCTTCAGTTTACTTTCATGCCTTTGACTGACACATTCAAATATTTCAGAAAGCACTCAAGCTCAAAATTCTTAATATGGGCTGATTGTGAAACTACAACTGGCCGATGTAGCCCTCTTAGCCTTCTGCAAAAATGTAATATTCATGTATTAGGAATGGCTAAACACCTACGCTCATTATATTCCATTTTCAGGTGCTCTCATCAACCTTTTTGCATTTCAATGAGGCTCTGAAAGGATTAGGTTCAAGCTGCACTTGGCAATAATCTGAAACAACATAAAACACTGAGTACGAATACTGCAATAATAATAATACATAATAACATTTCATGTTTATTAATTAGGTGGCTTGGACTGTCTCTTTTACTGCTTTAAAACTGTGATTCAATTCTGAGTGTTTGGCTTAAATACAAAATGCCGTTGTAATTGTTTCACATAACTTAATCAATTGATGGTAAAGGGGAAACATTGGGCAGTTTGATTAATGATTAAAACTAAACTAGTACCCAGTCACCAGTAAGCTCTTGCAGCACATTATGGTCTTCTATCATCACATTAGAAATTCACCCAACTTCAAAATGGTGCTAAAACTGATTTATGTTCAGTAAAATAACAAAAATGTTCCATCCCTCTTTTTCCTAAAAAGCTCTAAGAGGAAGTCTCAGAGAAGCATTTTCACCATCTTCATCCATTTCAGTGTCATCATCATCTCAGAGCTCCGATTGGATCCTTACCTGATAGGTGTGAAATGACCAGTGCACAGACTGCCTCAGTGACACTGATTGCAGTAGACTCACAGTCTGAAAGACACCAGTGAAAAGAAGTGCAGCAACAGAGGAAATCATGCCTCTGCCATCTGCTTTTCAGCTGACAGCAAAATCACTCTGAGAATCCATAAAAGAGAGAAATCTTTCTGAAATGAAATTTCAAGCCAAATGAAATTTACTTAATTGGTATACACTTTATAATGATTAATTATTCGAATAAACAAAAGTTTTATTTGGTAAAATCCTCCACTGTGATTTAGAACTGAGAGAGCAGAATAACAAAAAACTGGAATAATAGGAGCAGATAAAAATAAATCATATGGACGACTGATATATTGCATGTCATTAAATGTTTTATAGACATATAGTATTGCTACAGTGGTGTGCTGTAAGAGCGAATTCATTGTTAGAATTATTGAAAAAAAGATATAGAAATTACTTACACAAATACTTTATTTTTATTTTTATTTTTTTTTTTAATTGAAATTTTTTTTATTTCAGTCAACAACAACAACAACAACAACAACAGATTATAATTTTACATAAAAGTACTCAAACAGTAACCGAAAAAGGAATAGGCTGAAGCCTTATGGCTTATACTTATCCTATCCCTTACCCCCATAGAAATAATCAAATCCTTAACCAAGAAAATAAATAGCATTGATAAATAAGTTGTATAACAGTTTGAAAAGAAATCAATGATAAATCAAGAAATTAAATCAACACAAAAACATTTTAACAAACCAAATTTCTATAACCTTGTATAATACTAATTTTTAAAATCTTCCTGAAGAATGACAAAGAAAAACACATCTTCAGTTCATCATTAAGTCCATTCCATAATTTCACTCCCAAAACTTACTTTAAGAACACACACACACGCACACACACACACACAGTGAGATTCTGATCTGTTTAAGATGCATTTTTTTCTTTATTTTATTCCAACTCCACTAAAATGTTTGTCCAATCACCGACTTGAGCCGGGCTCTGGCATTTTCTAGATTACAATTATGTTGGATTCTCCCACATGTCCTCTAACAAAAGAACCCTCATGAGCCCCCCGCTGAGTCTCCTGATGCTGAAACTCAAAAGCCTCTCTCATCCAAGCCTCCCCATCAGCATTTAGCTCTTTACTTTCCTCCAGCTGGGTCCAGCTTTGCCCCAACCTTCCCAGTGGATTCCCCTATCCTGAGCTAACCTCCCCCGAGCGACAAGGGGGCCCAGGTGCCCTCACTGAATGAGACGTTGAGGTAATTTGGCTCGATGCACCCAAACACACACAGATCAGGGGCAGGGAGGGACTCTGGACATTAAACAATGTCTCATTAAGTTTGTTTGGATGTGACAGGAGACATAATGAAGGGTGGTGTAATGACCAGAAACATCTGATCTCCACCCGCTCCAAACAAAACATCTAGGTAGGGGCTGGGGTCAGGGCCAAAGTCATGTCATGCTTCCCTGCATCTAAAGGAAGTGTGTCCAGGTGAGGGAATCCAAGTTGAAGCACTTCAGAGGGTAAACGCTTGTTTTCTGGATGCTTCAAAGCTGCTACTGCAGCTATCGTTTTAGCTAAGTCTTTCCAGGTTTCAGTTTAAGGTTTGCACTTTCTTGTTTAACAGCAAACACGTGATTTATGCTCCTTGAGTTAGTGTTAATGGAAAAGCACCAAAAAGTATCTGCATCACCTCTTTGAAAATCAGCCTGTTCAGTCTTGTTAGTGAAGCAAATTTCCACGATGGACCTAAAAAAATATGTTCCAACCAGTGCAGCTGAAAGTTTTATGCAATCCAAAATGGTCGGCAGCTGCGTACCATTACCCAATTAACTCAAAATAGCACAGACAGCTTTTTGAATTAGGGGCATTTTTCAGTTCATTAACATCTCATGAATGGCAAATCAAGATGCAAATAATTGGTTTGTGTCTATATAGTTTGCAATGTCACCACAGAGGATATCTATAAATCACAATGCAGAAGTGACGCTTTTGTTTGACTTGTGAGGTTATTCCAGTGGTACACAGCTGAATTTTATTATAGAACAGACCAGTGGAATATTTTATGTCCAGTTAACAATGCAATTCTATAACGAGCCTTGGTTATGCATCTTTTTAAATGAGACCCCTAATGTATTTCTACAATTGGCAATATGAGAAGTTTGTGTGGGTTTTGGAATCTCCCAAATATCAGGCATGGAAAGTCAAAGGAAAAAAGTTTAAATGAATGAACAAAGGACTGCTAATGGTCAGTGCTGTCTTTTGATCCACAGCCTAATCAGTGACAGTTGTTTGGTTAGAAGTGGGGTTCATAAAAAGGCTGTGGAGATAGATCGTTGAGGTTTGAATGTATCCTTTCATGGTGAAGAGAAGCGCTTCGGTGTGGAGCGCAGGTGTGGAACAGCTGAATCACCAGGGCCTCTTGACCCAGAGCCTGTCCACTGCTCAATACACCATTAACCTCTGCAGCTGACCTGATCAGTGTGGCCACAACTCGTCGTCGGCATTGCGAGAAATGATAACTGGTGATATAGGAGGATGTAGGAGAAAGTGTATCTGTATTTACTGCATCACTGCACTTCATTTCATTATTGTGTTTTGTAATTTTAGACTGCCTTCTTAGTAATCTGCAAAAAACAAAACAAAGCTGAGTAGCAGAAATAATTTTAATTGCATTATGTGAGACTGCTAGTAACAACTAACCATGTTTGTAGATGGCATGTCAGCAGATTTATAAATGTACTTAATTGTGGAACTTAAAACATCAAAACTAAGTAGTAAAAATTAAATGACAGCAGTACCAGTGCATTTTTGTATCCATATTTGACAAGTTAGAAATGAAAGATCTGTCATGAAAATTGCATGAGCTTGTGTGCCATGGCACAAGGACACCTTAGGAATAAATAAGTAACTTTAGTTGACACCCTCAGAATGAAAACAGGCTGCCACTTCTGCAGTCAGGTCCATAAATATTTGGACAGAGGTAACATTTTTCTAGTTTGGGTCTGTACATTACCACGATAGTTTTTAAATTAAACAACTCTAGCAAGGACTAGAACCAGCAATTCAGTGTTTTATGTGAGAGCACTGTAAGCTTCATTTTGCTTTAAAATACTTTATACTTGTTTTAGTTGGCACTGACAGCTGATTATTCTGCTCTTATTTTTTTTAAACCGGCCTGGTTTTGTGAGCTATGTATGTTTTTATTTATGTATTTAAGTGTATCATAACCCACTGTGATGATTTTGTTCTTTTATTGTTTAATTCTAATTGGGTTTTACAGATAAAGGGATGTTTGTATTCATAGTTTATAATATGCTGTTTGCTCTGGGAGTGAAGTGCTCGATTTCATAATATAACAACGTAATACACAATAGTGATATAGTAATGATGTTTCCCAAGCACATACACGGATATCTGAACACACTACATTTATATCAAAGTATCTGTATCATCATACAATGTTTTCCTTCATTTTTTGATACCCTATAAAATGTAAGACATTTACTCAAACTACATTTTAACTTCCCTTCTATTTTTATTGCAGTATTTTTGGCACTATATGATGCTTTTATTTTCATTTGATAGAATGCCAGTAAAATAGCATTATTTTTATTTACTTATTTATTTCAAATTCTCGGTCCCTGGTAGGGTTGCCAACTCCCTGAAAAATAAATAAGGGACACCTCATGACCAGGGCTGGGCGACCCGATTGTCTTCACCCTTCCCAGTGTGGGGAATTTTTTAGCTCTTGTTTTTGTGTGTGAAATAATTTTTTTTAACCATTTGACAAAGTGCATCCCTTTTCAGCTCAATACTTTTGTTTCTAAATACGGAACGATTCCGTTTTTCAAGGGACGGTTGGCAACCCTAGTCCCTGGCAGTGTGCTCTCAACAGAACACAAATTTGTGCACATTATTCTTTTGTTTTGGACCTTGGACCTTCACATTGTGTAGCAGCATTTGACTCTGAAAAACTACGGTCTCATAAACATACTTGCATGAAAATACAACAGGTGCTGGACCTTTGAGGACTGTGGTTAGTAATGATGGCTGGATGTTGGGGTTTATAGCCCACTCTCAATATTGGCTAGTTTGTCTGGAGCTGCACACAAACATGGTGAGAATGCCTGTGAATTCAGGCTGCAAGCACACACACACACACACACACACACACACACACACACACACACACACACACACACACACACACACAGTAACTAAAGGGGGTAACACTGTACACAAAACTGATTCAAATTAATTTGGGGTGGAACAAACTGAGACCAAAAGCATCCCATGTTTATGAATCTACATGAACCAAGACAGAAAAAAGGAGACTGGAGGGAAAAAACTGGAATAATGAGAGACTAGAGAGTTCTGAGAACATTCAGAGTCTGAGCGACTGACAAACACACACAGGCTTTGTATCATTTGACTCGTGGCAAACCAAATGATACAAAGTCTTCATAACCGATGTTTTTCTGTCATATCTGCAAGATCAGATGTACTCAAACACAAGACCCAAATGTTCAATGCAGGTTTAAGTTCTTTATTTACACAACCAAGAATGACATCAGGGTACATGTTACCTTTGCTCTTGTGAACTATTGCAGAAAAAAATCCAAGTAGGGGGACACCAGAGGTTTGAAATGTCTTTGTGAACTTGTGAATTTGTAAGCACTGAAGATAGTTGAAGTTACCAGGTGGTAGTGACAGTGAAGGGTGGACAGGCAAAGGATTCACTTAGCGGAGTGGGGCGATTGAAGGCTAGCTTAGGTCCTTAGGTCTCAGAAAGAAGAACTTTCTTGGTTTGCAAATTTAGTTGAATGAACTTGCAACCAGTGATGGGAATAACAGTGTTACAAGTACTTTTTTCAGTAACAAGTAATCTAACTAATTACTATTCCTATCGTTACAACACCGTTACCATTACTAATAACAAGCGGCGCGGTGGCGTTACTATTTCTCAACAAACAGACGGTTGAAGCTGTGTTCAGGTTACCGCAGTTTATATCAGTTGCACGGAAGTAGCTGTAAGTAATCTGGACGCTACAGCTTTAAGCAGCTGCGCGCTCCTGTGGACGGTAATCACTTTCTTGCAGATAATCACTTTTTGGCACAACACCTGGAGCTAAGGGGCAAAACAATCACATGAGTGCTGCTGTTTGACTGAGGAAGAATAAAGTAGTTGTGGTAAGCCAATCACATGACCACGTTAAGATGACAAAGCAACAAGGAGATATATACCAGTTTTTAAATTGTGTTGATAGGCCACGTAAAACCAGAGTCATGATAAACAATATATACGCGGCGTTTTTTCCTCAATAGTTTCGTCACGTTTACTGTCTAAGGACAACGCAGCGAGCACTCTCTGCTTATGAGCAAACAAAATTCAGCCCTTTCGTGTTGGTGGAAAAATGCACCATGTCGACCAATCAAAAATGATATGGCAACATGACATTTGGTTGTTTAGGAAGAGGGGGAAGTTTCAGGAGTGATGTTCTCCTTTATAGTGGACAGAAATTGTGTTTTTGGAGTGGCACAAATAATTTGTGTGGCATCTTATTGAAGAACAGCTGATTGTTATGTAAATAGTTTGAAATGGTTATTTTTTTTAAAAAAAGGTAAAAGGTAAATGGCTGCAAGTAACTTTGTTGTTTGCAAAACTTGTGCATAGGATTTTTAAAACTGACAATTTATATTTGCATTTAAAGTTATGAAATATGATTCAATAATGTTTGTGGTTGTTACAGTAAAAAATACAACTTTTTCTACTTGGATTTTATGTTTTCTGTCTGATTTTAGATCAATTGTGTTAATACAGTATGTCAAAATGAAAACATAACTGTAAATTCAGACACGTGAGGTTGTGCTGAAAGGAATGATACCAAACAAGGCAAAGTAAATAGTTTTTAAAGGTGAAATGTAGAGGTCAAATCAGAACTGGTTAAAATGGCCAATTATACCCTGAACCCCAGAGGGTTAAACATTTTTTTTAAAGTCAAAGGAGCTTGCAAAGAAAACCGTCTGGGCTTCTTTAAGTTGCTTGAAGACGTTTCACCTCTCATCCGAGAAGCTTCTTCAGTTCTAAGGTCAAATGGTGGGGAGTCCCAGATTTAAACCTAGTGAGAGTTTCCCCCCACAGAGGGACAAAAGGACCCCCTGATGATCCTCTAATCGCCTGAGCCAAGGTGTGAAACTGGGTGTGGGTCCCAATCAGCCAGGGTTTCGGGTGAGCTCATTGTGAAACCTGGCCCCACCTTATCATGCGAATTCCTGAGGTCAGATGGCCCAGGATGTGAGTGGGCGTTAAGGCGTCTGGGGAGGGATCTCAAAACTGGATTATAGATGGCAGACAGTTGGTGTCGTAAACCACCGCCTCTGTTCAAAGATGGTCGCTCACAGTGGACATAGATGGCTTCTTTCACTCCTCTTTCAAACCATCTGTCCTCTCTGTCCAAAATGTGAACATTGGCATCCTCGAAAGAGTGACCTTTGTCCTTTAGATGCAGATGAACTGCTGAGTCTTGTCCTGTGGAGGTGGCTCTTCTGTGTTGTGCCATGCGCTTGTGAAGTGGCTGTTTGGTCTCTCCAATGTAGAGGTCTGTGCATTCCTCGCTGCACTGTACAGCATACACCACATTGTTCACAATGAGCTCACCCAAAACCCTGGCTGATTGGGACCCACACCCAGTTTCACACCTTGGCTCAGGCGATTAGAGGATCATCAGGGGGTCCTTTTGTCCCTCTGTGGGGGGAAACTCCCACTAGGTTTAAATCTGGGACTCCCCACCATTTGACCTTAGAACTGAAGAAGCTTCTCGGATGAGAGGTGAAATGTCTTCAAGCAACTTAAAGAAGTCCCGACGCTTTTCTTTGCAAGCTCCTTTGACTACGATGACCTGGATGACTGAGAACCTTCACAGACATTTTTTTTAAAGTAACGCAATAGTTACTTTTCAAGTAATTAATTACTGTTAGAATCTCGTAATTCAGTTACTAACTCAGTTACTTTTTTGAAGAAGTAAGTAGTAACTATAATTAATTACTTTTTCAAAGTAACTTGCCCAACACTGCTTGCAACACACAAAACAAAACTAGAACATCACAACGGTGACAACAGTCAGAAGAAGAGGTTAAAACAGCTGTTCTGGCTGGCTCAGGAGGTAGGAGCAACCCCATCCAAATGTGGGATAAGACCAGTACCCTGCCCAGCTCCACCTGGAAGAAAAGAGAGAATGAGGGTGAAGAAAGAAAAGAAAAAAAAAGGGCCTGTCAGAACAGTGACAATTTCAGGGGGAACTACTACGGATTGAGAATTTTTAAAATGACTTTCAGTGTGTGCTGTAAGATGTGCACTGCTGACTTTACCTGTAATTAAATCAATAATGGGGCTTGTCAGGGGCTTGAAGGTAATTAGAGAAATTAAATAACTGAAAATAAAATGTTCATTACTCTAGCAGCTTTCAGTGTGAAGGCCTTTGAGTCCAAAGTTTAGTCAACAACTGAAATGAATGCTCAGTTGGTTTAAGATCAGATGACTGAGTTGGCAATTCAAGGATCTTTCACTTCTTTGCGTTAATAAACTCCTGGGTTGCTTTGGCTGTATGTTTTGGGTTATTGTCCATCTATATTATGAAACATTGCTCAATCAGTTTGACTGCATTTAGCTGGATTTGAGACGACAGCATGTCTCAACACCTCTAAATTCATTCGGCTGCTTCTGTCCTGTGTCACATTATCAATAAACACTAGTGTCCCAGTGCCACGGGCAGCTATGTACGCCCAGGCCATCACACTGCCTCTGCTGTGTTTTACAGATGATGTGGTATGCTTTGGATCATGAACTGTTCCAGAGGTTTTAAACTTGGATATAATAAGCCAACTTCCTGGAGGTTGTTCAACTGGTTGGCTGTTGTGAAGAGGTTTCTCTTCACCATGGAAATGATTCTGCGATCATTCATCACTGTTGTCTTCTGTGGACGTCCGGGTCTTTTTGTGTTGCTGAGTTTACCAGTGCTTCCTTTTTTTCATGGTGTAACAAACAGTAGATATTGTAGCAAGAGAGCTCCTTTGACTGCATGTTGTCTGTTCACAGCAAAATCTTCCAAATGCAAGCACCACACCTCAAATGAACTCCATGTCTTTTTTCATCTTAATTGATAATGACATAATAAAGAAACTGCCCACACCTACCCATAAAGTAGTCTTTGAGTCAGTTGTCCAATTACTTTTAGTCCCTTTAAGAAGAGGGTGACACATTTTAAAGAGCTGAAACTCCTAATCCCTTCATCCAGTTTGAATGTGGATACCCTCAAATGAAAGCTGAGTCTAAACATTACGTCCAATATATGACTAAAATTGGAATATGTTTCAGTAAACAGCTAAAAAAAACATGTTTCAGTGTTCCAGTATGTATGAATATAACTGTGAATCATTCCTCTGCAGATGATCAGATAGCTGTTTTACATCTATCTTCTCTTTCAATAATATTTTAGATGAAAGGAGCATTGGAGATTGGCTCATGATTAACTAAGAAAGCTGGTTAAAGTGTTGGCTTTTTAAGTAATGGTTTAATCACTACCAGCTTAAAGGGCTGTTATAAGCAACCCATTAATAGAGATATTAATGGGTTATATTTAACCATTTAAATACACTAAGGAGCCAAACTTGTGTTGGTGGCATAATGTTTCTGTCCTGGATGCAGTTTACTGTTACCATCACACTCTTATCCTTTAATGCAATGAAAATTAATGTATCTGTCATGAACTGAAGGTTTTCCCAAGGAGTGGATGCAAATGCAGACACCAAAACACGTAGTATAACTATGTACAAGAGTGTTTATTTTGTAACAGAGAATGTTTGAAACATGTGATCCTAGTTAGATATGGCAACGGGGAAAAAGATGACTGTAGCAGGGAAGGGTGGCCCTAGGAAATTGGGACACTGAGGAGGTCATGGCAAGAGACAGAGGAACAAGAGGATTCTGTAACAGACGGAGAAGGAGTTATTGTATGGGTAAGGAGCAGGTGACTGAGAAACGTTTGGTGGTGAGTTTATTTTCCTTACTTGCAGCTCTGAGGAGGGGAGGTTCATGCCAGAGTGTCTGAATGTAATGGGCGGCAAGCAAGCAAGTAGGCAAGGAGGAGAAACAGATGTCCAGGTGAGTCCAAACTGTGAGAAACAACAACCTCTAAACACAAGGTTACACAGGGAAAAAGCAGGTAAATTTACCACCATGGAGCACATAATGAACTGGCGAGAAGTAGCAAGTTGCACTGGTTTCAGTAGCCCCCCTGCTGATTGCTTGCTGACGAGGTCCAGGTGAGATGCAGGAAGCTCCACACAAAACACCTACTGATTGATGGTGGTCAGTGCTTTTCCTTGATTTTGGCCTGTATGACTTGTACCTTTTAAATTGAGCTTCATTAACGGAGCTTAGATTAAAACTGACAGAATATGGAGGATGCAGAAGAAAACATCTAAAAAATGTATGTAATATAAATATATAAATAGACTAACCACCTCAGCTCTAACTATCCCAGCTCTGCTTGCAAGTGAAAAGAGGTCCAGTCAGTGACTAATAGACAAACCATGAATAATGCTGATTTCCTTACCATAATTATACAAATGTGCGAATGAGTTTCAGTAGTCTAAAAAAAATCCACATTCCCCATGCAGGGGTTTTTGACAGAACAGGGAAATGAAAGATTCTTAAAATACCAAACTACATCCCTCCATAATTGAACTAAATCTCAAGGATAAGAGTGTATCATTATGACCTTCATGTGTCAAAGACTCCCTTCCTTGCCTCCTGATGGATATGAATTGGTGGATGATAATGTGTGCAGCTTGAATTTAAAATCACACCACTATGCTAACTCCTGGCAATCCCAGTTGGAAACCAACAGAAAAAAAATATCTATCTGCCTGCCTCATATTCATGAGAAGACTTTTCTAGAAGAAGGTCTGGTTGAACTGTCTAGTTGAATTCTCCTGCTGGTTAAGGATTTTACCTTTACTGTTTTAGGAAGCATCAGGATGACTTTTAGTGTCATGACATGTCCCTGCAAGGTTAAGGGTCACTGACCAAACGTCAACAATCAGAAGAGTGCAGGCAGATGGTGAGCTCTGTATCAAAGAATATTGATCATGTCAGTAAATTTAATGAGCAGAAAACTTCATGCTTGAAATTATGAATCTGTAGAGGCAAAGGAAATGAAGGACAATTAAGTAGCACATAGTAGATAACAATGTCCCTTTCATAGCTTTATGCATTACAGGCATAATTTTAACATCCTTTGGTGCATGGTAAACCTTAAAGTGAGTTAATAATCAATCACTTCTCCCATTTGTCCTCTATATTTTCATTAATATGCAGAAATTAGATGCAAAGGATACATCACAAATAATACTTGTTGGACAAAAAGCCCATGCAATGGCAGGATTACCTAAAAGAAAAGGGTCACCGGACTTAAGAACACTCAGTGCTTCTTTGCTTCTCTGATGCCTAGACAGCTGACATCTGAACCCCCAATTTAACAAAAAAATGGAGATGACACATATGCCGGAATAATGAAGCAGAAAGAGGTATGTGACTGTCAGCTTATATGAGGACCATCATGCATCTGTGTGTGAGCGATGAGCAGCGTGTGTGCCGGTGTAGCGTCCCTGCTGTGAGCCTAATTAAAAGGCATCGGGTGCAGAGGGGGCTGTTCTGGCACCCAACCGAGTCTCTTTATATCCCCTCTTCCCTCCCTCTCTATCCAGAGTCTTTGATTACCATGGAGCACTAATGCCTCTCAAACACAGCCACACATGTGACCCCTCTCTGGTTAAGGAAAGAAGAGAGAGTACTCTTTCTCTTTCTTTTATAGAGAAACCTCAGGGGTGGAAAGTCCTGTTTCACTCAAATGTTTGGCAAGTGAAATGACTCATTAAACAAAATGCACAAAGCCAAATTTACTAAGTTTGTGTCCATCAAGAGTATATTTATGTGTCCTCCCTGACTGCCGCATTTCATATTGATTCTTGCTTATTCAAGTGTTCACCTTATATTCCAGTGTGAATACTTGATATGGAGCGTGTCATCGGCACTTGACCCAAGAAAACACTTGAAGGTGATGGAAACTGAATCCAAGCCTTAAAGACAAGAAAAGAACATTCACTGTGCAAAACAGTAAACACTGGGCTATGTGAGGTACATTTAGGTTACTGTAGGAATTGCATGCAAAATGCAAACTGAAATATTGCAGTATGGAGCAAAAAGAACAAGCCTATCATTTTTATTTGGACTGGTCTGGCAAAGCTCCGGCTGAACTTTATCAAATCTTCACTCAGACAGGGATTCTACATAACTTTCTATCTTTAATGTCACATTGACTCTATAGATTGGTTTTACCCAACCTATAGCACCAAGCATGGAATCTTACGGAGCCCCGCAGGGGACATGGGAGAAAAAAAAAACAAGACGGACTTTTGCGAGATCTCGCAAAACAAACTCGGGATCTCGCAAAAGAAGCCGACCGGGAGGTCGAGGCACGATGTGCCGGGAAAGCGGTGTTCCTCCCGGCTGTAGTAGGTCTCGACCTCCCGTTAGCTTCGAGATGGTGGGTGTCAGATCTCCGAAAACGTCGGAGCACTTTTGCAAATATGTGATGTCTTGTAAACCGAGCAGGTACCTGACTTTTACACAACTACATTCACGCCTCAAAATATCTTAAAAGTGTATTTTGTGACCCAGAAAGAGTAGCTGCCGCCGTGTTGGAATTCAACTTTTGCGAGATCCCGAGTTTGTTTTGCGAGATCTCGCAAAACTTTTGCGAGATCCCGAGTTTGTTTTGCGAGATCTCGCAAAAGTCCGTCTTAATTTTTTTTTCTCCCATGTCCCCTGTGGGGCTCCGTAGAATCTAACTTTATTCACAAGAAGTAAATAAAAAAATCCATCCATCCATCCATCCTGGCTGTAGCTCAGGTGGTAGAGCAGGTCACCACTCCAGCCTGCATGCCAAATATCCTTGGGCAAATACTAATCCAATGCGTCCACTTGAGTATGAATGTGTGTAAATGTCACATAGGAAGCACTTAGATTGGGTAACTGTAAAGTGCATTGAGTGCTCAGATAGAGTAGAAAAGCGCTATATAAGAACCAGTCCATTCCATCCATCCAGGCATTTTCTTCAGATTCTTCTTCTGCAGATGATGTGCTTCACTGAGCAATGATCTCCAGCTCACATTGGGGTGAATTGGGGCAAAGCAGCTGGGATGAGAATTATCTTCCCGAATGGTTTAGGAATAGCACGGTGGCACGGTGGTTAGCACTGTTGCCTCACAGCAAGAAGGTCCTGAGTTCTTTCTGTGTGGAGTTTGCATGTTCTCCCCGTGTTTGTGTGGGTTCTCCCCGGGTACTCCGGCTCCCTCACATAGTCCAAAGACATGCGCTTTGTGGGGATAGGTTAATTGAAAAATCTGAATTGCCCATATGTGAATGCGGGAGTGAATGTGAGTGCGAATGGTTGTCTGTCCCTGTGTGTTAGCCCTGCGACAGACTGGCGACCTGTCCAGGGTGTACCCCGCCTCTCGCCCTATGACAGCTGGGATAGGCTCCAGTGCCCACCGCGACCCTGATAAGAATATGGTTTAGGAATAAGTTAAGGAGTTTAAACATCTCAGGGTCTTGTTCACGAGTGAGCATAGAGGGGAGTTGGAGATAGGCACTCGGATTGGCATGGTGTCAGCAGGTGTTGCTGCTATCACATAAGGTCATGACCTTTGGGAAGTCAAAGACTGAGAATGCGATGGTGGATACAAGTGTTCTCCAAAAAGTGGCTGAATTCAGCCTTCAGGATAACGTGAAGAGATGGATGATGGACGAATAGAAAAAGGGTTATAGTTTTTAATAAAATATCTCCTCCTTTCCTGTAAATACTGACAGCACTAATGGATGCATAAAGTGTGTTGTTGTGCAGTGTTGAAGCACTGAAACCCTTATGCTCTGATTGCAAGTCACATCACAGAAATGGCCTGACTGTTATCACTTGGAATACAGCAACAAAGTGCTTTTGACAGCAGCAGATTTTCATAATCTAGAAACAGTGTTATAGTGTACACACTGTTCACCAGGCGGTTCAAGCACAAACAGGATGCCTGAAGCCCTGAGAGGGGATCAGCTGCCAATAACAACCCTTTTTCATTTCCACATGCAAAAAACATACTCTTAAACACACACTGTGGCCAATTTGAATTTGAATAAGGGACATAATCCCCTGCTGTAATTGCATTTGGGAGATTTCTGAGAGGCTGCTGAAGCCACTTTGTGAAAGATGTTTGTGAAAGATGCATGTCAGGTCCTTCCAAGGTTAGTGCTTGACAACATATGTCTCTTCATCCTTAATCTTTCTATTCCTAAACACGATGGCTAAAATACATTCATGGATGCTGGTAATTACTCAGGCCCTGTGATGTGCCTCTTCATTTGACATCATTTGAAATGAGCAGCTGAGTCAGGGAACAATGGGAGGAAAACTGACTTGAAGAGAGAGAAAAAGAAGGTAAGAGAAGTTGCTGAATGAAATATGTTCCTTTTCCACTCAGACTTTTAATTAAAGTAGGTTTCAGAGAAGTGCACTTGGGGTGAAAATGGAAGCGATCAGCTCTGTCCTTGGCAGGAATTAGTTTCTGTGCTTTGATGGATGCTGCTTTCTTTAACTTTGTTACCAGAGAAAAAGGTGACTTTGACAGGAAAGACTTTACTTTTTGAAGAAATTGTCTTCTCTTTGACAGTTTAACCTAATACCATCAGTTGTTTGTAATTTTCAGGGAGGAAAAGCCAGTGAGGAATAACTCTTCCTTAGCTCCCAGACTTTGATTCAAATCCCTGTGCTGTCAGGTATGGGTTTTGCCTAATTGCCCTTGGAAAGCAATGTGAATCTTGCTTGCAACACAGGTGAAGATGAAATCAGGAATTTTTGTGCATATATTCCTTAATATTCACATAATGGACTGGAATGTTTTCCAGTATTTTATCTTTTATCTTGCGGCATATCCACTTTATTAAGTCCTGTGGAACTTACATCCCCTTTTGTTATAGTGTGAGGGTCCCCAGATGATGCCTGACCCAGGTCGTCCATCATCCCTGTCACATGCCGTCCATACCCACGCACCTACTCCAAAACCACATGAATATTCAAGGGAGCTCGTGTCCTGTATGAGGAAACCAAATTGCCCCACCCCGTGTATCTCTTTCTTAGTCAATATTAAAATGGGATAATAAAGAGGGGCAAGATTACCCCATGGTAATGGTACCCCTGGGATCCCTGGCTAATTAAAGGGCTGCCCCTTCCAATGAACGGTAATCACTCACAGCTTTGGTAGACAAAGACATGAGCTTTGAACGGATGAACAAACAGGAGATACCGGCTCTATTGTTAAAACGTAAGAAGAGATAACACAGTTGCTGTAAGGCTGACAAGATACTTCCTCCATTACTCCTTAAATATTAAAAATCACCATGCTACATTGAACTCGGGGAAGGGGTAATTTCACCCCAATTTCACATCGGACACAAAGTTGAGACTGAACTGCATGAAAAAAAATCTATACTACAAGTATTTTTTCATGCATTTAGTGCATGTTTTTAAACAAACTTTAATTATGAATATCAGCACTGAACTTTTACAGCTTTTATTGTCTTGTTTAGAGATCATATCATGCTATCTGCTGCTAAAACATGGACCTGTCAGTATTAAAAAAAAGATTTCTGTCTGCTCAAGCTTATGTGCTACTCTTCATAAGCTTTGAATGAAAAGAACAGAAAAGAGCAGAAATCCTAACAGCATTCAGCTGAAGATCTGATAAAGAAATAGCGCTTGGCCGTGAACAAATTAAACATGTCAAAATTCTTCACAACATTTAGACTTGAGGCTAAATGTATGATTTAAGCAAATCGAGAAAGAGAGATGGACAAGTGATAATACTTTAATGCTAGGATCAAGCCTGAAATCCGATCAAGCATCAGATCTTAGCAAGACTCTCCTAATGATTTCAATGAAATGGTCGGTGCCTTAATTAGATGATATGCTGTGCATTGTCCCAGAGAGTTGGGCCTGGGAGGTTTAGAATTGTGGTGGTGAGGATGGAAGGGTGATTTTCGGATAGGCACTCCATAAGCAGTTCTATCTCTGGATTTCTTTGAATTTAATATGTGTGGCAAATGTTTTCTTTGTGGAAAATTTGAAATATGTTAAAATACTGAAGGTATTATAATTTAGATTTTGTGATGTAAAAACAAATGAGTGAAAACACAGTAATTGATGGATGTTTAATTCATCTCAACCCAAAATCATCAGAATGAACAGTGAGACAGTGCAGTCTCATACACACACATACACACGCCTATGAATTCAGGCTGCACTGAACACACACACACACACACACACACACACACACACACACACACACACACACACACACGTGCATATAAAAGTCATCCTACCTACTTGTTAAAGCAAGGCCATGGTACAACATGAATTTAGTGATGCAAACATCCTTTGATGTGAATGAATTAGAATGAAATTGACTCAGTGAAAGAGCCAAATGTCTAGGCACACCACCAGTCACTCTAAAGTTACTGTCTCTGATCTCTACACGATGGCATCACCATTAGAGCCTCTGTCATTTCCTGAGAGGCCAACAATTAGTCGTTGCCAGTGGACCTTCTGTGCTAGCTGTGCTAATGGTTTCAGTGTGCTGACACAGGCACCCACTGGCAGAGGAAAGCCAGTGGGTGCCTGGAAAGGAGCCACTCTCACTCGACCCTAATTGCCATAAAAATTTTGTCTAGTTTGGTTTCTGGAGTGGCAGGAGGGACTGGTGCCCTTTGAGAGGTTTTGTTAAGCTGGCCTTGGCTGCTCTCACCCCCCGACCACCCCTGAGGCTCAGAAGAGGTGGGCTGTAAAATGGACATCAGATGGAAGAAGCACAACAGAAAGGCAGAGCAGGAGGAAGAGGGGGCTGCATACAGAGTGGGCGACTTGGCTTGCTCCACAATCCTTGTTATTCTAATGTCAAAGTACTGTGTTAGGCATCTGCAGAAAGGACGATGAGTGAATCAAGCCACCAAGATAGTTTTCTAAAGTTTCAGGCAGAAAAAGGTTTTTTGCAACAACATGTTTATTGAGTTTTTAGAGCACACAAAATACAAGTCAAATAAATTGTATACAGAAATATGAAAGAATATTCATCAAGGAAAAAAGAACATAAAACAAAGAACAAGACAGAAATAAACTAACAAAACAAACAAACAAAAAAACCAAACAAAAAAACCAAACAAAAAAACCAAACAAAAAAACCCCAACCCCAAAACAAAAACAAAAACAAAAACAAAAAAAAACCAACGGATGGACTATACAGAGTGTCAATCCACCATATCCCTCACGGTTATGTCACTTATATCATGTTATGTCTCTCCAAATTATGTGACTCCATGTTCCCCGGATTCCACCAACACTTGTGAAAGATAGAAAAAGTTACACTTTTGCAGTAGAGATGGCTAGATTTTCCAAAATATGAAGCTTTCTGTAAAACAGTAATAAAAACAGACCTCTTCAGTTTGACTGCACCTGCTGTGTTATCCTATCCAATTTTCCGGGACCTGACCAGTGATGGCACAGTTAACCAAGCAAAGCTTATGCATTTACATCATTGAGACGGTGTTGGAAATAAATGGATAGGGACTAAATGAAGAGGGAAAGGCTAACAATGGGTCTGTCTTGTTGTTCTGTCTGTTAATCATTTCCAGAGCCCCTCTGGCCTCAATAAAGTACAATAAAAGAATATAAAAGAACAATTTGGACTGCCCCAGCTGTGAATAACCAACCCATCAAAGCACACAATAGCCCAGTCGTGCTTGCGATAATTCAGCTTGTGATTTCAGACACGCCCCCTCTCTCTTGCCACATCTTTGTTAAAGTCGTCTGTCAAGCATATCATTTTCCTCCCTACCCCGCCTGGATGGCCAGATGGCTAAAATCCATAATTCACTGCCACAAAAAAAAGAAAAAAGAAAGAGAAATAAAGGGTGATGGTTACTGGTCAGTAGCAGCCCACCTCCTAGTCAGATTATGCTCATCTTTCAAGCTTGGGAGAAATGGTATAGTGAGCTAGGAGGAGGCCTCAGCACCTGGGGAATATACCTAGATGGAGGCTAGAGAAGGCCCAGCAGGACACGTTTATTTGATAGTTTGTTTCCTATATATATATATTATTTTGTACCATTTGTCTGGCATTTAACAGTTAAAATGAGATTTTCAGGTTCATCAGATAAGAAGGAGAATGTCTGCAAAGACTCACCAGGTGAGTCGTAGTTAAAGCACTTATCAAGCGGGGACTGATACTCGCCATTGATTTTTTTCCCTCGGAATGCATGGCCTCTTTGAAGTTGGCTGTCTGCTGCTGTGGGAAAGCAATCTAGCTCAAAAGTTTACTCCTCCTTCAAATTCTGAGGCTGACAAATAAGTCATCTTTTTTAGCGCCAATCAATATAACGCAGACCTCTGCACACTGGCGCCTCAATATTTTCTCTCCCCAGCCCTGATTGGAATGAACTCCTGTGTTTTGAAGGTCCTCAGGCACTGATTGTGAGAACGCGAACCAATCTCATTGAAAGGCGCGAGGTCTTTTTCCAGGCAAGTCACATCAAAGTCTCACTGCAGCATGGTGCAAAGGGTCAGTCTCTAAGAAGCACTTGAAAAGGCAGTGGCCCATTGCAGGACTGGAGGAATATAACCTGAGGGAGCAGACATGGTTGGGGGCTTACCAAAATTACCACCTTCAGTTTAGGTGGGGCCAGTTCTAATATTAATGCATATTTAAATGAGTACTTTGCATTTATCTGCATTCATCTGAAAATAAAATAGTATGAAGGAAAGAATAGAAAACAAATGTGCAAGGGTGTGGAGGAGAATTCATGAGATGCAAATATGTGATAGGATAAATGACAGGTCCATCTTTTCCTACTTAATATCCATGAGCTTGTGGCTAATTGTGCTTTTGTTGTGCAATTATCCAGAGTTTGCTCAAGGTTTTTGCAGCTGGGGTGTGGGGTGCAGCTAGTGTTTTGTTTAACTTCCTCCATTCACAGCCCTGCATGTAACTTAGGCCCCTGGAGATCAGATAATCCCCCGACTAAAGCATATTGGCTCTGTCTCTCCCACTTATGCTTCCTGCTAACTGTCGGTGGGCAGAAATAGATGAAGAAGACACACAAAGATTTCTCTTGCTTTTAAAGGGGCTTGGTTGTCTAGGTTTCACCAATGATAGCAGGCCATCCAAAGGCTTTGAAGTTGGCTTTGAAGTTATGAGGCAATTGGAGGAAATGAGGTAATGAGCCGCAGGGTTTCCTGGAGAGCCAGTTTGTGAGAGGTGTGATTGGACACAGCACCCCAGAGGGAGACAGCGGCCATTTTGCTCTGTGGGCCTCTCCTTCTGGCCTGCCAGCTAAATGTAAAGGACAGAAGCACCAATTATGGCACTCCAGCATATGGCCAGAAGCGAATACCGAGCTCTAATGATGGACCCTGCCAACTGCATGCCTGCCCAGGTCAGAGGCACATGGTATTTACTGCCAAAAAAAAGAAAGAAAAAAATTACTGCAATTACTGCCACCTCCTTCCCTGATGGCAGTACACCTGCAGCCTGGTTGGGTTGCTGAATCTGGCTGCTTGCCTGGCTTTAGCTCACCACTCTCCAGCCAGGAGAGAGGGGTTGGGGATCCAGCTGTCTTTGCCCCAGCTCAGAGGTTCCCAAGGGGCCAACTACAGCAGCAGACCCCAGAAATGAAGACTACCAGACCTGGGCACAGATGTGACACCCTGGTAGCGTGTGATGTCTAGTGGCAGCCAGAAAGGCATCACCTTTCTGCCCGTCTGCCTAAAGGTGCTGGCAGCAAACCGCGTCTCGGCGCTCAGGACTCTTCAGACATTTACTGCACTTCATCCCAGCTGACACTCGTTTGGGGAAATTAGAATAACGCCTTGTCTTTGCACTGACAGGAAAAGCACTGATATGACTATGAGTTCCTGGAATCAGGACAGATTTTACTTTAAACTTTACATGTTTCTGCGAGGACCATTTACTATCTAGCATTTAAGGTAAATCTCCCCAGGTCAAAGTGCACAAAGCTAAATCTACTTTAAGTCTTAGAGTAAAAAAATTACAGTATTTTGAAAGAATATGTTTTTGATAAAATGTGTTTAAAAAAAAGTAAGATTAATGAAAGATGCATGGGCTGGGAAGCTTGTTGTAATTCAAGTTTAATGACTCTAAAATGGCTAATGCATTAGCGCGACATGATACAACTCCTTCATTAAATATGCAGTTTCAGAAAATTTAAGCAGCACTCTGGAATAATAATAATGTCCCTGTGTGATCATTACTTTTGTGATAAAATTTGTCTCCTGTTAAATGTGGTTATTTTGGGATGTCTCTGAGCAAGGGACTTAAGTTTGAGACATTTTCACTTGTGTCCAAAGTTAGTAGAACCAGACAAGAAAATGAAAATCTTTATGTTTTCATTTTCTAGTCCATGAAAATGAAAACGATGCAAATTTTCTACTTCTTTTTCACCTGGTTATGTATGAATGTCGTCCTAGTTCTAGAGTTTTAGTTACTGCACACTTAGAATATATGCATCTACTGGTGTGTGAGTGTGTACGACTGGTAAAAAGTACTAGGTGTAGATAACAGTGTGTGTGACTGGGGTAATGAAACTTTCAGTAGAAAGTGCTTTGAGTTGAAAGGCAATGTCAATCTCTCATTGTTTCACTGAAACAGTAAAAATGCTTATGTTAACCTGGCTAACACAAAAAGATGCTCTTACGTTTGTCTGGGAGATGTTTAGTACCTGCATGGTACTGTCAGCAGTCTGAGCTCTGTTTCAATAGTGAGTTTCAAGTGAGCAATAAGATTTCAGCTGTAATGATGACCTCAGGATAGTTTTCTCACCTCTTAGAATCACATCACTGTAACTTCCTATGCTAAGCTCAGCTTCTCAGTGAGGGATTTGCTATGTGTTTACTGTTGTTTGTTAACTAACTAACTGTAATAACTTGCCTTGTTGATTTGCCAAATTTATATCTGCTAGTCACAGAAAATAAATGTTTCCACATGTCTAGTAAAGTATCTTTGCACTGATTATATAGCTGGTCATCCAATTCTGCATAGACATGGTCAGAAGGTCATGTGTCCTAATCAGTTTGGTGATCAGAACTTTTATTTAATCAGCGTCACACTATATATAACAAAGTCCCCGTTGTGGTCAGTTTTAAACCTTTGAGATGAGAATGTTGGGTATCACCATCACCAGGAGGGTGGATCTGACTGAGAAATTGTAGGACTGCACACTCATATGATAATTCAAGAGAAAACCATTACATTCATTTTTATTTATTACTTCCAGTTCAGCAGTCATGATTAAGGGTTTGCAGCAGTGACCTGAGATGACAGTCAAAAGGTAATCCTCTTTTTTCACTCTAAATGGTTCCATATTATATTAAATAAGACTGGAGCAGTTTGGTCATTTGAAATATAATGCAGATATAAGACACTTCCACACTAGCTTCACTTTTCAAATCCAGACACTTGTCCATATTTTGCATGTAGCCTATGGCCCAAAATTCCCATTGTTAAATTCTGAATAGTAACCATGATGAAACCACCGTCCCGTGACTCTGACAATGTAACTGTGAGTCTAAAAAGTCTGCATTGTATCGATCAAAGGAATCGCACGGATAACTTCATGTTTTTCTCTTTGTAAAGCAGCGTGTGGATGCTAAAAGGCTTGTAAAGTGTGTCAAAGCGAGACAGAGCGTTCCGTCCAACAGGGCGCTGACATTAATGACCCATCTGTATCCATCTCTGCATTAACATTTGTATGAAAGGCCAAACACCCAGTGTGTCACCACTCATCCCCCTTTTGATGGATTTGCATGAAATTTGGTTTCATGCCTCAAACCGGGATCCTTATAACAAAGCAAAAGGTCACCATTGCAGATACCTGCTATTCAGCACCACGGTCACACTTGGTTAGAAAATGTCCAGCTATTAAATGAAATGGATTAAACTGAAATGAAACCTGTCTAAAAACAGGTGTTATTTTACTAAATGTTACTACAATTGTCGCAAATGCTTTTACTCTGACAGCACTATGGCTATTTAAGCTCCAGTCATGTTAATGACTATGTCTGTGAAGGTTCTCTTCTTTGCAAGCTCCTTTGACATGTTAATGACTAGTTTAACCTCAGCTTTTTTGTTTGTTTTTTTGTTTAAATAAAAGGGCAGAAATTTGCAGGTATGAATGACCAAATTTACATTTTTTTTTTACACAGGTAACCTACAGGTACAATATACTACAGGAATGTCAAATTCTTGATACCATTTTCGATTCAATGGTGGAAAAAAATAAAATAAAAATGAGATCAGAATATCAGCCAGGGCAGGGAGCCTCTCCCACACCTGCATATGTGTTCATTTACAGCCCTGTTACAGACCTGGCACTATATGTTCTGATCACATAGAGTCGGTAAGGTATCTATAATTAAATAATAATGTTTATAGGTAATTGCTATAGTTAAACAGCTACAGTTATGGTAACTGTTTAACACAGTTATCCTGTAACTCTTAAATTAAAACACCATCATCTCATATTTCATGACTTTTCCTGTTTCAGAGTGTTTATCCAAAATTCAATTATGTTGTTCAGATGTGTGATTATGTTAGCCTTTGTGTTATTTTTTGTACCACTAGTTTATTATGTTATTCTAATGTGCATTTTAACTTTATGATCTGTAATTAAATAATCTAAATCACTGATAAAACTAATAATAACAAACTAATAATTCCTGTCTTACTTAAAATTAAAAAAATTACATGCAAATTAAAAACTTAGCTTTTTCAAGAAATAACTGTTGCAGCTGTTGTTGCAGGAGAGGTCAACATGACTTGCTGTTGCTAAAACAGGGGCTTTTCTGATCTCGTGAAATTCCATAGTCATGCTTTAAAATCCTTTATCGAGTCTGTTGTGCTTCTGCTCGTGCAGCTAGTGGAGATAGGGTTATGTACCTGCCTGTCTGCCACACTGAGTGAAATTGTGTGTCAGCCAGATGAGGCAGAGGGCAAATTGTTGCAAATCAGATCTGGATCGGTGAGTGCAGTTATGCATAAATGCAATGTATTTGTAACTTTGTAACTTTTTGAAGAGCAAAAAGAACATTCCAAGCAGTAAAAGGTACTTACTTGTACCATGAGGCAATAATGATACTCTTAGATTTGAATGTTTTATTGTTTATGAAAAACATTGAATACACTCTGACAAGTTTCATTAGGTGTCTCTCTCGTACAGTACAGTGTAAAAGTCCTCATTTTCTCATTGCACTCAAAATTTGGTCATTATGAAATATGTATAAATTTAAATACACTATAAAAGACAAAAACTGAGTTTCTACAATCCTCTCAAGCTTGAATGTCAGTGTTTATAGTTCAACACAGCTTACTCACCCAAGTTGCAGGCTTAACAGCTTAGACAGTCCAGCGTAAAGTAGCAGGAACATCTGTGCCACATATGGATTAGAAGTAACCAACTCCCGATGGGACACACTGCCGAAGGTGGTTGAGAACGACAGAGCTGAGGTCCAGACAGACAAGCAGCTGCTGGCCAACCAATCAGATATAGTGGTGGTTGACATGGAGCAGAAAATTACAGTTTTTCCTGATCACTTTTAACTTTTGCAAATCAGCAGAATCGTGGTGGAGAGGTTAACAGTAATCTTTCACAGCAAGATGTTTCAGGGTTTTCACCGTCCTGTTTGCTGGGGATTCTGTTACCAAGTAGTAGATAGTAGACACAGCTTTGAGTGATCACTGTAGTGGACTTGCTCTATGAAAGAGTACAGTTAGAGGTGCCAGGGGTCAGGGGCCAAGCCACTGAACTCCTAAACATACAAAAAGCTATTTTATTCCATGTATATAATAAGTGAATTATGTGTATGATCTTAAACTCAGGATGTAGTGCATTCTTTGACATCACACAACACCATAAAGTGTGAGAATGTCTCACAATATTAGGTATTTTTACCATGAACAATCAGTAGATTCAAGAAAATAATTATCAGATGACCTGAAAGAGAATATGATGCTACTTTTATTTATTCACACAACAGAATTTTTTAAAAGCACCATCTGTACACTGCAGAAATGATATGATCATGAAAATGGCAGCTTCCATGGCCGAGGAGAGTCATTACTGAGAATTACGAGTGGCTAAGGAGAGCACCCAGGGAGCATGCAATCATAGATGTATATTTGTACTGGCACTTTGCTGCCACTTCATTAGTTTATGTTAGAAATATTAGTTTATGTTAGAAATAAAAAGTGGCAATAAAACTCAGCCTTCTTCCATAGCATGCCCATATTGAATGTCCATTAACACTGTATGTGTGGATTTAGCTGGCACACATGTCCCATGAATAGAAAACAGCCTAAAATAAAGAGGGACTGGAAAAGACACGAAAAAGAGGGCGCGGGATGGGGGTCGTCACGGCATCTTTGTTGGTTTGTTGCCTCCTTTTGTCACAGTGATGGAGCAGGAGGACAGGCCCCGGATGGTGTATGGGCATCATTAATGGGAGTCACACTGAGGCTGTCAGTGGGGTGTCCAGGAGCCACATGTGACCGTGCTGCTATGATCGCATGTGTGTATCCATGATGATATGCAGACTATGCTTTAAGAGCTATAGCATGCTTGAGCATGAAGGCATGTGATTACATTTCGTTCATCCACATAGACACAGGATAGAAACAGGATATATAGTGGTTGGCAAACAAAGCTAAAAGGAACTGTATTGTAGGGGGGCTAAAGTCACGCTATTATGAAGCAGATGCTGCTTTTTTTCAACAAAAAAACCTCAAAAAGTATCTGCATCTTTACCTAATCAATAGTTAATGTAAGCATTGCTTTGATCTGTTATTTTATAGTATATTGTAAACTGATAGTTAAAGTTTGCAATCTTGTGATTTAGACAGTTTAAAATGAAACTAAATTAAATGGCAGTAAAAAGTGCTAATAAAGTTTAATTAGCAATTCAGCATTTATTAAAGATGGCTGCTATAAAGTGTTATTGTTATGTTTGCTATGCATGTTTGAAAATTAGTTAATTGCTGAGTAAGTTTGTTTCTTTGACTTTTTAAAAATTAAATGAATTAAAGTGATTTTCTGCTGCTTAGTTTAAAACAAACACTGATGCTATAGGATAGGATGCTGTAGCCAACTTACACTTTACTGCTGAGAAAGTCATTTTAGAGTCAGAGCCACTCTGGTATTTGTTGATGTGGACAAAGGAAAAAGTCTGCATGCAATGTGCTTTGAAAATGTGGAACAGCAGGAAACAAACACTGCCAGCAGGAGTTTAGTTAGTCCCAGGTTTGTTTGTCCAACACATACCGTATGTGTTCATTTATGCATATGTGATGACCTTTTTTGGACGTATGGTTAAGATGGTGACGATGCGTCTTTTCACCTCCTTTTCTCCACCGCCCTGATTCACAGCCTCCTGGGATGATTATTAATCTAATAATTAAACATTTATTGCCAACAGCACCTGCTCTCTCTCGCTCCTCTGAAACCCTCAGGACCCCACCGCAGAGAGAGAGCGCGAGAGAGGAGGAGAGCTGGAGAGGGAGGGAGGGACACAGGAGGAGCCAGAGGGAGGGGTTGGAGAGAGGAGAGCAATTCGAAAGGGTCATCATCACATTGCTGGATTCTTTTACACCAGCGAGAAGCTGTTGTTTTGTATGGCGGCAGACAGCATGTGAAGTTATTTGATCCCAGAACAAAAGAAACAAGGAGGAAGGAACAATCCGATGCTGGGAGGGATTCACAGCGAGGGGCCCCTGACTCAGTCTGACATCTACAAGCAATTAATCTCCTAATCGTCTGACTTCTTTTCACTCACTTTTATTTTTCATTCAAGATTTCTCTGCTTTTTTTCTTCAAAATGTTTGGAAATGTCTGATTCAACTTGAGATGAAAAGAGCATCTCTTTAGCTCTTCTTAACCCCGAGTAAGGAGGAAAAGCATATTCAGCAGCAGGCAGAGTCACACTTTTAAAATTAACAGAGTGAGAGAGACAGTGAGAAGTACAGAGAGAGGGAGTGCAGGTCCCTCTGTGCACCACGATGCTGCGCTACCTGATCAAGACCTTGTTGCAGATGAATCTGTTCACAGACACCATCCGAAACCCTTCCAATGGAACTGATGTCTACTTCAACGGCTCCCTGCAATCCTTCAACGGCTCCCTGCCGTCCTTCAACAGCTCGCTGTTCGAGTGGGGAAACTTCACCGGCTTCAACGGTAAGTGCATCTTCCCCTCTTTAACCCCCCATCTTCAACCTCCTCAAAACACATATGGCATTCTTGAACAAGACACCTGGGTCTCTTTTGCAACGGGGATCTGAAACTGAAAAGGAAAATGTGACCTCGTGTGAGGTCACTGGAGATAAACAGATGTAATGTCAGGATTCATATCATTCATATACTCCTGGACACAAGAGTGTCCAGGAGTATATGACGATCAGCAAACATAAAGTGTTGTTACTAGACTATAGTAGAAGGTGTTGATCTTTAAGCGTAAACTTTATGGTCTAAACTTTCTAATCACATGTCCATCCTTCAGTTACCACCGAACCAATACTGCATCCCCACTTGCCTCATGCTTTCTTCTCACAGGGAAATTAAAAAGGGGAGTTGGGAGTCAGCAAACTGGCATCACATACTTGTCAGGGTGTTTTTGTGGGCTATGAGTGAAATGTGACAGAGACACAGTATTACCCAATAACACCGCCTATCTTGCAGAACCGTGAGTGACAGCCTGCTCACTCTGCTAAATGAAGCTGTCTGCTGTCAGGCACGATGTACCCAAACTGTCAGATCTTTTTAACTTTCGCCATCAAGCTCCTCTTTACCCAGTGATGAAGCTCAGTGTTAACAGCTGTGTTGGCTTTGTTTTTTTCCTTTTTGCTCTGGGGGGAATTTATTAATGTCTGCCTTTTTATGGTTCTGGTAGGAGTTTTGTTGTTAACATGTGACTACATGTTACATACATACATACATATATATATATATATATATATATATATATATATGTGTGTGTGTGTGTGTAGAGTGAGGCAGAGAGAGTGAGCGTGTTAGTGCAAGTGTACCAGGGTAGAGTTCTGTAGTTATGTCCAGACATTGGCATGATGTCTGATTTAATGAGTACCATAGCTTTGTCTCCATGTAATTGCATACCAATGAAAGCTGCATTCAGACACACACACACACACACACACACACACCATTGTCAGACGCATCAATCACATTCAGCATATGTTATTTACCTAAAAAGAAATGTGATCTTTCTTTTATTGCTCAGTCCCGAGTTGGTAAAACATCCAGCTGCTTCTCAGCTCGAGTCCACTGACTAACGGTAAAGAGGGAAAGCAAAGGTACACACTCTTTGTGATTGCGTGGGTGTATACTGTCACAGAGGGGAGTGATGCTTCCCTTCGATGAGTGGACATGGGTGTGAAAGGTGCATTTGCTCCTGAGCCACCCATTCCCTCCTCCCTCCTGTCCCCATAGCCAGCTTCAAACAGCCTCAATAATGCCGAGTTTATAGCTTCTTTTTCATTGCCATCACACTTCTATTTCTCTCTCTCTTGCCATCTGTAAACTCTAATGGAGTGTAGATTGGGTGTTTGTGGGGTTCACTACTAAAAATCTATAGAGAAAGTAAGCAGGAGAGGCAGCAATGAATCTATTGAGGCTGGAGCAGAGAAACACAGTCTGATAGGCTGATAGACAGACATGCCTGCTGTGCATCTCAGCCTCATATTCTTGGGAATCTTTCTCTGTAGCTCACAGAAATTGAATCCCCCCCTTCAGTCTTTAAGTGATATAGATATATTCAGGCAGCCACTTGAGGACGTGTGGGGTTAGATGTAATAGTTTGACTAATCAATGATCAATGAGGGAAGGTATAAAAGCTTTTTTCTTTTGTGAACATGTCACAGAGATGTGGATTGACTATATGAAAGGAAAGAAAACGATAACCTCCGATATCTAAATTACATTCTGCAAAAGTAATCATTGTCCAGATTTGCACTGCAACCCCACAAAGACACATACATATTTAAAAACCATAATAGAGACGTATTTTCCTGGCCCCCATGTGCTGATTCATCACTGGGGAAGGGATGGGTGGTCAAACTGTGGGTATCCAGGCGAGAAGCTCAATAGCAAGTCAGTGGGCGGACAGCTCGTGTGGGTCAACCTGGAGCTCAGAGGGAGGCTCAATGGGAAAATCAATGCAGCCCGATAACCAATTTGGGAAATAATGGACATCACAGCACTATAGTGGACTGCTGGTACATTTATCAGTTCATTCACTCTCTGCCTCTCACTCTGTCTCTGTTTCTTTCTTTATCACACCTCTTCTGTTGACTGTTTCTTTTACTCCTTTAACTGACAGTCACTAATTGGGGTTCATTCATTCGCAATTGATTGTTGGAAGCTTGTTTGTTATTATATTTACAACTTTGCTTCCTTATGTTGTTGTTCAATTTGGTTTCAGAAGAATTTATTCAAAAGATGTTGTTTGAATGTTTTTAGTCATTTAATAAAGAACGAAAAAGTGACATTTATTTTTGTCATAAATGATGAACTTTAAATAATTCTTCCCTGAATCGAAGGATTAAAACAATTCTTCTCTGCTGCTGCACTCTGGCTCCAGCACCAGACTATGGAGATACATTCATAATCCATAGGAGCCTTCTGAACCTCCACTTGGTTCAATAAGTGAGACAGGTGCTCTTTAGGGAACAGATGCTTGAATCAGAGCTGAGATATTCAGCTTGTGAATCAATATGAAGAGTGTTCAGGAGCTGTGATGCACAAGTACCGTGAACGAAATCACTTAAATTTTTCAAAGATGTAAAAGCATAATGTAATCAAGCCTTTAAAAAGAATCTTTGAATGAAAAATTAATACGATTTTCTCTTTTAAGATTGTCACTGAACGGCCACATTTAAAATCACTGTACTTCTGATATATATTTTATGTAGTTATTGAATTTTATAGACATAAAGACCTCTGAATTTGGGCTCCTGTGGGTGGAGATACCTAATGGTCCAGTTGTATGTGTGTGCTCTAATGGAACCATTTAACCATTTTATGGAGGTCAGCTTAGTCCCTCTTTGCTTTTTTCACTTCAACTCTGGAATAAACATGTGTGTGTGTGTGTGTGTGTGTGTGTGTGTGTGTGTGTGTGTTCAGTGCAGTACAGTTACTTCTAAATATGTATATTTTGCATATTTCAATATGCAAAATCCCCTAAAAAAGTACTCTCCCACACGCAACATCCAAAACTACTTTTATTTGTGCAGAAGCAGGGTCGCCTGCAGAATCTTTATCAAGGGAAATCAGCATTTAATACAATCACTTCTGTTCATTTTACACACTATTTCAACACTCTGAAATCAAAAACAGCCTATTGAAGCTCTAGAAATGTGGTGCCCTGGTGCCCACCGGGAGGAACATTAAACTTGCTCCTGCTGTGCTGGATGTTAAGTATGATGGCTGTTTGCTGTTAATGGGGCTGTCAATCCAGTAGAGAGTACATATGTGCAGAGGGCTTTGGAGCTATAACACAAAATGGATATTGAAAAAATGTTTTACCTTCTACATCCTGCATTCCTCATTTAATGGTTAGATAGTATAGATGTATTATTAATAAATGACTAGGGAGCATTTGGGAAGCCAAACATCTTTATTCATAGTATGCACAAAGGTCTGGAAACCACTAGTTGTTTCACCTCAGCTACTGTCACTGTCCCTGCCTCTTTCTCTGTCTCACATCTCATAGACTCGAGACATGGATGGTCCAATACACTGAGATGCATGCTAATTTAAAGGCACTGAAAACGCAGACACAGATACCGTTTCACCTCTTACTTACTGTCAAAGCTGGTTCCAGCTCCAGCACAACGTCTGCATCATTAGATGTGACCTTTCTCTTTGAGCTTGTGCTGATGCTGGCAGTGCGACCGCAGCTGGGACTTTGTTGCAGGTTAGAAAGAGAATGCCTGATGACCAGTGAGAGCTCAGTAGTGGCTGGCCAGGCACACTATGGTGGAGGGTGGGAGGTGCGGATATTTAGACACCACATACTGATGGCATCAATCCAAAGCGAGCTCACTATCACAATAAACCTTGCAATGCAATGTCAGATAGACCAACTTTTCTTTTAACTCACTCATTATTAAAAAAAAAACAATAGGATTCAATACTGTGTCTCTAAAAAGAATGAGGTACTTCAACAGAGCACACAATCCTTTTAAAAAGGATCTGTTTGTATCACACCTTGTCAAAATGAAGACAGCTACAGCGCACAACTGTAGTAAAAGCTATCAGCATGACATGGTCCACAATACTCAAAAAAATCAACACGTAACTTAAAGTGCTTCTCTTGTCATATAGAGATGCTTTAGTTGGGATGGTGAATGCAGGAGTATGACAAACATCTAAACAAAATGGTATTTTAAGTACAATTAAGCCTCAATCAGATGATGATTTCCGCAACTGTGAAGCTGGCATAATGGTTTTTAAAAGCAGCAATTCATGTCTGAAAACATGAAAAGACTAACAGCATCCACATAGGCAAACTGGCACATGTACACAACTTATAGGAACGGTGATATCAAGGAGTAATTAATGACTACAGAAAGTTAGGTTTCAAGTGGAGGCTATGAAATATATGATATAATCAGAGGACCAACATACTTATACAAGACTAGAGTCTCTGGTAGTTTCTTTGTAGAAATCTGCACAACCTCATTAAGTTGAATAAAACAGTGAAACCTCCAGGATGGTGCAGATGAAGATGCGTGCAAAATTGACGGTGGATGATGTTAATTTCAGTAAAAACAACACTGTCATCATCACTTGAACATTCTGCTCTGGCCATCCATCCCTTTATCTTGCTCACTCCCACGAGCTGCTGTGCCTCACTTCAATTTACGTCAGCTCACCTTGATTTATCGACATGTCTGCTGCATAAACAGTATTACACATTGTGTGAATACATAACTATAGGGAAATTTAAAAAACGCCAGCGGTTGCCTTGTGAATATATCTGTGTGTTTGTTTAGCTACTCAAGTCACTGCATATTCATCTCCTGTTCCTCTCCATCCATTCCGTGCTCCTTCACCTTATCCCTTCATCCATCCCTCCCATATTCCCCATTAAGAAACCTCCTCAGCTTCCTCCCGCAGAGGAGGCTCAACAACAGCTCGGCAGTCCGGCCAGGTAGCCCATTACTGCCAGATCATCTTCACGTATTTTCAGCTGCTGTCAGCTTGAGCCTCCTCATCGCAGTTTCCATTACCTGCTGCATCACTGATAAGCTTATCATCCACAATTTCACTTTAAAGCCCCAATTTGTCGCTACAGTAGGGGGGGCGACTGTTTGAAGAATTGTCACGTAACTGCTCGCATGATTGGTCCCATCGAGCTTTTCTTTCACAGATTTTCACAGATTTGAAAGATTGTAAAAGTTTCTTTGGCTTGGGTATATTTGCATCTGCCATTTGAGAATTGAAACACCTTTATATTTCAAGGTAAATTTTACTGTTAGACATTACGACAAGGATAAATGGCTGATTGAACGGACTGATTGCAAATCTTTCTCTCCTTTCACGCTGAGATTTTACACCAGACAGACCCTTTTGTCATGCTTTTCATGCTTATTTCCCCTGTGTCTGAGATCATATGCAGAATTATGTACATAACTGAGCTGGAATGGAAATTAGGGAGCATCTGTGGCAATGATGAACATGGAGGAGAGAGGACTAAGTAGAGACCGAGAGAGAGAGGGCAAAAGATGCTACTTTGCAAATAGAAGAGAGCTCTGCATATGCACTGTGGAAACCTTCCTCCATCACACCAAGGATTTCTCCAGGTGGTGAACGCAAGCAGATACTGATGAAGACGTACAGTTCTGTGAAAAATATTTAAATAAATATAAAATGATGATTTCATCGATTAAGGGAAAAAACTACCCAAACATACCTGGCCCTAACCTCCTAATAACGTGTTTCATAACCTGTGACTTGGGAAAATGAAGACTGACCACTATTTTAAATATGGTTCATTATGTTTTTAATTTTGTTCATAGTTTGCTTTGGCTTAGATATTAGCTTCAAAACTGAAAAGTTGGACAGAATCAGCATTTTGACCCATGGATGGCTCCTGATAAACAGTAAAGACCCTCAGAGTTATTGTAGTTCAGTTCATCCAAATGTAGTCGAGACATTTTAGTATTTTCAGTATTCTGCAGAATCACCGCTGCCCATCAGTGCCACTAAAATTCTTAAATTATATGCTCCAGTTATACTAAGATCTTAATTTGCTGACAACATCACAGATGCACACTCAATCAAATCCCTCAACACTAGAAGACAAAAAAGAGGTTTAGCTTTCATGAGGACTCCTTATAAATTATCTACACTTCCATTCTCAATGACTCCCACTTCATTGCTTTAAACAGACTGGCTGCATGATTCATTTGGGAGCTCCCAGACAAGGAGGAGGTCAATCAAAATGAGGGGTTAAGTGTGTTGACGACTCAGGGGTCAGCAAGAGAGGTTGTGGCCCTTAACCCAGCGACAAACACCCTCTAACCCTGACAACATAATAACAGAGGGAGCTTCCTGGGGATATTAAGTGTGATGACATAATTCTTTTGTTTAACACATCTGCCTTATGCCATTGTTATTCCAATCAGTGTGATTAGTTATGACAAGGTGTAAGCAATGTCCTGTCCAAACTGATCACTGAATTAAGTGAATGTAGTAAAGTGGAACATAAATGTGTCTTAAATTGAAACCATTCATGTACTTTAAATAAAACACACATCATAACGCAAACATTGCTTTCCCGAAGTCAGATCTTGCATCATCATTATGGACTAATGGAACAACCAGTATGCATGGTATTCTTCTCATCAAAGTCATTTTTTCCCTGTGTTTAACAAATGGAGTTACAACAGAAACCCAGCGTGAGTAGAGTGAAGGCGTGAAGTGCATGTTTTTAAATGCAAATTGATTGCTGGTGCAGTAAAATGACTTACACTGTCTCCTGCACACACAAGTAAATGTCAATATTCTATATTTGCTAACAATATGCAGACAGGTAAAAACACAAAAGCTATTAGCAAAGGCAGAAAACAAATCTCCCTCTCTTCTGCTCTCACAACCATACACACACAATCTAATACATATAGCCGTCTCCAAAATCCATGTCAAATCACAGCCCCATTGCCAATTATCTTCTGAATCCTTTGGAGGGAAGGAAACATGCAATGACAACCCTGTAGTGTCAACACAATTAGTTATGCATGCTTATGAATACTAAGATATAAAAACAAAGTGAAGAGTGCAGATCATGATGGGTTTGTGTAACATACCATAAGTTTTCCTTCTGCTCCTTTCTGTGTTTTCAGTATATGAATTCTAGGTGAATGTGAACAGATGTGATGGATTAAAATGTTAAACAAGGCTATAGAAGGAATTTGTTCTGCCATTGTTTTGTTTTTTTTATCTTCTGAGAGATTTCTTTTTTCAATCATTTCTATTCATTTTAATGTAACTGAGTTAAAGCAGCGGGGGACTATAAAATCATACCTCTGAATTGTAGGATTCCTGCTTCTGTTTGTAAGATTACAACAAATGGTTACACCATGGAATCGACTGCAATCACAGAGCTGCTTTGATTAAAGATTTTGATCTCTCTTTGTTCCTCTTACTTTCTTCTTTTTTGCATCTAACACTTGTAGACTCTTGTCTTAGCTAAATCTCCCTTGGAAATGAGACCTTTGATTTCGCTGGGATTAGGCTGAGTAAAAACGAAGCCTGAATTAATTAAAACCAGAAGAACGGCTGCTCATTTAGGAGTTCTTGCACTGTTAAAAAAAGAATCTTTGAATCTTTAAAGAGAAAACAGGCTGAGATAAATACAAAAATAACAGTCAGTATGCTTGAAAATACCTCATCAATGGTTTGATTTGTTCAATGTTATTTGATGCATGATCAGAATATCTGCATTGTCACATGCCAATAATGATTCATTATCTAGGCCTGAGCTTAAATCATATGAGCTGGTGGTGCAACGATCACTTGGTAATTACTGAGTAAACCCTAATTAATAAGTGCAGTCAGTCTGTGACCTGCTTGGCATCCCTGTACATGCACATATACACAAATGCAGTCACACACACGCAGGACAAACAAAAGGCCTAAACTGAATTGACTTGATCAGAAATGTTCACTTCTCCTCTATGTCCAACTCCAAATGGCTAACACATAAAGACTGAAGTTAACTCTTAATTGCTGTCATATAAATGTAACTAGGTGCTTAACGTAATGTTTGCATATCATATATATCAAATTTATATCAAATTTTGGCATTTATTTTAATTTTTGCTTGTGGCTTATGTGAAAATCAGACTTTGGACGGATTAAAATAAAAAATATGAAGTAAATCCTATTCTGATTACAGTTTATTGGATTTAACTGTGTGAAATAATAAACAGAAAATGACTCATAAACTCATAAAATCCTTTGGCTTCTCCTCCACTAAAGACTATTTGATGTCCTGCTTTGTAAATACAGAAAAAGCTAAAATATAAATAATTTGTATATTTTTGGTTTGGAATCAGATCCTCTTATGCTAATGAACTGTTGTTATTTTTCATTATGTAAGGGGTTAAACATATTTGCACCTGAGCTGCCCAGTATAACCACTCTCCCATGTGTAGGCCAAGCTGGGAGCAGATGGCAGTCTGATTCATCCACTTTCCTTGTTCTGCTGCCCCGAGTCAGGTGACTCAAAACTGCTGCCATCCAGTCACACTCTTAATGCTGATGTAAACTGATATCCTGAACCTTTTCAGTGACATTACCACTGTCGGGTAAACTTCATAAAGTGAAAGGTTGATCTAAGAAACATCGCTCAGTTCAAATCAGTTTTTCTAATGATTTCTATCCTGATGGGTCTCTTCTGGGATGCTAGTGGCTATCAATACAACTGAATGGTTTGGTCTGAGGATAAAAATGATGTGAATGATGTGCTGTGGGCTTCACCATTGCTGAATAACAAGCCCAAATTTTTGACATCCAAATTAGACAGTGCCCTTTCAAACAGTACGGGCCCACAGTAGTGGTGAATTGTGAGACTGTGGGGGCAAACCCACACTTATCCTCAAGTGGATGTGCCCACATAAAACCAACAGCAGTTTTGCCCGTTGGGGCCCTATATGGGCTTTCTTGGAGAAACTTCTCTTCGGGCCATAGAAAACCTATATTACTATATATAGTAATTTTGCCCCTAAGAAGGAATTCAGTGAGTTTTCAGTGCCCACATGTGGCCCATGTAACATGTATAATACAGTGGAGCCAGACAGCAAACTGTGGGTCTCAGTACTGGTGTGAAATGTGGGGCACGTCTGGGTCACCATGGGCGTCCTTCTGGATCCCACCAGAGCAATTAGTGTAATGCTCTGTATTGCCCCCCAGCACGTACACACAGTTTTTCTAAAATGTTGTTCAAGCAGAATGCAGAATACTAGGACACGTTAGTCATATATTAAACATTTCTGAGATGTTACCAGCCCACCCTTTTCAAATCCAACCTGCCAATGGATCCAATCGGGTATTCAAAGCCAAAGCGTACTGACCCAATTCTGAAGTGCCAAATGGAAACAATATATATGGGAAAAAATAGTAAAAAGTGACAGTCAGAAGATGTAATGAGAAAAATGGCTTCAAGTGTCAAAGACAATTTTGGATGATGGATGGGTGGAAGAAATATCTCAGACAGCGAGATTATGTTAAAGGTGAAAGGCCAGACACTTCCAGAAGAAAAGATAAAAGAGCTACGGAAGATGACAAAGCTATTGGAATTTCTTGACCAGTGATGCTGGGTTGTGTTTGACACACAAGGTCAGTAAATGCACACATGCTATGAAAACAAATGTACATGTAAGACTGGAAGGGAAGCAGCTGCTCTCCACAGTTACATTGTGGATTGATATCATGAGGCCAATTCTCTCAAGGAGCAGAAGCCATGATGACTCCAGTTTTAAACAGTGAGACTACACTTCTCTGAGGTAAGAGTGAAACACCATCTGTAGTAACCATAGCATAACATACATCCCATTATGATCACGTAAATACTTCTTAAAGTTAATACTTTTTAAAGGTTACAATCCTTTAAATCTTAGATAAACAATGAGATCATTATTATTATCATAAGTATAAAAACAATTCCTCAGTGATTGGAGAATATCATCAAAAGGCCAAATCTGAATACATTTGCAATGATAATATTATTCAGCTTTATTTTTGGAGCCCTTTTGAAACAAAGTTCTACATGCAAGTTAATTTTTTTTGCAAATGTCATATTTTAATTGCTATGAGATGTGGCTGAAAGGTCCAAACCACAGAGACCTGGGCAACCCTGGTAAGACGAACCACAGAGGAAACCTATGTGAGGACAGTATGTAACCTGACGATTTGAGACGCTGAATGTCCTCTATAAAATTATTATAAAACTAAAAGAAAAAAAATCCATCACACAGTACCACCACAGAGACATCTAGGTGGGTCCCATATTCAAATATTTTGGCATATCTATGACAACCAGCCACAGAAAAAAAGTCTCTCTGGTGTCCATCAGTTACAGATTACATAAGAAACAGAAGACACCGGAACAACATAAATCTACAAGTTCCCTACAAGTTCTGCTAAAGGTGCTCACACAAATATTTGATCTCCACTTTTCCTTGGTGCCTAAAATATTTGCTCATAACTGAATATGTCTATAATGTATATGGTTAAACAGACCAAACTATAAGGACTGTGTTTAAATTGTGTTACACACTGACAAAGCTAAAGAATTATTGCAGAGGACATGGAGTGAGGTGAACAGCAGCATGGCATATTGTGAGGGAAAGGACAGAGAAACAGTGACTCACAGTACAGTTCAAAGTAAATTGTAAAGCGTGAGTGTGCTGAGAGCCACAGGACAACAATGGAAACTGATATTTTCAGGAACTGTAATAAATGTATTAAGATGGGAGCTCTTCTTGCCGTTCACCAGCCTGATTACCATAAAGCTATTTATTAGGCTGATTTCCCGGGCTGAGAGCAACCACGACCAGGGAAAGGCGCGGAGGGGGTCGAGACCACGGGGAAAGGCTGACAGAAGGTTAAGGGCAAGTTGCCATGGAAACACACTGGGAGGATAGCAGGGAGTTATTGGAAATATTAGACATCCAGTTGCAGGTGGAGAGATGCAGAGCATGAGGTGAAGGGTCAGAGATAAGTATCAGGTCTTGTGTGCACACCATGGGGAGTTTCCGTAATGGCAGCCAGTTCAAGGTGGCATGAAAGTTAAATAAGCTGCGACTCTTACAGGTGGCTAAGCAGTTCAGTGTTCGTGCAAAAAAATCATATGCAATTAGCCTTATTATAGAAGCTTACCGTGCACACAACTCTAATCTATGTACACCCCCTCACATGCATGAACACTTCCTGCAGGTCTTCATTAGTGCTAATCAGGCGCTTGCTGCTGGCCACAGCGGGGTACACTGACACCACTTCCACTGCTGTCTCTTACTGTTCACATAATGTTCCATACAATAATATATTGTACAAATTGATGCTCAGCAAAAATTTAGAGCACTGGCTTCGGATTTGTAAAGTTGCTGGAAGTGTGTACATGTATACATTTTTCTATAAAGGTATCTGATAATGAAGGTAAAATTTCACAGCAATCAGTATATAATTTTAAATCACAGGTTTTTTTAATTTTATTTTTTATTATAAATAACAGCCCATTAGACACCATCATTGGAGCAATTTTAAGATTCAAGATTTATTTTATTTTACCCCAGATTTGGGAAAATCTTTAGTTAGCCAATGCACAGGCTTGCATGCTTGTATGGGTGTCATTGTCCACTAAATGTGTATATGCATAGGAACTGGCTGCTTCAGAGTTGGATTATGAGTAGTGCTAGTATCAGTACTCAAGAAAAGTAATGTAATATCCCCATCCTAAAGAGGACATTTTGTACCATCATTCTTCATTTTTTCAGTATGAACACAAAGCTGAGAGCGCAAAGCAAAGATGATAGCGAGCCCAGCGAGACAGACATTACTGCTGTTGTTACTTTTTGAAGATCAGGTTCTGACTGGCATGACCTCAGCCTAAAAACCACTCAGGGTCTTTGGCCAGCTTAGCGTTAGCATTCTGTCTGTGGCTTGAAAAGAAGAGACGTTCTGTTAGCAATATAGTTTTGTTTCTGTTCTGGATGCAGTTTCCACTCTTGTCTTTTTGAACAAAAAAAATAAAAATTATGTCCATGTCTCATCTGCCAGTTTCTCCCACTTGCACACAAATCAGCTGATTGAAGTGCAGGAGCAAACAGACATGTTTGTTTGATGGTTTTTAAGGAAGAGGGAGTAAGGAGGAAAAGGCAAAGTGCATGTTGAGTTGTAGTTTAAAGCAGTTTTTATCCTGCGGGTGTGTAATAAATTGCACTTTTGTTTATACACAACCTTTGAGTGGCCATATTCAGATGATGCATTGCTGGCAATTTGTTTACTTAATGTATTCTGCAAAGTGCATTGTTTTAAGTTGATGGAGTGGTTGTATTTTGTTGGGGTAATGCATTATTTTGATTCTGTAAAACAGAAATGACTGATTGTGTTTGCATTGTTTTTCTCTTTAAGTAATTAAAACTCGGCGCTGGAAGCAAGATGTCTTTTTTAGAAATCATCAAACTCCTAGATGTTTGGGTTCTCTGGAGGTAAATTATACATGTTTCTGCACCTTCAGGCTTAAGATATGAAGGACTGCACATATGATTAATACGTTGAGACAATGTAACTGGATAAAATGTCATCATCTGCCTCCTCACCTCAAGCTTGATATCCTGAACTGAGGTCAGGGCTCTAACAAACCAAAACTTGCATAAAGATGCTTATTTATTCTGGATAGTGTCACCATCACTCACTGTCAACAGATTACACACGTAGACAGCAAACTGGCTAAACAACGAGAGCTGGTTTATAGTTAACATACTAGCTAACATTGAGCACTAAACATTACGCGAGCTAGTGTTACTTTTCTGTTAGAGCCGCTTCAAAGAAAGCGTCACTAACACCGGCTAACAGCAGCCATCATCAGCAAAACCATCAGCGCTTACCAACAGTAAAGTTAAGGACATCTCCAACACCTCATCTCAGCGTCGCTGTCGTTGGACAGACATCAGCTTCACTGACTCACTGACTTGGACTACTTTCACCAGGTTTTACAGCCTCCATTAAAGTAAATAAACATGGACATTAGCTGAGGTAAACAGCAGACTAAGAGCCTGCACTTACTACAGGTGAGCCCAGAGCTGTTTGTACTAAAGTCGCCCCTGTATCTAGGATTACACACTTGAACTGGGAGAGGTAAGAAAATAAACACAATAAACTTACATCTACTGGTAAGATTTTACACTGCAACTATAAACTGTGGTTAGCTAAAAAAAATAACATTTTTTAAGTCATTAATATGCTGATTTTTGGCACAGATCCTGTGTAGAGGGATAGTTAGCTAACCAGAAATTGTCCTAATTATTGTCTTATAACTTTACTTATAACTGATTGATAGGGGCTGACATAATTATTCAACAATCAAAACATTAAAACATTTTTTAGTGATCAGGTTTTGCCTGTGTGTGTGTGTGTGTGTGTGTGTGGCTGTCATAGTAGAAACACAATGCACGTTAATCCAAAATACTGGAAATATCAGTGTCAGTATTAGCCAGATTGCTTATTGTATAGCAGTTTAGGGTTTTTGAATTGAACTGAACTGAGTATCAAGTTGCTCAAAAAGTGCATAAAAATGTAAAAGTTTATAGTAGAGCAGGGTGATATAACCAAAAATATTTAACACGATATACATTTGAAAATTTGCGATAACGATATAACTGACGATACAATTGACACTAGACAAAATACTTTACAACTCCACAACTTTATTAGTGCAAAAAAAAAAAAAAACATCAATGTATTTTCACTTAAACAAGCAGCTGTTTTTTATGTGCATTAAAGTTATATAAAGTTATATAAAATGTAATGTAAATCAAAAGGCATTTCCAGTGGAAACTGGCCGACATATCCTCAGCATAACCATGTATAATATCCACAAAACTTAAAAAGAGATTATACACACACGATACGGTAACATTATGTTGAAGCACAGTCCGTATCACTCCGCGAGGCTCCTGCCTACGATAGCCGTAATGCTCCGACAATCCATCAAGCGGTGCGGGTTCGTAGCTTAGCAAAGTATACTAAAACATTTGACAGATTTTCGAGCGCCGTGCACATAAAATCGTTTCGAGGTCAGTAAACACAACCAGAATTCATACATAAGGCACACGGGATTATAAGGGGCACTGTCGATTTTTAGAGAAATCAAAGGATTGATTTTAAGTGTGCCGTATTTTCCAAAAAACACGGTAATAACGACGGCCCGCTAGCATGCTCTACCAAAAATAGTGCTTTGTTGTGTATCTGACAGATGAAAGCCAAACCAGCTCCACACCACTGAAGTTGCAGCATTTTTACAAACCAATTCTGATTCATGTTTCATTCAACGATCTGCTTTCGCCCTTCTCATTCTCCGCCAAGCTTTTTCCGCCATGTGCGTATGAAAACAAAGGCACTGCGCATGCGTGTTTTACCCATATTCTATCGCGATATTTCATTTTCTTATCGTTGCCCAACATTATACCGGTATTACCGTGAACGGTATGATATGGCCCAGCCCTAGTTTATAGTTTAAAATTGATTAAAAACTAAGTATAAATCATAAATACAAGAACAAGAATCATTTTATGCTTTTAGAGGTCAGTCCTTCAAACATTAAGCTACTAAAGACTTTCTTTAACCTTTGATCTGCTCTTTCTTTTAATAATCTATTAAATTATTCAAGTCTTTTTTTCCCATTTGGATGTTTTAGTAAAAAAATGTCCACAGTTTTACTTGCAGTAAAGGAGGAATTAACACACTTACCTAAAACATAACTTGCAGCACCTCAGAAGGATGAAAGCTTTCACATACACCCACGCACACACCCACACTGTGTAGACAGAGAGTTAATAGGCAGGTCGTTCTGTTTATAACTCTCCTTGCCACCGGTGCTGTTAGGCTCATAAGTTATTTATACAAATCGATGCCACGAGTTCTTCCTGTTACTGTAAGTGAGCTGTGTTGGTTAAGCTGCTGGCCTTTTTGCCTCGGTTTGCATATATCTTACTTTGTAATAGTAGTTGGAATATTTAAAATGTCTATTACCATCCAACGTCACAGTCATTTACAATGGCTGACAGATTCCAGTTCTTGTTTCTGACCTCACAGCACTTACATGCAGGACCTGTCCCAGCTGACTCTGAGTTAGAGGCTTAATAGTATGAGGTGTGTCACTGATTTACCAGTCTGGTCACAGCTGGTCCATCACACTGCTGATATATAAACAGAATTTCAAATGTTTAAAAATACTTTAAAACAAAATATATATGAAGATCAATAAAATAAAACACTAAACTACTGCTAACTGTGAAAATATAAAATGCCAGCGACTAAAACAGTGAAATTCAAAAAGCAGTTTCTTTCTTTCTTTGGAGAGTTAGGAAAAGAGAGTAAAATGCATAAGCAGTAGACGTATGCTTATAAAACTGTTGTCTAAGCTTAAAATATGCAAGCAATGCTAATTCCTGACACGTTGGGCAGCACAGAGCATGACCTTATTATCTTCTCTTGAAATGAACAGGTGAGAAGTGCAGAAATGTCCAGCAGCTGTGCTGGGCTGACCTCATCACTGTGAGGATGTAATATTCTGAAAGCTTGACAGAGGTGCTGCAGTTACGTTCACCTCCACACAAAGAAAACAAACTGCTTTAGGAAGATGATTGTAGTAATATGGGTCATATATGATGCCACCTGACTGACAACCTGGGCCTTTGTTCCAGACGTATATATTTACTGAAAATAAATCCACATCTGCTTTGACTTGTCCACTGCGCTGCATATCAAGCAGTGCTGTTATTATAAGGGTGGGTTTACCTTCAAAAAATTTAAAATGATTCATCCCTCTGAAAATAACTGAAGCTGCAGAAAAGTAGCCAGTTGGGGGGAAGGGTATAAAACCACATCAGTGTGCACAAAATAATGTTCATGTGTGGCTGCCAGCGTGTTTGGATAATGAATTCAACATTTAGATGAAACAGAATAGGAAAATGGGCAAAACACAAAAGAGGAAAACAAGTGTTTTGATCCATGAATGTGGGATGAGTACAGGCTTCGTGTGACATTTTTAAAACTTATTTTAATACATATTTTATTTTCATATTTTTTGATTATTTTGTTGACTGTTTATTATTTTGTCACGTGTGAATTGATGATGTGGTGTAAGGTTCTGTTTCATTATGCTCAGTTTGTGTTGTGTTGATGTTTGTTATGCAGCACTGCTCCACCCAGATCCTGGCTGTGTAAATGTTTATCCGCATGCATTTTCTCAGTCAGTCGGATTTTTCAATTATTATAATAAAATGCACAGATTCCTGATACTTCAGCAAAAAATTATATTTTGACTTTCTCATAAGAAAATCTGATAGTTTCTTTCAGTAACTTTATCACATTGTAGTACAAAGCAGCTTTTTTTGGATAAACTTCTGGCAAATTACTGCTGTCATGAAAAAGATCACATAGAGTCATACTGAGTATAAAGCTCTGTGTGCTGCTCCCTTCCTCCCTCTGTTTTCAGTTCCTTCATGCTTTGCATTTGAAAAAGTTGAGTCAGTAAAATAAATATATAATCCCCTTCATGTCAGGGTCAAAGTCCACCTCTGACAGAACTCGATTAAAGGAAGAGGACCGCTCTGAGTTTGAGTGAAACACTTGTGGTTTAAAGTCAAACTCAGAGCAAAAGGTGGAAATCATTTGCTTTGTTTTTAGTCACTAGCCGCTGCTGGGCGCAGAGAGGAAAGTAGGAAAGGGCTTCTTGTTTCATTCTACATCAATTTATTTGGTCTCAGAACAAAACAAAAGAACAAGTATTAGTTTGTTCTGTGGTGAAAACAGAACATTGCTGGTGTTTAGTCACTTTATATGAGCTGATGCCATGCTGAACTATGTCCTTTAGCTATGGTACAAAAGCACTGGTTATAAGAACAAGTGTGTCCTCCAGTGGCTCACAGGAGCCTCTGACACGCAGTCGGTCACCCGACTCCAGAACTTGATTTTCCAAGTCTCATCTCACAAAGGTCTGTATCCAACCAGTGTCATGGCATAAACTTAAAAAAAGAAGCACAAAAGGAATAATTGTATATAACACTAGCACAGTGACACAGTCATGTCACTGTGAGGTATTCTGTACATCTGTGGTTCCCTCTAGTGGTTTGATAAGTGAAGTTCAGTCTCATCAGACCAGCAGGAAAACATCTGAGACACACTGGATGCAGATCTTTCAATCTGCAGCAGCTGCTGGACTCATCCATGAATGCAGAAGGAGCAGAGAAGGAAAGGGTCCTTTGGGAATTCCCTCGGGAATTTTTAATGTGCCGGGCTACATTATCTCTGTAATACCAGTTTTAAACACCAGATGTCAGCGATAAATCCCTGTGTGTGTATGTGTATTTCCAAATCTGAATGGGTCCAAATCCATGGCTATAGTGTTTTTTGTATACAGCCATGACAAATACCTTTATAAAATGAGCCTTTAAGAAGAATAAAAGTAAAAAGACCGGATCGGATCATTTAGCACAGTGTATCCTGAGTGATTGTGATAACTGGCCTCTACATTTATGGTATCCTCAGTTCTTAGCGCAATGGGAAAGGCACATGGCGTTTATTTTTCACACTTCTTCTCAGCAGATTTCAGTAACTCAGTACATCAGAAAGTAATAAGTAAGAAATAAGCTAACTCACAAATGCCAGGAGAGAAAGATGTAAGGTTATTTTGAAAGTGAGTGGATCAGCAAATGATGTTTGCATCAGATCTCATTTTAGTTTCTTTCTTTTTCTTTTCTGTGATCAGACATTAGATCTGTCCTTCATGTGTGTAAAATTATCTGGTTATTTCATGTTGAAACTGAACAGACTAACCTGGGTTGTTTAGCATTATGGAAGTTTACATCAGTGGACTATGTTGGAATGGTTCAGGGCCTGTTATCTGATGGTCACTGTTAGGTTAGATGGCAGGGATTATTTAGTATTTAAGCTGATGAAAAATAATAGTCCACATAATACTGAAGGGGATCATTTTTCTGAAGAAAATAAGTATTTTTATTTTGATAATTTATGTACAATTTGCTGGCAAAATGGGATGAATATAACTCAGGAGGTAGAGGAGGTCATTTACTAGTTGGAAGGAAGGTTGTTGGTTTGATTCCTGCATGCCTAAGTATCCTCGGGAAAGATAGTGAACCCCAAGTTGCCCTCTGATGTTTTCATTTGAATGTAACCGTGTGTTTGACACTAGATCAATCAATCAATCAAGGCTTTAGTCGCCACATGCAGGTTGCCCTGTAGTGAAATGGGACCCCCCCCCCCGACCATACATACACAACACAGACATCACATGGGGTTACAGGTCGGAGATCGGTAGCGTTACAGAAAAAAACACTGAAATATACACTACAATGGGAAAGTACAACAGGAACAAAAGAGACCTCTACTCATGCTGGGCTCCTGGGAGGACAGCATGAGGACAGGAAACAAAAAAAACTCCTGTGCACAAAAAGAAGCACATGAATGTCCACAGCACAACATTATGGAACACGTGACAAGCCACAGGGTTGGGCAGGGGGTGAGGAATAGTTCGAAGCAACACAGCAGCCATCCTGCCCAGCGCTACAATTCCAGCGTGGGCTCAGACCCGCCGTGTTCCCCAAGAGGGAGCAAGCATCGAAGGCGTTTGGAAAGGGAGGGGGGATGAGTGTCTGCGTATCAGTGTGTGTGTGTGTCTGCGTGTCCAGAGTTCAGCTGAGACAGTGTCCTTCGCCCTGCCAGGCTAAGTAAACAGTCTTCCAGCCAACCCAGGTGGCCTTGCATAGAATGGGAAGGAACAGACTCAACACAGTCGTTATCAGGGAGTTTTTGTTCGGCTCCGGCCTTGAGCCCACAGCTGGCGCCGAAGGGGTAGCCGCATTATGATGGTGATTTTTCTTTTACAAACAACTCATGAGAATTTCAAGCTGTTTTTAACACTCCGACACTGGTCTCTCCATCTCCCGATGGATAGCTGCCAGTTTCTCCATGATGTTATTAACTTTCAATTCCGTGGTCTTGTCAGTCTTTTGCTCACAGAGCAGATTCTGAGACCTCACGACCGCAGCCAACTGATCTGCGATGTAATCCAACTTCCGCCCCGAGGTGTTGTTCCGGGTGGATTCTTCCCTGATGTACTCCAATATACGCTCAGAGGTGTTATTCTGAGTATTTACTGCAGCCGTAAGCGCCTCCAAGCTCTTAACCATGCTGCATTCAGTGAGCCCTTTCTGAGAAGCCGCACCTCGTCCCATCGTTTCAATCCCAGCGGGCAGCCTTGTGGGGATTTGAACAACCGGTTCCGCTTTCTTAATTCTCCAATAAGCCAGGGCCAAGCCAGCTCCGATCAGCAAGAACCCTGTTATCATGGTTCCGAATAGGTAGATATCTTCAGCGTCCTCAATCGACAGTCCCGCCAGGCACACGATCCTCCATTTCTGCCACCCGTCCATCGTGTATCCGGCAGGGAAAGTCCCTCCAGGGCACTCGGGCTCTCCCGAGCCCAGACTTCTCGTTGAGAAAAAGGGTGTCAGTAGCATTCAGAGACCAGTTGATCAAATCCATAATTCTCTTTTAGGTTTTTTAGACACAGACTGTGAGAGGGTGTTCCAGGGAAGTGAAAAAAAAAGCACGAGACAAGACAAGGACATAAGAAGCTAAGCAGGGAAGATAAGGGAGAGGAGAGGAGAAAAGTGCGACCGCCTTCGCTGAGAGCCAAACGAGAAGATGGAAGATGGAAGAGCTTGTGTGAAAGCGTGAATGGAGCAGGTTGCAAAAAATGCTTTGAGTAAGATCCAGTCCAGGGTTACCAGTAATACAGTTGTATGTGTAGTTAATGGCTTCCTTTGTTGAATAAATGCTTCTAAAACAGTTACCCTTATCGTCTGCTCATAGTTCTTCAGCCAGGAATGAGCTACAGTGGACTGTGAGCATATTTAAAAGAGTAAAAGTCAGCACGACAGCATGTTTTATTGTGGCCCAATTTGTCTTTCTAAACAGTGGAAACAACCCACTGTGTGCCCAACTCACGTTTGACCACTAGGTGGTGACAGAGATCTTTTAGTGGTGTTAGAAGCTAGAACTTCAATCGTAGACTATAACCTATCGCTGTATGTTTAATAGAAAAATGAGGGGGGTTTGGTTTCTATTTTAAGAGCACTGTCTGTCATAGTAGCTTGACTATAAACCTCTGCCTTCCTCGCATTTGTTTCTGCATGTTAAAGGATCATCTCTCCTTTAGTTTGTCTGATGTTTGGTGGGTTTTGTTGGATAGCTGTGACAGGTGAGGGGGCGTCACTGATCTGAAATACCCCCTTCTTAACCCGTTCCACTCTCAGATATACCTACATCCATCACTCTCCCTGGCATGCTGACACGCCCCCTCTCCATCTATTGTGGATATGTGCATTTGTGTGGGTGGGCCCACTGTTCTTTCCTTATGGAAATTGGAAAATATACATTCATATGTATGCACTCTCTGCACCAGCACTATTAATGTTTTATGCAACGTTTAAATTAAGTGAAGGACAAGACATAATAGCAGCAGCTTGAATGGAGGAACGAGTCGCTTTTAGCCTTGAGTGACTCTTCCACTTTAGTCACTCTAACAGACTTTTAAAGCTTTTTATTCATTCTGAGAGAGCAGCTGCAATTAAAATGTAGTTAGCCACAGTATCCTGAAAAGGATGCCATGAAGTTTTGAGTTCAGTCTACTTGCCGGTCTTTGTTAAAGTCAAAGAAAATACAGTCTACATTTTGGAAGGTTCTATCTTCTCAACAATAGGATGTAGAGTTGCTGCTGCACCTGAAAGTTAAATCTCAAAGATGGAGGGTAAAAAGATACTATATGTTCACATGCCAGTACAGACTCTTCTATAGCTCAAATTAATTTAGACTTCCAGTGAGTATGCATCTTTTCCAGTAGAGGTAGAGAAACAGAGAAGAAAACAAGTGCTGTGATTCTCCACCTGTAAACACGTCCTGTCTCTGTACAGATGTGCTCATAGTGCGTCTCCCTTCAGCACGTTCTCACTAACAGTTCGGGCAACAGGAAATAGAAGACATGAGAGGAATGGCAGAATATTGCTCTTCACATTTGGCTTGTTTTTCTAATGTGCGAGATGCACATCATAACATAATTTGCTATAGGTGAGCAGCATCTGGTATCAGTGAGCACTTTTGGGAGATTGGATGTGATCCAGGAGTGTCCCTCCCCTCTTCTCGTCCGCTTTCATTTTCTCTCTTTTTGCTCTCCTCTGCAGCCGTCCCACTTGCAGGTCTTTTACCTTTCTAAATATATCTTTGCCCTGAGCATTTTGCCTTCCCACCTCCACTGTGCATTGATTCTCTTCTAGCATTGATCTGAAATCCACTATCTGTGTGTGACTGTGTGGGTTTAAGCATGAGCGCCTCTCCAATTGCGTGGAGGTGTGTGTATGCAGATCCACAAACATTATGAGAATGTGTGCTCCAGATTTAGCGAATTGATTTTTTTCCTTTTCCTTTTTTTGGGCTTTTTTTGACCTAGTGTCCCTTTAGTTCTGCTCTCGAGTTCTAAAATGTAAATGTCTCTGACAGAGTCCTTAGACTTTGACAGCTGTGCTCTTCTTTGAGCAAGACACTGCTTTGAATCAGGGCGTGCATTCTACACATGAACCTCCCAAATCACAATAGCTCCTTTGCTTAGCATATGAAAAGAGCAACTGAAACCAAAATGCCTTTTATCTCTCAGTCAAATCCTGTTTCTCCTCCTGTTTTAATTAAAATATTTGTCATTTGAAGCACAGACCGAATTTATATCCAAGTCAGTTCACCAGGATATGAAACTGTTCCACTCTAGTGTTCTTACAGCGCTAAATAATGACAGTGTGAAGGTAGCTACATCATCCTTTGCAACAACCCTTTCTCCAGGTCAGGCTGAAGTAATGAAACAGTCACAAAGCGCTCACAGTACCTGTGAATCCCACTCCAGCCAGACTTCAGTTTTATCGTGGTGTGGTGCAAAAAAAGAAAAGAAAAGAAAAGAAAAAGAGAGCCTGTCCCTGTGCGTTTGCAAGGAGGCGGCCACTGATGGATTAAAAAAGACATGGGTGGAGAAGGGGAAGGATTTGCCTGCTCACTGCTTGGCTACTTGGGGGTATCGCACCGCCAAAAGCTGAAATTCATTTTTCCCCCTCACACAGTTCCCATCACAGTTTTGTCTGAGAGGCAATCGATGCCCAGGCACTATAGTTCTGATATATGCTGCTGCCAGTGGGGCATGATGTATGCTTGCTGTCCCGTGGATGGGCTGTGTGCAATTTCTGCTACTCCCGAGTGAGTAAAGCCATTAGAGGAATCAAATTAAAATGTTTTCAATTTTAGAGTACATTTGTACTTTATTAAAGTATTTCTGGGTTTCTGTGTATATGTTATACTTTATACTTATATTTTCTAATGCAAATATTGTACTTTGTACTCAGTAGTTCTTATTGTGCTTTAGTAACTTGATGATTTGATGCAGACACTAGTCCCCCTCTTTCTGTGCCAGCCCATTTTAAAAACATCTTCAAACATCTATGTGACACACTCATGGTGGTGTTTAACATTTATCATGCGTCCTTCATCTTCAGTTCACCTGGCGGCTCAGCACAGTGTGCATATCAGCTCTCATTTATTGTGTCTGGGGAAGAAAACTCTTGCTAGCGTTCTGTTTTCTCAATGAACAACAAAGCTTCCATAGAAATACGACGCTGTGGTTATGGTTCCATCATTAGCTCCTGGTGTCTGAGCAGGAGGTAACAGTGTCAGGACATAATGGCGTCTTTGTTAACTCTGACAGCTGTTAATTTCAGGCTGGCTTTGAAACTTCAAGGGATGTATTTAAAATGTCAGATAATCAATAAAGCGTGCATAAATCACAGAACAGCACAGCATGCATCAGAACGTCTGCAGGAAACTGAACTGAAAACATTAAATTAAGCATAAAAGAAACAAGCATTCTCTTCTGAGGGTTGCTGTGCAGCAAGAACAAGGTCTGAGTGAGCAACACAAACCTTTGTGATGTGTGTCTGTGTAAGTGTGACAGAGAAATTTATATAGATATATGTTGGGTTTTCTTCCTCCTTTTTCTATTTTTAACCTTAAAATAGTGCAAAATGGAAAGACCCCTATTCTGTGTAATAACTGTCCTTTTGATAACAAATATTTATTTGCTCATTTGTAATCTGAAATCCTGTTATCTGAATTAGTAAATTCACAATCTGATAACTTCCAGTCAAAGTAAGTGATACAACGAGCAGTGAAATAATCTATTGTGAACTAATTTACAGACTGCAGTTATCATGTCCAAGCATCAACCGTTATTTGAAGGGATTCAACATACAAACTGTGAATCTCATTATCATCTAGCCAGTCATCTCTCTTCCTACACTGATGTATTTGCTGGAACTGGAATTTCCTTTTGGGTGATTGGATTATTCCAGCCGGTCAGGTACTACATCAGGCTGTTACTTGATGAACTGAGACTGCTGTTATTCCTTAGAAGTGATTGTAGAAGTTTTTACTCAGCGACTTATAGTTTCACTAATTTCTTCTGTCATCAGTAGATGCCTTTTCAGAATTAATAGTACAGAACTCAATAGAGTGTCCAAATGAAAGGTGAATGCAAGGTGATGGGCCACAGTGGATCTCCAGCGTCAGAGTGTCAGTATCTTCGGAGCTGCACACTGGAGAGGTCCCCTGATTAGTTGCTTTGGAGCGAGGCGATTAACCTGTTGCTTCAATTTGTGATAATTAAAACATTCATAATGTTTTTAATACTCCCCTAACCAGTAATTCTTTGTGATTCTTTTGCTCCTAAGAAAGCCCATTGTCATTATTAGAGATATTTTACTATTGCTAAAATTACCTTTATCAAAAAAACCTTTAAACTGGCAACATTGAACCTGTTAATTTAAATCAAAGTCTTTTGATTTGTTATTGGTCGTTGTGAGCAAAGGCTCTATAATGCTAGCTTGTGGACACTTGCAGACAGCATAGATGTGTAGCTGTTTTAATCAAAGTAATTTCAAATGTTACTGGGATCCACCAAAAGAATATTTAGTGTGTGCAGTTTGGTGTAGTTTCTGAAAGGACTGATTGAGAAGAGCAAGTGAACATCTGAAATATGGCACTCAGACTGTTTGATTGGGTCTGTACTACTGTACTACTGATACACTATACAACGGGTATAGTAGTATACCTCATATTTACTGAATTATGAACTGTGTTGCAAAATTCCAAAATTCTGCAATGTGCATGTCACTTACCTCAAAGCAACAGTCATTTTCTGCACAGCACATCAATTTGATATCCTGCAGATAAAGGTGACAGGCTGCACACCTTCAGCTTCTCACACATTACCAAGACATTTCAGTGACTCCTGATGACTTAGGCTGTATTTGCAGCCTGCAGAAGAACAACAGTTGGAAAAAAAAAGACTTTTGGTGTCATGCCATAGATACTGTTACTACCAGTAACCTAAGTTGTTTTGAGAATTTTTTTTTTTTTTTTGCTATTTGTGCAAATTTTATTATTTTAAATGTCATTTCAATTATCATCTATTTTTCTTTATTTTTATCTGTAATTTTTTTTAACTTATTCAATGTATCATTTCTGGAATGTCAGGTGTACAGCACTTTGTGTTCAGCTGGGAGTTGTTCTAAAAGTGCTATATAAATAAAAAAAAACAAAAAAAAAAACAAAAAAAAAACCAAACTCAATGTAAAATATATAATGTACCAAATCCCTGACATTTAGGTCTTCAGCCCTGAATCCATCTCTATATTTCACACAGAGAAAAGCCCAGTTATGGGAACATACTGGATTATTCTTATGACCATATTGATGGTTTTCTTTACTGTAGGCACACAATATTTTGAATGTCTTCTAAATATTGCATCCCCATAGCTGTCTCCATCTTAGTTACGATGACTAAGGATGTTATTGCGTGTGACAAGATGAAGAGACAGGAAAGGTGCACTCAACAGAAACACTTCACAGACACCATCCTTTTTTGTCTACAAACTCCCAATGTGTTTGAATTAAGCCGTCCATTCTCTGTCACTCGTGCCTTCTTTACACTGCAGCAGCTATCTGCACACTCAGCTTTAGTGCTCAGCGGCTAGTTTGCTCATATATCTACCAAAATAAAGCCCAATCTGAGCTCATTATGAGATGAGCAGTGAAAATATGCAATAATTCATTTAGGTGATGATGTGGGTGTTAATAGCCTGCCTTAGTGCTGCCCTCATTTTACCATGAAAGCAGCAGGAAAGACAGCTGACTGACAGTAATAGCTTCCTTCCAGACTGACAGGATCAGACTGTGGTTTTAGGTCACCTTTTAGTGTTTCCCCGTTGTAATGTCTGAGTGTTCTCAGAGTTTATGCTGTATCTTTTTTGCTTCTGCTTTGTTACTAAAAGTGAGATTGTGGAAATGTGTTTCTGTATGAATTGTTCTTCTTTTTTTCTCTCTCTCTTTCTGAATCAGTTACATGAAGAATGTTGTTGGTGACTTGGTACATAAAGTGTTAGCTTTGCAATTCAAGTAATCAGTTACTTACTTTTTCAAACTGTCAGCGGTATAATTTTAGCACATTTTCAGTGGCATGCATAGGCAAACGTAAATCGTGATTCTGTCAGGATGTAAGATTTTATATGTTTTATATTAAGTGATCATCGTCTGCTAAGAAGCTCTACTTCACATTTCACCTGTAGCACACCTATGCACCAGCTAGCTTTTAGCTCAAGCTGTCTCTCTGAGAGAGTTTGTTGCTGGTTGTGCAGTGGAGTAAATTCTACTAATATGAACTCACCACACAATGAGTTAAATCTATACACTCAAAGAACATCTATAGTCTATTACATCCTCTGAGTAAAACACCTAACATGCACAAGCTAAGTGCAAAGAGGGGACTATCTATTTGATACAAAGTACTATGAAAGGTACTTTTCTCAGTAGGCAATTCTTTATCATAAAAGATTACTTTGACACAGAGGTCTTTCATAATGGCTTTCAAACACCTTTAGATAGTTAGCAATTAAATCTGATAAACAGATGACTTTCAAATCAGCTTGGTGTTGCTTGGCATTACTTCCAATGACAGCATGGAGATATGAAACTAGAAAATAACAGAAGAAAATAATGGCATCCCATGGGCCCCATCCCATCATTGCATCTTTTTTTTGTATTATATTTGAGGTGATGTTGTTGATTAGATTCACTCACCAGATTCTACCATTTATTCTAACTTTATGCAGTCAAAGCCTTATAAAGTCAGCTATACATCTGCTCATATATTGCTGAATTGAAGATGCAACTCCATAACAAGTGCTTTCCCATAACATGCTCAGTCATTTAAATGTTATTTTACCACCATCACTTTTTCTCCAGAGATTCATGTCTTGCTTTTATTTAGACTTGTCTATGTCATGCTGCAGAGGGAGATATGAGAGTGCTTATTTCACACTATTGGTTTCCTTTAAATTTCCATCCTAAAAAAAAGTGTCCTAAAATCTACTGATGCATGTAGAAACACAGCGGTGCCACATCTGACATGCAGGATGCAGGAAGGATAGCAGCTGTTTGTCCCGAGTTCAGGCCTCCTTCTTCACATCTGTGCATCGTGCATCCTTGTCCAAAGTCCTACTAGTGCAGCCCTAAACTACACATGATAAGAAAAAGGACAGTTCGCCCAAGTAACCTCAGCCTATGAGGCCCATCCTGTTTGTTAGTTAAAATTAGATTTAAAAGGATGAATAAGCGACTTCAACTTCCTCACTACTCTTGTTTAGTTGGAGTGCATACACCCACTACTCCCTACACACATCATTTTCTAGGAAAAGAGAAGAAAAAATAAGAAAATGAGCTCTATGAAAGGTATTAAATTCCATAATAGATCGTCTTCCCACCACAGAGGTGGTATGTAGAGGGAAGTACAAATAAATCAATATAACAAAGTGGGCTGTGCTGGAAAGACAGACAGTGGGCTGAAATATTAACCGAGCACCACAGGAACACAAGCCAAAGCCTATGAAACAGAGTATCCATTATGGACAAGGCTGAAGCTGTCTGAGGAATTGGATTCAGTAACAGGAGGGAGGGGGTGCGATGCCCGTTCACTGGTTTTATTGAGAACTCATTGCATGGCAAAATTGAGAAGCCATTGATATCGATCAGCAACAGTGGAGAGAGGAGAAAGCGGGCTTTGAAAACCGACAATATTCACCAAAGTTTTGTTTTTCTGTTCCCCTCAGAGATTGGATAGAAAACACATTTCCTCATATTCTCCTCATATTTCTCTATTCTCTTGCATCTGTTGCTGTTTACTTTTTTCCGTCCACTTTTTTTTCTCTTCCTGTCTCACTGCATAGTTTCATGGTGTATTATTTTTACGGTGTATTGTATTGGAGGATTTATGAACATAAGTAATTTACAAAACTGTGTCAGAGGTCAGGTTGAGGGGGGGCAGGTCTCACACTCAGTAAAACCACTTTGTAGACTAATTAGTTTAACAAACAACTTCATTATTAGTGTAAAGAAAGAGAAGAACATCCAGAAAACATTGAAGTTTAGTGAACGACCCATTTCTAAAACAGGAGGAAGAACAGGATCTGATGTGATCTGATAGGACCAAATACACCCATTCCCAACATTAAATCAAATGTGTAAGGAAAACATCGACGTTCCAAGGTGAGCACCTGAACAAACATCCATACATGACAAGTCGACAATGCTTTCACTGTGGCCAGTTCATCAAGGCACTGATGCCAAAGGACACCTTGTGTGTATCACTGAGATGCCAGCAGCTTTGACAAAACATCAGTAATTGATGCCCAGGAAATTAGAACAGGCTCATACTGGACCTTTCCACCTTGTATCCATCCTCTATCCCCAGATGTATTATCTTTGCCTCTCTTGTCTCCAATATTTCGTCCCCCTTCCCCCCACCTTGATAGTAGTACCTCTGGAAATCCTCATCCACAGGTAGTGTTGACAGAGCTTTTCTGTGAGCACTCAAATGCAAGACTTGGCCTTGTAAAGTCGTGAAGGAGAGTGAAATGAAAAAAGATGGGATTGGGGTGGCCTCATTCACAGGAGAGTGATTGTAGGGTAGCATTGTTGCTGAGGTCAGGGAGAACACTCATCCCCTGGATTTACACCCAAACTACAATATACAGCAGGATTTGTGACTGCAGAAATCCAATTTCTCCTTCGGAGTCTACTCATGGGCATGGACCTTGGTTTAACATATTACTGTTAATATAGCCCTATGTTGTTACAGCTTTTTCTTGTAGTATGTACCAATGCGATTATGCATTTGTTAGTTTTTGATCCACAGACAGCATTATTGTTACAAAAAAGGGTTAGTGATTTTTCCCCAATCCACACATGGTCAAAATCATACAGGCTCAGATATATACGTTCACCTCCCCTGATATTTGGTTAAATGTCTCATTGCAAGTTGCACCTTGACGACATGTTTTTGGCAGCTGTCAACAAGATTGTGGCATAATTCTGGATGGATATTAAATAGCCATAGACCATTCCAAAACCAGTCCTGATGCATAGTTGGCATCATTTTAATAAATAAATAAATGATAACCTTTAATAAAACCCAACTGTGTGTAAGTTTCAATCATCCAGCCTGAGGTGAAATTGAAGAGTATGGAGGCAGTCCTCCTTCTTCATTATTATTCCAGCCCCGGAGCATAATGATACCACAAACATTCTTGGCAGCTGGCAGAAAGCCTCACTCCAAACACGCATCTGGTCATTGTGGCCTAATTGCCTCATCTGACCATAAAACCTTTCTCCACAAGGTTTGTCCATGTGAGCACATGCAAATTTCAGTTGATCCTGAATTCTTTGATGATGTTTCAACCCCTACTGGTCTTGACAAAAGCATCATCACTCTTCATAAAAGTCTCTTGTCTTGAAAAACTGCAATATTGAGACAGTTTGAGACAGGTCTGTGTAGACCTTGTTTGAACGGATGAGGCCTGTTAAGAAAATGATTTTTATATAATATCTAAAGCTGCTTTGCATATAGCTACAAACTGCTATGTCAACATATGTCAGTTAGATAATGAATGAACAATTAAAGCCCCATTTAGTCTTCATTAACAGTTTCCATGCAGATCCAGGAGGTTCGGTTTTGTCAGACCTTACAGGTGTCATGTCTCATCAGTACATTTCACATCTCATTTTATAAGTCAGTCAGTTTGTGCCTAATGATGTGACATAATTGTTTTCTATTTCGGTTTTGATTAGTGTTTTTAAAACTACAAACGTTTTGGTGTCAGGGGACTCTGTTCAAAAGCACTCAGTCCGTCCTACACAGTATTAATAACCTGAAACATTTGTTCACTTAATATTTGCCATGGGACCTAGAGTTAAAAAGTAAAGTAACAGAGTATACTGTGGGTAGAGGCACTCAGTCAGCGAAAATGAAAAAAACAGAATCCGGTGGATATTGATAAACAGTATACAAAAAACTGAACAGAAGGCCAAGAGCTTGTCCCCAGAAGTAACAAGGGCAAATGCTGAAGTGAGTACTTTGTGCTATTCAACGGTTCCATGACAGTACTTTGGGTACAGGATAAATAGATTAGCTTTCTGTGGTGAAATTACAGCAAAGCACTGTGTTGGATGGGTGCACAGAGGCTGTGCTGTTCACAGTCAATGTGAGGTCACATAAAGGGTAGCAGAGATGAATTAGTATTTAAGCTGATGATGCTCAGAGTCATTCACTGAGTTGCACTTCTATACTAACTTTATACTGTCCAGTATAAAGACAGTATGAGCAATATACTGTCAGCGTAGAGAAAATTGATGTTTTCATGAAAATCTGCATGTGAAATATTGGGTTACATCCTGTTGAATTCAGCTATGTAAATCCACAGAGAGCAGAAAACCTCAGAGCATCAGTAGCAGCATGAGTCAGCTGATCACAACCTGTACACACAGTACATATTCTTTTCCCCATGCTGAGCTAGTACAGCTGATTTTAGGGCTCCCCCACCTGCCAAATGCCATTTTAACCCCTACCTATACTCACTGCATTCCAAAGAAACACAGCTAACCTATTAAACTGCAGGATAATAAGTGAAGGCCAAGTAAACCAATGTTTTCTAATGTCAGTTGTCCATAACTATGAGTCTTTATTTCACAAAGACACTGAAAACACCGAAATCACCAACACAGTTGCACTTCATTTATCCAAAGAGAAGTGTTACAGTGACTAACAAAGCCTATAAAAAAGTCATTTTAACTGACTTTTTTATTTTTATTTGAATTTTATTGAATTTTATTTTATTTTATTTGTATTCTTTCACTTATTGTTGCATGTGTGTTGTTGCTGCCTGTGTTTGAGTAATTTCTGTAACTGTGAGACACCTGCTGCTGCCTATCTTGGCCAGGTCTCCCTTGAAAAAGAGGTTTTTAATCTCAATGGGATCTTCCTGGTTAAATAAAGGTTAATAATAATAATAAATAATAAAGCCTATGCCTCAACTGGATGCACTTGGATCGGGGAAAGGAAAAGTATATTGAAAGTAAACTACATACAGTGGCTTGCAAAAGTATTCGGCCCCCTTGGACTTTCCCACATTTTGTCACATTACAGCCACAAACATGAATCAATTTTATTGGAATTCCACGTGAAAGACCAACACAAAGTGGTGTACACGTGAGAAGTGGAACGAAAATCATACATGATTCCAAACATTTTTTTACAAATAAATAACTGCAAAGTGGGGTGTGCGTAATTATTCAGCCCTCTTTGGTCTGAGTGCAGTCAGTTGCCCATAGACGTTGCCTGATGAGTGCTAATGACTAAATAGAGTGCACCTGTGTGTAATCTAATGTCAGTACAAATACAGCTGCTCTGTGACGCCTCAGAGGTTGTCTAAGAGAATATTGGGAGCAACAACACCATGAAGTTCAAAGAACACACCAGACAGGTCAGGGATAAAGTTATTGAGAAATTTAAAGCAGGCTTAGGCTACAAAAAGATTTCTCAAGCCTTGAACATCCCACGGAGCACTGTTCAAGCCATCATTCAGAAATGGAAGGAGTATCCCATATGGAAAAGAAATAGTAAAAACGTATATGATTTACTCATGAAAGTGGCCACTTTCTCATTTCTTTCATATGTTGTTTTAGTAAGTATCCAAAACATACAAGTTTCATTTATATAATTTTTCAAGGGATCTTATATCTGTTTTCACTCTTGTATGCTTTTCATACAAGTTTCACACAAGAAAGGTACAAACTTTCCATATGGGATGGCACAACTGTAAACCTACCAAGACAAGGCCGTCCACCTAAACTCACAGGCCGAACAAGGAGAGCGCTGATCAGAAATGCAGCCAAGAGGCCCATGGTGACTCTGGACGAGCTGCAGAGATCTACAGCTCAGGTGGGGGAATCTGTCCATAGGACAACTATTAGTCGTGCACTGCACAAAGTTGGCCTTTATGGAAGAGTGGCAAGAAGAAAGCCATTGTTAATAGAAAACCATAAGAAGTCCCGTTTGCGGTTTGCCACAAGCCATGTGGGGGACACAGCAAACATGTGGAAGAAGGTGCTCTGGTCAGATGAGACCAAAATGGAACTTTTTGGCCAAAATGCAAAACGCTATGTGTGGCGGAAAACTGACACTGCACATCACTCTGAACACACCATCCCCACTGTCAAATATGGTGGTGGCAGCATCATGCTCTGGGGGGGCTTCTCTTCAGCAGGGACAGGGAAGCTGGTCAGAGTTGATGGGAAGATGGATGGAGCCAAATACAGGGCAATCTTGGAAGAAAACCTCTTGGAGTCTGCAAAAGACTTGAGACTGGGGCGGAGGTTCACCTTCCAGCAGGACAACGACCCTAAACATAAAGCCAGGGCAACAATGGGATGGTTTAAAACAAAACATATCCATGTGTTAGAATGGCCCAGTCAAAGTCCAGATCTAAATCCAATCGAGAATCTGTGGCAAGAAAACTGCTGTTCACAAACGCTGTCCATCTAATCTGACTGAGCTGGAGCTGTTTTGCAAAGAAGAATGGGCAAAGATTTCAGTCTCTAGATGTGCAAAGCTGGTAGAGACAGACCCTAAAAGACTGGCAGCTGTAATTGCAGCAAAAGGTGGTTCTACAAAGTATTGACTCAGGGGGCTGAATAATTACGCACACCCCACTTTTCAGTTATTTACTTGTAAAAAATGTTTGGAATCATGTATGATTTTCGTTCCACTTGTCACGTGTACACCACTTTGTATTGGTCTTTCACGTGGAATTCCAATAAAATTGATTCATGTTTGTGGCTGTAATGTGACAAAATGTGGGAAAGTCCAAGGGGGCCGAATACTTTTGCAAGCCACTGTATGTAGTTTACTTTCAATATACTTTTCCTTTCCCCGATCCAAGTGCATCCAGTTGAGGCATAGGCTTTATTATTTATTATTATTATTAACCTTTATTTGTGTGCTTTGCCAGTTTTGTTTTACAGTCTACAGTAAACCAAGTTCAGTGGGAGAGCACGATGATAACGGTTCCACCAGCTGCTTGTAGCAAACAGTGTGAGTGTGTGTGTGTGTGTGTGTGTGTGTGTGCGCGCACGCAGCTGTATGCATGCATGCGCATAGAGCTAGTGGGCAATTTAATTCAGGTTCAGTGGAAATGATAGTCAGGCAAATTGCTGTTTTTCGTCATGCTTTCACAGAGCCGTGGTTCCATTCTCAACCAGGAATGGCATAGAAGAATGTGTGCCAACAGCAGCGTGGCTTCCTCTCCTTCATTCACCTACAGTGTGTACTGGGCTTACAGCAGTGTTTGCAACAGAAACAGGGCTTCAGTGGACAGGAAGGATTACATGCTCAAAGTAAAGCCACAAAGAAATATACACAGGTACACAGGAATATGTGTGTTTCAAAATATGTTCATGTTTAAAGAAAACATTGTAAAGGAAAAGATTTTATGCAGATACAGACACATTTCAGTAAAGGTCAAGCCGACCACGATGCACATTTTTAAGCTAATGAATCAAATTAAAAGGGAAAACAATGTGATGTAAGATTTAAATGAATCTAAAAAGATTTAACTATAAATCGGAAGCTCACCTTGGCTTACTGGTCCTGTTGGCTGACTGAGCTGCAGTGGCATAGCAAGTTGTCCTCTAATTGGAGGGTTTGCAGTTCCATCACAGCCATGTGCCAAATTTGAGTTTTTCCCAACTGCAGATCAGCCTGTTGAATGACATCTATGTTGTCATTGTAATGCCCTTTGAAACCACTAGAATTAGTTTTTAAGCTCTACAGTCCATTTAACATTACTTAGCTGTTCAGCTCACATTTTGCTCTTCAGTGTCATTGCACTCGCAACATTGTTTTTGGCAGCAGCTGTTTTCTAAGGGAAAGCTCAAAAACCTCACTGTACACCATCTGCTCAGCAGCAAAGAACACACCTACACACTTAGAAACCAGTTAGACTAACTATATGAAGGAGAAAGCAGCCAAAGGACGAGATATTTGTCTTCTGAGTTTGTTAAGATGAAAAAAAAAATGATATCCCCTGTGTCCCCAACATCCCTCCTCTCTCTTCTCTCACTCTAAAGACAAGAAACTATAACTCTAATCGGCTAATCTGACAATCTGACCAAAGGAGAGAAAAAACACAGTGCCATATGAATCCTGGTGTAAACCAGATCACACATGGGACTTAAAACAAACCCTGTTATTCTCTGGTATCATAGTTCTCTGCTTTCCACAGCTACAATTGACCCAAACACAAAAATACAAGCCCCCCAGTTCTCAAAATATCTAAGGATTACATTTCCCATTTGTACTTTGTAATACAAACTAAGATACAAATACAATTTCCTTGAGGCAGGCTTGTAAATGTATAATGATAAGGGATTTTCTCTATGATAAAAATACTGGACCTGATATAAACTTGAGCAAACACATGTTCAGCTCCCAGATCACACAGTAACAGATGATACTCATTTCCTTAGTGGCCTTTAAAGCGTTTGAATTAATTTATTTGTCCTTTATTAAAAATGAAGCAGCCCACGCCACATCTGAATGACAATGCCTGCACCATGTGTTGGTCCATCTGGCCATGATCCACAGCCATACAGCACCACACTCTGACTTTCTCAAAATGTTTATAAACCATAGGCCTCATCTCACTATATAATATATATATATGCCTATGACTTTGTCTGTATAAGTTTTTCTTATGCAAACCAGTTTGACATATTAATTTAACAAATCAAGTATTGGTTTGTTGAATATGTCTTGGGCACAAATGAAATTATCTTATTACAATTTGACTGAAACGGGGGGTAAACAGCTCTCTAGTGGTTTTGGCAGTGTCACTGAGGATGGGGATTGGGGGTAATTTATTTTGTGGTCCAAGTTCTAAGTGGTCTCATTGATTTATGGCAATGCTAAACAAATCTAGGTAATATGATGGCAAATTAAAAAAAAAAACATAAACCAGACAGCATTTGTGCATGGAGTGGAGCTGTCATCAGGCTCTGTAGATATGGGGAGATTAGATAAGAAGCTAACAGTTGAATGAGCTGCGTCTCACAGCAGTTTAAACAGCAGTGCAACCAAATGTGATTTGCACATTAAATGTGCTCTCATTAATGTGAGTCTATTAGCATGTTGGCCTTTTACAAAGTTATCAGCTTATAAATGGTATGAGTTGCAGATAATAAAAGCTTATCATTGAGAAAGTGACAGTCACCCTATCAGTAGCTGGGGTCAGAGATTCTTCTTTAGTTAAGTATTTCTTTTCTCTGATGCCTTTAATTAAACACAGAAAAGAATTGTATGTCAACCACTGGAGTCTGCTAATACCTAATAAGTAACTTCTCTTATTCTAGAAGTAAATTCAGTTCTGCAACCACTTTTTCACACATGCACTTCAACCATTAACCAGGATGTCAACCAGAGCAAGTGTCTCCCATTCTAAATTAACTGGTTCTACACTTGTGACTGGACTTAAGTCAATATAATATACCACAATTTTGGATGGGTCCAAGTGATGTCAATTTTGTTGTCAGAGGGTGAACACAAGGGTCTAAACAGATGGCTGCCATTTTTTTTGTGACTGTGCAGACTCATCTGCAGCGCACTACATTGCAGTCATTAACTGCATGTACATCCTTCAGGTTGACTCCAAGTGGACTTGAAAAATAGTCTATTTGCATAATAATAGCAATGCCAAGCGGTCTCCGGTGTCCACAGGCTTATGCATCTGTTTCTGCAAGCTAGGCAGTTTTGCTCATCATTTAAGATGTCATTTAAGCTCGGGATGTGCAACACTGTCCAGATTTTTTTAAGAAACTGTTTAAAATGACTGGATGTCTTAAACTGTGACTGCGTTAAGACTGACATGTTGCCTACTTGGCTGTTTCGACTGTGATCACAGGACTTGAGAGTGGTGACTTGCAATATGATGACTTCAGCTCTTACATCTCCATGTTTACTGAAGTAATAAATCAGGTTTAGAACTGACACACAGGGAAAAGTGCACACTCAGATGAGCTTTGACACCCGTTTGTGTTTGCAGAGAGCTGATGGATTATCCAGTAGCTGATCACAGACGTTGCGTCCACTTTAAGAGACTCACAGTCTCCCACTTTCTGTGACTGGCATGCAAGACCATATATAAATGTGACTGACTTTAGACGCTTTGCGAATTTGTACATCTGATACTAACTGGGAGCAAGTCACTGGAAAATGAGAGAACATGCGAATAAGAATGAAGCACAAACAACAGAATCTATCATTTTGTCAGTGTTGAACAGTAATTACATGTATGATCTTATATTGCAATGCATGTGGTGTTTCAAATGCCAGATTCATGCTAAACATCTGGTTAGCATTATAGCATTATAAAAAGCTTTTTTAAATACACAAATGAATAAAAATAACAATAATAATAATAATAATAATAATAATTTGTCAACTACATAAAAACTTTTTTTGGATGGTTTTACAGAAGACAGTCATGCTCCATGTTTTCATATTTGTTCTCAATGATACCTGATATACAGTCATTTTTAGAAATTTTGCCACCTAGCAGTACAGATAAATAAAGTTTATTCAGCACGGTACTAAATACAATTTTAGGAAAAAAAATTATATCTCCATTTGCTTAGGAAATCAGGGAATTTAACCAATACAGAGGTTATTGAGGCACAGGCACTTGTATCCAGTACTCCAACACAAATGTACAGTAGATACTTTACAGTAGTTATGCTATTTGTAGACAGCACAGTTTACCATGGAGAGGAAAGCACAGACTGGACTTAGAACACTGGCTATTGCTTCAGTGAATAGTGTTCGTTTCTTTTAACAGTCAGTTTGTATATTATCACTAGCTCTCTGTGCAGCAGGGGTTAGGCCAAGGGACTAATAATATCACAAAGACAAAAAAGAAAGAGAATGCCACAATACAGGTCGCTTCACTCATTTTATGTATTGCCCTTTGGTGACAGTAGACAGCTACAAGGTGCACAGGATAGTCTGCACAGCTCTGCATATGGCCTACAGGCTACCGAGACTATATAACATTGAGTTGCTTTACAGCCATATTATAAGAATAGGGAGTGTTTGAGTCAAAGAACATGTGCAGAAAGATCAATGGATGAGTGTGGTGGCGTCAAAAGTTGTGAATGAAATTATTTTGAGAGCAAGTGAGAGCAGGAATGAAGGAGAAACAGAACACTAACACATTTTCACAGATAAAAGCATAAAGACAGAACAGAAGCAATCTTCTTTTGAGAATTTAAGTGGGCAAAACTGAAACCAAGAGCCAGTAAGAATAGTTGCACCCTAGGTAGATTTTGCTTGTGTTGAACGCTCCTTCCACTCCAGTATGCTTCAGGTTAAGGCATTTTTTTAAAATCAGAAAATGATAGCATGTCAACAGATTTGAAAGTGGAGGATTAGTTGTTTAATATTGATGTGCTGATATGTGAAACACGATAAAGAAGTTAACTGTGAACGAATTCATTTTAACAGCACAATCATCCAGCACATTGAAGCGATTTTCCTGTAATTATTTTTGTGTGAATCAAGACAGGTAGAGGTCACATTCTGTTATTCTTGTTATCCGCCTGCCTGATTGTCTGCCTGGGGAAAAATGGCAGGAAACGGCTATCACAAGTTGCTTATCAGAGCTGCATTGAATTGAAATAAACCACAGTGCCACAACCATGCAGACAGACACCCTGCTCCCTGCATGCTTTGATTGCGGCTTGTTTGAAGAAACCTGAAGGGTTACTGCCTTTTACACGTGGTGGCCAAAGAGGAGGTGGGAAAGGTCATTTCCTTTTGATGGCTGGCCCCTGCAGTCGTGCACTCATATGTCACACGTACACACAAACATCAGAGAGAAGCAGAATAACATGTGTTCAAACATGGTAACCTTTTGTTCACTGACTGTTAGGCTTTATTGGAGCTGATGATGTATATCAGATATGCTGGATCTGTTGGTTTTTATTGGCTTTTCATATAATTCTAGAACTGTGTTTATCTATTTATTTTTACCCAGGCTGAAACATTTGGGTTAATGCAAAAATTTCACATTTCTCATGGTTCATAGTTTTTGTTTGTTAAACGAGTTGCGAAATTGAAAAAGGAAAAGAGATTGTGCATTTGCACCAATCACAGATTTACAGGTTTTCAGGGCAGCTGCGGGTTAGGAGGCAGACCAGGTCATCTACCAATCAGAAGGCCTTTGCTCCAGTGCATCCACTGCAGTGTGTGTGCGTGTAAGTGTTAGACGCGTTAGCCACAGGAAAAGGCGCATGAATTTGTGTGTGACTGGGTGAATCAAGCATGTAGGAACACTGCTGTATGAGTACCAGTCCACTTTAGCATTAACTATAAATCATAGCTGTGAATATGTGTAGACAATTGGGGATTTTCACTCTTCACCCCTCCCGAACCACCTCCCATGTTAAGATTGGTTTGATAACTATTCTGATTTAAACCGTCAAGCTGTTCACACAACAGGACAGTTGAGATCTGGTGACACAGGATGCCAGCCGACTACACTGACTGGAGCTGTGTTGTGGATTATTATCCTGTTGTTGGAAGAAATTGGCAGCAGTTAAGCAGAAAATGAATTGATGCTGCAGACAGTTGCAGAACGCTGTGGTAACCTTTCGTGTTCAAGTCCTCTTTGATCCCATACAAACTCCCACTTTATCACCAGAAGTCCTGGATTATCTTTTTCCCTCTCCCAAATCCTTAACAAATGAATCCAACATTGTTTCTGTTCTTCCAGGTATCACAATGTTCCTCTGTCCAGTGTCTCTCGTCTTTTGTCCTTCATAATTTTTCCCTTTTATTGGACAGGCTCAGACATGGCCTTTTCTTTACGGCTCTGCTGACACTGAGAAGAGTTTTACCATTTAATGAAACTGGCAGTTGTTCCTCAAACTACACACCCTGACGTTCCTGTTGTGCACTGGGGTCTGCCGCTGTTCTTTTTCTTCTGGTTTGATCCAGTTTCTGCTGTTCTGGGTTGGAACAGTTGATACAGTTGGAAAAATGGTTTTCTAATATTGTAAATGTATGTAAAGGTAGCACAAAGTGAACAAAGAGTGAAAGAGTGAAGCCTTTGTAAGTCTGTGTAGATATTATTAAAATTCTGTCATTTTAAATAAACACAAATGTACTGGAAGTCAATAAAATAATGAAGTGTTTTAGTGACCCCCAAATTATGAACTATTGTGAAACAGAAAGAGAAAAGAACAAAGAGATTCCACTGACCACATGCAGTATCATAAGTGGAATTTCCTGTGTAGCTAAATGGCTAAATCTGTAGTACATAGAGAAAATAAACCCCCAGAAGGACAGAAAACAGAAGTAACGTGTTTAGCCTTTACTTATTTTATCTCTAAAATGTGTAATATAAATGTTATTTGACTACACACGCCTAACTACAACAATATCTACACATTAGAAAAGTTAAGCAGCAAATTTCTATTCAAAGGAAGTTGTTGATAAGTGTTTTTTCCCACTGAAGACAGACCCACTTGTTGGACCTTCAGTCACCAGGTAACGGCTAATTTGTTATTCATGAAAAGCCACTTGTATAAAGCCGCCCTCAGCTGCTGCTGCAGCAGCTAAATTGGCCAATTACATTAATGGAAGACCATCTCTTTGTTCGCAGCAGCCATATCGGCTGTGGTGGAGGTGATGGTGGTGGGACTATGTGGGAGGTATGAAAGTAAAGAAAACAAATGTGACGTCCGCACGCAGAGACACACATAGCAATTTTATTGATGTCTGTGTTGGAAGGAGGCCTCCATTATAGCTTTAGAAGGGTCTAAGATTGGACCAAATTACTGTTCGTGTGTTTGAAGTGTTCTGGTAGCGACGGTAGTTTGGGGGGACGCTGGGGCTTTGGATGAAGTGCAAAATGTCAGTGAAGCAGCTGGAGAGGGCTAATGAGGGTAGGGGTTGCTATCTCCATCAGTGCTTCTCTGGCCTGATTCGGGTAAAACTTGGAGGAAATCATCTGGAATTAAAAACCGCAGCACTCTCTGGGCCCACCCCACATCTCCCTCTGCACGTTTATTTTTCCACCTCCATTATATTTCTCCCATTTTGTTTTCCCTTTTGGTTTGAAGGAGCTATATTTCCCTCTAACCTTGTGTCCTGCTGTCCGACTATTCCCTGTTCCTGCTACCAAAGAGTATTTTGCAGTTATTAACATAGTAATGATTTCTGAGGAGCTGACCACTGAGGTGGCTGACCACTGGTTTTTAGTTATGGTCGAGGGGAAGCGAAAGCTACCTGCTGGGCCTTCGAGTGAAGAATGATGTAGTTCAGGCTCCACAATGAGACCTATAGTTCATGTGTGAGCACATGGAAGAAGAGGCTGATGAAAATGCTAATATTTTTGTTTAGGAGAGCATTTCATGTTAAAAGGTTGTTTCAGATTCTTTATGTCTTTCTACACAAATGCGGAAACAGAAAAAATGCTCAAAGGTGACACGACAGGCACTTTATAAAGCCTATATCACTTTCTCATGTATTTCTCATTTTGTTGAATCTATTTATTAGTATTCCTGAATGTGACCTTTTTGTCTTTTCTGGACAGTGGTTGCCTAATAATAATTTTAAAAAACTGACAGTAAGTTTTTCTCTATATACATGAAACCGATCAGATACTGCAACTGATGCATTTTTTAAATGTTTATAAAAAAAAGAAGCTCATATAGTGCAAAGAACAAAGCTTGTGAAAGGGTGAAAGGGGCTTAAATTATAGTCAGTGAGACTACAAACGCAATGTACTATACCATACCTGCTGTTTAGTCATAGTTGGCAGCATCAGCATGATGTTTTTACAGACTTGGTTTAGAATGAAATCTTATGTCATTTTTCTGTTCTGTGCTTTGTGGAAACAGACTGACTTGCTGATCATGCAGCCATTTAACCTCAACCACAGTACAAAGCACCTGACATTATTTGCCAATCCTCACTGCTTGACCTACAAATGTATTCTGACATTTTGATTGTGACTGCTGTGTCAGAGCTACACCCTTATTGAGCGTGTAATACATGGTACATGTGTCAGATGACAGGAAGATTTTAATTTGCTGTTGCTATCTTCCACCTGTCCTTCATTTCTAAATAAAGAGATTGCAATTCCAGTATTGCTTCCCCACACTTGTCATGATGCTCATATCAATATTCCCAGCTCATATTGTCTTAATATTATCCAAGCGCTATGGAGGTGGTGCATATCCAAGACTCTAGTTTTATAGCTATTACAGCAAAGCAGGTTAAATCCAATTAAAGCAATGAAATCAAATTTAGCTGGCTACATCTGGATATGCTAATTTCTAACTGTTTGCTGCTAAATCGAATTTTTTTCCCAAAGGCCATTTCCTTGACATGCCTGTAGCATGTTACCGTACATTTCCCCAGCAAGTCCTCAAGGATATATTTGCAGCAAGTAATTTGGCAGAGCTATGGGTTTTTATTGGCTAAATTTCAATTAAATACAATTACAACCTGTTTTTTGTAATTGAATGACACAAACAGCAGCTTTGTGAATATCACAGCGTGGACTCACATATGGCAGCAGGGTTTGTGTAATAGCTTTGTTGCATTTTCTTACATACAATACATGAAAAGAGAGTATATATGTGTTTTTTCTTAGCAAGCAGTATCACTGTGACACTTCATTTTCCACATACTTATTTTGTCAACATAGACATGCACTGCATAAACACAATTACAGGAAGCGTATAAATGTCGTTATTCATCTGAACACAACAAATCAGAAAGAAAGATGTAAGCTTGGGAAGATTTCAGCAGCCTGAGGTCTGCTGCAGGCCTCACTCACAATCCACCCGCCTTCAAGAGAGACTGACAGAAGAGGTGAAGAACAGGCCGTATAAGAATGAAATTTTAATGCTTCCTGTCTTGGTCACTGGCTCTACAAGGTCATCTGCTCGCGTTTCATTGTTGGAAACAGCCCATTGACTGGGGGCAATTGAAACTGAAGAGATTTCCACTTTGCCCTCACACAAATTAAACCAAGGAAGCCACGACTCTTTGCTGCGTGATTTTGGTACACATTGTTACCTGCAGGAATGAAAGGGAGAAAGGGATGGACACAGAAAGAGAAGGAAACATTAAAGAGCTTTAATTCTTTTTATTTGCTTCCGTGTGCCTGCAACATGGCCGACATGCACAGGTTGTGATGTGCAGGCATTCTGTGTGTGTTTGGGTGTTTTATGTGAGTGGTCTCCCCCATGTTGAAGGACAGACTGAATCAATACCAATAAGTAATCAATGATGTATGAAGGCTGGACAGAAGACAGTTCTTGAGGTCTCCCTGGTTCCGTCTGCTGTACAATGAAAACAGACACAGCAACAGAGTACACTGTATACTTTCACTAAAGCATGCAAAGCAGCATAGAGAGTGTAGCACTGTTAGACACACTTGGATAAATGCAGCACAACCTTTTCTAACAATATGTTTTATAAAACCCCCTTTTCTGTCTTGCATTTAGTTTGCAGTTACGCAAAACAATTTGTGATAGACAATTCAGTCCAGAATAAACACCAGTGGTCTGAGTTTTTAAACAAAAAAAGAGCCGAGGAGGAAGAGAGAAGTGAGCTGGTTTGGAGGACAAAAACAAAACCTGCTCTAACTCTCAGCTCTTCTTTGAGACAATGTTTTCCCTGTCGTCTAAGCCAAGGAAAGAATTACTTATCATGTAGCCTAATCCTAAAAGAAGTGACAAACATGAGATCCAGAAACAATCCACCGTACAGTGCTGCTTCAAGTCAAGTCAAGTCAAGTCAAGTTGGCTTTATTGTCACTTCAACCATATACAATTTAACAGTACACTTACAACATGTTAGGGGTCTAATGTTAGGGGTCATTGGGACATTAAAAAGAAAAAAACATGACTGTCGGTAGGAAATCCACAGCAGGTCTTTTATCATGTCTCCGGCAGATGGCCCCGCCCCTCCCTGACCCTGGTTCTGCCAGAGGTTCCTTCCTGTTAAAAGGGAGTTTTTCCTTCCCACTGTTGCCAAAGTGCTTGCTCACAGGGGGTCATATGATTTTTGGGTTTGTTGGGTTGGGCTACCTTACAATATAAAGCGCCTTGAAGCAACCGTTGTTGTGATTTGGTGCTGTATAAATAAAACTGAACTGAATAGAATTGGGGCAGTTCAAAAAACTGTTGCCATATTGTTATTCGTGCATCGACCCTGATCTACCCTGTGTCAGCTTTCATGCTCTTTAATGCTACTTGACTTGACCCCGCGAGCTGTCACTTGAATGTTAATGTAATTTTTTTTGTTTGTTTGTTTGTTTTTTGTTACGTTTTTTTTTTTTTTTGGCACTAACATTTTCACCGGTGCAGCAAACCCTCCATCTACACCTGGCTCTGAATCCATACCAAATACTAATCACTTGTTTGTAATGCTTGTTGTTTCATTTTCCACCTAATTTCACTGAAATCTGTTGATTTCTGAGGTATCACGCTGACCATCAAATAGACAGGTACCAAAATCATAATGACGCCAGCAGGGGTGACAACAATAGAGATGTGTGCTGTGCTTCTTTTCCAATAGCACTATGCTCTCCAGTTACAAAATAATAATAATTTAATATTAATTTCTGTTTGTTGTATATTAAAGAGACTGATTAGAGTCCAGCAACAAAAAGCAGCAGCCTCTCATTTTAATATTCTGAATTTGTTTTATTTGACTCTTCAGTGTAAAGCAGCCTTTCAAATGCACATCAGAGCTAGATCTGAGGTGTAGACATGAGGCAATAATAACATCCACCAACACAAAACTGGGCTGTAAACAGCAGGGGTTTGATGTGAGGAGTCAGACGAACATTTCCGATTAGAAAAATGTGTCTTAACACCAGCTTGCCTCTTTAAATGAGGATGCCCTCATCTCAGAGTGATTAAATATTTGGGGAAAAAGCAACAGACCTACAAAAGGAGGCTGAGGGTGAAGGGAGGAGGGGGGGGGGCCTTTTACCCATCATTTTTAATGACTCACAAGCTTAGACTTTGAAAGTTGTTACTGATCAAAAATTTCATTTAGATGAAAAGATGAAAGAGAGGTGCCTAACATGAAAAAAACAATGCTTTTCATTTTCATTTTCTCACTATTTACTGTCCACATTTCTACCTCATCCTCATTAAGTGAAGACTGGCTATATTTTGGTCAGCTCAGCCATTTAAAGACAAACAGTAGGAAAAATTTAGAACGTGACGAGGTAACAAATGTGAGACCTTTTTTTAAGTTTATAATCACATCTGTGCCCTTTGGTGGCTCCAAGCTCTTCAGTTTTCCACATTTCCAGACCAATGACACTCGAAAGCTTGCTTTGACTCCCACGTAATTAACACATTTTTAGCGCACCAGCCTTCAACATTCCAAACCATTTCAGGCAGTATGCCCGTGCAATTTTCGAGAGACATGAGCGGGGGAGAAGAGCTTTGTGAGACAGCTCTCTGATGTTGCTGCAGAGTGTTTTTGTGGAGCTTTATTAGATTTAGTTGGAGTGTACCGACTGTGTGAAAATGGGCTGCTTGATGAGCTTGGCACCGATGCCGCCTTCCTCAACAAGCATGACGTACGCCTCATTTTGGAACTCTGAATCTGTCTCAACTATCACCTTCTCAGACACAAATAGACACAAACGCACTTTACCTGTTTTGTCTTGTTTTGTTTGTCTGACATTTGTTTCATTAGATCTTGTGTAATCTGGATTTTTCCTCTTCTAACATTCTGAACAATTAGCAGAGAGAAAGTGAATTTGATCTGTGGCAGAAAATTGAAATTAGGAAACACAGTCCTCTGCTTTTATAATAGGACAGCCAGAACTGAGTTTCCTGATGTGATCAAAAGACAGAATTTCTTAGGCAGGATTTCACGTGTGTTGGCATGGACACACAGACATCTTGAATAGAAACCATTTTTGTTGGGTGTTTCAGTTTGAGCCCACAAGGCTTTTAAGGAAGGAAGTCCCAAAGACAGATGCACCACTTGCCATATTATGCTTTTGATATTCATTCTAGTGGTGGAGATGCATATGAAACATAACAAAATGTTCAACATAATGAGTTTGTATGAATAAGTAAACCCTCAGGATGCTTTAAAGATTTGGTATACAGTTGTCTCCATGAGCACAGCAGCCTGGCACACCTACTGCTGAAACAAAGTTTCCTCGCTGGATTCAGAGAGAGGATGAACTGAGTGTCAGTTTAAGACGAATAAAGAGTGTTTTTCAGATGTGAATGATGTAAAGCTAACCTATAAGAACAAATTAAGAATCTAAACATGGATCTGGAAATGCAAATCAACAAATCAACATTTATGCCCTACACAGAGTGTAAAAAATAGATTCAGAGTGAAGTGAAAGCATTTAGAGTGGAAAAGATTTGTCATTACAAAATGTTGATTGTTGAGTCTTTGCCTTACCTGATGCTATATACATAAAACTGATTGAATTAAAAGTTAAAATGACTATGTGGAACATTCAGTTGGAGTAAGATGAGATGCAGCAGTGCTGCTCTCTGTGGGTCACCATTGTTTTTCATTGAGGCCTGAAAAGGACTCACGTGCACTTACGGTGAGGTGTTAGCTTACGTTGTGTTCATGTTAGCAGCACGCATCGAAAAACCTGCTAATTTCACTCTTGTAAAATGACTGGTTGCAGAGGCAAAAGAAAAAGGAGCTGGGGGTGTTATGAAAAACCTAAATGCATCTTTTAATTATATCCCGGGAGTACTGAAATGCTCAGAGGGTGAGTGGAGCCTTTGTTTCCTCCCTGTTCCTAAAACTAGAGCAATGAACTCTGGGATGTGGTCATGTCAGAGTCTGTGTAGTAAATTCAGAGCCACACTTCGCAGCCCATCGTATTTCTGTCTCGCTTTGCCCTCTGCGTCGTGCTCTTCCTCTTTTACTCTTGTGTTCTCTGCTGTCATTCTCCCTCCTCCCTCCTCCTGTCGCTTCCATCCCCTGCACGTCCCCTTTGTTGTTTGCTCCTCTGCTCTGTCTCATGTCCCAATCCATTGTAGAACAACAAGTCAAAGTGCCTCTTTGCATTCTCTTCTTCTTTGTTTTTTCTTGTCTTCCTCTTTTCCTCACTGTTTCCCCTTCCCCCTCGCTTTACCCTTTCTCTTTCCTTGCCAGTTCAGGCCTAATTAGGGAGATTCCTCTCTGATCAATAAACTATTCCCATGTGAGCAAAAAAGGCAACAGCCCAGAATGACAGCATGTGTGTGTCTCAGAGGGCAAACATGCACATAGAATGATGTGTTAAAGGTTACACATCTTCTTTCTTGGCAAACAGATATTATATGCATGCACACTCACATATTTAATGACTAAAATCTTGCATTTTTGCCACACCCTCTCAGAAAATTAAGTTCGATATTGTTATATTTGAAGTAAAGTAATTTGCCACTGGGGCAGTACCTTCTGCACTACTACTTTTGTATGTATCCCATTCATTTGAGTACATTAAATACATCGAGTACACCTACACCTAGGTTGTTAATAAATTATTAAGAACACTTTTTTCCATTCAGATTTGGATTCAGATGTGGACCCTGCTAGTGAACTTGTGACTTTGCCTTTCTTATATCTACTAGGCACGGGGTCAGAAAAGGTTGGTATAATCCAGAAATATGAACCTTTTATTGCTTGGGAATATACATGTACCATGCCCTAGAAAATGGATAGTTGTTACAACATCCCATATTTAGAACTATGGGCTACATTTATTTTGATTCTACCTGTATTTTTGTTGCATGCCTAAATCTGGGTATGTAAAATTTTGTCCCGAGGCTTCAACATTTTCTGATCTTAGCCTTTGCTTATTGAACTTTATTAGAGCACCTGAGAGAGGAACAATTACCCAATAATGATGCAGCTGTGAAACTAAAGCATGGTGACATTTAGCCTAATGATCCATCTACTGGAGCAGAACTGAACTTCCTACCTTATCCTGGCTCAGAGGAATTTATGTCCAGAAGCTTGGGAGCTGAATCCTGAAAATCAATTTCACATTTTATTCAGGTATGTCCATATATGGTTCAGTCTTGTGTAGCTTCAGTTTGCGCTGTCCCAAAACAAAGCCTGCCTCTCTCATTATATCAATAATTAGCAATACATTTTTTGCTAATTTCCCCTTTTAAAGCTGACATGGGCAGAATCAGCCTCAAGGTCACCACAGAGGCAGTATATTAAAATTTAATCGCACTCATGCACTGATTTAAAACAAGCAGCGAGGGGAATTAAGCAGCTAAGGAAAATCATAAAAGCTAGGCTGTATCTAATGCATCAGGAGTGAATGATGTGAATGTGTTTACGTGCCACTGATGTGAGAGCAGAGGGCCCAGGGCCACAGAGGGCCATCTGGGACTCGTAATTTGACAGCTACACTCAGCCATGTGGCCACAGGCACGTTGCCTTTGCTGCTTTCAGTGAATGCTTATGTGTGTGTGTGAGTTATGTGCAACTCTTGTCTGTGTTCATAGAAATTCCTCATAATTTTACTGGGAAACAACAGCCAATTAAAATAACTACAATCTGTATGCATAAGCCTCAGCCAATTTATCCAGGGAACCTTGTGAAAGTACAAGGATTCAGTATGCATTGTGTCTGGGTTTGGCTGTGGGTAAGCATTAGCTTTGCATAGCATTTGGGGAGAAAGTCGAACAAAGCTGGGGAAAAAAGTAGCCACTGTACACAGACTCCAGAGATCTGCAGTCCCAAACGACTCATTAACTATTCCGGCAGTAGAATAAATTTAGCCCGTGCAATTAGTGAGCAGGGTGAAATACACATTTAGTTATTTAGCATCACATTTTACAACTAGACTCTTGAATATCATGCTTTTCTGCTTTTTTATAAATTGTATTTGATTGACTCCAGATATGGGTTCACATCACCTTATCCAATATGAGCAAGTTTTGGCTGAGCATGCATTACAGTGATTGTCACAATTATGATAATAGAAAGGATAATTGAGAATGTTTTTGTGCTTTTATCATCATCACCTGAAACACCTGCATATGTTACCTTGGTGTGTGTGTGTGTGTACTGTTACCTCTATGCCCGGGTTTCTTTAGGCTGATTACTACAGTGCCTGAAGGGTGTGAAGTATTGTTTATGTTATTTACGAGCTTCATTTAATTGGGCTGAGAGTAGTGAGGCTCAGTCAGAGGCGTGCTCCTGTTGGTTTAAGCACAGTCTGTTCTGCAGGCTATGAGCAAAGCTGTAATTAATGGAATTTATTTCAGTGTGTGTTGCATGTGGATTAGATAATAATAGTTCACAAGGACTAGATGACTGCCATCTTTCCTCCTTTCTTTGCAGCTCATTTTACACAGACACTGCACACTGCAGGAAGTTATTTACGCGCTCTTGCTTGATGATTCCATGTGTGGATATCTCTATTAAAGACAGACTCGTGCGCAAGGCCTTACCTTGGCTACATATACGTGCCCTGAATCAATAGCAATGAATGAATAAATACAAGTATCTCAGTTAATTTAGACCTTTTATCAGAGCGATGGACTCATTCCACATTCTCACCGTGGCTTGTGGCACAGGGGATATTAGTGTTATACAGCATGGAAAGTCAGAAAGTATGAATTGTTTTCTCAGGGAAATGACTTTCAGTAACCATATGCTTGCAGTGTAAGAAGTGGTCAGTTAATTGTTTAATTGACTACCATACATTAATCGTCGCTGAATCATGTTTTTTTTTTTTTTTTTTGGTAAATGCAGCTTTTCCAGAAACTGTCAGAAATTTATTGCACTATTTTAAGTCATATTAGTGTGGATAATAAGATGAATATACTGACACTAAATGGCCAAGTCCTTTGACAGGTGGTGTAATGAAGGCAATTTCTATCATTTCATCATTTTTATCATTCTGTCTGTCTCTTTAAGGATTCAACTTGGTAAATAATTCACCTCTATAGCATGTACATATAAGAAAAGGCAGGTTGGAGTGAGGTCACATTATGATAACTTTTGTTGCACTTAGTGAGGTAACTAACTGACAAGATGACCTCGTCAACGGATGATAAAACGGATGATATTTGAATTCATTAATAATATCTGAGAACTGGACCAAGAACTTCCACAACATGTCTTTTATCCTGTTTTCCTTCTCTCACCCCAACCGGTCGCAGCAGATAGCCCCGCCCCTCCCTGAGCCTGGTTCTGCTGGAGGTTTCTTCGTGTTAAAAGGGAGTTTTTCCTTCCCACTGTCACCAAAGCGCTTGCTCATAGGAGGTCATATGATTGTTGGGTTCGTCTCTGTATGTATTGTTGTAGGGTCTACCTTACAATATAAAGCACCTTGAGGTGACTGTTGTTGTGATTTGGCGCTGTAAAAAATTGAATTGAATTGAACTATTTGTGTAGGTTGTGCACCCCGACATTTAAAAGCTGCAAATGGATGCAACTCTCATTGGACTCCTTCCTAAAGACAATCACCTGCATAGGTGTTCTTTTGTGTTTGCATTGAGTATAGTGGGGACTCCTGCACCCGATGCACACATAGCAATATAACGGCCAACCAAGTATTAAACTGATTGTTAAAAAAATTTTGTTTTTGGAAAATGTAAATAGTTCTAACAAATAAACAGAATTTCACAGGCCTAGGTAAATCAGGATGTGAAGCATCCTATTATGGATCTGTACTTCAAATTAATGAATGTTAGTAGTAACGACTACTTCAACTAATTAAGTAATCTGTTATGATGCTTAATCACTAAAGCTCATTTACTACTTAATGCTCCTGTAGCTGTGTTTCCACACAAAGTCCAGATCATAACTGATCTCAGAGCGACTGCAAGACGGCAGTAATTTAAAGGATGGATGTAAACAGGCGACATGCTTCATGACAGCGCTGTCTGAGATGAAAGAGAAGCACGATGGCTTTACTTTGGTGTGTTTTAACTTATGGCTTTTTTTTTGCAAGTGCTGCTTGTCTTGTTTGTCCTGATAGAACAACACTGCTCGAAAAGCATATAATCTATATTGTAAAAAACCTTAATTCATGGAAGCTGCAGCTTTCTTGTGCTGGTTCACTCTGCTCTCTGGTGTAAATTGGTGCAGAAGGTATTTTCAGCACCAATTTACACCAATTTAGAGACTATATGTTGAGCTGAGTTCACTTAGGCCTCAGTTAGATACTTTGGTTGGAGCCAAAGAAACAATTATTGTGCTTAAAATGATGTATATGTACTATAGTCGTCCTACAGCATCAAGCTATGAAGGTTTTACATTAGTAGTCATTTTCAGCATCGCTCATCTAGCATTACATTTAATCACATGCTGTTCTTCTGACGTTTTTCTCCACCGTGTCCACAAACTGTGATCAGCTCTGTTATTCTGTAAGTGATATTTGATTAAAAAAAATGTTTGTATTTAGACTCCAGAAATAGTGAAATTGTATATAAGGACAGCATCATACAACTCTGTGAAGAGAAAAAAGCGTAACACCAATAGGTTTTCTGAGAATGTCTTCATTAATGTTGGTAACAACATCTTTGACTGAAAGGGGAGTTTCACTCGTCCAGCCCACTAAAGATCAAAGCTAGCTTCTGTGGTTTAGACCTCATGCCCTAAAACACTGCAGATTTTTGCATTGCATTCTTAGAGGGTGTTTTTATTTATAAATTATTGTTAAGAAAACAACATTTAACATCTCTCTCAAACATACCTTATATTATTTTTATTTATGCAGTGAGCCAAGCAAAGCCACTATCTATACTATATCCATCTGCTAGCAAGCCGCCCTCATCCACTGTCCTCGATTCTTCTTTTGCTTATTCAGACACACAAAGACGAATGTTTTCTGCTTTGTTTTTAAATGATTGACTATATATATAAACATTTTGTGACCTCTCACATTTATCTTGTGGCCCTTTGGTGTGTGCAAACCCCTCACTCCCCAGGTTGGATTCCTCAATCCAAACTAAATCCCATCCATTGTATTGCTGGAGCTTTATCACTTGTAACTTAACAGAGGAATGAAATCATTGTTTGCAATGTGAGATGCCACATGTAACAGACTGGTGTGTTTGCTCACCCAGCCTTGTTTTGGATATCAAAATGGAGAATAGCTCCGGAGATGCAGCCAGTCATTTCCTAATGAGCTGCTGGCAGGCTGGCACTGCTTTGCCCGTCCAAAATGAAAACACTGCCAGATAATTGGCCAATTTCATAACTGGGATGCTTTTTCTGGCTTAAGCTTCTGCGAATTAACGAGCTGACCGTCACAATATCACGGGTCAGTTCAAATGAAAACAAAAAAACTGAAAGTGATGACACTACAGGAAGCTAATGATGCCTGCCATTAGCAGGGAGAACTTTTCATTGTCACAGTGAGCTCCAACATGAGCTACGCAGTCTGCTTTGATTGCATTCCATTGCAGTTAGACTGAATAATATCTGTTAAATATATTTACATTTAAATACATGCAATGCTTTAGATAAGATGGCATTGTACTGCATCTCTCCCAATTCTTCTGTAAGCAACATTTTATTTATCTAGCAACAAACAACAATTTGCTCTGTAAGGATAATATATCTTCCAATCAGACGTTTACTGTTCTGAGCACATCTACCAAAGCATAGGACTGTTGGTACATGGACTTTGGACTTCACCCATTCATGCAAGCACATTTTCTATACGTTATTTTCTACATAGGTGCTTTGATTGTGACATTCACACACATTCATACTCTGTTGGATGCATCGGAGAGAATCCTGGGGTTAGTATCTTGCCCCGGGGTATTTGGCATGCAGACTGGAGCTCAAGGCTAACAACCAGTTATAAGTTTCTCCTATTGACCCTTCTACTGCGCATAATCGACATAAACAAAAATATTAAATCGTTTGAAAAAATTAAAAAAATATGACTTGGAAAATGTTGTTGGGGCGATCGTGGCTCAAGAGTTGGCAGTTCGTCTTGTAATCGGAAGGTTGCCCGTTCGAGCCCCGGCTCAGACAGTCTTGGTAGTTGTGTCCTTGGGCAAGACACATCACCCGTTGCTTACTGGTGGTGGTCAGAGGGCCCGGTGGCGCCAGTGTCTGGCAGCCTCGCCTCTGTCAGTGTGCCCCAGGGCAGCTGTTAAAAGTTACAAATAATATGAATCCAAAGAATGAGATAAACTGTCTAGTGGTTATTTTCATACTCTCACTGTGTCAGTCGAAGCAGGTGACTAATCTTTTTTTCAAATGAGTCGTGGCTCTGACATCAATGAATGAATTGCTGCAATGAAAGAAACTGTTCAGTCTTGAGATGTGACACAATGTTTCACAGTGACACTGATCTGTAATGTTTCTCATTGCTCTGTTTGGTTAAGGAATCCATTTCTGAGTTCAGATTGGGCTTTTTTTCCCCTTCATGAGTGTGATAATCAAAGTTTGTCTGCAACTCTTAATAGGTGAACAACTTTTAGAGTTAGTCTAGGACAGGTATTAACATGTGAACTATTTTTTTACATTTGCTTTACAAGGCTGCTTCTACTATTTGGAATCAGTGCCACTGGTATGAAAAGGTAGTGGGGATATAACATCCAGTTGGTATAAAGAATTAAAGTCACTCCTAATTCAGTTACATTCAATTCAGTTGTATTTAAATTGCACCAAATCACAGCAACAGTCACCTCAAGGTGCATAATATTGTAAGGTGAAGACCCTACAATAATACAGAAAATGACCCCCTTTGAGTAAGCACTTTGGCAACAATGGGAAGGAAAAACTTCCTTTTCATAGGAAGAAATCTCCAGCAGAACCAGTTTCAGGGAGGGGTGGCCATCTGCCACAACTGGTTGGGGGTGAAGGGAGGGAGACAAGACAAAAGGCATGCTGTGGAAGAGAGCCAGAGATTAGTAATAAGTCATAATTAAATGCAGAGTGGTGTATAAACACATGGTGAGTGAACAGGGGTGAGAGAAGGAGAAATGCCCAATGCATTATGGGAATCCCCCGACAGCCTTAAGTCTATTGCAGCATAACTAAGGGTGGATTCAGGGTCACCTGACCCAGCGTTTACTATAAACTTTGTCAAAGAGGGGAAGTTTTAAGCCTAATCTTAAATGTAGAGGGTGTCTGTCTGTCTGTCCAAATCCAAGCTTAGAGCTGGTTCCACAGAAGAAGGGCCTGGAAGCTGAAGGCTCTGCCTGTCATTCTACTAGTCCAGTCTAGAAGTAATAAATGCATGAACTAGTTTTTCAGCGTCACTAGTTTTTCAGATATTGCATGGATAGAAGAACACAGTCCTACATATTTGTTTAATGCGTGCATTGAAGGACATCCTGCTCAAAAATGACTCCATTTGCATAACAGTGAAACTGTATGCTACATCTTTTAATGATACTGGCTAAAGGAAGCATGTATAATGTAAAGAGAACTGGTCCACACACTACCAGCTAACACTGTGTCTTCAAAATGCTAGAAAACTTTTAAGTACAGAAACCAATACTAATACTTTTATCTTACTCTTTTATATACATGTGACATTTCTGTCTGTTTACAAATCCAACTTTTGCCCTGAATCTTTTTGCACTCTCAGGAAGGTCATACCTAAACTAGCGACCAACTATTGTTTTGTTTGTTTGTTTTTAAAAGGAAATCAAAGGAAATTGAAAAACTTTGATCTAGCATAAAATATTCATGAAGCATATGGTGTAAATGTATACAGAGAGTGCGATGAACCCTATCTGCCCTCTTGAACACAGGCTGGATAGGTGCGTACTGTCATGACAGCATTGTCACAGAACTGAGGAAGAGGTAATGGAGTTGAAATAATGTCCAACAGCAGTTGCATGAACAGCTGTAAGGTTGATTCATATCAGCTGTTGCATTTATTGAAGAGGCCGTTCTAAGCAACTTCAAATGTGAACTCCTTCCCACAGACTGCCCACCTTTGCTCTTTGGCCTGTCCAGCTGGTCCAAAGCTCAGGCTAACAGGTGAGCAGGGCACTCACTGCTCCAACGACCCATTACATACAGTCTGTTTAACAACTGCCAATAGCTCATTACCTGCATGGGCTCTTTCACAGGCACACAGTTTTAACATAAGCTGCTGACTCAGTGCTGCTGTGCATGGTGGGCGTGAGGACAGTTGCTCACAAATGTTTAACGTTTTTTTCCTAAATAACCAAATACATTTTAAACAAAGCTGAATAGTTTGTAATCATTTTCCCAGAGGGACTCTATCAGAAGATGAAGGCAACAGTAACTGTTAAAATTAAACCTCCCCCTATTCCCTCTGAAACATTATTCCCCCTCATGGTCCAGCCTTGGATACCATCCCCCAGTGGCCCTCATTCACTCAAACTTCAAACCAACTGTCTCCCTCAGAGTGATGGGCAGGGGGGCTATTGTTTTGTGATCAGCCAGAAAGTCAACACACAAGAGGATAGTCTGCTTTTGCAAGACACAATCACCAGCACATTATGGCTGAATGTTGTTCCTGGGGTCGCTGCATGTCCCTGGTCGTGCAGGAGGTATCATAAATAAAGAGAGATCCAGGAGAGTGAAAGAAAACAATGAGCCCCCAACCCCCTCCACCACCTTCCCTTGCTTCCAGTACTGTCTCTTCTCCCTATCAGCCACAGGCACATTGTATGTCAGAGGGCAGGGTGGGGAGAAACTGAAGCCAAGAGCAAGTAAGTAAGGCTAGGAGAGGAAACCTGGATCTCTGTAAGCCTGGTGAGTCCTGTCCTGGTCATTGTTGTCATCATTAGAGACAAAGAGACAGGAGACAAAGGCAGGATGAGAGAAATGGGGTCTGGCAGTGGTATATATATAAACGTAAATAATGAAAATAAGATTTTGTGTGTAATTCTTCTTGCGCTTTCTGCGTCAATCATGAAATTTATAAATCCAGGTTGGGTTGGTTTAGCTGTGATAGCTCTGCTGCACGGGGACACAGGTAATCCAGCAATAATTTTCAGCGAACAAGGGATTGTGATTTCTCCCCCCGTCAGGGAAAGAGAAAGCCGAAATCATCTGTGAAGGGCTTTCTTCTAGTGCAGCGCTGCCTAGCCTACAGCCAAGAAATGTCCTTGCTTTCACAGGGATAAAGCTGTCTCTGACAATGATGGGAAAAAAGAATTGCTGATGGAGAAGAAAGAGGCTGAAGTGAAGCAGTGATGAAAGGGATAAGGCTGAATTCGTGTGTGTAGGTGTGTGTGTGCGACAGCTGAATAGTTGCACCTTTGTGCGCGTCTTTATATGTTGCTGTATTTCCATTGACACAGTTACATTTTTTAAATGTAATGACCTTAATTAATACTTTATATTTAAGGTTAAATTCTGAATCAGTGGAGGTTTTCTAGCACAGCACTTATGTATGTTTTTGCAGTAACTTCTAATTCATATGTCTTAATCTACCCTCTTACATATATTTCTTTTTTTCCTTTTATGAAATACTGTGAAAAACCTATTAAAAAACTTCACATAGAGACACAGCTTCCGTCCTCACACTCGTCAGCATACTAATGATGACGAATGATGAAGTGGTTCTGAACCTGAACAAACAAAAGACTTTTAAAGCATCCATGTGCTTTGGGCTGCCTCATCCCTCTCAGTCTTTTTTATTATTCCACTATTTGGCCACAGAAGCTGAAGGTCAGAATTCTTCATGGTTTAAAAAAGGTGAAATCTTTTGACTTCCCAAATTGGACTGGGAAATTACGCGTGTGCTGAGGAAGCTGCCAAATTTACAGCAGAACATTAAAGAGAGGTGAAGTCAGTAACACTGATCATCTCATTACGGTCCAGTGACTTGCTTGGAAGTCTTGGGTTCTGACGTTCATGTAAATGTGAGCTTGATATCTACCATCCATCTAAACATCATTGGAGTCCAAATACACACAATCGTTGTCCTGCCACTTCTAATTGCAACAGCCTCCCCCATGAGGACAAGGTGAAGCCACAACCAGAGCGGAGTGAGGGACAACACAATGTGACTGACAGTGAAGCACACATTACTCATTATGTTTTTTAAAGGTAGTAAATTGCATTAGAAAGTAATTTGTTGCACTGCTTAGTACATTACTGCTGCATTACACCTAACATGTACTGTCCCATAATTACCATTTAACAACATAAAGCTATAATACTACACACCATGCTGGTCCTAATGAGGACAGAAGCTTTAGTGTTTTAGTTTTGAGCCAAAGCCTGCAGCAAATGTGAAAATGAGCTCAAAGAGCACTTCAACTGCCACGCTGATTGAAAAGTTACAGGTAGAAGCTACAATGCTGTATTAAAGATCAGAGTCTGACTGTTTGCCTGGAGAGAGCACACATTCAGCTTTAACATCACTCTGGGTTTTTCCCTACTTTGCGTTAGCATGCTGTCTTTGAAGATGCACAAAAGTCAGTGTGGTGTTATCAGCAGCTATCACCAGCCTGGGCTTATTTTACCATCACATTCTTCTCCTTCTATCCAATGAATTTAAACTTAGTGCCAATTTTTCCAGCCCTCTAAAGTGTAGGTCAGCTGACTGTAAGGCAAGTAAAGAAAAAAGGTACTTTGATAATTGTTTTTCCTTATCTGCTGATCTTCAGATATGCACAACCTATGTAGCTCAAGTAGTATCTCTAACTTTATTAAGTGATTAAAAAATGTGTAACATACTCATCCCCATCTCACTGGTTATCTGCAGGAAGGATTTGAGGACTGTAGATGACCTAAGGGATCTGCTGCTAGCATCCAGGTTTCAGATACCACTGATGGGTCAGAATTGTTTTGACAGTAAGGTGGGGATTCAAGAAACACTGATCAGGTGGTTTTAATGCTTTGGTTTATATGTGTATATAAATTCCTTCATGAGATTAAGTTCTCTTGGGGAGCTAATTGGAAATATGTTAGCATAAACCTCTGGTACGTCTTCATTATTGGAGCTTTCATAATCAAGACCATCTGGTACTCACGGAAATGTTCCTGTTCTACACTTGCCAAGTCCAGTCATGTTACTGTGATAGTAAGACAGGACATATATATGTTGAATGGCCACATCTCACATCTTGGGGCTGGTCCTAGCAACAACAACAACCAATAAGATTTTATTTTTCACAAGACAAGGTAAGGACACTTAGAAGATCAGTTATACAAATAGCATAAACATAGCCAGCTACTGTATCTGTGACAAACTTTGATCATATCAGACAGAATGACTGGCCACCACAATGATCACCTTCGCCTCCAACTTGTTGAGTGACACACATCATTTGTATATTATTGCAATATTTGTATAATGCCATTTTTTGGATAGTATTTGAATAAAAAATTTTAAATGACTGACATTCTACTTTCCACCACATGGTAAATGCTAATGCAAAAACAAACTTCTTCAACATGCTAACGCCGTTAGTATTCATACTAACAGTGCTGTCATGATATGAAAATGTAAACCAGTCATTTCCAGCTGTTTTCCCTTTCAAGTGTTTGGACTAGGCTCTCACTCGTTATCTCACGTTTTCCCCCTTGAGACAGTAACGCTTAACCCTGACAGTCTATTTGGGGGTTTGAGGAGGAATGTCGGTGCCATTTTTCCCAGACTTTTTACATTTGTTCATCAGACAAGGAGAGAGGTATGGAATCGAAGAAAGCTTCTAAAGGGACCTTAAAGGCTTATTCAAACTGGAGATGAGAATAATAAGAGATTATTGCAGCATGAGTGCCTCTTAAATTCATGTATTTGTTGGTTATTTGGAGCTCAGGGTTTCATAGATCTGATTTCAGTTCTGGTAATAAAATTATCTCTCTTCATCACAATGTAGACTCCCGCTATAAGTTTCATAGAGTAAGAGAAAAAAGCTATGTAAATAAAGAGAAAAACAAATGGAGACAGAACAAACTATATGTAACTTCTGGCAGCACGTTTAAACCTTACAACAACAAAACAGCAACAAATTGACACATAATACATTTACTTCAACCCCAACATCCTGAGGGAATACTTATTTAACCCAAGTGGGAAACTACATTATGAAATTAAGTTTTACCACCCAGCTACATATATAACATACGTACAACTAGGGATGGGTATCGTTTAGGTTTTATTCGATACCGGTGCCAAACCGGTACTTTTGAAATGGTGCCGGTGCTTAAACGGTGCTCAAACTGGTGCTTAAGGAATGGAGAACACAAAATTGGTCCAAAAACCTCTCATGTTCAGCTGTTTTTTTGTAAAGAGATAACAATGTTAGCCTTTTCTGCAGCTATGGTGCATATATGGTATCACTCTTGGCTGGAAGCAGTGCTTAAAGAATGGAGAACACAAACTTTGTCCAAAAACCTCTTATGTTTTTATTTTTAGCGGTCCCTTTTTTTCTGCAAAATGATAACCAAGTTAGCCTTTTCTGTTGATACAACATGCCTCCTTTGGTTGGAACTGGTGCTTAAACAATGGAAAACACAAACTTTGTCCTAAAACCTCTCATGTTTAGCTGTTTTTTTTTGTAAAAAGATAACAATGTTAGCCTTTTCTGCAGCTATAGGGCATATATGGTATCACTCTATCAAACTAGAAGACAGCCACATGTCACTACGATGGTGTTTATTAGTTCACCTTACATGCATTAATGTAATAACGTGGTTAGCCTACTCAACGTAAATTACATGTGAACAACATTAAGCGACTCACCCAGAGAAGAACGGCTGCTGCTGCCATCATCATCCGTCATCATTTCTGCTACACTGGCAGGGCTAGGGGCCAGGACTCTCCTCTTCGGGTTCTTGGGGGATGTTGCTAACTCCGGGTCCGATAACAGGCACCACACCTGCAGTAGATGTGCTCGGTGTGAGGTCTTGCAGCAAGATATCAAATACGGTGCATTTCTCGGCTTTTAACAAAATGCTATACGTCGCCAGGTGTTTCATCAGATTCGAGGTGTTACCTCCTTTGCACAGTATCACCTTAAAGCACTTGTTGCAGGCTGCTGAGTTGCATCTTTTGCTGTGAAGTACAGCCAGACTTTTGACCACTTCGCCTTGGGCATTTTTAATCTGTAGCTCTGCTCTAAAAGAACGTATGTACCTGGGCCCGCCTACTATCCTTGGAAAGGTAAAATGATTGGCTAGAATCCAAAGTGTATGACATTTCAAGAAAAAAAAGCACCGAAATAAAGCACCGAAATGTGCGCTGCTTTTCGGTCTGGTTACTACCGGTAACTACCGGTATCCGGTGCCATTACCCATCCCTACGTACAACTGAAAGCGCTTGGTTCCACAGTTTTCAGTGCACTATTTCTACAGAACATTGCTCTTTATCTGGTTGACTCATTCCTACTGATGTGTACTAGTGACCTCTTTTTCTAGGAGATGACCTCCCAGCCATCCATGCATCCTGACAAACAGCCTGGACTGTTGTCTGATCAACTGGAAGCTGGAACTCCACCCAATATAGAAGGCAAATAGAAAAAATAGGGCAAGTAACTAGTGGTAGAATGAGGGGTGACATTATAGGTGTATACAAACTCAAGAAAATACTCTGACCCATGTGTCCTTTTTCTGGTGGGACTGTTCTCAGTAAATCCAGAAATGCTTGGTTGTACAGAATTGTCCTGTGGTCTCGAAGGAGTTGTTCCAGTCTTCTTCTAAAACAGTTTGAACAGTTCTGCTCATCTCTGACCGTAGGTAAAGCTCACGTACAGTATCTTTATAGACAGAGTATTAGATTATTTTGGATTAATTACACGTGTATGCCAAATTTTCATGGGAATGTTTCTAAATGAAATATCAGATGATGTATTTACAAAAAAGTAAAGAATCACAAACTCATGGGTCAGTAATCTCAGCAAACCACTGCAGGAGTTACAAAAACAACCAAAATGTATCCAGAGCTTTATTTGTGATGAAGAAACCTGAAGAAATGTAATCAAAGAAAGCATTAAGACCACAATCAACTGTGAGCACTGCAGTCTGAAACCAAAGTGGTCTGAATAGCATTGATCTTCCCTCCTGATTGCACATGTGCTGTCATGCTCTTTCATTTTCATTCACAGTGACCTTTGACACAATGAAGGTATACTTACAAGTCTTATTTGATCTGTCACTGGAGGCTAGGACTGGCATACAGTAAAAGGCTACACTTTTAGTGGACCACTGTGATATTGTATGCACTCAGCATTGTGCTATAGTTTGCCATCTCCCATTAAAATGAGAATGTCTGCTGTGAGTGTTATTTTGCTTTATTAGATCAATTTTCGGTTCTAACAAATGAGCTAGCTGTGTGTATTCATGGTGTAATTACTTTCCCTTTCCAATTTGCCAGACAACACAGCTCTGTCCTGGAAATATAATGGGTTACTTTGCATGAAACATAGCTAAAGTAATAACAGAATATTAGCTTACCTCTCCACAGGAGTCCAGTGAGATGGGGGGTCAAATTCAATGCAGGAGACTGGCAGTCTGTTCGTAATCACTGTGTAAAATCTAGCATTGTCTGATCTGTCTATGTGTGTGATTACTGCTCCCTGGAAGTGGATATGATGAAACAGGAGTATGAAATGGCAAATTATTTCAGGTTATAGTCTCTAATTTCAGTCTCACAGATTTTGTTTTTGGCTTCCTGGTTGCATCCTCAGAAAGATGTGATCTGCAGCTCTCTTTACAGCAAAATTGGTTTCATAAGCTTTTTTTTTTTTTAATCCTTTTTAGACTTTTAAATTAATAATATCCAATTGAAATTACTGAAATTATTACTTTGCTAGTTGGAAATACTATGCATGTTACTGAATCACTGCCTTTTCTTTCCTTCATGTAGTCCTACTGAAAATAAGGCAGCTAGCTGCTAGGCATGAATGGCTTCTGTCACACACCGTAACAGCTGGCTGGGGCTGCCTGTTAACGCCAGGTGAGAGAAGGAATGGAGTCGGAAGAGCTTGTATGTGGAGGAGAGACAATTTTATTCAGGCTCTCTAGGGTATGTGTGTTGTGGGGAGGGCCATAATTGCAGTTGCCACTTCACCAACCCATCTCCCCGCTACCCTGCCACCTCACAGCCCCAGTGCAGAATGGGAGAATTGGAGGAGTCATTTCATCTCACAGGAAAGGATTGGATGGGAGCTCTGTGGGGTGGGGAAGCAGAGGAGGCTAAATTACAGAGCAGCACAGTGCGCTAGCCGGCTGTGGGCTCTGACCCTCTGTCCTGACACCACTTGGTGCCTGAGAAAAAGACTATTTTGAACAAGGTGCGCATCTTCTCCCAGAAACTGCAGAGGTCGGGCACAGTAGCATCCTGCATAACTTCATACAATCCTATACTGCAGTCATGTGAAAATTGCATTGTTCAGTATAGAAACAGAAATGACTTTTTCACGGTTTATTTGCAAATATATTACTAAATGTATTAATAAAAGAACAGCAACAGTTTAAAGTCATGAACAACACTCGTTACTACAAGCTTTGTCTCTAAAATTGACCACATCACAGTAAGTCCAGTCTTGTCAGGTCAGGTAATGCCATTCATTACTTGCCATTATACCAATAAGCTCTCTCAGCTAAACCACAGGTGGGGGCATAGGAGGTCTCTGCTACACAGCCAATAGAGACAACAAACCAGAAATATAGACACCAGACATCTTTGACAAAGTGAGGAGCAGCGAGCTTGTTTTTGTGTAGGAGAGAGCAACAAAATGAATATCATGATGTGTCAAAGATAAGACATCTTTTAGTAACAATAGGCTGAATTTTATTCCAGACAATTTAGAAACCAAGGAAATATGTTTCAATCCTGTCAGTGAGGAAAGTGATGCATCAGAGGCAACATCAATCCTCAAAACACCTCTCCGGTGTTCTCAGGAATCAGTCGCTCAAGAAAAGAAAACCATGGTTTAAACTACAGCCACGGCTGTTCCAAAACCCAGTGGAAGAGATTAAGTAAAGAGGAGAGTGACACCAATGCTGTAATATATTTCAAGGTTTGCTGAAGCTCTTACGGCTTGGTGCCAATACAAACGCATTCAGGATTCCTCCATGTCCTCGTCATCTCACAAATTGAAAGGACAGCCAAGTCATAAAATGCAAAATTGTTGTCCGTCATTCAAAATAACCGCTTTTATTACCCATTTTGGTCCTTCATCATAACCAGTTTCTGCTGTTGGTGACCCATTCAGCTACTGTCTTCAGAGAGACATCCACACAGCTTATAGTACAAGTGCCAAACCTCATCCCCACTCATTACAGAATACAGTCAGTATATGAAACCCACTGGATGGTTAACCCCAGCAGATAAACAAGAGCTTAATGTTTGCTTTGACACCACAATCTGCCCCTCTCATCATAATGTGTGGTGGCAAACAGACGGGACGCCCAGCCCTGTCATATACCCCTATCAGTTCGTATATATGCAGAGAGCGTTGGAGAAAGCAGAAGGTGCGTCTCGCTTCACAGCCCTAAAATTAATGGTTGGGGTGAGGGGTGGGGTGGGGTGTGGGGTGTGGGGTGCTCTCAATATAGAGTGATGGCAAAGAAAGAGGTCTCTGAGAAGAAGTGGAGATAAAGAAATGGATTCTTATAGGAGCAGAGACAGTAGAGAGACAATAGAGCTCTAGTCTAAATGGCAATCCACTGGATCTCTTGCCCATATTTCCTTTTATTCACACTGTGGGACTGAATCCAAGTTGAGAAAAGCCAGCAAGAGAAACAGGAAATTAGTTGCCCACCTAATAGCTGGACTGCTTTACCACCTCCCCCTCGTATTTTTTCCTCTTTTTTCTTTTCATCCCTGAGGGAAGTTGGATAACAGCCATTCCCATTGAAAGGTGGATCAATAAAGAGATATATTGTCATCTTAGAGCGCCACCCTCCTAATCAATTAATCTATACTAGAATTCGTTCATTGGATCCTCTTGAGGGGGTTGTCCTCTTATTACCCACTATGAGTTTAAAAAAAGGTGCAGACATATGGGGGTCTCATTACTAGAAATGGAGAAGAAACCTTGAAAAGGTTCAAATGTCTCGCTATAGATGCAGATGATAAGCATTTAATGGCATTTCAAGGTAACAGTGATTTCACCACGAGTGGGTCTGCCTACCGAGATTATAAGCAATAGTCTTAATGACTTATTCTCCCTGCTCTGCTGCATCATCAGATATAGGGGCATATGCATGTGATTCAGAATGTACAGAGTGCCTCCTAGGCAGTGTGCCACTGATTCCATCTTAATAGTCTGTTATTTTCTGCTTCAAGTTTTGGCTATTTCCAACTTAAAAGTGTTCTCTCAAGGTTAGCCTTTCAGGGATTTTAAAGGTACTTTAAAAGATGAACTTGCATTGTTGAAAAAACATTTTTAGCTTTAAATCAGAGCTCAAGTTTGGGGCAGCTAAATAGCAATTATTTTAAGCATTTGCACATTTGCACTTAGCCAATGAATTCACAGAAGGCTAATCTCTGACATCAGCAGCTGTGGGCGTATATATCTGAGAGACTTTTACTTTCCCTGTAATTGTAGGCATGCAAAACTGCTCCTTGAACACTCCCAGCAATATCAGCACTGCCATCACTGTTTTTATACATTAATGGTGATTTATAGCCAGGAAGGAAGTGGTTCTGGTAAAGGATGTTGGCCATTTCTCTGTGGGAAGAACAATACATCAGTTCATATGGTCTTTTAAGCACGAAAATAAGGAAAATCTTGTTTGTCTTCCAGTAACAAACAGGAGAAAATTATGTTGGCAAATTCGAGAAAAGAAAATACCAAGGTTTGCCATGTGTAGCGCTCCATCTTTACATCAAAAGGTCATGAAATTAGATGAGACGACCCAAGACAGAGAGATGGAGGAAGGCTGTGAAATAATGTGACAAAGAACTAAAAGTACACATGTAGCTAATTTAAAAAGCAGGAAGTAAAACTAGGTTAAAAAAAAACAAAGCAAAGCAAAACTATCCTTCAAAGTTAAACAATAAAACAGTACAACAAAAACTGTAATTGGCAGCACAACTCAAAATATAATAAGAATGCTCAACTCAAAAACACAACCACACCCTGGGAATATCATATCATGTGGACTATCAGTGTCTCAATGTCTACTGTGTCTTTATTTGTTCAACTCTAAAAGTGGAAAACTGGAACACAATGCATATGATGAATATGATGCGTTCATTAAAAACACAACAATAAATCCACCTATTGTACTTCCAATGGTCCTCTACTAGCCATGTACTGGCTCCTTAAAATGACCCCCTATTTTAAAAGACACAAAGAAAGAACAAAATATGTCATTTTCCATTTAATGGACATCTCCAAGGTCACTTATTGTTCTGTCCTCAGAGTCAGTCACATCTATAGACATCCATGGACAGGAAGTAATACATTTCTACATGACACTTCATGAATCATCAGGTTTGACCTACAACAATGCTGCTTAAAGAAGAAGGATGAAGCCAAAAGAAATTGTATATTTTTTAAGAATTAATCTGTCTCCATAACTACTCGATGCCATTGGGACAGCTTCATATACTGAAAGCACTCTTTAGAAAACCCTTCATGGTGATAAGTGCAAGAGATTAATTTTCCTTAAAATGACAAAGCACTGATAGTTTGTTGTTTGCATCACACATGCATGCAAAATGAGCTCTGTCTCATCTTAAATAAACGAATAGACTTTTAAATAACAAGTCTCTTTCCTTTTGATTATTTTGGAGCTTATATGTAAATGATATGTGTGTGGTACGTTGGTCTGAAAGCCTTATTTGGTTTCCATAAATTGATGTTTGGGGGATGCTTGATATTTCTCATTCTTCTGAAAGGCATTTGAAAGCCATTCAGAGTGGAACAGTTAAACAGCCTGCAGAAACAGTGCAGCCTCGGCCAAAAGAGGGGAAAAAAAGATCCTTCATACATCATAGGCTCCTTTCACTTAAAGTCATTAGTTTATTTATAAATGTAGGCTCAGCTGCCCAGTGCATTACTGAATATGACGATACGTTTGTCTTGAAGCGTGCTTGCCATGTGCTGAATTCAACTCTTTCAGTGGATTTGTTCTAAACAACTGTGGAAACACTCTTTTTTATTTGGATTGACATTTATTGTTTGTAGATTCCAGAGACTCTGTTCAAACACTGGCTGGTCTAGAGGTAGGGCAATGAAAAGTCTCCTGCCAACCAAACCATCAATTAGCCTCCATATATTATAGAGGCCGTCTTTTCCTATGCTGCCAGGAATGCCAGGAAATGTTTTAATGCTGGCATTTCACAAAAGTTGACTCTACGTGGCCTTTACAATGCTTTCAAATGAATAGCAAAAATTATGCCCTTTCCACACGCAAATCTTTGTGCGTGGAAAGGGCAAAATTCTGTGGTCTATGGCTCAGCTGCAAATGTGTTGCACAGCACCAATCCACACTGATGGGCTGTCATTGTAATTCAGTTCCTAATGTGGATAATTAGTCTGAATTCATGGAGTGCTTGATTCCACTGACAGCTATGCCAAATGTTTGATGAAAGCACCAAAGTAGCGGCATCAGTCACAGACAAACGGAAATGCGTTTAAGTGGAGGGCCTCATCATGTTTTATTCAATCACAGAGCAATGCTCAATTAATCAGTTTCTGCAATTAAATTAAACATGTACATGCATAAAACATGAAAGAAATATCAGGGGTGTTTAAGTGGCGCTTGCTTCTCATTTTTCCTGTTAACCCAAAAAGAGAGAATTTATTTTCAGCTCTCTGCAGCAGACACTGTGACCTTACTGATGTGGAATTATTTCTGTTTCATGCAATGGTGAGAACACAGCGAGATAGAATGTGTTAAAGCTCAACTTAGTATGCGCAGCTTGATGCAAACCACCATTCAATGCATTTCTATAAATGTCAAGAGCTGTGTGTTTACCAGGTCTTTCTGACCCCTAATATTTATTCAGCTCGACAGCACTCTAGCCAATCATTCCTTATTGCAGAATTGTGGCTCTTAAGTCAAGTTTCATTGGCTGCAGTTTGCCGTATCTCCTGGCACATGTAATATTGCTTTTCGCTTTCCATCAGTTGCAGGCAGAGCCTGTGCTCAGATAAATAGTGACATTTTGCAGCAGTGTGGGGGGCTTGTTTGCATCTTTTAGTGCCTGAGTCATTTCTATCGCCTTATTTGTATACATAGCATCACAGTCAGCACAATCAAAGGTCGTACACATGTAAGAGAAATTTGCATTTGGATTCAAACTATTGCCAAAATCATTTATGCCTGTGTGTTTAGATAACAGCCATGAGATAAAAGCTGACATTTGCGCCTCATTGAGTATAATGAGTTCAGTTTAAGAAAAAAAGGTGGTTTCTGAATGAATGCAAAGATCATGAATCTTTGCAGCACTACGTTAGCATTCATGCTCTTCATAGCGTATTCAAGGATGCAAAAATATTCATATATATAACTATATAGATGTAAGATAAAGTGTCCAAGCTGTCTTTGATTGCATATTATACATCTGGACTTTTTTGAACAGCATGGTGACTTCTTCTCAATGCTGAGGAAAATTCACAGCTTGAGTGGGAAACATCTTACCAGCGCATGGAGGACACAGAAACGGAGTAACAGAGACAAAGTACAAAACTGTTTGGATTACTTGTCGGATTCTTTATTGGTTACTCGTCTCTAATCTTCATCTAAGTTACAATTATAGCCAAACGATCTGACGAAACACTAACCGTATCTACTTTTCATGTCCAGATCAAGCACACTGAGTAATCACTCACAGTAATGGCTGAAAAAAAAAAAACCAAGTAAAATCTATTTCCACTAGTAACTTTTGCTATTTTATTATTAATCCAAGCAGATGTTATGGGAGTTACGAGAAGATTCACAAACGTTTTGCTTCAACTGTAGTTGCCTCTGTTGTGTCTCTAAGACCCTGAAGTTTATTTAAATCTGAATTTAACATAAATGACTAACTGGTCATGGTCCTATCGTGTTTTGTTGGTTAGAAGGTATACGAACATTACATACGTAGCCTGACAAGGTTTCACTGTAATGGTCCCTCGGAGGCTCCCGCAACATACGCATTGAAATTGAGCGCACTGGCCCTTTAAGAGAATGGTACTGGAGTGGTAAAGTTAGTCGGAATTAAACAAGGATGAACCGGAGGCATGCTGAGTCTGCCTTCAGCATACTGTTACAGCAGGCTGGAGCTTTTGTCACAGCTGAAAGAACCGACAGCTTAACTGAGATGTGCTTTTGTTAATAGTGTAGATTCTCTCTCTCTCTCTCTCTCTCTCTCTCTCTGTAGATAGATAGATAGATAGATAGATAGATAGATAGATAGATAGATAGATAGATAGATAGATAGATAGATAGATATTCCGGAGTCAAAACTATTAGATGAGGTGCATAAAAACCCTGACAGGTTGAATGATTTCTGTAACCAATCATTCGCATTTTGTTAGGTCAGTCAAGACCTGCCGGCTCCATTAAAAACACAGCTGTTTTTTAATATTCATTTTCCAGTGATTACCCTCTTAAAGATATGCTCCTCTAACTTATCAATTTATAATATAGCCGTAGGCATTGCATCAGGTTGTTTCATCAGAATTTTATTTTGAAAGCACAAGCGGAAGCCAGTAATGCCATTGTGGCCACTGTTACCGTGGTGCGCTTTGGCTCCGGGAGCGCACTGTTTGCTGCTGAGGCTCAGTGCTGGTGGCGGAGCGACAGAGAGGGACGGAGCAGTGACACACATGGAGCTGAGCTTTTAACAAAGTGGACGTTTCCTCCTGGTACGATGACTCCGGCTACTTTGGGGCTGTTTTTCTACAGGACTAAGCCCTGATGAATGTTTCTCCTCTGTTAAAAACAAACAAAAAGAGGAAAAAACGGGACTCATTGACCGGGCGCTACCTTCCCCTCACTCTCAGCCGCCCCTCCGATCATCACCTGCAGCTTGCTTTGTACGACACTAAGCGCAGATTTTGCAGAAGCGTTGAGGGATTAAAGTTTGAACTTGTGGTTTATTTGTAGAGCGGCTGAGATGCTGCCTGCGGAGTCCGCTGCTAGTTGCTGACATTTCATACCATAGGCTGGCGCTCATTTGTGGGTCTGTGTGGAAATTATAAGTGCTGCTGCTGCTGCTTGACAGCCTAAAGACTGCCACCAACCTTATCTACCTATGTGTACATTTGTATAATGGAGTACCGTCCGGCTCTGGTTCCCTTACTGGTTGTATTTGCACTCGGAAGTTTGGCATATGGTAAGTTTTAAATTGCTTGTTTTGTGGTTATGGTTAACAAATAAACAAACAAAACACTTGTACAATGTCCGTTATAAAGTTTACAAAGTTACTATTTCACATCAGTCAGCTGATCTTGTAGGAAGCCCCCCTTTATGTCAGCATTTGTGCATAAGTGAGTAATCCTCCTAGATGATGTCACTTAAAAGGGCACTTAGGAACAACAGACAGCAGAGTAGCCCATATGCAGCTTTACTGTGTGACCTGCCCAGGGGATACTGGATTATCACCAGCATCTGCTCCCCACAGAAATCTGACTTTGCTGGCTCATTTATCTCCAGCATTGGGCCCATTAGATGAATTATGGACACAATGCAATTGTGAAACAAAAACCCTTCAGTTTCTTCTCCACTACTGTAAGTGAGTGTGGCAGGGTTGAAAGTTTGAGTCCCTCTGTGGACAGCATTGCTAAAAAATGCATGCTTTCTTGCTACTGTACAAGGTTTGGTGGAAAAAGCCTTTACCAGCTGCTGCTGTATGTAAAATGTTAAGCAGCTCCTCTATGTCCCAGTCTGTGTGGTGGAGAGTACCAAACAGTGTAGGTTTAAGTGTCACCAAATCCCTGGATATAAATGTATGATGCACAATATTGGCTTTTGTTGTTTCATGACTCTGCTTTCAGACATATGCATATGGTGCTTTTGATTTCAGCTTTCAGAAGCGAAATCTGCCACATACGCACACTACGAGTCATAGTATGGCTCTTTCTTGTAGACATCAGACACCTCTGGGATGATAGAGATATGTTTAAATGAGACTGCTGGATCCTCAGATCCTCCATCAATCACACGTGTATAACTGAAATTGCTGCCAGTTGGCTACAGGCTCTTTGTCAACATGCATTCATGTCTGTGTTCGGCACAGATGAACCTCCATGTGCGATGTACTAAAGCAATGTTTTTTGACACAAGTGGGATGATATCGTTTGTGACAGTGTGGTGTCTTTGGGCCCAGCCCCTCTGCTGAGGCTCCCTTTTACAAGCCTGTAAACATTGCCTATGAACTCAGCATCTGTGAAAGTGCTCCTTCACTGACTCCAGATGCTCCTCTGGGACTATAAAGGCTGGATTAAAGCTGCTTATTTTCATTTTAGCAAACACATGGTGAGTTAAAAAAAAAAAGAGAACTGTACTGTTTTTAGCAGCAGACTTTTTCCCCCCGTCGGTAAATTTACATTTAAATGTGTGTTCTTGTCACACTCTGATACTGTTATACGAAGTGGCATAGATTAAAAGGAAGAAGAAGCTTCAGATCAGTGCCAGCACAGATATATGTGGAGAAGAAGATGCAATGAAGAAGAGTTTAGGAATGATTCTCCATCCCTCGACTTCGTGTGAAGGGGCCGTTCATGCGGAGCCAGAGTCACAGAGTCTGGTCTCAGACTGTTTTTCCAGTAATATGACACTGGAATCTGCCAATCACCGCTGTCACTATCAGTCACCACGATGACCTCAGGAAACTCTTCTCCAATGACTGTCAGTGACTCATGTGTTTACAATGTACTTTATTGATGTGACTTCAAGGCAGGAGCTGAAAATAGCTGCTTTGTTGCGATGTGGATGTCCTCACCAGACTAGTTGCCAGATGAAATAGCCGACACCAAACCTAGATAACCACTCTGTAATTACAGTCTGAGCACACAGCTCAATTTCCTTTAGGGAGGGAAGTACCGTGGGGTGTAATGTGGCTGAAATAGCACAATTACCGAGATGGCCATTGTTTAAAACCCTTTCTTCTGTTTCTGGCAGTTGTGCATTTTGCGCACAAGGTTTTTCAGACATGCTGTCAGCCTCAATGAGTTACAGTGGAGGAGGTTTGGAGGGGTTTAATGGATTGATCAAGGACAGTTTGACAGGAGTTATAACTGCTGCTGAGATTGTATTGAGACGTCTGAGTAGTCCTCTTTAAAGTTGGGTGCACAACCACTAGATCCTGGTGGCAAAAAGACCAGTTCACTCTAAAACCAAAACCACGTGAATGACTAAAGTAAAAAGATGTGTATTTTTATTTTTCCGAATTTCTAAGATGTGTCCCACAGAGATGAATGTGCTGTTTGAAAAATGCTTTTTGCACAAATCCATGGACGTACTAATGGACACTGATACAAAACAGTTCTTGTGAATTCTGTTGGCAGTCAGTAACCAGTACAGTGTTTCAAAAATGAGATAGCACCGTTCCATTTAGGTGGCTATTCAGATGGAAGCCCAGTGCGAGACTTTTACCAGCTGCACTCCACATTGTAAACCTAGATTTACTTTGTTATTTTTTTATGTTACAGTCATCACCGCTGACTGGAATGGCTCCTAACAGCACTCCAATATGCAGTAGCTCATTTTGTTTTTGCTTTTGGAATATTGACAACATTCTTTTTTCTGCAGAAAGAAAAAAGACATGAAAAGCTTTGTAGTCATTTCCGAGAACAAACACGCACTCGCACAGTGAGTGTACCTTCCTCCTCCCCCCACCTGCCTGCCCATCTGTTCTGCACAGATCAATTAGGCTGTCAATACATTCAAGCATGATGCACTGAAATGAGGCACAGTGTAGCATTCAAGCTACAAGAAGATCCTAACTTGCGCCGGTTGAAAAATAACACTCGAAATCGGGGCAGGGAACTAAACCTCCTCCTCCTGTTACCTCAGAATCAGCAGCGTTAATCATCCATCCACTTTCTGAATCTTATTTGAGTAGTTTCGCTTTTTTTCAAGCTGCTGGTCAACCAGTTCTAGAAATGAATAATAAGTAATGCTAAAAAAAAACATGAGGTGAATTTGCGTATGCTAGTCGTTGATTATGTGTACCCATGATAATAGAATTTCACAGTCACAAATATCCATTACACATCAGATTAACTGCACCTCATGATGCATTAATAACAAGTTATTTGTGTACTGGGCTGTAGTAAATAAATAAAAGCACTTTGTAAACATGTCAGTGGGGTGTTTTTGCTCGTTCATCTGCAAACTAAGGCTTGCGCTCCCTCTCTTAATGGCACTGCTTATTATCTATGCTGCATGTTCCTACCACAGCGAGCCAAAATCAACAAACACTGAGCTCCTTCTTCATCAGGCATCAAGGGAAAGGACTTAAACTCATCTCTATTTAGCAGCGGGTGCTGACAGGCCAAGTTAGCACTCCCTACTCCTTGAAGGTCTCAAGTGCAACTGCCTTTAGGGCCCAACACAGTATACCTAAGCTTCCAGCCTTGGGCTGCAGACAGATGGATTACCCCTAACATTAGATTTCAGACAAAGATATCCCAAGTAAAGTTTTTGAATAATCATTTCACTTAATAAGGGAAATATGTTATCCAAACCTACCTGCCCTCTGTGAAAAAATAATTCTCCCTTAAATATAATAACTGTTTGTGCGAATTGCATTCAGGCTGGCAGTGAGACACGAATCTGAGCGCACAGCCCGTTGTTAGTCAGTGGTGCTGACCTTCAGTTACTTGGATGAGTGACAAAACATTTCTCCCATATGAACACATTCAACTTAATGGGATTTGCTTACCTGGATGATTACCCATATGGAAAAGATATATATAAATCTTATAAAGTTTGTATCTGTCTTGTGTGAAACTTGTATGAAAAGCATACAAGAGTGAAAACAGATATAAGATCCCTAGAAAAATTATATAAATGAAACATGTATGTTTTGGATACTTCCTAAAACAATATATGAAAGTGGCCACTTTCATGAGTAAATCATATAAGCCTTATATGATTCACTATATGAAGTAGGCCACATCTTATGCAAGTCTTTTATAAGTTTTTACTATTTCTTTTCCATATGGGTAAGCAGTGTTTGCATTGTTCTTACAAACACTTACACTCCTCATCCTTTTATCGCTTCAGTGTCTGACTATCTGTCTAATAAAGGGTGAGGTCATCATGAAATCTGACTGGTGAAGCAGCCAGTCAGATTTCATGTTTATCCTGTTTATATTATCTGCCGATGTTTGAAGCAGTGACATAACTCTGACTGCTGGAGAGTCAAAGAAAAAGCCCGTGGGTACTGCCACAGCTGTCAGAGTAGTAACTCAGTGCTGTGGATATATTTGTGAATCTGGCACTCAAAAGCTCTGCATGAGAAAAAGCCACCTGATAATGGATTATTTTCTACACGGATGTGTCAAGGTGATGCCGTAGTAGCCAGAAACTGACAACTACTGTTGATGATTTAATGGCAAGGTAAAAAACTGACAGGGACAGCTTTTTTTTCTGATGACGGTGTCGATACACACATCGAGTTGGGGATAGGAGGACTTTGAGTGCCTCTATGGCTGTTTGTTTGCCCTGGTGGGTGATTGATAGCTATGCCTAATTGACTGACTTCTTTAATAGGCACCTTACCTTCACCTCAAAAATCTTTTGAGTTTGTAGCACTTATAGAAGTGACAGCAGCTGGATGTTAATCCAGCTCTTGCTCTTTACAGCTTTTCACTTCATGACTTAATGATACATCAGGACCAGTGGAAATGTCCTCAACAGTATGTCAAGGCTGCATTTTACCACTTAAATAAAGGGTCTTGGAAATGTGTATCATATATGATTGAGCTAATTGCTATCATGGTCTCATGAGCTGTTTTTTTTTTTAATAATACAGGCACTCTCCATGTAGATTATTTCATGTTTGACTAGCAAGCTAAGAGTCAGTAGAACAAAATAAAACCACGCACCATAGGTTATTTTTGTCATGTTAGTGATGTCGTGGATCCTCTTCAGGAAGTTGTTGTCTCGACCCTTTCCTCCCTCAAAATACGATGTGGTGTGATGTGTGTTTTCAGAGAGATAGCAGCCAGCCTGCACATTTGTGTCTGTTTGTATAAGGGGACACACATCCAATAGGGGCTAATCTTGGAATATGCTGTTGTGGGACAGGAAACCAGTGGCATTTCCTCACTGATGTGTTTGGCCACCCACAACCAGCCTTGTTCCTGTCTTGGAGTCCCCTCGAGGATTTCCTCTTTGACACGACTGCGAGACTGCACCTTCGTCAGCGATCACTAATGGACAGATAATTAGAGATAATGAACAATCGTGCCATCATCATACAGCCTTTCTGGAGCCAAACCATCCACTAACTATCTCCATGCTTATATTTCCCACCCACCTACCCCCGCTCTGCGCTCATCACAAAGAGCACTTACAGTGAAATGGGATGAAGTGTGGGAGTTCAGTCACCAAATACAGTTGCTGTTCTCTTCTTCTTTCAAAGCTTGAAACCGCTTTGGTGGAGTGAGCAGAAAACAAAATCGATGCTTGTTACCATCGGGCTGCTGGAGCTCCAACTGACAAGGTCTGTGATAACTTGAAGGATGCTGGGCTGGAAAGAATAGTTTAGCTGAAACATCCCCCACATTATTATGATTATTCATACCAAAATGTCAGGTGGGGTCTTGTTGAAGTATGTTTCAAAGTAAACAGTAGAAATGTCAATTTTTAAGACATTTCACAGCCCTTCAGTCTTGTTTCTGTAGGTAGAAGTAAATCAAAGATTAATCAACTTTCTAGTCTCTCAGGCATGTTGTACCACCAGGAACATTTTTAGTGGGAAAATGCTTTCTTCCTGTTGGAGCAGAAAATGCACTTTGCTCTCTAGCTTCTGCCTGGTCAGCGTTCACGAACATCCAGCTCATACAGGTTCTTCACCAGAGGAAGAGGCTATACTCACAGGGCCATTCTCACTCATGGCCGAAGCAGCTTCGGCCCCTTTCCCACCAAACTGTTCACGGCCTCAGCAGAGACAGTATAAAAAACACAGAAGTTCCTTTTCCAAAGTTGACCCCACTCATTTAGATGCTTAGCATCAACACGGGCTCAGTTAAAGCCACTTTGTATTGTCATGCAAGTACTTCATTTTATGTTCCCCAGAGGGTTAAAGAGTACAAAGCTGGAGGAAAAAATTGCAGCTTGCCTCGTTCGCTGCTGCCAGTTTAACTTTGAATACACATTTCCAAATCACTTCCTGCAGCTTCAGTAAATAGAAGGTGGAGGAACTGTAAAACAAGAAATCTTTACAAAGAAAAATAGGAGAGGAAAAGGAATTACAGCATCTTCTTCACTCCTCTGTTCCCTCTTTAAAGATTATTACGCTCCCCCTGTTAGCCAGTCAGAGGTACTTTTATTTCAACAGAAAGAGACTTTTTCTAACCAGAAGGAGCAGACTCTGGAGGGAAGGTCGGTTATCTTGAGCGCAGTGTGAGGGTTAGCTCATCTTAGGCTTAATTTGACTTGCTAAGGCAGAGCCTGGGTTAATCTGTCTTCTTTACCACAAATCACCACAGAGCGATAAGGAATGCAGTGTTTGATGTATTGCAGTATTCTGATTTATTTTCAAGTCCTTCACATTGAAATGAAAGGCATTTCTCAGCCTGTCTGGTTTGGAAGACTCGCTGGGCTGGAGTGCCGTCCACGTTTTATGTCCTTTTCCCTCCAAGGCCATCGTCAACCAAACGTTTCTGATACATACACAGTGTTGTTATGTATTTCAATAGAACTTTTATACCTAACTTCCTTGCTGCATTTTCACAGCACTTTATAATATGAAATTTACAGATACAAGTGAGGTGATTACACAGATCGGGCCATTGGTAGAAGTTCAGTTATCACATATTTTGATCCTTTTTTAATTTATTTATTGTGTTATTTATTATACTTTTGCATATAAAAATGTTCTAAATTTCATGATTTCAGCTTGTTGCTCTAGTTTTTATTCATAGTTTAGATTCTTTTAACTTGCAAACCAGAAATAAATAAATTATTAATTGCGAAGATTCTTCTTAGTGAGAATTTTTGTTGACAAACTAAGTAAGGAGGGTTTCAGAGCTCCTTACACGGTTTTCCATAATATAATATTTGTTTTCTGTGTGTCCTATAATTTGACTAGTGGACTGGATTCACGCTCCACCAGTGCGCTGAAACCTTCTGTGAGTCGCTGTGGTTTGCTCAGGGGTGGGCTGCATGCTGGAGACAGCTTGTACTTATGGCTGCAGCACAAGATTTGTGTTGACCTCAAGATTGAGCCTTGTACAAATATCAGACAAAATGAGGACCCTTCTTGGATTTGCTGCATGAGTCTGATCATCACTGTACCATCTGTGTTTGGAAAATGCTGTCAGCAATGGGTGATGTGCCTTCAAATCAAAATCACTTTAGAGCACAATTAGAGGTTCTGAATTAGCTTTGATTCATTTTCAATTAATTGCCCAGGTGTTCTTGAAAGATACAGAATAGATATCCTTCTACTTTATGTCTTGGAAGACGCCAGTGGTGCGGTGATCAAATGCAGATCAATCATCAGCCCCAGTCTTGTACCATTTGGACAGATACCGGGTGTTCTGATTTTTTTTATCATTTAAGAAGAAGTAAATGATGAAAGGTCTCTTGTGTTTGTTGTGCAATAAGGCAGGACTGGGGCTCGGAATCAACTGTAGATATCTGTGATTTTTCTTTTGTACTTGTTTTAAAAGCACAGGACACACCAAGACATTTATTCTTGTACTAGATGAGACAAAGTTCTAGCTCGATACTTTTTCTGGCTCCATTACAGAAAGGACATTGCAGTGGTGGTTGGTGCTCCCCTCGGCTGTTTTCTTCCCAGTTTTTCATTTGTTTTGTGAACTCACTGTCCTCGCTATTTCTCCGTCACCCTCACGGGTTTAATTAACTCTCCCTGTTTGTGAAAATCATTGAAGATGTTTGAAAGTTTCTGCATTTCTACTGATGTTTCAGGATATATATATTTAAATATTCTAAATACAGAGTGCTTTCTGGGCTGAGCTCTTGGATTTTGAGTCTGGCGCTTCAGATTCATCAGGTAAGAAGTGACATTTCATGCTGAATAGGAAGAATTATTTCCTGGAATAAGCAGCTTTGTAGTTACACCAAGTAAGAATCAACTTACTGTATCATCCCACTTTACAGCTGAAGAAAGGCTGTTATGGAATGACATAAATATATACAGACTTAACTGTCTGTAAGTATATAAGCAGGGGTGGGAAGTACTGAAGTACAAATACTTTGTTACTGCACTTAAGTGTTTTATTTTTTGGTACTTGCACTTGAGGATTTATTTAAGCGCCTCGAGGCGACTGAATTCATTTGATTTTTACTTCCTACACTTTGAGAAAGTTATCCTTATTTTCTGCTCACATTTTCAAAACAGACTTGCTACTTTGTGTTTAGCACATTTGAGGAGAGTTAATATTCTACATCATTGTCCACCTTCCAGTCCGATTTGAATCCAATTTTTAAGGAACAATAACACATAAAAGAGAATCCTATAGACGTAAGGTTTAAGAAATCATTTACTGTACATTTACTTGCATATCATTTACTGTACCCACTCATCAACAATCCAGAGATGTTCTGGTTGTGGTGCTTCAGTATAGCTAGTGCTACAGAAGAGAAGCGAACGTAACGGGAGTAACATTTTTAAGTGGCAGGCAAATTCAAATGCAACAGGTTTCCTAAAATTTCAAAATACATAACATATATGTTAACATACTGACATGTAACAAAAATTAGATCTGATTTATTTATTTCCGTTTATTTACTTTTAATTTTTATGGTAAAGATGTCCAACTATCTGCTCTTTGAATTACTGTGATGTAGTAACAATGCAGATAGACAGCACACCTGTAGCACATTTGTAGTTGATTAAACCTGAAAAAGAAAAACTCCACTAGGTTTACCAGAAGCCGCTATTGATCACAGCCCTGCCAGCATTATCACTATAGGCTAATGAGTTTGTAGATGCAGTGAGGGTGGGGTGTTGGTGGGGTGTTGGTTCCCCTCATAGATGAGAGATTACAGTTCATGCATCAGAAACATTTCAATTAAAGACATTTTTCAGACATAGTCTTGAGAGATATTTGCAGAAAGTGAAGTAAAGATAACAATAATTGGAAATATTAGAAAGTCTGGTTGGTCTAGATTAGTGTCAGCTGATACAGATATAGGATCAACACTGACCCGAACATTTGGTGAGTTAAAAACTTGATCTGAATCTTTTAGACACTCAAATCATTTGTCAAGTGTAGTTATTTACAAGTCACAACAAGTGAATGAATAACTTACTGTACTTAGTTACTTTGCCCTCTGGGGAACAGACTGCAATATCAACCCTTCTAACGTGCTTATAAGGTGTTTCTCTTGTCTCTTCTTTATGTGCTGAGGCTAGTATATCAGCAAATAGCTGATATCTTATATATTGCCCCCACTAATGTATTGGTTGGGCTCAATCTGCAATTCTCAGTCTGCCAGAAATGTTACTATTGATGAACTGTTGCCCATACCTGTTTTTGGAGAGGATGACATTAAGGAGCCTGAGATTTTGCACTTAGATTATATCCACATGTTAATTTGTTGACTTTTCCTTGGTTACTCCCAAGAATTTACCCTTTGTCTAAATTTACCCTTCATTCAGCAGTGTAACAAAACAACACTGCACAGCCTTTATCCTTACATTGTACAGCGTTACATAATTCATTATTGCCAATAGTCCTGCCGTGATGAGAATGTCTTGAAGTTTCTCCTGTAGATGGGATGTGGTGACTGCAAAGCTGCAGAAAGTTTCATATTGCATTTCTTGTATTTCTTTGTCCAGTTTTTTAATTAGGAAATAAAAACAATTTTCGCAACAGGATCTAAACAGGAACTCTCACACAGTATCTGTTTTTGATTTGATAATTTAGACAGTATTGCATCTTTTCTTCACTCTCTGTTAACCAGACTGCAGTTCTCACAGGATAGACTCCTAGAGCATCCCTGTGGCTTTATTATCCCAAATGTATCATTGAGAGTTGCTGCCATCCGTATTACACGATGGACGGGAGCTAATAGGTCCTTAGAGGGCCCAGACGTTCCTATTAGAAAGTCTTCTCAAGACAAGCAGTCAGACTGTCAAGACTCCAAACTGTCCATTTAACCTGATTGGAGTTCATCTTTTCCAGCCTTGCCCTTATCCGTTACATACCGTACGTCTACGCTCACTTTGAGCTCAGTAGCTGAGCAGTGCTGCTTGCCTTAGAAATTCAAATATCCTTGTATGCATAGCAGTATAGTCATTTTCTGTTATGTTGATCTGTAACCATTTTGCCTTTCTGTAACATCATATCTACGTCAGAATCAATGTGGGTATTGTATACGCTGAGAAAATGACATTTTCCCATAATACTTGTTGAAGATTTCTCAGGTGCAGTGACAGTTTGCTGTCATCCTTTCAGTGGAGCTGTAGTTTTCTGTGTGACATGCCACATATTCCTACAGTGGGAGAGAGTTCATTTCTCCAAGCTTGCTTTGCTGTGGATAGCAGGCGTATTATCTGTCAAGAGTTGGTCTTCAGTGGTTGCAACTTGGACGTTCTCCTGATAATATTTAGCTCAGTCGCACATGATGGTCTCGTCCTCCTTAAAAGCCTTTGCTTTACATTTCCACATGACTTGTTCCAACCAGCTTTTACTGTAAAATTTATGAGTCAGCTCTTAAAGGCTGTGCCCTGCTGAGTTCTCACAACAGACACCCCCCTTCCTCTCTTCCAGATATCCCCGATCAGACAGGCTCAGCTCAGCCACGATGCTACTACCTTAAAGCTATTAGATGAACAGTCTACAGCTCAGAGGCCTTGAGGGAGGTCAGAGAGCACTTAACCAAATGACAACTGTTTTCTGTTAGCATTCGACAGAAGAGCAACCTTTTAACAATATTACTTTATTTGATTCATTTTTAGAAATCCTTCACATCAAAAGTTTTCTCTGGTAGTGCTGCAGCGTAGAATTCCATTTGGGTTTTCAAAGAAAACGACAGCGCTGATTCTAAATTTGATCAGTGCAAGTTCAGGCTTATATTTTCCATCACAAGGTGCTTTTTTGGGAATAGTTTGTATAAATTAAACTATCATGAATTCTTGAATTAAATTACAACCACTTTCAGCCCCAGTTCAAAGTCATCAAAAAACTAAAACTGTAAAAACATTTTAGTCAACTGAAATGTGAAGAAAGTGGTAATGTTTGATGCAAGATAACAAGTAACAGTGTTTTAAATGTAATTTTAGGTGTATCCTTATCTTGTGTCATGATTTCAGTGCATGCTTTCCAGCTTCTATTTGATTCTAACTAAAAGCAACTTCAAAGCTTTTGCACATTTTCCTCCTATCCTGAGCTTCCTATCTCTTTGAATGTAATTTCATCGAGAGCAAGACTGTCATATGGTACTCTATATCCCATCGGCAAGAAGCACTTAAGTGGAGTTTTTAATACCCCAAAACCTTCTTGAGGATTTGTCGCTTTGAAGGCGAGAATTTTGACTGCTTTTCTTATCAGACGTTATCAGGAAAGTCTTAACCTTTGAACTTCCTTTTATCCATGCACCTGTGGGATGAACTATTGTAGCTGTCTTTCTTTTCTGTCACCCTGCAGCACACTGTCTACAACTTTCCTATGCTGCAGGCACGTTTTAAGCTATCTCTCAATATTAGAGGATAAGCACAGGGAGCTGATCACCTCCTAGGTTATAGATTTTTCCAAATGCAACAGTGTCACTATCTGCTCACTTGTAGCTCTGTCTTCTTTTCGTTTTCAGTCTTCTTTACATGCAAATTTACACAAAAGCTTTCATGATTGAAAGCAATTTAGACAAAACCTATTTAAGTCTTATTTGAACAATCATGGCTTCAGTGGTGTGGAATAAAACTACAGTCTGGAGCTCAGCTGCAACGCTCCTAAAAAATAAACAGCAATTCATGTTTTCTGTTTTCCTGTTAAATGCACAGCGCTCGGGCTAATCTCCTGCTGTGAATGTTCTAAAAAGACAACACTGCTCAACATTAGGATATTGCTAAGCATTGCAGCACTCTTATAATTTACAAAACAGCATGGCTTGGTAGTATAGTGGTGAGGCAAGACAAATCAGAAATACACTCATGAATCCCACAAGCGTCTGAAAAACACAGACGATGATGCACCTCCTCTTCTCTTGCTTTTGTTTGCTCTCCAGGGTGATGTTTCACTTGTGCCTCGTGGTTTTTGAGTTTATGTTATTGCTTTTCTAACGTTACAGCACAACCGTCATGCTATCATTTGCAACTCTGATTCTAAAAAAAAAATAAAATCAGGCATTGTCTAAAATGTAAAAAACAAAAAACACAGAATGTAATGATTTGGATTAAATTCAAACACAAAAACATGTCAAATGTTTAAACAGAGAAAAACAATGTGACTTTGAATTTGATAGGAACAGCATCCACACTTGAACAACAGTCTGTGAAAGTCTGGGAACTGAGAAGACCAGCTGCTGGAATGTTGTCCTGTTCTTGTCTGTTATCAGATCACATCATGATGTGCTAAATGTTTTCAACTGGTGAGAGGTCTGGACTGCAGGCAGGGCAGTTCAGCACGATGCCATGGTGTTGTAATAGACACAGTATGCGGTATAGATGGGTGCATATGTTGATCCTAAACTTCCATAAACCTTTCAGCATTTATTGTGCTTTTAAAGTGTCTCGGTTTACATATTTGACGTGTTTTCTATGTTTCATTGTGAAAAAAAATATGGATTTATGACTAGTTGTCCCAACTGGTTGATTGAGGTTGATTATTGGGCGAAGGAGAGCAACATTTGGAGGTGGTAGAAGAACCTGGGGGAGTTACCCCACTTTAATCTCTCTCTGCTTCTGTCTTTCAATCCAACTTTCAGAAGAGAAAGAGAAAACTCGCAGAGCTCTTAACAAGAATTCAATACATTTGGACAGATTAGCACAAACCTGAACCCCAAACACCTGTCGAGACCATTCAGCAAAGCATTCTTTGAAAGTAAAGTACAGAGCTGATTATACGTGAGCAGTATCTTAGTATGTGCACGGTTCAGTCAGCCTACTTTCTCATCGGCTTGAGATCAGAGTGGTTCCTGAACATTTACTGCCTTCATGCTTCTCATCCACGGCTCAAGGATTTGCTTTTAGTTTTATAGATGCTGAATTTAGAGCATGTAATTTCACACGTCCTCTCGAGTTATACTTGAAATGTAACATTATGTGCTCATTTCACACAGTTGTGTTGTTGGTGATAAAATGAGTTCAGCTGCAGTCCAGCTCAAGAGGTTTGGAAATAGGCGAGCTGAGTGTGTTTTTACAAGTTTTGCTGCCCACTTGCCTTTTGTGTGTAGTGGCCAATATATAAAAAGGAAAAAAAAAGGCTGAGGACTTTTAGGCTCGTTAGGTGCGATTCTTTCCACTGGTATGCTTTTGTAACCATGTTCTTCACATCCGTAGTCTGTGAGCAATGTAGTTTTACGGTATTCCCATCGTACAAACTTTGGCTTATACTCAGTTCAGTGCCTTGAAATGAGGTTTTTGTATAATTTGGCATTAATGACTAAGCAGATGCTGTGTTCCTCATGACGTGATACATCTATCTGAACACGTATAATCAGCTCTGTACTTTACTTTCAAAGATCACAATAAAACATGCACCACAAATGTAGTCTTTAACTCGTCTCTCCTCTGTGGTGTCTTTTTCCCACCAGGATCCCGACCCAGATTAGAGGATGCCGCCCCTCGGATTGTAGAGCATCCCTCTGATTTAATTGTGTCCAAGGGGGAGCCAGCTACCCTCAACTGTAAGGCTGAGGGGCGTCCGACCCCGATGGTGGAATGGTACAAAGACGGAGAGCGGGTCGAGACGGATCGAGAGGACCCTCGGTCCCACAGGATGCTATTACCCAGTGGCTCCCTCTTCTTTCTGCGAATTGTACATGGAAGACGAAGCAAACCTGATGAGGGTGTGTATGTGTGTGTGGCGCGCAACTACTTGGGTGAAGCAGTCAGTCGCAATGCATCGCTGGAAGTGGCAAGTAAGTGTCTTTGATGTTTTTGCTATAAGGCTCAGTTGTGGAGCTTGTGTGAGTGTGTGTAGGTGTGTGTGTGTGTGTTTTAGCGTGGGTTCACAGCAACTGTGATCTCAGTGTTTTGTGCTTGTATTATAAATTAAAAAGCCTATAGCACGAGAGAAAGGATGGTTCCTTATGAGCAGCACTGGGCGATGGTGGGGAGGACAAACTCTGCATTAACAGACAAAACCAGGCTCAGGGAGGGGCAACCATCTGTTGTGATCTGTTGGCTGGGAGGTGAAGGAAGACAGAAAAAAGAGTGCCTCATGAGAAGTCACCCAGCTGCCTGAGCCTATAGCATCACAGGTTCCAGCCCTTTAAAGTCTAACTTAAAAGTAGGGAATGCCCTCTCTCTCTTGAATCCAAACTGGGAGCTGGTTCCACAGCAGAGGGGCTTTGCTGGTTCGGCAAAATACTAAGCAGCAGAGGCAACAAGAAACAAAAGAATATGGTGTATATTGAGAAAAGCAGTCCACATAACAAGTGTCAAATATCATGTAATTTCAGTAAAAATGAACTAAATCACAGATAAAACTCAACAAAAAATAACATTAGCTGCGTTTTAAAAGCAGAGGTGTGCCGAGGAAACTTCAAACACTCTGCTCTCTTATCATCGCTTTCACTTGGCTGAGTTAACTTAAGACACCACCCCTGACCTTGGTGTCAGATCTCCTGGCAGCTTTACCCGGAGCCCACCCCCCCACAAATGGCCCACTCACCCTTCTCTCCAGCCTCCACTGCCCAGGCCTCTGTGACCAGGCCTGTTAATGTAGATAGATGACAGCTAGCTCCGACAACAGAGATAACAGTTGTCGCCACTGGACAGGAAAGCTGAAAAACTGTCTCGCAGGGAGGGGACCAAAGGCCACTGTTAGTTGGCAGCTTCTCACTAGCAGATGTTCGATCCTTAAAATGCAACATTCTCCTGTCAGATGGGTTTCCAACAAACACCTCTTGATTTTTCTCCCCATAACCATGCTTCCTGTTAACAGTGAGATTGGGCAGAGCCAATTAAATCTTTGCTGCTAGAGTCTCTTATTTTCTTTAGTTTTAGAAAATCATTATAAAGTAAAAGTTTATTTTGACAGCGGCAGCAGGTAATTTCAAGAAATCCTGTCAGTTTATAATACAAACATAGTTGGGGACTAGTTAATTGCTCTCTCTGTGTAGACATATAATATGACTTGTCAGATGACATCTATAATGAGCAGAATCATTGTTGTGACAGTGATAGCCAGGCTCTACTCTGATATCTTTCTTAAGCTGCTCATTTAGACAAACCTGCCTCCAGCAGCTGTTGCAGATTCACATTTCCTCTAATCCCCCTCACTCAGGCTTCTCCTAGTATCGACCGCCCTTTAAAACTATAACCATCTCTTGTTGCACTAACGGAAAGCAGCTGAATATGGTCAAACAAACCCTGATCCCCACTAAAAACTAGCAAAGCCCTAGCTTCTTGTGCAACACTTTGCAGCCAGGTGTCATATTTTCTTGAAATGCTCTCCCCACAAAGTTAATAATAAGACTGAATTCCCCCCGTTCGCCTCAACAGAAGAACGGCCCATGAATCATTCTACATCCTCCATAAGCAGCTGGGATCTGCAGAGTGTGTCCGTCACCCCGACTAAAGCGTTCCTCAAGTAGTGTGAAGAATTACCTTTCACTTTGGTCTCGCTCTGTTTCAGTATCAACATCAGCTGCGGGGTGTTTTTTGAAGTGTAAGCTGTATGTGGAAACCTGGACAGGTAGAGTAGGTGGAGGTGTTGTGAATCACTTTTCACTTTTCAAAAAGTGGAAAGGAATGAATCAGCGACAGAGGCCTTACATTTCTCGCTCCACATGAATAATCCCCAGTGTTTTCCTCAACTCTTTCTTCGTGCTGTGCTAGTTTTAAGCTCTTCTTAAGACATGCAAAGATGCTCCTCCTGCTTTTCTTCCTTCATCACATTAGCATAGCGCTTAACCAAAAGTTTTTATGTTTTCCAGCACCCTTACCATATATCTGACAGCTGTTAAAGGTTACCAGAGAGTTTAATCTTCTTTGTAGGCCCACATCAACAAAATCTAACACTCAATCTCTGTGAGGTGGTGGAGGGTCACAAGGGTTTATCTATAACACCAGTGTGATTTCAGCCCACTAGCTGATCAGTCCTGTTTCTGTATATCCAGCTTCCTCCATTAATACTGTGGTGTCATGAGGTGACATTGTGCACAGCTGCCTGCAGACACACACATGTACATGGACATAACTTGGCACACAGAGGTTGCTTTCACAGATAAGCGTCCCTAATCCATGTTGGTAGAGGGAAAACCGATGTATTTTTACTTGTGTCTTCATGCCAGCACACAGACACACTTTTGGAGTATCGCCCCCAGAGAGAGACAGAGACTGAGGTTGTATAGAACAAACAGTTGCCAAAGCCAAAGCCAGGCCAGTGCCAGCTCCTTCCAGGCCCCTCTGCACGGCACCAATGGGGCCTGAGATGAGGCCAGAGGCACATAAGCCTGCCTGGAGCTGCCTGGGGGGCTCAGCATGGCACCAAAAAGGCGCAAGATGGCACTTGGTGGCATGGTGTCACTTTGCTCCCCAGCCGGTGACTTGGAAGCACTGAGGGCAAACTGAGAGAGAGCTGCATTGTGTATTGGTGTGTATATTTGGTACTGAGGTGAAAGCCAACACAGCGGGAAGGGTGGAAGGTTCAGGAGGTTTAACCCCTCACGGACCATCTGCTGTAAGCTGAGAAGCAGGCAGGGTGATGACAGCCAGTGTGCTGCAGTATGGATAAACTGGCTGAATTTCCCAGCGCTGACAAACATGCCTGGAACTGCTTTATTTTGAAAAGATTTATATCACATGTTAGTCCCTTAATGTTCTTTATGTATACACCAAAAGTGACAGAAGCAAAAAGTAGATATGTTTCTACCAGACGTTCTTTCATGTAGAATTGAAGCAACACTCCCTCAGCTTAGCTGTAGCTTGGAAGTTATGGATACTTCACCAGAAATCTTCTTTTGAAGATGAAAGAGCTGTTCAGGCTTAAAAAGATGGCTCTAAAATGTTTATCGGTTCCTCAGTGACAGAGAACATCTGCTGTCGTCAGCTCAGATTCAGTCTGCAATGTTTAACACATATTATTTGCACTAGCTCCCATAATTCCCACACCTCACAGCACATCCTCATGCCTAAACAGCAGAACAGGTCGATCACCAGTGACTCATGAAATATATATGAGCTGTTCCTTGCACTGCTCATAAAGACTGACAACAATGTCATATAGAGACGGAGGCTGAGATTATACCTTATAACGAGCCACAACATTTTTCAAGTAATTCCATTACAATAGCCCCAGAAAGCACCGACACCACAAGCATGCCAGAGAGGTACATACAAGTGACTCAAATTACCTAAAGTTAATCCTTCTAGACAGCTAACGACCAAAGCTCACTTTAAACTTTAAACCTTAGGAGTATCCAAATGTGTTCGTCCACTGTGTAGCTGTTATGAAAGGTGAAGATGTCTGTAGAGAGAAAAAACTTTTTTGTACCAATCCATAAAAATCTTTTTAATGCTGTGGATTTGGGCATTTTTACATGGGGGCCGATTCAGTCTGGAGCCAAGGACTACGGCTTTTGGCATTTCCATGTAGGATTATTTTTTTCCCACAGACTACCTGTTGACTATTTAAAAAAAACTGCTTGGTTAGGTTTAGGGGAAAAAAGCCTTTGGGTTAAAATAAACCCGATTACAATATAAAGTACAAGGCAAAAAAAAAATCACCACATATGTCTTATTAGTGAAGTTGTGTGAATACAAAGAGTAGTATTCCAAATAAAAAGATATCTATGTGTGCCTTAGAAAAAATTTTATGGGTCAGCATCACTCCAAGGTTTTGGAATGGAATTTTACAAATGATGATGAGAGCTAAAATTAGGAAGTTTTAGTTGAATTTATGAACCCTTAATAAACATAGTTATTCAGAAGAAGTTAAATAACTTTCTTTCTTTCTTTTCTTTTCACAAGTTTTTTGCAGGTACGATTGTGTTTAATCATTTTTTCACACCAGTAAACAGACCATTGTTCTTTTGCAAGTATTTATTCCGTGCTAATTACACACTCAATACCTCATTAAGGATGGTTCTACTTAGTTGCCTACTTAGTTTGCATTTATTAATGACACATTTGATGAATGGATGCTGGATCCAAAAACTGTTAGTCTTTTGAAGTGTCAGCAGATGTAGCTAAACCTCACAGGTGATGTTGCTAGCAGCTGAAAGTAATTCTACATTTTAAAAAAAATATTTTGCATTAGATGATGTGTTGCTACATAATACATTTGAGAGCTTTTAAAAAAATGCTGGAACAAAAGGGAGTAGTCATACCAACAGAATTACTGCACAATTTCTTTGACTTTGTGCTGTTTGTGTAGCTGTTATTTAGCAGTAGTCCCAGCCTGTGTGTAGCACTGCCCTGCTTTAAGAGCACATCCTCCATCTCTAGTATATCCGTCCAAATTGTGTTTTTCACCCCAATCCTATCCGATTTTGCAAGCTAAAAAGGATCCTTCGATCCTAAAAATGTGGCATACAAACTTGTATGGCACGTCTGTTGGAAGCTAGTCAGCACAATAGTCCTAACGGGCCAGAGACCCCTGGGTGGAGATTTGACATTCAGAATGACTTGCCCGAGCTCTTGGCGGCTTTTTACTTTGAGTGCTTTACAACTCTGACATTTTTATTATGCCTGCTACTCTGCCTGGCTTTATTGCTCATGAATATTCACACCAACCGGCGAGGGGAAATGGCGCTTTTTCCAACGTGCTTGGGGCGGAGTCAAAGGAACTTCAAATAAAGCTGACTGTGGTAAACTCTGAGACTTTTATTGCCCCCCAAACCAACTCACACCCGTTGTTCTAAGGTCATTTTGAGGTTAACCTTCACAGATTCAGGATAGCAGCTGTCTTGAGAATTTTAGGGAGTGAACAGGTGGAGACATGATAAAATTGTCTTCCTCTTTCTTTTTTGTGAATTTCATGTGTGTGTGTGTGTGTGTGTAAACATGTGTAAGTCTTTGTACCTATAGTCCAGGCCAACTTTCTCACCCTTTGTAATCCTCTACAGCAGTGTCAGTGTGGGAGAAACAGCTGAACTGCACTGTTACCAGCTGGATGCTGCTTTCCTTTTCCAGCTCTCTCTCTCTCTCTCTCTCTCTCTCTCTCACTCACACACACACACACACACACACACACACACACACACACACACACACACACACACACACACACACACACACACACACACAAAAACTGCAGTGTGTGTGTACACACACCTGTCATACTGGCTTTGATCACTGTGACCCCTGTGCAGAAAAATGAATTTCAAGGTTTATGAATCTGGAAATGAGAAAGGGTTTTGGTGGGTTTAGGGAAGTTAGGAGAGCAGGACAGAAAAGTGGTGTGGTGTGGCTTTCTTAAAAGAGCATTCGCTCTCCACGCTGCCTGTGCCGTCCTAGAACTGATCTGTATCTCTGCTGGTAACCCCGGTGGTTTGAAGCCATATGGGACGTGATAGGAGTTCTGTCGAGGCTGTGTCACAAACAGTGTAGTACAGCCGTGCTGATCCGTGGATTTATGCACTCTGTATATGTATGGCTAAGTGGCCATTGACCCGCAGTCATACCGCAGCCAGGCAAGTGTAAACAGAGGCTGAGGTCAGTGCTGTTAACACCAGAATGAAAATGGACATTTAAATAAAGCTGCTGTTGTTGCTGAATCACATGTGATTTGTGTGCTTTCCACTTAAAGAAGGTATAAAAACATAACATGACATAACATAACATAGCATAACATAACAACATAATCTTCAAGTGATTAAGGTTTTGCTGTTCAAGCTAGCATAATTTGGAAACCTACTGACTATCAGCTGATGACTCAGTATCTTTGAGTAACAGCCAATGTTTCAGGCCTTCCAGTATATCAGCAGATGTCTGGGCCAAGATCTCCTGTTCCATTGGACATCTGTTTGCAGTCCAACTATAAATACTGACAAAAAAGTCACTTTCTTGTCACATAATAGTCAATGATTTCTGAAATTGTATCTCATCCCCCATTCAGCTCTCGTCATTTGCTTGCCACATCGACCAAAGAATACTCAAATGCCTGTGTGTGGAGGCTGTATTACTAATAGACTTAAGCTTCTTTTACACTGTTAATAACCTTTCAGATTTTTCAGTTAGCCTTTTAAAGCTGTTACTCTATTTGAATCAGCTGATGTTATCATATCATTATGTCTTAGATGTCTTTCAAAGAGAGGTTATTGACATATGCTGATATCTAAAATTGAGCTGGAAATCTTCAGCACTTAAATAAGTGTGACGCTTGTAACGTCTCCATAACTGGTTGCTCATAGCATTAGTAAGCAGTCCTCTCATTAGCAAAGAATTTGCTTGCTGAGTCTCACATTCAGACCTCCCAGCATTTTTGCTTGCATCCACAGCAGCATGGTAATGTTCTCCACCAGCTGCCTGATATTGACTTCAGGGTCAATATCCTTTACTATACCTACATACTTACCATGGAAAGGTTTGTGTTTGTTTTTATTCACCGCACTAACAGAGTGACACTACCATCACCACTCCTACTAAACTCTGCAGCAGCAGAACTCTCAGTTGCTCAGAGATAACAGACCCATCCTCTTTGTGTTTGCGTGTGTGTGTATTTGTGTGACCTCAGAGGTGTGTCCATGCTTCACTAATGGGATTGTAGGTCTCGGCCTTGCGGAGCACAGAGCTGGTGGTTATTCTGATCTTAGAAAGGGGGGATCAGATGGCCGAAGTGAGGCTGTCAGCTTAACCCCCTCTGTATGATCCCACCGTCTGCTGGTCGTTGAGCCAGACCCACTAGCCAAACACTTCTCCAGAGGATAACCATGAATTAATTAGACCATTGAGTGTGTGTGTGCGCGTGTGTGTTCCGAGAGACAAAAGCCAAAGGGTGAGGGGTTAGACTGGGGGTTGGGGGTGGTTTAGGAGGGTGGGGGGGCATTGACAACAGGTGATGTAGCCTCCTCCCCCTCTTCAACAACAGTGTAACACAGAGGCCATGGGGGATGCAGACAACAATAAAGGTCCCGTGCTCCAACTGTTGTGTCCAATCACGCCCCATTGTGTCTCTGCGCTACTGATCGCAGGCACTGCACTGCCTTATACACGAGGTACTCTGCTAAATCACAGGGCTAGTTGGTAGCATGAATATGTTGCATTTGTTCTTTAAGATATTCAAGATGAACTCAAATTAACCACTTGAGCCATCAGCACAACTGAAGGGTTGTTTTCTCTGTCTGTTTTGCCTGAAAAATGTGAAAAATGTTAGGGCCAATGGACAACAATTTTACTTTGTTGTAGGGCTGCCAAAGTAAATAGGCTTCTAAGAGTTTGGCTAACAGGGCTTATGGAGGAAACCAAACATCACAGTGAACAATTTGGAATGAACACATGTACTTTTGCACCCCTAGTCTGCATATATGTATTAGTCATGTGATTTGGTTAAGAATATAATTCATTGTTGGCAGTCTTACAGGATGCATAATGACCTCCTGTTTGAGCTCATTGAGGCCAACAATAGCCCTCTGGCAGAACTACACAAGGGGTGTGTGGTGTGAATGTATTGCTCCAGGGCACAGAATAGAAAGAAAAGCAAATCTGGAAGTTGGTAGCTTAGTAGACACAAAGATTGAAAGGGTGATAAAGCACCAATCATTTACTCGGTTTCAGGTTACATGCTAAATGTATTCCTGTAATTATTGCTTGTATGTAGTTGACAGGCCATTGTTTTGCATTGCCTGATATTGCTCTGCACAGGGCAAAAGTAGAGCTAGGGTAAACCTACCCAGACTGCTCTGCTCTTTTGAGCCTGAGCCCCCTGCAGCAGCACTCCTACTGCACCAATGGAGAAGCCTCATTGAAATTAATAAAGATTATGTGTTTTTTAATGTGCTGCTAATGTCAGTCTGAGTGTCTGTAGGGGGAATCATGATAAAACACAGCTAGAGAGAAAGCAGAACAACAACTATAATGACAGCAATAATGAGATGCAACCATGGAATAGCCGGCAAGGCAAAAAACAAGACAAATACAAGAATCATGGAAAGTGGCAGTTTGGTAAGAGCTACGGAGGGGATAGCGTAAAATAAATCCATCAATTCATCAGAAACAACATGAAGCAGTGCACATCCTGGAGAGTTCCAGGCATCTTTCATGACATACAGTGAGCACGAGAGGCAAACGCAATCAATGCTTGCTTTGAAAGAAATCAATCAAATGCAATCAGAGTATTATAACAGAGCAGATAAAAAGAGCGTTTGTTAAAGCAACAGAGGCACAAGTATCCAAGTAGACATTAAGCCTCAAAATAGAGCAGTTTGCAGGACTCTTTGCTGTAACTGAACCAAGAGCTATTGGGAATGTCATTATATTATTAAACAACAGATTGTTGTCGTTTATGAGCACATCTTAATTAAAGGAAAGGTCAGTGGAGAGTATTAGCAGAAAACGGCTGTCAGAACTGAAGATTTAGTTTTGGTTGACTTTATTTAGTCGCTGGACAATGCTGTGCAGTCAGTATGTTCCATCCTATCCTGGTGACTGAAAACCCTAAAATCATTAGATCATAGATCCCAGTAGATGGGAATCTCATTTCAATTGGTGTATAGCCCATCTTAAGTAGTCTTAAGAGTCATCCTTGTTATTTGTCAGTCGATTCAGCAATCATTAGTCATCTCGCTCTAATAGTTGGACAGCTTCTCATTACTGCTCCCCTCGAGCTAAATTTAGGTTAAATATGGTAAAGTATATATATGATGATTCTAACGATTTCTCAGCAGAAAATATCTTTCTGTCCCAAATCACTACTGTTAAATGTTAAATTATCATTGCTCCCTGTCTCCATATAAATAAGGAGTTTATGTTCTTCACTTGTATCCTAAGGACTGCTGTGGTCTTATTAAGACCAATCTCTCAATTCTTTCGCAATTCAATCATGTTTTACTGTATAAATTCCTCGAGTTTTAACATCAGCCTTGCTGAATGTCCCACTTGAGTGTATCCGCCAGCATCCTGTTGCTGGTTTTGTGACTGTTTCCTTCTCTGACATCTCTTGACTAGGGATGGGTATCGTTTAGATTTTATCCGATACCAGTACCAAACTGGTACTTTTGAAACGGTGCCGGTGCTTAAACGGTGCTCGAACCGGTGCTTAAAGAATGGAGAACACACACTCCAAAAACCTCTTATGTTTAGCTGTTTTTTTGTAAAAAGATAACAATGTTAGCCTTTTCTGCAGCTATGGGGCATATATGGTATCACTCTTGGCTGGAAGCAGTGCTTAAACAATGGAAAAAACACAAACTTTATCCAAAAACCTCTCATGTTTAGCTGTTTCCCTCTTTTTCTTTGGTCATTTTAGCCTTTTTGGCCAGGGTGAAGGGAGTACCTGCCATCAAACAAGAAGACAGCCGCATGTAACTACGACGGTGTTTGCTAGTTCACCTTACATGCATTAATGTAATAACGTGGTTAGCCTACTCAACGTAAATTACACACGAACAACATTAAGCGACTCACCCAGAGAAGAACGGCTGCTGCTGCCATCATCATCCGTCATCATTTCTGCTACACTGGCAGGGCTATGGGCCAGGACTCTCCTCTTCAGGTTCTTGGGGGATGTTGCGTCCGATAACAGGCACCACACCCGCAGTAGATGTGCTCGGTGTGAGCTCTTGCAGCAAGCTATCAAATACGGTGCATTTCTCAGCTTTAAAAAAAACCCATTGCCAGGTGTTTCATCAGATTCGAGGTGTTACCTCCTTTGCACAGTATCAGCTTAAAGCACTTGTTGCAGGATGCTGAGTTTGCATTTTTTGCTGTGAAGTACAGCCAGACTTTGACCGCTTCGCCTTGGGCATTTTTAATCTGTAGCTCTGCTCTAAAAGAACGTACGTACCTGGGCCCGCCTACTATCCTTGGAAACGTAAAATGATTGGCTAGAATTCAAAGTGTATGACATCTCAGGGAAAAAAAAGCACCGAAAAAAAGCACCGAAATAACATACTCTATGGTGCTGACGAGGAGCACTCAGGTATTTGGCTGTTGTCAAAGTGACTTTGGTCTTTACTCCTACCCATTTGTCACAATTTAGTTCATTTTGGAAAGTTTCCGTAGTTTGATATGTGCCATTTTGAGATATGTGAGGTGTGTTATTCTGATCCTGCATGGTCACAGTCCTTACTGGTTTACATCTTCATTTAGCCACAAAAGTTTCCCTTTTTCTATTATTCAATGCCAGAATAATACAGATCAGCAGTTCTTTGTGGTAAAAGAGGCATTTCAGGGGGACTTAAGCATATTTGACCTATGTGCAAATGGTAGCTATGAGGGCAAACGGCTGTGGAGAATGCTTATTGATTTCTACTGGTGTGTATTTGCACAAGATTCATTTCTCCTTAGGATGCATTTGTGTTAGAAAAGGTCAGTGAACAGGGGCTTTAGTCATTCAAGCAGAGCTAAAGGGATTTCTGGTCCAAGATCCATCTGTTTTTGGAGTTTGTTGACAGGGCGGAAAATTAAAACTGTTGCTCTTCCCTCCCTCAGTCCTACCACAGCCACCCCTTCCCTGTTAGTGCAGGGTTATGATCAGGCATGGCACACAAACAGGCTAAAAAGTGTGCTGGGCACATGGCAGGATGCAAGTTTGGACCATCTGCTCCAGTTATGTGAACACATTTGAGTGTTTTCAATAGGGAGAGCTGCTGCATCAGTTGGGCAACAGCCATAAGTTGTTTAAGTGGACAGAGAGAGCTGACAAGGGGTTAGTTGACACAGACACCGGCTTGTCTCCAACAGAAAGATGCTTATGTTGCATGTGTCAATGACTGGTTTGCACCTCTCTGCTTTCGACTGTGTGGCAGGAAAGGCGACCTAACAGTGAAAGAACATGAACGCATAAAAGAGACGGGGCTGTGTGTGTACCTGTGTGTCCAGTCAACACTGCTGAGACAACTGTTGTGATTCGGCTTCTCTAGATTTTGCTTTGGTTTTTGTCAGTGTATTTCCAAGTAAACATTAAGTGAATAATTTAAAGGGATTTTAAAGCAGATGCCAAAACTTTACAAAAAAAACGAAAAGAGAAAGAGTGGTTTTTCCTTTTCAGTGACTGCAGGGTTTATGCAAGTTTTATGTTAAGGTTAGGTGCTATTGTTGGTCTGACCATAGTCTAAATTCTTCTCATAAAGTTTCACTTGAATTGCCTTATTGTTAGAGCTGAATTCAGCTCTAACAATAAGGCTCATTGCCACCATCCCACGCAATAGTCAATAATTAATAGTGTTGTGTAGGGGCATCCATTGTTCATAGTTGACTGTGCACCCCAATTCACTTAAGGTCGAGTTAAAGAGTGTTTATGGTTTTCCAGATGGATGAACTACAGTAGCCTTGATTGGACCTGAGGGTCAGTTCAGGGCATCTTGGGTTATGGGTTGATGGGGGAGCTTCAGTTGCTTTACAATGGGCGTCTCAATAGCTCTCAGGGACCCTTTTATTCTGCTGCTCTAGGTTCACGTTATGTGCCTAGAGCAGCAGGATGCTAGATTAAAGTAATCCTCTTTTCAAGGCCAGACAATTGTTTTATTAGCTGACCACACACAGGAGGTACAACCACCTCTGTATTGTCATGGGGGACCCTCTGGGAACCGTTTCGGGTGGTATTGGTGGCGGGTGGGCAGATGGAGAGAGGAGGATTGTCATTTCAGTTCTCCTTAGCAATGATATGCATACATTACCAATGCGCCAATTCTCCTTGTTTAAGCTTTTGTATGCTTTCTGAATGTAAGTGTTTGGGTAGAGGAGATTAAACGATTCGGCGATCAATGAACACACATTCCTGTACCATACCTTGGTATGTGGAACATTTTAAACGGAATAATTTCATTCATTAAATCGTAACATGACACATATACGTCTCATAAGTGGTATACAAACATTTACTTACCAAGTCTCATATTTGTCGACATATTCACTGAATTGCACATCATATCATATTAAGTGCATATTTGCATGTCCTCCTCTCCTTTCTCTTGCTTTTTGTAACTTGTGGTCCAAATGTTTTTTCTTTGAATTGTTTTTCCTATCTTGTTTTTGCCAAACAACTCTCATCAAAATGCTGTTTCATCTCCTCTTTTGCTTGCTTGCTAAAGGCATGGCACATTTCCAACTGAAGCAGAAAATGGCCTTTAAACCCTCTCCAAGATGTGTGTGTATGTTTGTGCTGGGAGATTGTTCTTGCAAGCTTTTTTTCCCCCACAACCCTGTCAGATCACGTGTGAGCTACATCGCCTGACCATTTTATTCCACTCAAGCTGAATTCAATATTGACAAATAGTTTGACTATTTCACAAATAGCTGTGGTAATTTGAGGAGACATGATATGTCTCCATATCATCATCATGTCCATGAGAGGAGCATTCTTTTTTGGGGGGGAACAAACCATTGTGTGGCTTCAGGATTCAACTTCATATGCTCCCCAGACGATGTATACCAGTTTCAAATTAACAAAAAGTCCTTTACTATCAATCCAAGATAATCAACTGCCTTCTTTTTTATCATCAAACATACACTTTTGGAAACCATGAACCACTAAATCAGTACACAACTTCATTTAGTTGATAGATCTGATATAGACTGAACATTGAACAGCCATTCACCTTGACCATACCACGTCTAGAGGGCACAATCTAGCACTGTATATCATAAATTCCTGTAAGGACAATATGGCAGTGTAGAAATAAATCTTAACTAAAGCTTTTTGATAATGTGATTGTATTGATCCACACCAGGAAATTGTTTTTTTCTTACTTCTAGCTGCAGATGAAAGGTCAGAAGTCAGGGACAGCTGGCTTCTCTGTTTAAAGAATACCTCTGTTGGTCCGTGCTATGGCTTCCTATTACTTTCATGAGCCAGGGAGCCACCGGTATTAGTTTAATTCCTAAAGCATTAAAGTGTCAGCACATAGTTTGGTCTGCACGTTGCCCAGGTCTGGGTAGTCATGTGCATCCCACCAGGAATTGCTCTGAAACACGAAGATGGAAATAAAAAGGCACAGAGACTCGTGTGCTCTCTTTCACACATACACAGACACACATGGCATGACATGCCAATGGAGTTTTGCAGTGGATTAACCTCAAGGTTGCTGGGTGGGTGAGCACAGCCAGAGATTCAGCATGCTCAGAATTGGGATGAGAACCTTCTGCTGAACCACACATAGGTGAACACGCCCCATTCTCTGATGTTGGAAGGATTTGCACTTAAATGAGAATATGTTTGTGTGTCATAGTTTACAGTAAACTGGCTTCATTTGTGTTTGTTTGCACAAACTTGGGAGATTTTTATTAGTCTTTTGTTAGTGGGAGGGGCCGGGCTAGGGTTGGGCAGGAGAGCTGTAGGGCTTCTTCAGTGTGAGAAGATTTTGCCTGCCAAGTAGTATTTTAATATGGCCCCCCACTTGACTTGAAATATGGCTATTTCAATCAAATGGACCTAGCATTGCCTCAGGCTTGTTCAGCTCTGAGTGGGTTCATGAGTGTGCGTCCAAGTGTAAGGGGGAAGAAAGGGAGGGATAGCAAAGATCCAGCAAGAGACATGCAGGGTTTGCCAAGGCCTTTGATATCATATAAGCATGATTGATATATATTGAGTCTTGGTGCTCCAGAATAACGTGCACCACAGTGTTTGTGGGGTTTTCTTTTAAACGACCATTAATCTGCTTAACATTGGCTTGATCTGACTATCACCTGGCAAATCCAGCCTTTGTTTATACAAATTATATTTACGTCCTACCATCTCCAGGATTATTTATTATTTTATTTTTATTATTTTTATTACAAAGATTATTTTGATTATTTTTTCAGTTGAATTGAATTTGTTGAATTTATAGAGTGCCACTTAATGATATTCATGAAAGAGATTCTTTATATTCTAAAATAAACACCACATTAGAGAAAGAAACCCAAAAATGAGAGAATCCTTTATCAGAATCAGAATATATATATATATATATATATATATATATATATATATATATATATATATATATATATACACACACATATACCGTGCAGGGTATGCACAGTATGTACCACCGGCAGATAGAGGAGGTGGCTGATATCCAGAAATCCTACCAGTGGCTGGACAAAGCTGGACTGAAAGACAGCACAGAGGCACTAATCATGGCAGCACAAGAACAAGCTCTGAGTACAAGATCCATAGAGGCTGGGGTCTATCACACCAGGCAAGACCCCAGGTGCAGGCTGTGTAAAGATGCCCCTGAGACAATCCAGCACATAACAGCAGGGTGTAAGATGCTAGCAGGCAAGGCATACATGGAACGCCATAACCAAGTGGCCGACATAGTGTACAGGAACATCTGTGCCGAGTATAACCTGGAAGTCCCGAGGTCAAAATGGGAGACGCCCCCAAGGGTGGTGGAGAATGACCGAGCTAAGATCCTGTGGGACTTCCAGATACAGACGGACAAAATGGTGGTGGCTAACCAACCGGACATAGTGGTGCTAGACAAACATGAGAAGACGGCCGTAGTGATTGATGTAGCGGTTCCGAATGACAGCAACATCAGAAGGAAGGAACACGAGAAGCTGGAGAAATACCAAGGGCTCAGAGAAGAGCTCGAGAAGATGTGGAGGGTGAAGGTAACGGTGGTCCCCGTGGTAATCGGAGCACTAGGTGCGGTGACTCCCAAGCTAGGCGAGTGGCTCCAGCAGATCCCGGGAACAACATCAGAGATCTCTGTCCAGAAGAGCGCAGTCCTGGGAACAGCTAAGATACTGCGCAGGACCCTCAAGCTCCCAGGCCTCTGGTAGAGGACCCGAGCTTGAAGGATAAACCGCCCACAGGGGCAAGCTGGGTGTTTTATATACATATATATATATATATACCATGACTCAACATATGAACATTACCTGATGCTGCTGAAGTGAAGCAGAGCAAAGGCTTGGCATAATTGTCAGATTGGCATAATTTTAAAAAGTTTACATTTCTTCGGTAGTAAACAACAGAAATGAGGCTTTCTTGTCTGAGGTCATTTTTGAAAAAACAAACATATAAAGCATGAACCACATCAAGTAAGGTACATGTCACGATGCAACTCCGAACTAACGTTGTGCTTCCAAGTTGGTCTGATCTTCCAACTACACACACACACACACTCACACACACTAGCGTCCCTCTAGTCTGTGTGAGATAATGAGCGCCTTTTGTGTCGTCTCGCTGATGCATGTGGGGCGAGACGATGTGGCCTCACAGTCATATTGACTCTAGACTTCACCACTGTCAAGCATTACCTCTTAACCACTACTACCTAGTACTTGCTGCTCCTCATCCATCCTTACACTATCACCTTTTCAACACGTCTGGGTTTGATAAGACACTGAGACCACTGACATTGCTGGGCATTTAGGCTGCAATAAAAGCCATGAAACATCGCACCTTGAAATGTAAAGCGCTTTGGGGTCCATAGGGACTAATTATTAGTCCTTTATTTATCCAGGTAAAAAATCTCATTGAGATTAAAAATCTCATTTTCAAGAGAGACCTGGCATCATGGCAACAAAAGTCAAAATACACATACCACATAAGTATATAACATTTAAAACAAATACAATATCCCATGCCAACACGTGTAAAATATACAATCACACTGAGTAAAAGAGTTATTCTCTCGTTCCTTTAAGACAGACTTAAACTCTCCCAAGGTAACCAATTCTGATAATTTCCCCAAAGTAAAGCGCTATACAAAAGCGCTATACAAATTTACCATTTGACAGATAACTTTATCTGTTTTCCCCCTGCCCCAAAGAGGGGAGGGGCACTCTTAATTTCTCACATTTTAGCACTTATTTCAATTTTGGGTGGTAATTTATATTAAGATAAGATAAGATAAGATAAAACTTTATTAATCCCTCGGGTGGGTTCCTCTGGGAAATTCTGTTTCCAAAAGCACAGCACCGACAGAAGTTACAGTTACAGAATATTATATATATATATATATATATATACACACACACACACACACACACACACACACACACACACACACACACACACATATATAAATACAGAGACATATATAAATAAAATATACGAAGGGGATAAATAGAATAAATAGGAATAAAAATAAAAATACAAGTGAATTGCACATTTCAAGTATTGATATTAAGTGACTGTGATAGTATATATTAAAGCATCGTAAACAGAATCAGAGCATGACATGAATATTGAATCCAATGTAATTTTCTTGGGCTCGCTTCATGATTGTGTTGTAAGAGGAGGTTTATCTATGCTAATAACAGGCTTATAATCTGCTTGTAATGCATCATGGGGACTTGTGGATGTCATTTCAGTGTTGTCTGAGCACAGTGGCTAATAATTGGTTTTCCAGGGGTTTGCTGTGAGACATGCTAGGGCTTTCGTGTGATGTAAATTTGGACTGCAGAGATTTTTCTGTCAGCTTCTGTCCAGGATTGGTAGCCACTTCAGTGCTCTATCAAATTTATTATTTGAGTTGCTTTCTTTTCAATGCACGACCCTTTTAATCACAGTGAGAAAAAAGTGACTTAGTTCTCAGGCTTTAGGACCTAATTTTTTTCATCTAAACAAGGAAATAATTTTTCGTGCTCTTATCAGCATGTCTAGTGAGAGCAGCCATTAGGTTTAGTGGTTGCATGGACAGAGTCTTGTTAAGGTTGGGTGGGTGGGTGGGGGTGGGCCAGCTGCTGTGGCTGTTAAATGGACTCAGCAGTAGCGCTCGTGCTATGGCACATTAAGGAACAAAAGAAGATGGAGGGAATACATTTGTTGGTGGAAGTGGACCTGACATCAGTGAACACGTTATCCAAGTGTGTTCTTGAAGGGGGAGGCATCAAGCAGCACTACTTGGGCTGAGAAGGTGACCCTTGTGGGCTTCTCAAAGGAATAACTGAAATATCCTCTTGATGTGATTCTCATTCATTTAACTTCAGCTCAATTTTACTACTGGCCACATGAGCATTTCCAGGAACCTAAACCACATTATGTCGTTTAGTCAAGGCCATAAAATACACAGGTCAAAAAACTAAATGGCAGCACCAGGACACAAAATGGAATTGCACTTCAAACCAAGTCATGACATTCCACATTTCAGGTCAGAGAATGTAGATAAAGAAATGGTAAGAGCTTCATCACAGTGTGTGTGTGTGTGTGTGTGTGTGCGTGCACTGCGGGGGATTTGTAATCTCCAGTCAGCCTGTAGATTGCTCTGAGCTGGTCATATTGGATGCAGACGGTGCTTTACTGTATTTGCTGCTACAGCTGCTGTGCAGCATATCTGCACAAGTGTGAGTATTTGTATTGGGTGTGGTGAGGAGGAGGATGGTGCTTACAAGGACATCTGTCTCCAACTGTGAGACCCCCACCTCCCCCACGTCCTCTAAAGGCCTTCCATCACCAGGGAAGCAACACGCATACACACCAATATCCTGCGTGGGCCGTTTCATCATGGTGTAATGGCTGATAGGGATCGGAGGGGGTCCACTCGGGGTAATGACAGTGGCTGATAGAAGGTGGCTTCTGATGAGGGCCCCTGATGGGCCTGAGGGCCTAGACTGATATTGCCTTGAGGAACAAGCAGCACCTATAGGGAACAGATAAGATGTATGTATGTGTTTTTTTGTGTGTGTGTGTCTAAGCAGGCCTGATAAAGGGATAAGAAGGATGTTGTACTTGAGCAAAGGAGCAAAAAACATCAGCATGTCTTTGCATGTGTTTACACCAAAGCAGATTGCTTCATGTCAGGAAAGGATGTAAGCTGATGGATTGACAGATGACCAGCTCAATCCCCCACAGCAGAGCTTGAACCTGAGGCTTTTTTTTCAGTTCCCCCTCCTTCCACCGTATGAATATTTATTCTTTTGTGTGTGTGTGTGTGTGTGTGTGTGTGTGTGTGTGTGTGTGTGTTTCACTCCTTGGAACATTAATGACAGTGATAAAGGCATTTAATTAAAAGTGAGCCAGAGCTAACCCCCAGAGGTGTTTTTTATGTCTAATTAAATGCTTAAATGGTGCACTGATATACAGAAGGGTCCTTATACTTTACCCACGTGGTAAATCACACTAGTCTCTTGGTCACAAATAAGTATTACTTCTGTACTTTGTTTTTTATGAAACAGATTAGCTCCTATGATGGCTTCATTTTCAGGATGAGTACTCTATAATTTTCAAATCAATCATTTTGTACACTAGAAGCAGTTGTGGAAAGGCTGACAGTGATCAAACAGATATGGTAGCACGTAAGAGAGGGTGATTCAATTCAATTCAATTCAATTTTATTTATATAGCGCCAAATCACAACAAAAGTCGCCTCAAGGCGCTTCATAGATGGGTGATGATGTGTAATTCTGTTTTCAAGAGATTAAAAGTGTGGATGCAAAAAGAAATCTCTTTAACTATTGTTTAAGTGGGTGATTATTTTCTCGTCTGGGCTTTTTGTTGATAAAATTCTTGTTAAAAATACCCAACCTGGTCTATTTGGGAACTTTGTTTGAGAGCAGTATGGTGAAAAGTTTAGGTTTTAGGGTTCTGAATGAATCCATAGAGACCATTGAGCATTGCTTAAAAATATATGAATTAAGATGTTTAAAGCTCATTCTATTAAGAAATGAACACAAAATATCTGCTGACCACTCTGCTCTTTGACAAGTCTTAAAATGAGATAAAAAGAGCAACAAACCATGACATATTGTACCATTTCAATTTTTATGTTGCAAAAATTAAGCCAAAATGCAGAAACAGTGTGTGAAGTGTGTAGGAATTAAGAGAGAAAGAAGCTGCCAGATGCTTCTTATCAGATTATTAAATGGTCAGTTAATCATCAGCAAGTGTGACTACCTCTTGTTTCTTGACCATAATGCACAGTGCCATGTTTGACAAAAAAACAAACACAGCGTATCAGAATCAACAAAACAAGAATTAAGGTGCCTAATCAAAGTCCAGACATCAACCACATTGAAATGTTGTGGCGGAACCTTAAGAGGGATGTGCATAAAGGAATTTCTGCAAATCTCAAGGAACTAAAGTAACTTTATAAAGAAATCCTTTCACAAAGATGGAAGAGACTAAGAGTTGTATAGAACATAATTACTTGGAGTGCTGAAGGTGGTTTTACAAGCTATTAAATATGGGATCACACAGTGTTTTTGGTGTTTTGGCTTCATTTTTGATAAATAAATCATGCAGTTAAATATTATGTAACAATGTAACAAGTCATGTGTTGTTGTTCATCTAATGTTTGTACTTTAAGGACTAGTAAAGCGCTATACAAATACAGGCCATTTACCATTTAATAATTTGAAATTTGGCAAGGTTCAAGAAGGAAGGAATGTGTTTTTGTAATTATTTTTTGACATATAAAACCTTAAAACTGAGAGTCTTTTTGACCATACATGGATCACACAATAATGCCTAAAACTGTACAAGATCAACAGGACCCTAAGAGTCCTTAGCAAGTGTTCAATGGGATGTGAAGAACAATACTAGGCCAACTTCAAACCAATTGCTTGAGTCAACATCAAGTATGGGAATTATCAAGGAGATGCTCTGTCCAGAACAGACAGAACTGAGGAGATTGCACTACCAGAAAGCAACATTGCAGACACTGAGGATGGTCTACAAGTACCTTGAAACCACACAAAAATAGGAACCGTGAAGAGGCCACTAGGAAAGCTGCAAACACCAAATAGCTGCAGAGAATAAGACAAGTTCTGAGGAGTCAGCTGAATGGGAAGAACAACATATTTCATTTCCTTCAAGATCTTTCTTTCATTCAGAACTTACGCCTTGGTGGTCGTCAGGTACCCTGCTGGGATAATAAGCTGGACAAATATATATCTAAAATAAAATTGAAATGTAAAATTGTTATCAAATATGAAATGATCAGTAATGCTTGGTTTAAATACCACAATGAATGAAATAGCTGACAAATAAAGAAACTTCATGGATTGATCTTATGAATCCCATTTTGCCACAACATTGTCCACAACTGTTTGAATTTGGACAAATGTGTATTGTCATAGTTGTATGTATTTGAATGGGAGAAGCTTTTCACTGTCCATTTGCAGGATTTTCACTTTAATCTTGTGTCTCGTATCTCCTTATTTTCTATGTCTGTGCTTTGATTAAAGTGCAGCATTCAAGCCCAGTGGTGGGGATTACTCTGGCTTTGTTGAAGGGGTTTAAAGAAAGGGTCAAAGTGCACCCTCTTAATTTGGGCCCCCAAGGGCCTCTAGGTAAGTGCCGGTGCCTAATTAACATCTAGAGACCCTCTTTTTGCTCAGGCTTGGTGCTTGTGGAGGGGTAGAATGGGAAGGATCAGGGGCCCCTGGAGCCATGATTTCACTGTGGTGTGTGACAGGTCATCGCTGCAGTCCTTTAACCCCACAGCATGGTAATTCAGACCTGCGGTCCAATCAGCTGTCCTATTTCATTTCTCACTTTGCGTGACAAGATGGGATCCTGAGCAATTTAGTCAGGTTTTTGTAATCTGCTATGAATAGTGGTAAGAGAAATGTTGGCAGCAGGCATAGATAAGGTCAGGGGCGTAGTTTGGCATATCAAACAAGGATTGGAGTGACCAGTGGGATTCAGCAAGCCCCAAATACTCTGTGGCAAAGTAATTGGCCATCAGGATATGGGGCAGAATGCAGTCATAAGCTGTCGTTTCAGCCCCGAAAGAGGCACAGATAAAGACAACGGTAACATAGTAGTTCAAATGAACTGAGTAGACATGTATTTTATCAAGGCAAACATAAGCACCAGCTATGTTAGCTAATGAGGGAATGAAAAATATCCTATTCTCTGCCGAAACACCAATATACCCGTTTCCCATGACCTTGATTACAAACAGAGCTTACTGAGTTATCCCCACTCTCACATTCAAAGAGGACACAACGCTATCTTGACAGGAAGAAGAATGAGCCTTTGTGGTGTACAGGCTGACACTGAGATACCACACAAAGCCAGGTGATTCAGATAAAGAAATGCTCTCATATGAATGGATAGATGGATGGGCCGATAGATATATGGATGGTGATGATAACCATAATATCCTGGGGGCTTTCTTGGCCTGTGGGCGTTGACATGAGGGGAGATGTGTCATTAATCAGATGAGCCAGTGACCCTCCCCTGTTGGCCTGTGACATTACAGCGACATTGCTACTGTTTCACTCCAAAGGTCCATCACATATTCTTGAGTGCATAGACACTCATGTCTTATAAATATATTTAAGCATCTTCGCTCAGTCCTGAAATTTGATATCTTACAATAAGCTATTAGCTTACAGTACTGTGCTGACAATTTAGGATAGATTATTTTGATTAAATCTAAACATTTAGTTTTTAATTTAGTGTCATTAAAGATGTCATTTGACCATTACGCCCACCACCTGTTTCATAAATGTAGAGATTATCTCGTATTTATTGGAGTGCTTTTTCATAAATTCTGCACTGGTGCTGAGTTTAAAATTAAACACTAGGGATTACACCAGCCACCACAACTATGTGTTCCTGATGATCTGATCTGATTGATGGTCTGATATCTTTGAGCATAAGAGTAACACACGTTCAACACCGATTTTTGTAGTTTCCACCACAGCAGGTGGGTATTACAAACTACAGCCAGTCTGTGTCTGGCATAATGGCGCAACTGGTAATTAATAGAAAATGGCCTTTTTAAATAGGAAGCAGCAGGAAACACATTCTTTTCTATATTCAATAGCTGTCTTTAGCATGTAGTGGCACAAGCCATGTGATGTACACTTGGGAGACCAGTAGAAATGTACTGGTACTAATGCAGTAAAACAGTGGTCCCCAACCTCTTTTGCAACACGGACTGGTTTATGTCCGAAAATATTTTCATGGTCTAGCCTTTAAGGGCTCGTGGATAAATACAACAAAATAAAGCCAGTACCAGTAGCAAAAGAAAGGAGATTCATTCATAACACACGGGAAAAGACCCAGGGAAACGATAAAAATTATAAACAATAATGATAAAAACCAATAAAAACCCTGAAAACCATAAATTTCACACCTGAGCCTGGTACCAAACGACTCACGGACTGGTACCGGGGTTGGGGACCGCTGCAGTAAAAAGAGCACTCACACAATAATGCAACTTCTTCTTGCAACTTCTGGCCTAAAATCTCCAACTTATTCATACCTCAAATTTGGGGAAAAAACGTAAAATGTGTTTTGTCTGTTTGAAATCACAAGATGAGAAATTAATATAGAATTGCATTTAATTAGTTGTACATGTTATGCAACAGCAAGACAACCCTTTGAAATTTCCCCCGACGTCACAAACATATCTGTCAGTTTTGTGCGCAGGGCATTTTAAAGAAGTTTTGTGCTTTCACGGGGAGGTGATATACTCGACAGCTTTTCTGAGTAGTCTGTGAAGAACTGCCAGTGTAAATTAGGATGCCAGTTTTTGACATGACTTGCACTTTTAAGATGAAGTAACAGCTTTCTCTCTGTTTGACAGCCATAAGAGCCATGCAGATCTTTGAACACTCAGGAGAGACTTGAGAGACATGATTGGAATGTTATTATATTGATATGACTCACTGATATCAGCGAGACCCCCATAATGTATAAAAATCAGACATACCATCCTCTTACATCAATTAATCATCTATCAGCTCCTTGATGTTCAAATCTCTTGTCTCCTCATGCCTTCAAAGAAAACGTCGTGGAATATTTTAGGGCAGAACTGTAAAACCACTCAAAATTGTACTTTGAAAGAGTTGCCGAATGACTTTGGAAGTTTCTTAATAAATACTTGAGAAAATATGGCTTGATTTACTTTTCAGATCAGTTAGAGAGGCTTTTTGGAGGGTGTCTGGAGCAGATAAGAATGACACAGAAGTCTTTTCGTTGCATGCAAATCCCTAGAGTGGCTTAGGCCAGACTTACAGCCTGCAGGCCGGCATTGGTGTTGGCCTGTTCCTCGTGGACCATTGTTGTCAGTACATCATCCCAGACAACAAAACCATCTTCCACATCTGTAATCTGAGAGGTCACAAAGCTCTAGAGACTGAACTGAGAAAAAAATAGCCCGATGCCTTCAGGTAAAAGCCACAAGATGTTGACTACAGAGGGATGAATTTGAAAGGAGGTACTGTGACCCGAAGAAAAATCTCTCATGTTTTATGAATAGACTCCAGCAAGGCATAAGAAAGGGAGTTATTTCTGAATTCAAAGTGACTTCCTGCAGTCGATGTAGTTGATTTATTTGATGTGTTTGTTTGAATGCTCATGTTTTTCTTGTGTGTATTTATGCATATATATTTGCCAAGGGAATGTGTGTGTTCATCTCAGAATGAGCTATTTACCTACTCGTGCGCACCACCTACAAGAGCCTTTTTTATTGATGTACTATGATGAAGCATGAATGACATCCAGTCAATGGAGACCTCAGGGACACAGTATCAATATTTTCAACAGCAGTGCCTTACTATGTTTCCTATTATTCAACTCGGTGAAAGACGACCCTAAGATTTTCTTTTCACCTTTTTTGTTGATTTTAAAGGCTAAATATCGTTGTTACCACATATGACAATTATAAACCCATTTAAACAGCAAAAAGTTTACACTCATTCTAAGCCAGCTACAGAGAGCAGGATACTTGGCTTCTGCAAGCCAAGTATCTATTGGTTAGAGACTGAACCCCAAGTTGTTCTCCAATGCATTCACTGGAGTGTGAGTGTTATACAGAAAGCACTGGTGACCAAAGTGTTGTGCGAATAGGTGAATGAAATGTTTTGCATAAAGCGCATTGTGTGCTCAAGTAGAGTAGAAAAGCACTGTATGACAGTCCATTTACCATTTGCCTTCGCATCTTCACCTTTTTTTCCCAGTTCTGAGAGATGATTTCCGTCAGACGCCCAGTGATGTGGTGGTGGCAGCAGGGGAGCCGGCTGTCATGGAGTGTATCCCTCCCAGGGGCCATCCAGAGCCCACCATTTCTTGGAAGAGAAACAACATCCGGGTCAATGATCGAGATGAAAGAATTACTGTAAGTTAAAAATAACCTAAACAAGTCTGGTTTAAGGTTAAATTGCATTTTACTTCTGGTGGAAGTTATTACCAACTTGTCAGCTTTTTATACTTTTTTAAAATAAAATTTCAGGTAATTTTCACTCATTAATTTGTATTACTATTAACAGAAGACACTGAGCTGATAGATGTTAAAAGACACATTTAGAATATATTTAAAACCAGACTTCCACACACATTACCCACTATGACCAAATGATGAATTGCGGCTTGTTGAAGTTAGTTACCACAAACAGAGCAGTGAGTGATGCTTGTGTGACGACTGGCTTGGAGCGAGAGCCCTTGTCAAGTAATTTTAAGAACAAGCCAGAGAGCCATCTGTCATAACACACACTGAAAATGACTAAGTGGCTTTCAATTCAATTCAATTCAATTTTATTTATATAGCGCCAAATCACAACAAAAGTCGCCTCAAGGCGCTTCTCTCTCTCTTCACTAACATGCCTCAATATCCTGTTTCCAACATCTTTCCATGTCTTCTCTCTGTCCCCCCCTCCACCATCGTGTTTCCTTTCGTCCTTGTCCACTTATCCACTCATCTGTTCCTTTCTGTTTCGTCTTCCTGCTCTTCCTTCTGTCTTTAACTTACGGTGCCCCTCGATTTCAGATCCGTGGAGGAAAGTTGATGATTTCAAACACCAGGAAAAGTGATGCTGGCATGTATGTGTGCGTTGGAACCAACATGGTTGGAGAAAAAGACAGTGATCCTGCTGAACTAGTGGTATTTGGTGAGTTGTTTTTACTGGGATTGTACTGTAATTAATCAAAGGACACTCAGCTAGCAAATATCGTCTGGGAAACTAAACATGAAGTCATACAGTCAACCTTATTAGTATCAAATATCCTTTTGGGAGCATGCTTGATTGTTGTAGTGGTCACACAAACGCAATGGCAAAAGATAGATTGTTAACAGAATAAATTGGAGCTAATTTGCTTCCAGCTGTTAGCCAATTGGCTCATATATTAAGCCAAATTATCAATATAATTCCTCTGATCCTTTTAGAAATAATTCTTTGAGTTAAGTTGCTTCAACTGTGTTAAAATGTTCACTATAAGATTCCAAAAAACAGTAAAAGTATCTTGTATTTTGTGCCTGTCTGTATTTTTCTGGGGTTGGACATTCTTTCCTTGGCTGATATTGGAGGATTAGATTCATCTTTCCCACCCAGCTGCTCTTTGCTTTGCTCTCTTGACTTTTCTCCTCCTGTCTCTGATTCTCTGCTGTGCTCTCAGTGGAGCAGTACCACAGGCATCAAAGTGTGTATCGATCCCAGGAAACGGATGGAGAATTGATATTTTCTTTTCAGTCCCTTGGATCTCCTGTTCACCACCACCCACACTGCCACAAAATTTAGCTCCTTCTGCACATTGTAGTGCAGTAGTAAACTCAAACCCTGGCATGTAATGCATAATCTATAAATTTATGGTTCCTTAAAATGCATGGCTTGGCGCTTTCCCTAATGTTTAATATTACTGCCATCTGCAAAATTGAAAGATAATAGCCAGTGCACATCTGCACTGTTTTTTCTGCCCATCCATTTTCTGCTCCCGAATCACAGACTGAGCAAAGTTGTCAAGACATTTCTCACCACCGCGACTTTTTATACCTCCAGCTGTGGGGAATGCTTTCACACTGACTATGATCATGGAAATACCTGCAGCTCTGAGTCTATTTAGTCATGTTTCACTGTGATGATTGGACTTTGGTATTTAAAAGCTTTTATTTGCTGGGTATTGAATTTAACCTACTGCAGCAATCTACTTCCAATGCTAGACAGGCTCTGTCAATTTTGAGATACTGCTAACAACAGCTGGTAAATATTTATTACCAGCTTGTGTGTGATTTGGTGTGGGGTCATTTTGTTCCTCGTTTTGTCTTAATAAAAGTTTAATTGTGTTCAGATCAAGTATTAAGAGTCATGGTGAGAGTGTCCCATTTTGAAATTATTTTTAGTGCTAGGTTTAACAATTCCAATCCCTCAGTGGTTTTTTTCCCCCCACATCATTCTGAGTAAACTGCTAGGGTACAGCAAATGGACATCAAATTATTCTCTTTATACGGCCAGCCTATTCCAAATGTGTCCACTCATCCATTACATGGGCAGTCCTATAAAGTGCTAACAAATGTGAAAAGTCAAGCTGTAATTAATAGGTATGAATTCTTATCCTCTTTCTGCACTCATATCTGTCTAATTTCAGAGAGGCCAGTGTTCACCAAACAGCCGGTGAACCAGGTGGTGTTGGCAGACGATACAGTGGACTTCTCCTGCGAGGTACACGGAGACCCGACTCCGACTGTCCGCTGGCGCAGAGAGGAGGGCGAGCTGCCTCGGGGCAGGTCCGACAACAGCAGCGCAGTGCCGTTGCTGCACACTCACAAATCACTGCACTGAAACTCAATCCCCACTGCCTCACTGTTACTTAGATACATCATTTGTTGCTCCAAATAGCACTTGTTACTATCATTTCACTAATAATATAACAGCTTCCAATTAGAGAGCAACTGTTTGTCCATCCGATTTTCTTATAGTTAGGTGTGAAGGAAAGTAATTCAGATGATTTTCTGTGAGTGGAGGAAGTCCAGCTGACTTGAATTTGCCCCAAAAATTACATGTATAAAAAAACATTTAAAGAAAAGAGAAAACACTATCATTCGCTTTTTTGTATGTAACGACCGAGAAACGGAAACAAATCAAAGCTCCTGCTGAGCTCGTAATGATTGCTTTTTAAGTGCTGTGCTGCTTACAATACAAATAGAAAGTTATTACTAGAATCTAAATGCGTGAGTCCTGTGGCACAGCAGCTTGTGTTAGTAACGGATGGACAGCCATCCCTGTCGTAAGCTACTTATTTGTTAATCAGTAGAGTTTAGTACTACGAGACATGCTCAGAAAGGAGTATCATGTGGTGTTTGCACCATGACACCATCACTGTGTTACTGTGAGAGCCCCACTCTCTCACACCTGTCTGCATGATTGGATGAAACTTTAATGACCTGTCAGGGGAAATAAGGTAAAATGTTCCCTTGTCAACAGCACGATTCAGGCCTGTGTCCACAGAGCTGTGCAGTAAACACAAAGCTGTATGTTTAAAAATCTGATTGGAACATTTAAACAGCCATGTTTTTTTAAAAAAAACATGAAAACTAGTAGTGACAACGCTCACACATTTACTGAACCAGACAACGTCATATTCATTCAAACCATCTTTTGAAGATTTCAGAACATGAATGTAACACTTGCGTTGACTTTTTTTCCCAGATTTGAAATCCGCAGTGAGAATAGTCTGCGTCTGACCCAGGTGCGAGCTGAAGATGAGGGTACCTACACCTGCGTGTCAGAGAACAGCGTCGGCAAAGCGGAGGCGTCGGCTGCCCTGCAAGTACACGGTACAGATGTACACAGGCACACTTATATATAAGATATTTTAGTTTTACTGCATTCGTAGTGATTCAAAGTGTAAAAGGCTATATTTAAACATTTCACATATTTATGTAAGATGTTTTTTGAAAATTAGGAAACAATCAACAATTGCACAGACTTATTGAAGAATCTTTCTAGAAATACGGTTTGAACACCCATGATCGCACGAGTAAACTGTTTGCACAGATGGGCAGCTTTGCTATGATGCACCACAATCTGCCCACTTGTCACCTACAGGAATGCTGTCTCATTTCATTCTTGTTCTTTTCATTCTGGTTGTTTATGTCAGATGGCCAGGATTTTAAGAACATTGTTTCTACGTGGAGACACCGCCTATTAAAACATCAGAAAAAGAGGCTGCTAGACATGAGTTGGTTACAACTCCCCCATATCATGCCATTGGTAATCCACTGTTAACTAAAGATTACAGAGAAATGAAGTGAAAAATGGATTTTAAGTTCCTTTCAAGCCTCAGCTCGTCATTCCTCTGGAGAGAGATCCGAGATCAAAAAGAACTGAAATTGCATGGGAATAAAGTCAGTCCCTTGAAGAGAGATGCTCAAATGAGAAAGCTGTCATTTGTGATGATAAAAGGGAATTTTTAGAGTTTTATTCTGTAACACTCGGTGCAGTGAGTGGGCCCTCTGGTACTCCTGAACACTCGCACACACCTTATGCTCGTATATGTATAAAAATTCAGCAGCGAACAGACAGACAGATTCATAAAAAAAATAAATAACATGCAGAAATACACAACATGCACCTACCTGTGCATAATGCAGTTTTGAAATGGTGATTTCATTTATTAAAGAAGAACAGCTATCCAAACCTACCTGGCCCTGTGTGAAAAATGAAGTGCCCCCTAAACATCTCTCAAGGATTGTGCCACCCTTGGCTGTCAATGAGTCTTGCACTGACGAGGCGTTCTAGTCCACTATTCTTTGCAGAATTTTTTAAATTCCTCCACATCGAGTATAAACAGCCAGTTTAAGGTCATGCCAAAGCTTTTAAGGCCAAAAAATGAAGGTGTATTTTGTGTCTTTCTGAGCCATTTAGAGGCTGGTGGTGTCTATCAGGGAGCTTTGGGCCATGAAGAGATGGCCAGACATTTTCCTTCAGGGTTTTCTGGTAAAGAGCAGAATTTATGGCTGGAGCAGCAAAGCAGCCCCAGACCATAACACTGCTGCCACTGTGTTTGACTGTTGGCATGATGTTCTTGTTTTGAAATGCTGTTATTTTTACGTCAGATGTAATTTTTTTACACCACAGAATAATCATAAAGGGATTGTCAGAATATCTTTTGGCAAACTTGAAATCGGCCTTTGTGTTCGTTTTAGTCAGCTGTCTACTGCGTCTGCGACCCAGTGTTTTGTGTATTTTAGTTTTTAGTCTTTGACAGCCCGTTCTCACTCCCGAGGCGTAACATGCCGACGTTTTGTCACGTCCCGCGGCGTTCCTGAGGAACGCGAAAGGAGACCTTCGGCGTTCTTATGGTACGCGGCGGGTTATGGCTGAAATCCAGTGCAATGACAGTCTCGTGGTAATAGACGTTCCAGCCCTGTATTCCAGCCCTAAACCTAACCTTATCCCTAGCCCTAACCATAACCTTTTTCCTGACCTTAACCAGGACTGTAATGATGTTAAATAGCGTGTTTCTAAGCGATTTGAAGAAAAAGAGTGAACATGTGTAGATTGAGTCCATACTGTTGTCATATTTCCTCATTTTTCTGAGGTCGTCATTTAGGAACGTGGTGGGTAGCCGAAAACGTAATATGTTGACGATTTGTCACCTAGCGTAAAATGTTACGCATTGGGAGTGAGAACGTGTTGTCTTTGATCATTGTATTTTCTGTGTTTCCTGATTTATTTTGAGAGAGTCTGGTGTGTCTTTGTCATTGTATTTAGGTTCACTTCCCCTGTGACGTCATTAGGTTCATTTGTGTCATGTGTTTCCTCATGTGTTTCCACTCCCCCCGATCATCCCTTGTGTGTATTTAGTCTGCATGTTTCTGTTCACTCACTGTCAGGGTGTCTGTTATGCCACACCATAGTTATCACAGTTTTCATAGATTGATAGTTTTTATCGCTAGTTTCTTAGTTTAGTTATTGTACCTTTTTCGCCTTAGTTTTCATGTTCTTGCGCTTCTGCCATCAGCACAAGATGGTTCAAGTTGAGTGCAGTGTTTGCTCTCTGTCAAACAAACACATCGGCGTACCTTGCCGTGACATCAGCAGCAGTTTTCACCACAGGACTCTCCCATGGGTGGCACCTTAACTGAGGCAAGCAAGGCCTGCAGTTCATTAGATGTTTTTCTGGGTTCCTTGGAGCCATTTTGGTAGGCCAGTCACTTTTGGGAAAGTTGTTCCAGATTTCCTCCGTTTGTGGATAATGGCTTTCACCATGATTCACTGGAGTCTTGAAGACTTAGAAATGACTTTACTAACTGGTTTCTCATCTGTTCTTGAGTGTCTTTATATCATGGCATGACATGTTGGTTTTTGAGATTTTTAAAGACTACTTCCCTTCGTCAGAGTTCTAAATGGCCTGTATTTGTATAGCGCTTTTCTAGTCCCTAAGGACCCCAAAGCGCTTTACACAACCAGTCATCCACCCATTCACACACACATTCACACACTGGTGATGGCAAGCTACATTGTAGCCACAGCCACCCTGGGGCGCACTGACAGAGGCAACGGGTGAAGTGTCTTGCCCAAGGACACAACGACCGAGACTGTCCAAGCCGGAGCTCGAACCGGCAACCTTCCGATTACAAGGCGAATGCCCAACTCTTGAGCCACGATCGCCCCCTACTAAAGTGATTTCTTGATTCATCTAGTTTGGCAGTAATCAGTCCTGGGTGTGGCTAGGTAAAATAAAAAGTCCAAATTCCCCCAGTGTGGTTGAATTAAAACTATTCTGCAAAGAAGAGTGGGACAAAAAAAGACTCATTGCCAGTTATTGCAGTTTTTTCTGCCAGGGGTGGAACAACCAGTCATTAGGTTTAGGGGGGAAGTCAATTTGTGACATAGCCTCCTGAGAACCAGCCTAGTCGTTTATCTCCTCTGTAATGGACATTTGTTTTTGGTCTGTACCTTTTGAAATATTTGAGCTACCCTACTAAGTCCTGATGTACTAAATAGAGGACATCCTGGGCTTTCCAATGATATCTCATGTGTTTGGGTGGCTTCCTTTGGCTCCAAAGAAGGAAGGAAATACCAAAAAAGTTCAATGGGAAGACTGTTTTTTCCTCAGTTCTCAGGAGGATAGAATCAAATATGTTTGGATAACTTTTTTTCCGTCAATAGATGAAATCATCATTTAAAATTTCTAATTTTGTATTTACTCACATTATCTTTGTTTGATCTGAATCACTGTCATAAGTGTTGCAAATGTGCAAAAGAGCAAAGAGGAGGCAAATTTTGCAGCACTGTAGCTGCAGTGGGGATCATAGGAATGCAACACAAACACATTCAAAGGAAAATATATATTCTATTAAACCACAGCTAGTTACACGGTTAAGTAGGTATGGTGTTCCAAAATTTCAAATGTTTGAACTAGTTTCACCATCCATCGTCATCTCATCATGTTATTCAACTTTCTTTCTCTCTTTTCTTTCTTCCACCCATTTCTGCATCACTCATCACAGTCGGCCCATCCTGTAAGTATTCCATTTCATCCCATCTGTGTATGGTTTTGTGTGTCTGTTTGTGTGTCTGTTTATGAGAGTTAATACAGTCCTACAGGTATAAGCTATTTGCTACATTAGAGACCCAAACCTCTACTCTCTAGCACAGGTGCTTTTTCTGCCAATTAGGACAGCCAAGTATTAAAGCTAAAAACAAAAAACAAAAAAATTGAAGGGTAGAAGGGTTTTGACCTTTCGTTACACTCATAGATGGAGCTTCAGTTACTAGGAAAAAAACCCCCACTGTAAAACGTGGAACTCTGATTTAGAGCACAAACACTCACCTTTTGAAAAATAAATGGTTATTGCTGATTAATCCACACAACAAAAAAAAGTTATAAGGCAAAGCAGCCCCAGACCATCACACTCCGCCGCCGTATTGGACTGTTCGTGTGACAGCCTTTTTATGAAATGCTGTGCTGTTTTTACATCTGATGTAACGAAATTCAATTCTCATCAGTCCAAAGAGTATTTTTCCAGTAGTCATGGGGATCATCAAGACGTTTTTGGCGTACATGAATTGCGTTATTGTGTTCTTTTTCGTGAGCTGTGGTTTCACCTTTGAACTCTGCTACGAATGGCACTGATGATTACTTACCAAAGTAAAAATGCCAGCGTTTGGCATGAACTAAGCAAATGGGGTTTAATGCGTACTCCCATCTCTAAATGTGCCTAATGTTGGGGAATAGAGAAAAAGGGATGAAGAATGAAAAAACCCTAAAAAAGTGTTCAGTGGAAGAAACATTGAACCACAAAATGTTATGAATTATGAGGTTCTCTACATACCTATTATTTTTATGCAATTCCATTTTTGTCCCATTCACTATGTAAGGACTGCCTGCTTATTCTTGGCCTATTTAAAACTTTACCAGCCTTCCAATTTATATATTGATATTGGACAAATGGGATACAATTCTAGGCACAAACTTCACACTGAATATAAGCACAAATGAGATATAGTCCAGCTATAATAAATTATGCCCTGGAAATAATCACCTCCTCAATCATCATTTCAGAATGGAAACAGTCTCAGGAATGAAGTCTGTGTACTTAAGTGGGCGTGTGATGTTTCGTAAAAAGGTGAAGCAGCAGCAGCAACAGCACTGGAGTGTGTTTACTCTAGCAGATGCAGAGCTGCATCACCACGGGACTCTGACAGCTGCATGTCACATCTACGCCCCTAGGGAGCGAGGGGTGTGTGTATGATTGTGTTGATACAAGTGTGGATATCTTCAGCGTGTTGCTGAAAATCATATGTCAAGCATGGGTGGGGTGGAGCAGGGGAGGTGAGATGTTTTCGTTGTAAGCACTTTGTTTAGCTTTGCTACGTGAGTGACAGCAGTGGAACACACAGTGTGAGTGGGAGCGCAGTGTGTGGGGAACAGCTCAGGCTGACGCTGGTTTGCTTCATCTTGTTCATCAGGATATTCCACTGATGATTTTTACTACCTCGACTGAAAAAAGGCTTTTTCCTGCATTAAAATCACACTTGCTACCTGCTCATTCACCACACTGATCTCCACACCCTTTCACCAACTTGCTGTTTCGATTCTGTCTGGCCGGGGGGCGGGGCTGTTGTTTCTAAACATTAGAAAGCTGCATGAAAGACACTGACCATTTTCAAATCTTTCTAATTCAGTGCTGACTGAATGAAGTTCGACAGTTTCCATCACTGATGAATAGATAGAACCCCTTTATCCACAGTGTAGATGATCTTCATTTCCTGCTTTTTAAAAGCATTTTAAGTTGTTGTTTTTTTAAATTGTTTTGGACCCTTTGTTGATGGTACTCTGAAGTTTTTTCTGTGAAGCACTTTGGGATTTTTGACTTGAAAGGTGCTATACAAATAAAATTTTACTTACTTACTTACTCCTTGTTGTGCTGCAGGCTGGGAAGTGAACAAGAACTACCATCACCTGCTTCTGTCCCATACAGTGGAATTGGAGAGTCACCCAAATCTATTGTTTGTCACACAGTACTTGAAATCTGAAATCTTAGCAGTGCAACCAACACCACAAGTAGATTCAAGTTGTGTGGAAAATCCTTGCTGATTGTAGAGTTATTTTATCAGGGATGGCAGAAGGACTAATTCTGTATATTCCCACTAAAGGAATAGATCCAAATACATTATCAGTCCAGTAATATCTGTATATATAGTTCCCCCATATCATGAAATTCAAGGAAGTGACTAAACCTTTTGGAAATTTTTCATTAATATTTTTACTCCGGTCGCGGCAGATGGCCCCGCCCCTCCCTGAGCCTGGTTCTACCGGAGGTTTCTTCCTGTTAAAAGGGAGTTTTTCCTTCCCACTGTCACCAAAGTGCTTGCTCACAGGGGGTCATGTGATTGTTGGGTTTTTCTCTGTATGTATTGTTGTAGGGTCTACCTTACAATATAAAGTGCCTTGAGGCGACTGTTGCTGTGATTTGGAGCTGTACAAATAAAACTGAATTGAATAAAAAGCTACAAATCCGAGCACGTTTGACTATTGGAGGAGCTCTGTGGGTTTGGAGGACATCAGCACATATGCTGATCACTTGCAGGAAACCTTTATAATGTCAGCTTCGTCCAATTACATACCCTTTATCTTATGGCATCATCTTGTTGTTTTGGGGAGATTTGGCAAACTTATATAAATTTGCTAAATTTTCTAGACCTCCAGGGTTCCCATGTGAACGTTAATTAAACTCAACTTAAAGAATAAAGTTAAAACAAGTCAAATACCTCAAAATTAAACATCATTTCTGATCTGTAAGAGAACATTTACAACCATCCACAAACATTCAATGACACCAAGCAATTTACATGTAGACTAGACTTTCCTCCTTGAGTGTTGCATTTCTTTTCATAAAAGCTGTGGAAAGCTAAGCTACAGCCTGATGTCTATTTTTACTTCCCTCTTGGCATATTAGCTTTGTTATCTGTTCTACAGTTCTGGCAGTATACGCAGCATACAAAAGAAGTCTGCAAGATCCTTTGAGTTCCTATCTTAAGTGTTGCATTCTGTATTTAGAAATTTCCCAATGTACCTCCCAGACACCGACAGCAACAGTTAGCAGTATGCGGTGCTTAATGTGTGCTGGCTCTGTGTTTCATAAAATTAGTAAATGAACATACCGTGGTATTTTAGAAGTCGAGTCAGTTTAAGGCACAGCAAAAATTAACTTAAAAAAACCCTGCATCTCTGAAAGTTAAATTATTATAAGAGTGACATGCAGGCATTGTTCCCTCATGTTTTTCATCTATATTTCAGCTGCTCTGTTACAATCCATACTCCCATTTCAATCCCATTTGAGGATGCTAATGTATCTCCCTGCCCTAAATCTAAGGCTCAGTGTCATGCCGGGTGCACCCATTATTGCTAATTATTTATTACAGCTTCAGGCAATGTGCCGGCTTGCCTCCTCAAATCAAACACTGTTAGTCTCTAGACACAGCTGTGTAGTGGGCCAAAAACAGCATTTTAATAGCTCAAATATTCCTAGTTGTCAGTGTATTTGGGTCAAAGTTACGGCGTTGTGTCAGGTGTGAGGAGAAAACGTTCAGGTGTTGACATGTTTTTGTTAAATACCCTGCTGAGAAGTGCACAAGCATATTTTTCTATGTATTTTCATTACGTGTATGTGCACAAGCATGGATATGAATTACATAAGAAGTGAGCATTACACAGTGTTTCTTTAATATTTCAGGCCTTGCATCAGCTGTGACAGGAGGCCTGTCCTTGAGGTAACTGGAGAGTGGAGGCAGATGGTCCCATGTCACTTGCTGACAAAAACCAGGGGTGTATGTTTGGGCATTAACCTTTAGGGTTAGCAAAGGGCTGGAAGTTTGATCCCAGGACATGACCCTGACTAGCTCAGCCAAGACCCCCCGTTAGCTGTAATTTATCCCGCAGTTGACACACGGATGTCCTCCTGCTGTGCGGAGGGGCCCGTGATGGAAGCAGTTTTAAAAGTGCATAAGTTGTATACAAGGCATGAAATTAAGCTTGCACATGCACATCTGAGGCAAGTGATTAGGGGGAGCAGGCGGGTCAGTGGGAGAGATTGGGAATGTTTCAGCTCTTCACACTCTGCTGCTATTTATTTTTGTTTCTGCTGCTTTCTCCTCATCTGAGATAATTAATGTCTGGAAGCATTTCTCAAAGTATATGTTGGGCTGTGTTTGAACACAGCTGACTTAAAAAAGCAACGTTTGTGAGTCCCAGCAATGTAACCAAACAAAGCTTTTTCCTCCCCCAGAACATCAGTCAGTGGAAGAAAATTTGAGGAAAAGACGTTATTTTATGTTTACTTCAGTATTCTAAGGAGGGTATATGTAGTGGATTAGGAGTTTCTTTATTCTGGATTTTTTCCTTTCATGCAGAAACAGTAGAAGGACATTAGTTATTTATTCTGTCTTTCACCGTGACTGTTAAGTGTTTTTTACTGTTACTTTCTTCTCTGTTCCATAGGCTCTCCTCCTCCCCATCTGTCTCCTTCTTTGTGTTTCTCTCAAAGCTAATACAGTCAGAATTAAAGTGAAGCAGGAGATCAGGTGGGAAGATGAGAAATCAATTAGGCCCGGTGCATCATTATGCATTCACACCCCCTTCTGTGGAGGAAGGACTGTCATTTTGCTACAGAATCAATAGAAATCAAAGATGCGTGTGTCTTTGTGGATGAACGCGTGCACACACAGTGGCATGGTGCAGCAATGAGAAAGCGAGACAGCTTACCATTTATTTGCAGTCCCTTATCCCCCTTGCCCTCCATCTGTGTTCAAAGATGTCTGATGCTCAGAATCAGAATGCTGACCCACAAACCTGGATTCAGGCTCCTGTGGGGTGTGGGCTGACCTTTTTGATGGGCTGTTTGCTGTAGTGTGGAATAAACAGTCAAGCCATCTAGATTAGGCAATAACCATCAATTTATCAAACACAAAAAGCCAAACAAATCAAGGTCTGTTATGGTCGCTCGTCGTAGACACAGCTAGGTACTCGACTGAAAACCTGCAGATTCTCTCATTAAAGTCACATTCTGTTTTCCTTTTTGTATCTGATAAATGTATATATTGAAATGGAGAATGAGAGTGGGTGGATAGTTTTCATTTATTGTCTGTTATAAGTGCAGATATTGATATATCAGGAAATGACTAATATTGGCCAATATATCAGCCCTGCAGATGAAGACAGAATGTCATTAAATCGATAAATATATGGGCTTTCACATAAAAATGTATAAAAACAAGACAAATGTTCTCTTTTTCAATTGTTCAGATTAGCATGTGTGGCTAACATGTCTGGTTGAATGAATTTACAAAGTTTAACCAGTGGTTTTGCTAATAGCCACCTTCATTTTTCATGTATATTTTAGATATAACGGTCAAACATTTTTATTAGAGCTCAGATTTGATTTATTATGTATATTTAATAAGTTTTTTAAAATCAGTTTTATTAGTCCTGTTTTTCTGAGTCCAGAAAACATGTGGTCACCACAGGACAGTCACACTATAGGCATGATTTTATAGAATATCATCCACTATTGGAGATTAAACAACAGAAAGTATTTAAAATGGGCTTAGCCCTAAACATCTGCAGCAGTAATATTAATTCATATAACAGTGGTGGGGAACCACCACATATCAGCTTATTGTAACTATATAGTAAAATAGTAAATATTTATTTAACTCCAGAAGTAATAATATTTTATAATTCTTTAATAATAATGATAAAAAGAATACATTTTATTTATATGTGCCTTTAAAGACCCTCGAGGTACAATAAAATAAAAACACAAGGTAAACAAAAAATGAAAACAAGTATGAAAGTATAAAAGCTAAATAAGGTAAAATAGAGTAAGGTGGAGTCATGATGAAGGGTATGCAATTCTAAATAGATGGGTTTTAAGACACAGTTCAAAAGTAGAGAGAGAGTTTGTAGTCCGGAGATCTGGTGGGAGTGCATCCAAAGCCTCGGGGCAGAACAACTAAAGGCTCTGAGTCTTATGGTAGTCAGGCGAGCAGGTGGAGCAGACAAAAGGGAAGCTGGAGAAGAGCGGAGGGTACGAGGGGGTGAGTACATATGGAGAACATCAGATAAATATGGAGGAGCGAGGTTATGAAGCGCTTTGAAAGTAAGAAACAGGATCTTGAAATTGACACGGAGGTGAATTAGAAGCCAATGGTGTTATATGTTCAGTAGATCTCATTCTGGATATAATACGAGCAGCTGTATTTTGAACTAACTGCAGTTTATGGAGAGATTTATGAGGTAAACCATAGAGAAGAGAGTTAATCTAAACGAGATGCGATAAGAGCATTGACAAGTATGGCGGTACTGTTAGCATATATAAAGGAATTAAAAGAGGCAGCACAAAAAGGGCACGTTTCAATCTGGCTAAATTTGTCACCTAATCCCACTGAATAATCCAAGAAAAATACGACATTTTATTCTGTGTTACTATGCATTGCATTTAATCGCCTGTCAATTAAATAAAGTCCTAACTACTAAGGCAGTGCGTATGGTATTCTTATAACGTTGAGTTGATGCTCAACACAAGCATAAAGTTATGAAGTTATGATTTGTTTAATCACACAGAGCAGGGCTGCCTTACCAGTTAACTGTGTTTGCCAGATGATGTTAGCTACAGTAGCTATGTTTAGCTGATGCATCAAAGGTTTAGTTAATATTACGTGAGCTAATGTGGCTAATGTGTCCAGCTGTTTCTTTGGATTAAAATTAATTCATTTGAAAATAAATGTTTTAATGTAACAAAAAACTTTAATGCATTATCTCAGCTAGAACCATGATTTCTGCCTGAGTCACGTCAGGTAGATTTTCAGTGGTGGTAAAGCTTCCCATGAGCCCACCATATTTCATGATGACATCAAACTGCATCTTTTAGTATTGCTTTGATTCTCAGACCCCGAGAGAAATGACATTGTAGGTTTAATGTCATTTCTCTACTGTCTTTGTTTACTGTCACTGTCTCTAAAATATTTTATTCTCTTGTGCCTTGACTGTTTGAAAGCTGTCATGGAATCAGGCGTTAGTGTTTATTGATGATTTGACTGTTGATAGAAATGCATGTAATGAATTTTGAAGTGTATAGTGCTAATTGAGTTTCTCAAAAGAAATGGGATGTTCTTCAACGGCCAAATCAGTCGCCTGATCTCAACCCAACAGAGCATGCTTTTGCACAAACAAGCAACAAGCAGGTGGCTACAGTAAAGGCCACTCAAGGCTCAAGACAGGAAACACAACATTTGGTGAAGTCAGTGGGTTCTAGGCTTCAGGTATAGCCTTCAGGTGTATTTACATTTAAATTGATATTTATGAAAATGGGGGGCTGTGTGTAAAAGTTGTTGTAATTCTTAAGTAGTTCATGCAAAACTTTTGTTAAATGTCTTGAATAACTTTTGTGAATTAATGAATAAATGAATTCATTTTTTCAATGTCTGTACTTCAGTCACATATTGATAAAATAATGGCACATAATGACTGGATTTCAACATTTTTTTTCTGAATTATGTGTTGCAGTGCCTCCTCAGATTGTGGTTCGACCACGGGACCAGATCACAACTCCAGGTCGTACCGTAACCTTCCTCTGTGGCACCAAAGGAAACCCTCCGCCAGCCGTCTTCTGGCAAAAAGAAGGCAGCCAGGTGGGAAACGTTCCATGATTTTGTTTACAGTAGTTATGAAACATACTCTAATGAGTCTTTATTATAAAGATTTAATAGGCTTGTTTATGTACAGTTTATGTAAAGTCAAAACATCAGGTGTTTTCCACATTTCAGTACCAGTACTGGCCCCCAAACATCACAAAGCCTTTAATTACTAAGTACATACAGACCTCTACTTTTACATTTTTAACTCCAAGGGATTTGGTGCTAACAGTATTATGTGCATTTTTTAAACCTTTTTCTTTCAAAAAAGTTGATTTTAAGCTATCTGAAAATGTGCTGCACAATAACATCAGCATAAAATAAAGAAAAACCTACAGGTGAATTGCATCATCACAAGCAGGGCTCTGGTAAAAGGGGGGAAACAGTAAACTCTCATATTGTAATGTGCTATAGATACATTACTTTTTCTTATATTTATTTTACCCAATTTAAAGTAAATCCCAATATAACTTCACGCAACTTTTACATTTTTTTAAATTTAAAAGAACACCTGACGAGATCAAAAAATGTGCTTTAAATGAGCCTTTATAGGATTTTAATTACCGACTTTGTTTGCATGCCACTTTGCTACATGTGCTTTGAAGAGAGCCAACATTTCCCTTCCTTGTCATGGTCTCTGCTTTTATCATCCTTCGCTGTGTGCTGCAGTTTACTGCCAGAGTGACTCTCTCGCTCTCTCCCTCTCTCTCTCTCTTTCTCTCTCACACACACACACACACACACACACACTTTCCCATCATCCACACAGTGTATTATTTACCAAAGACCTGCACGTTTTCAGATGTGTTGAGACGTGTATGTGTTTGTGGGAGAGAGTCACCCTGTGATAAGCATTGCAGCCTGTTGGAATGCACTGAAAGGGCTGATGAGACTGCGTGGGTGCCTGTAGCTTGGCTTCCAGGTACAGATTAGGGAAACAGGAGGTGGCAGGGTAGGCTGGAGAATGTGTGGGAGAGGGAGAACGAGTGTGGAGGAGAGAGATAAAGCGGAGAAAGTATGGAAGACGAGGAGAAGGAAGAGAAGAAGAATGTGGGTAGCTTGTTCGAAATTTTGGCCCCGCATTCAGTGAAATGCTGAGATTTTACTGGGTTAAACAAAGAAAAGTAGAAATGAAGGGAGGTGTTTGTCATTTATTATTGCATAATAACACAGGCTAAGTGTCTAAGGCTCATTGTGAATCAACCTGTTCTCACTCTATATGCTATCACAGCACGGGTTACCTTGTATTGCAATGCGTATATATACTTTTTTTAACTGATCACCTGAGAAAGATACCATGTGATCACAGGAAGATGTCCTTTTTGTAAAAGAATGCATTTGAACTCTACGGATAATCTTTTTCTAAACCTAATGAAGTACTTTTGGCCCCCAAATCTAATCAAACATGACAACAAAATTACTTATTATATTGTATCTCATATTTGATAGTTGATACTTATCAAATTCATTATTTGGTAGTATGGCTTGGTTCTGAGACCTCCGGACCTTTCTTAACGTTTTGTCGCATTTTCATGAGAAATGGGGAGCATGGGAGGTTTTTCCCCTTCCCACCCTGTTTGTCGGCGGCAGCTCAAAATGTGTGCATCCAACCTTACTGCACAAGAAGATGAATTCTGATTTTTTATGCCCTTTATCATATTTTTGAGTCATCGGCTAATGTGCAGAGCTTGACTTTTTCACCTGCCTGAGCAGAAAAAAAGCAGAAATAAAAAAAAGTAGAAAAAACAGAAATAGCAGCATGGTGGTTAGAAACTGTTGTCTCACAGCAAGAAAGTCTTGAGTTCACCAGCAGGCCAGGGTCTTTCTGTGTGGAGTTTGCATATTCTCCCTGTGTTTGCATGGGTTCTCTCCGGGCACTCTGGCTTCCTCCCACAGTCCAAAGACATGCATTTAGTGGGGAAAGGTTAACTGGAAACTCTAAATTGCCTATAGGTGTAAATGAGGGTATGAATGTGAGTGCAAATGGTTGTCTGTTTCTATGTGTTATCCCTGCAACAGACTGTGTTAGACCTGTCCAGGGTAAACCCTGCCTCTCGCCCTGAGGCTCCAGCACAAGGCTCCGAATACCTTTCAAACTTCTCAGCTTGTCCTTCACTCATTTTCAGTCCTTGTACTCGAGTATTTTCAGAGAACTCTTCGTATGTTAAGCCAGTTAACACTGACATACGAATCATAAAAATGGCACATAATGCATGAGATGAAGCAGTTTTGTGTCCATGCAAAACAGGCAACTTGGAAAAGACCCTATTTAAATTGTGTCTTTAAGACACTTCGCATAAAATTGTTGAATGGTTGCTTGATAGTTTCACAACTTGCCATTTTAATGTTGGCCCTGTTTCAGCCCACGTAAAATAATAAAACGACTCCTGTGGTCGTTTTCTTCTCCAGATCTTGCTGTTCCCTGTCCAGGAGCCATCACAGTCAGGACGATTCACAGTGTCACTGAGTGGTGAGCTGACCATCAATGATGTCCAAGTTGAAGACTCTGGCTATTACATCTGCCAGGCCATCAGCGTGGCTGGAAGCATCCTGACCAAAGCCCTGCTCGAGGTAGAAAGTGGTGAGTATAGAAATATGAGATCATAGCTCACAGTATAAACAAATTAAACTTAATGGTGATAACATTAAAACGACAGCTAAATTATATATGGAGAAACACTAGACTATCTCATTCCTTTCATATTGATTCAGTCTCCATTTTCTGTTCAAAATCAGTGTTTTTCTTGGCTTCGGGCATTTATACATGGACTCAAGATCTAAGTTCAGTTAAAATGACATCTTGACATCATAACAATCACTGTCCTACAAAGTAATATAATTAGAAAACCTATATGCTTTCCAAGAAAATGTAGCTGTGAGAGGACACGACTGAACAAAAGAGCAGCAGAAATTGACATATGGTAACTGTGCACATATCACTGACACTTGTGCATCCAGTTTAACCCAATACTTTAAGAACTCTGAGGAAAAAAAAGTGCTGAAGTTAACAATGTGTCATATTTGACGTTGTCTTGTTACATTGTTTTCAGATTCCGATTTGATTAATCATTCTTCACGACCATGCCCCACATGTGCACCAGTAGAAGTACGAAAAAGCTGTCATCCAACTTAAATTAAACATCCTTTTTTCCCAAATAAACAAACAGCAGGAGCCCTATCTGATGTAATCAAAAGGGACATATGATGATAGTTCTATGCAAATAACCTTGCTGCAACATATGCTCTCCTCGCTGCATCCTTTCCAGTGTGGCAGTAAACAGGGATTTTGTTCAGCTCCATCTAGACTAACTCCTATGTTGGGTGTGTTCACATTTTCAGTTTAGCTTCAGTTAGCTGATGATATCAGAGCTTTCGACGGCTCAGAATACAAATGAGGGTATACAACGTGACTGTGGGCCAGTGGTAAATAGTAAGGTTCTATTTTGGGGTATCATGTTGTGGGTTTGTGTTCAACTTGTTCCACTTCTATTTATAAATGTGCAGGAATTTACTTGGCTTATCTAAACTGATCATAACTCAGTTGCTAGTTGGCAACACGTGTGCCATTCTGTTTACATTTGAGCTTGAGCCTACAGCCGTGCAGCTGTGGAGCACACCCATATATGACTATGACTTTCTCTGAGATCACCGTCTATGGCTGCAACACAGATGTAATGAGGCAGTGTGATAATTTGCAGGTGACAGACCCACATGCAAACTCCCAAGGCTGACTGAATATTTTTATATATATATTTTTGTTAAGGTCAGATGCCGAGGACAAAATTCACAAAGGAAACCAAACAAGTCCAGACGCCCCAAGAATAACTGAGAAAGCAAGAGAGAGAGATTATGCAAAATGAGACAGGACTATTTATACGCACACTGAGGCCAGTCAGGGGGAGTGGACGCAGCTGGGGAAAACATACCATGAGTGTAGTCTGGATAACAATAGTAGAAGCACAGGATGAGTCTAATAATCTAATCTAACCTAATCTAATGACTTTTTAGCTTTCATTGCTGGATGAGATGGAGATATAAAGTACATGCTTGTCAGTATTTTGTCTTTAACAAACCAACTCATGAAATATTTAACAGATAAATTATGCAATTAAATATTCTTTAAATAATATCTATACTTTAACTGGTTTAAAGTTATTGAAAATATCTTACGTTGCATGGTTACCTAAAGACATTTAAAATCCAATATAAAAATTCATTCAGCCACTACTCGGTGCAATGCAGCGGTCCATGACTGACAGGAGGTCACTCTAGCCACACATTCCTGCCTGAGACAAATCTGTGCCATTGATTTGCATGTTGAAGTGGAGCAGCAGCAGAGAAAGGTAACCTGAGAGCCTTTGGCAGTAAATGTTCTCTTATAGTGATACTTTACATTCCACATGAGAGAAAATGTGGTTTCATGGGTCAGTATGAACATCTGTAACCCCGAGATTACACACGCTTGACTTTAGTGTGTTTTTCTCTGTGACTTTGGTTTCATTATAACTGCTTTCAGAAACCAAAGTAGACCTCACTTAGAGGGAAATATCACCTACAGCTGGCACTGTAATATAAACAAAGACAAACCCTGTTGATGAGGCATTTTCTTCTGGTCGAAGGTCACCTTTAAATGACAATATTTGATGTTACATTTATTTTGAAAGAATTCATATCAAATAAGAGACAACATGCATTGTCCATTATTGAGAATCATAATTCTGTGTTAGCCTGTGACAATGTCCTGCATATTCACTATTCTAAACTTTTTCTGTTTTCAAAAAGCTTATCAGGTTATCAGATCAGAGAAATCATGTTGGCATAGGGTGTCACAGTTTGCACTGGCAGACTGTGTGGAGAGAGGAGGAGGACCTAAATGCAGACATTTGGAGCAAATCTATAATTTAACAAAGGGCGATCCGTTTATTTGTGGCTGGGAAAAAGGTACAAAACAAAAGGCAGATTAACACTAAGGCAAAACTAATTAGAGCTAAACTGTGAGAAACTAAATGCTAAACACAAGAGACCAAGAACATAAAACCCTGAACATGATGAAAACCTGGAAACATGACATGAACTCAACAGACCAACAGACAAGGAATGAATGAAAACACACAGATTAAATGCACACAGGAGGTGATCAGGGGAAGTGGAAACACATGGGGAAACAGCTGATTAGAATAAATATAATGACTCTACAGGGGAAGTGAAACCAGACACAATGAACTTGGAACACCAGCCCTCTTCAGAATAAAACAGGAAGCATAATGAGATGCAGACATGCCATTACGAGCTTGACAACATAGGACACGCAGACATGAAACACATGAAGGGCGAGGGAGACTTAAACACATGAAGGGCGAGGGAGACTTAAACACAGGGGTGAAGACACAGGGAGAATCTAATAAACAATGAAGTATGGCAGGGCAACATCGAGCAAAATAGAAATGAACTTAGATAAGCTGATGAACATCAAAATAGAATAAAACTCAAAGTGCTGGGTCAAATGACCGGATCGGAACACACAGACTCTGCATAGAAATCCCCCAGCCAGGCTAAAACCAGGAACTCTCATGTTGTCAGGTGATAGTGCAAACAACTGCTTCACCATTCTCACAGTGCCTTAATTGCTTCTTGGGGATAAATAAAGTCTTTCTGATTCTTTCTGATGAAAAACTCCATATAATGTCACATCAGATTACTTGCAAAAATTTTAAGTAAAAGATTTAAGCTATCTAAAGCAAAATTAGATCTAATTTTTATTTTTAATGTAATGGCATCTTTGGAAATTTCAATGGTTGTGTTTGTTTGTCTTGCTGCTTAGAAGATCTATACCAATCTCTTGTGTCAATGGTGATGACGATGAAGCCAATGAAAAGTGTGGATTCACCTTAGTTTACTACTAAACTGCAGTACTGTGTGTGGTTCTGGAAACTTTTTCTTGTTGAATTGCCACAAATCTAACAAAGACTCTAGACCCAAAACTCAACATTTACTAATAATGTCGTCATAGTAACCTCTTGATAAGTAAATAATAATAATACTGTTTGAAATCTCTGTAATATTTGTTGTTTGTTGATTTGGTGTGTTGTTGGACGAGTCTGGCAACGCATCAAAATTATTTGGACATCTGAGAATAGTAATTTTTACTTTTTGAAAGGATCCGTCAAAAGATTGTTCTTTCACAGATCCTCTACACGTAAAAGTATAACGAGCTTGCAACACCAGTAATTATAGTAGTTTTATTGAACACTGAAACAAACTTATATGTCCGTCTCATTGTCTTAGACATGACTCTCTGTAGATTTCTACTTTCTGCAGAACACAGAGACAGACAATGATAGATCACAAAGATCCTTTGAATAATGACAATAAACTTTCTGCTACTTACGTGATGGTAGGCAGTGGGACAGTTTGTGAAGTTTGTTTTCTGAAGTTTCAACTGCTATAATATTGTGTTTTTTGGTGCAAGAAGTGAAGCTAGGTTAATAAATTAATAAACTGGATTGATAGACTATTGGCCTGATGAAATACCCGCTAATTATTGGTTATATTAAGTATCACACAGAAAAACCAGGGGAAATTGTGAAATTGAAGGCACCAATACCACAAACATGGTCAAGAGGTTAAGTTCTAGCTGGCTTTATAAGCTTTCACCTGTCAGTCAAGCAATTGTGTCCGCAATTTGAAATCAAGTGTTTAACTTTTAAAAAATCCCTCTGAAATTATTTTTACAGACCTATAAAAATACTTTTTCTTCTGTTAAATTGAGCATTTTACCCAGGGAGCAAAATCTTAGGTGTCATTACATATAAAATGATTTAGATGTTTGCGTCCTTTCGAATACTTTCTAGGCTTTTGATCATTTGCATTTATGCTCGATAAAGTGTAGTGGTGCATACGCTTCAGTACAGTGAAGTAATCACCTTTGGTTCAAATCCCATCCTCATGTGAATGTTCTATGTTCCTACAGCACCTTCAGACCGGGTCCCTCCCATCATCCGCCAAGGACCAGCCAATCACACATTAGCTCCTGGATCCATGGCTCAGTTACACTGTCACATCATGGGCAACCCCATGCCCAGCATACAATGGGAAAAAGATGGCCAAAGGATCCTGGGAAATGATGGTCGAATCAGCTTGATGGAAAATGGAACTTTTCAGATCACCAACCTCCAGGTACTGGAATAAGACTCATACTCTTACATTCATTTGCTGTTTAATAACAATGCAAATATAGTGCATTTCATTTTTTTCCAATCCCATGTTAACGAAGCCTTTTGCTTTTTAAACTCGCGGCTTTTCTATGATGACATTCAGCAGTGTGTATTTTATAGTCCCTCTAATCCCACCACACTCATTAAAATGTATCCACTGTCTGCATGTATCAGTATTAGCACATCAAACATGATGTAGTTTACAGAAGATAAACCTAATCCAAGAGATAAAACAACAGCTTTAATTCCAGGAAAGTATGAAGCATTTAAACAGAGGACAATTTTACGGTTGACTCAGACGATGAGTTTTTATGAGCGGAGGAGAGGTGGGGAACATTGAGGTGTGATCAACATGACAATGAGCGTGTGAGGCCATTAGCGGTCGTTAGCGCCGTCTTACTCCATGCTAATGAAATCTATTCTGCCCAGAATTCCCTCCTGGGTACGAAGCAGCACCTGAGGTCACCGCAGCCTCGAAGAGACTCGAGAAGGCGTGCGCATTAATTGATTGTGGGTTCTCAATGATTAACGATCGCTGAGACTTGTAATTAAATCCTCAATGCATCAGTACAAGTGAGGACTGGATGAATAAAAGAGAGGGCTAGAAACTGAGAAACAGGGGTGAGGGAGAGGATAGAAGCAGAAATAGCTGAGACTCAGAGGCCTAAAGTACATTTTAAGATGCATTTGTGTCATGGTGGAATAAAAGGCAATGTCTTGACAGCTGAGAGCACCATCTTGGAAGTGCTCAGCCTTTGGAACTCATTTGAAGCTGTCAGACAGCATGTTGAAGTTCTCATCAGACTTCAATTCATTTTGATCTGGAACATCAAAACCAATGGTATTTATGGCCTAAGACTGCGGGAACAAGATCACAGAATTACACATAAAAATTATTCATTTTGAAATGTTGTTCCATACACTTAAGAAGATGCCTTGTCAGTGATGTCATACATTTTTTCGTGGAGTCCATCACTAACACAAGGAATCAAGACCCAGAGTCATGTCGATATCCATCGTCTGTGTTGCTGTACAGGCAAGTGGTTTGAGCTGTAATGATGGTAGAAAAAATCCCAAAATACAGTCATCCAAGCAGCTCTCCTGCTTTGAACTAACATCCTATCATTTAGTACACAGGCTTGTCATCTTATAATATTAATTTGTAGAGAATTTACCTGTAGAGTCGATAAAGTGCATTGAAAAGAAAGTTGTTTCATTTTGATTATGTTAGCATGACAGCATGTGAATATTTAACCTAGCTGTCACTAAACAGGATGTAGATCTGATATATAATATGTTTTATAGGTCTTTGGTAACGAACTAAAGGTCTGGGTAAATGTTTAACCCAGTAATGGTTAAGTAATCCAGGATTTTTGCTTATGAAAGTAGATATCTTGACATTTCGGCAACAAATACAAAGACAAAATAATTATTTTGACATTGAAGTTTGGATTTTAAAAAAGCACGTTTTGTATTGGACACTAAAATTTTAGTAGCAGATCATTCAGATCACATACGTTGGGAGATGGGATTCAGTAGGTGCCCACCCACACCCACACTGGAACCACCGACAAGAGTTTTTGACATGCTTTGAGCCACACTCCCTCTCAGTGTCTCAGAAAAACCCAATAACTTTTCATTCTGTTCTATTTACATGCTGCCTAATAATGTGTTTAAAAGATGCCATTGTGACAGGAAGTAATGCTATTTGTTACATCATAGTTTCAGTGCTACATTGATAATCCATCAGCTATAAAGATATTTCATTCATTGCCACAAATGTCAACACATTTTATCAACATAGTCCAGTTCCATTAAATGTCCCATAAATGAAATGCAGTCGTTTTGAAAGGAACCTGTTACTGATGATGATGATGATGATGATGAAAAACAGAACAGGGGACATATCAGCTCTGGGTGGTGCAGCACCTGCCACTATATATCTCAGGGGACTCAGCTATAAGTCTTCTCATGTAGGCTAAACAAGCGACACACACTGTGGTTAAACATCAACATGGCATAGGACTATAAGAGATTCAATTCAAATAAAGTCTTTTAGATAATCCCCAAAGTTTGATTCTCTTCATCTGGACGTAGCGTTTTCAGTGGGAGAAATGTTCCATCACTCATCCAAGTGACTTCTTCAGTCTCAGCTGACTGCAGGTTTCTCCAACCTTATAAACACTACATTTGCATAATGACTGAAACCAGCCCACTGAAGGAACAATGGGCTGGGAGGTCATTTCCTTCATCATTAATATGCAAATTCTCATGACCATAGAAGTCACCTGGATGAGTGAGAAAACTCTCCCACTTCTCCCACTGAAAACGCTACGTCCAGATGAAGAGAATCAAACTTTGGGGATTTACTTACCTGGATGATTGAGCATACATCAAGATGTTTTAGATAATGGGACTAAACTGCTTTGTTGTTGGTGATATTTTTTATTATACAAGGATTGGCTGTGGACAATGTGTCAAAGCAATGAAAAGAAGTTGCTAAGAAACAGATTTTCTTTTTCTTAATAATATATATTAAAATGAGTAAAGGCAAATGTTTACAATGCTTTTTCAGTGATTGATTTTTTTTTGTTGCCATCTACACTGACAATTGTTAAACCTGGGGTAGTTTAAAAGATTCATAATGCTCATGTTAAGCAAGCTCTTCTATGAATTAGCTCTAAAGTCTAAACATGTTAAAATACCAAAATAAGCATAACCTTTAAAATGGACAAACAATGAAATCAGACATTTAACTCAGTATAAATAAGTCAATTTCATCTGTGCCCCTGGAGTAGGACAGATGGTCTGTTTGTTCCTTGTACCCTGGCAATGAGGAGATGCCATTATCCTGGGATCTCTGCCAGACACACTCTATCGTTGTCCGTCACTTTGGTGCCAAGACTCCCAGGCCAGACGGGACGTGTATATGTGTGTGTGTATGGCGCTGCTAAATTGTAGCAGGCCGTGGGGTACGTTATAGGGGCTACTAATGTTAGGTAAATAAGGAAGCGAAACAGGTGAAGGCCAACAAAGCCTGGGGAGTGTGAGAAGGACTACATGGACACAGCTAAACAGATTTCTGGGAGTAATCAGATTAAAGCAGGAAATCAAATTCCTATGTTGACATTAAATCCCGGCATACACGCGTTATAGTTGATAATCAGATTTTCCTTCTGCACACACCCAAAAATAGGCTCTGACATCATTATCACCCTTCTGGCTGCTGATGTGCAGGATGTTCATGCTGGTGCTTTTGGGATGGGGTGCAGGTGGAGGGTAAATGAAAAAGGCACCAATGTTCACATTGCTCTGTAGGCCTGACAGATTATTTCTGCAAATTGTATTAAAAAATTTCTCAAAGATCAAATATGTGCTATTTAAAGCATAAAAAATAAACATTGACATGTGTCTTCTTTAGGATTGGCGCTCCTCCCTTCTGCTCTCCTCTTGCCTCATACATTTTTTAGAAATGTGTTTTGCGCGCTTGCCCAAAGCTGCCAGCCTTGATTAATAGTCAGGTGTCCCAGCTATTTACCCCACCCACCCTCTGTGCAGAGTCCCTATCCACCGATCAAATGCTACCATCTGGGGGCCCCCTTTTTCCCCTCAGACAGACGCACCAGCCAGCCTACAGGTCAACTCAAGGTCAGGGCCTCTAGAAAGAGGAGAGATGAGTCACCCTGAGCAGGAGGGGAGAGGGACTGAGCGTGTGCACAGTGATCAGCGAGGCATTAGGTGTGAGAGGTTCTGCTGTCCACATCTTCTGCATAATGTGAAAGGTTTTCATTGCAAGTAAAATGGGCTGATGTGGCAGAATAAGTGAGTAAGGGAAGGCTGATTGTGTTTGCAGTGGATTTATCAATTGCCATGTAAATTGATGAACTACTGAAACATCTCACAGCAAGCAGCTGAAAAACTAACTGCAACCACACACACACACACAGAGCTGGAAATAATTATGTATAGAGCCAGGAGGCCTCGTAGGCGTAACTTATATTAACCACAGTCTTTTGTCTTCATCATTTATTGCAAACTGAGCTGTGACACATGGAGTTTTAAATCTGTGTTAATGCAAATAGTTTGTTTGACATATTTTCTCACATAAAAGCACGTATTACCTCTTTCCCATCAATACAGTAACAATCGCCAAGGAGTTCAAGGGAGCAGAGGGTAGTTGCCTTCTGAGGTTGCAGCCCAAGAAGCCCTGACATTATAAGCACTCTTTCTTCACCAATAGGAGCGCTAACATGACCTAATAGCCAGCTGGAATTTGGCACAGTAACAACTACAACAACATCAATAAGACAAAGGTGTCATGTCATTTTTGGAGCTGTGTGTTTGCTCTGTGTCTTAGGTTTTATGATGAAAACAGAGTCGGAGAAACATGCTTTTATGCTTTTTTTTTAATATAGGTTTAATAGTTGCTAGTGCTGCAAAAGTATATTATTACTTACACCAATCACTTCACATCAGTAGTGTGCTACAGACCTATCCTGGTGTCAGAGCTAATAGGAAATTTAATACACCTGGTGATGTAGATTCCTCTGATCTAGAAGGACTTTGTGTTATTTACCAGCATGTATGCTATTTGATTAGCCAAGTGGTGGATGCTCCGTTTACTTAAGTACACATCTCAGTATGTTATGGCTCACACACAGTAAATGTTCCCACCCCTTTCTTGATGTTTTAGCACTGTTTAACACTAACACTGAACATGAGATGATTTTTAACAGAATGAATGAAATGAATAAGTGGTCAACCTGAAGGGATTTTTAGTTTAAGAAGTTTAAGTAATTAAAAAGCATGTTTAGAGGCACTGCTCTTGCAAACTGCTGCTACCTTTAGTGTCACAGTGAAAGACCCCCTAGCAGCTCCTTCTTGTAAGTAATTTCACAGCCCACCTAGCTTTTGGCTTGCTTTTCCAAAAACTTAATAGTATTCAGCTATACACACACTCGTACACACAGGCACATTTATCACACACTTCTTAATTACATCTGCTCACAGCCTGTCCAGAATGCTAAGTAGCTGTTGAGTAGAAAGACTGGTGCCTCAGACATTTCTAGACCTCTAGCTGGTCATTAAAATTCTGTCCTTTGATCCTTTGCTTTAACTCTCCTCCTTAGATGAGAAACATAAAAGCCACCAGCTTGACTTTAGCTTTGACTTCAGATAGGTCCACTGAGATTCTATCATTTATGGAGGAAAATAAAATAACTGCATTTGACAACATCTCTGAAGTAGAAGTTAATTAAAACAGATGTTATGTTGAGGTAGCCTAATCAGAATGGAGATTGTCATGTGTAAGTGATTCCTGGGAGAAACAGATTTTTAATATACTGTGATGACGAATAAAAGCAGAACAAGATAAACACATTGTAAATATTATTTCAAGTGTCTTAGCAGAAATGTGATTTTTTTAAGGTACTGAACTGTAGATGATAAATCTTGTAGGATGTCACTATAGGTCTAAACAATACTAATGAACTCTATCTGAATTACCATGTGGCCCATGTGCCTTTAAACTTCATCTGTGAGTTGTTCCATCAATCAGCACACCAGTGACTCTGTGCTGCTGTCAGAAGTAGATGTCATTAAAAGAATCACAACATTCCGACATGAGCGTTCTTCCAAGAATCTCATGACATATGAATGTGTTGGTGTTATGACTCACTCAGTACTCTTTATTTTGGAAAAGTTGTAACGGCTGTCTCACTTACAGTAACAATCGTGTTGGATTTTCAACACATCACTAGTGTGAATGTTGGTCAAAGGGCAGAAGCTTCCTCTAAAGACTCGAGGCATCAGGAGACTTTTGAGGACGTGCAACACATGGGTAAAGCTAGCCTCCAGGCTGTCTCTGCCAGAATGAGACTGTAGCTGAAAACAGACTTAGATGCTTTTTATAGTTGTTCTTAATAGTGGATGAATCACATTTTAGTATTTCTTAGGTCTTTGATGACAGATTGTTCTGTGGCAACACTAATATAAACTAATGTTGAACTAAACTAGTTTAGCCTTATAGTAATATAAGAGCAGAGAGCCAGGAATTTGAAAACAGTGCCTTCAGATAAGTTTATTTAAGCATATTTCATATCTCCTTTTATGTTGGCACACCACAACTGTTTGTCCAAGCACAATGAGTCAGCAACATGGGGCGAAAGGTTTCCAATGTTCCTCTTGGTACCTGAATAAAAACAAGAGTGGCACTAAGTGGCCCAGGTCTGAATGAGAGAAACCTGTACGGCAGATTGATGAAGGTAGCAATTTTCTATATTCTACTTTCAAAAGGTCTTTAGGGATGTATATACACAAAGCTAAAAGAAGGTGCATCTTTCTTAGACATATAGCCACAAATGGGAGTTGCATGATGCTACAAGTTGACAGTAATAAGCACATTTTTCTGTACTGTGAAAGTGCATTGAAGGTATAGTTACCTGGTTGGCTTTGCATTAATAAAATCTCCCTGCTCCAAAAGCTTTGCATCCACACCAACTTCCAACTGCTCAGCACTCTCTGTGGAAACAATCTGGTTGGAGAGATATGACATTTAGTCTCAATCACTGGTAATGGGTGCATTACCACAGTATCACACACACGCATGCACAATAAACTAATGATACACGTTTTACTGTTGCCAGGAAACAGACTCTGGGGTTTACACCTGCCTGGCTAGCAGCTCCAGCGGAGAGACGAGTTGGAGTGGAGTGCTCACAGTCAAAGGTAAATTGTCTCTGTGTGATTTAAATACATGCAAATGGAAGCTCTATGAAGTGTCTGCATATAACACAGAGATGCTACATGTGACGAGAAAGAAAATGTCCATGTATATGAAGTGCTGTTTAAAAATAGTAATGCTGATTGTCACTTGTTAAATGTCTCCTTATTAAATGTGGGCAACTTAAAATTCATCAGCTGTGACTGAGTGTAGGATGTGTGACTTCACTGTAAAAAGCCAGAGTGTAGGTAGTGTTCCTCATGTCTGTGTAATTGCTTAAATGAAACAAGTAGCTGGGTCTAATTAAAGCACTTAGCCCCTGCTGTTCCTGAGCCAACTGCAAATCTAAATGTCAGTAATTGTATGCATGTGAATCCTGGGGTGATGAGAAAGGACAAGAGAGGTAAAGCAAAGGTGAGAATATGCTGATGACCAAATTTGGGGTGCAAATGTGAGATATCATCTGTCTTAAAACACCCCATTTATTTAAGTGCTTTGTGTGGCTCTGCCCTTTTTTACTTTCTCTGCAGTGGAGCATCATTGGCACATAAAATATTTCAAGCAGTAAAAGATTTGTTTATATGACATGAAATGAAGCCTTTAACGACTTAACAAGCTACTCTGATAACACCTAAGTCTGTTATTTGACTATTAGTGTCAGAACAGTTGGCTCGGGTCTAACAGCAAAATCACAAAGTCTGTTAGAAGTGAGGAGCTCCACCTGCGGCGATGAGGATGCTAATGCTCAGTCAACATTAGTGGGACTACAGAGAGGACATAATGAAACAGTAGCACTAAAGCCAGCTGTTATAATTAAATGTGAATTATTCTCTTCCACCTTTCCTGCTACTCCTCCTTCTTCCTGTTTGCTTCCCTTTCCATTCAGAGAGCGCAGACGTGTCGGTAGCTCAGGCCACTGAACCCTTCCAGCTACCAGGCCCGCCACATAAGCCCATAGTCACGGATGTGTCCAAGAACAGTGTTTCTCTGACCTGGCAACCCAATGCCCATGAGGGAGGAGCCGCTGTCACCTCCTACATCATTGAGGCCTTCAGGTAAGTTGACATTGCTATGTTAATCCAGAGCGCTTCATTTCTCTTATACTTTTTGCACTTCTCACCTGTGGTTGTGTGTCTGGATGTAGAGTGGGTTATCTACCAATCAGAAGGTTGGTGGTTTGATACCTGGCTCTGTATAGCGAAGTATACTTGTGCAAGATACTGAATCTCAAGTAGGCCCCGATGCAGCAATCAGTGAGTGTGTGAATTTCAGTGAGTGTTTGTGTGAATGAAGTTTGAAATTAAAAAATGCTTTGAGTGCTCAGTTACAGTAGAAAAGTGCTATATAAGTACAAGTGCATTTACATTTGTCTTCTTTATTTAACAGTTTTAGGATTTTTTTCTGCAGAAGCCGTGCTCCTTTTGGAACCAAAAAATACTAAATACTAGCCACAGTTTCTTTAATGTGACTCCAACTTAAACTGAGTAATAATCTGGAAATAATAATATTATTAATTTGATGACAAGTTGCTGATAAGTCGCTAAAAAACACCTTGACATCTTAACAACCTAAAATAATATTGTCTTTTCTCTTGTGGCTTATCTAAATCTGAGTGGGTCTCCACAGAACCCTACAGGTATCTTCACCTGAGCAGAGGTCAGCCTTGGATTAATTAGACCCAGAATAGATTTAGCTAAACAGGGCGGGTGGTTCGGAAGGAAGCCTCTAGATGAAGATAGGCAAATGAAATATGTCCTGCCAATTTGATAAAGATGGGGACACTGGCAGCGCTTAATCAGATCCAGACGTCCACTGTGTCCCATGGCAACGCCTGAACATTTCAGAATAAAGCAAACAGATTTTCTCTAAAGCAGCTGGAGGGGACCACTGGGATGTTTACAATAACATTTCCTTGCCTGAGGTCCTAAGGCTTGTTTGTAGGAGCACTAGTATGTCTGCTTATGCCATATGTGGTATGTAATAGGGTTTATTTAATGCACAAAGGCACACTTTCCATTTTCCTGCTGATGCTGTATCGATTTTGTCTTCTGTACACCTGTGTGAACTCTCTTCCACCATAAAGTTGCCTTGAATCCAGTACTCAGGGTGTTGTGCTCACACACACACACAAACACAAACACACACCACACACACACGTGTGTGTATTCATATGCTTGTGGGGACATCTCATTGACATAATGCTTTCCCTAGCTGCTTACCCTTACCCTAACCATAAAAAATGAATTCCTAACCCTAAACCTAACCATAACCAAACTGTAACCCTGAGACTAAAACCACAATGCCTTCAAACTTGTGAGGACTGGGATTTTGGTCTCTGTAAGGGCTGTTGGTCCCCACAAGTATAGTAAACTTCCAATGTTTGGTCCCCACAAAGATATGAATACAGACACACACACACACACAGTATTCTCGAGCCACTTCCCCGTTGGTCTAATTGTTAGAATTCAGCATAAAGGTAGTTCATGGTGGAGGAGGCCTTTGTGACTGCCTCTCTGCCAAGGTGATGGTAAATTCACAGAGGAACAGAGAAAGGCAGCAGGAGGAGGGATTGTGGTTGGCGGTGGTGGAATAATGCATCTGTCTGGGGCAGTGCCACAAGGCCAACAACATGCCCTCATTTTATGTCAGCAGCTGTGCCTTCTTGCAAGCCCAATTACATTATTCATCAGGACAACAAATAGTATCACTGGGAGAAGATCTTTCAAGCACAAAGTTGTGTGAGCTGCAAAACTTCAGCTTACATCTGCTATTGTTTCATAAATAATATCAGCACCTCGAGGCGACTGTTGTTGTGAGTTGGCGCTATATAAATAAAACTGAATTGAATATTAGAGGAAACCAAAAATAGATCATGCTCTTGCCCAGAGAGCTTCCCATGCATTGGTTAATTATGAGGTTACACATCAAGTCGGTATTACAAAGCAGCTTGAAGCTGCTTGTCACTCTGCCTTCTTGTTGATAAGACCTACATATTTGCTGTTTTGGTTTCAAACATATTATGAGGAGATTTACAATATGACTGAATTACTCACGGTAACATTAAAAAGCATGTTATAGAAGATATAGAAATTGTTCATATAGTGAAAATAATATGAAGGTTAAGCTACTGTTAGCCACTGTCTAAGATGGTGGAAAATGCTATGCAATACAATAATTCAATCGAATATTAGTCATCAGTTTACAGCAGTTGTTTATTTTACCTGTTGTTGTAGTTCAGTTCATATTGTAGGAGAAATATGGGAATAATGTGTTTTTCCTGGATTTTAGTTGATATTTTCTCAATTAATGAAAAAAAAAAAACTACTGTAAAAGTTAGAGACTGATCATTTCTTTGTAAGTGAGCAAGTAAGTGGAACAAGTGGGTAAAAAAAATCCCTTTTTAATTGATGATTGATTTTATTAATGATTTACTTTTGTTTTCTTAATCTTTTGGTTAGACTCTGGTGGTTTTTATTCCCTGGATATTTGTCAACAAAGCAGAAAATAATCAGCAGATGAATTAGGTTGCAGAATAATCTTTAGTTGCAGCCTTTTCAAAAAAATTATTGCATGAATAACTGGACGGGCACTAAGAGAGTGTATCATCTGCCAAGGTCACTGACGTATTTCACAAGTTCACAAGAATCTTCACATCAGCGTCGTGAGATTCTTCATTTTCTCTGCTCCACTTTTCAGGTGGAGCTTTCATTCAGTTCACTTTGGAAGTTTTGGAGTAATCATGCTGAGTGACAAAGAGCAGTAGCCACATGCAAGCTAATTATACTATAGGAGGCCTTCAGTTTTCAGGCCCCTCTTCTGTTTGGATTCAGGAGACAGAAACTATCTCTACTTTTAAGATTAAGCTTCAAACTTTCATTTTTGCTAAAGCATATAGTTAGGGCTGGATCAGGTGACCCTGAATCCTCCCTTAGTTATGCTGCAATAGGTGTAGGCTGCTGGGGCATTCGATGCTCATAGGGGGTCATATGATTGTTGGGTTTTTCTCTGTATGTATTATTGTAGGGTCTACCTTACAATATAAAGCACCTTGAGGCGACTGTTGTGATTTGGAGCTGTCTAAATAAAATTGAATTAACCTCTTAAGCCCCAACGCCTCCTGATACAGGGCAAAAGGCAGGAGATCAGGTAGGCTTGGGGGCTTAAGAGGTTAAATTACTAGTTATTAGGGATGTTCCTAGTGACTAATTTTGTCGACTTAAGGAGGAAAAAAATGAGAGTGTAGTCAAAACTAAGAGACAAATATCAAGTTAGATTTGACAAAAGTTTAATGGACAATGTCAAAAAGTGTCTAAATAAGGAAAATATTGAACCATAAATCACATTCCTCAATCATTAATCACACTTTGCTGCTTAACTTTGTGGCATCTTGTGCATTATGAACATTGCATGTTATACACCAAGCAGACAATGAAGAAGAAGAAAAACCATGCATTATGAATGATACACATTGTTCTACAGTTCGTAACAAGTTTTACTCAATAAAAGTCCAAATCTAAAACAATAACAAAACAATAACTCATCCATTCCCCCCAAATGACTCAGCTCCTCATCTTATCGCTAATGGAGAGCCTATCCACCCTTTGGAGAAAGCTTATTTCCGCTGCTTGATCTTATTCCTCTGCTTTCAAAATAACTAACAATAATAGGCTTAACAAAAAGATCAGACCTAGATTAATTGAGTTATGGAGGTTTTCTACAACAATACCAGGGCTGTAGCTCCATGGCAGCTGGTCGCAGATGGCTGCGTAACATTTGGGACGCAACAATTTATCGACATTGGGCATCATTTAAAATGTGAAGAATAAATGACTAGTACATCTGGTACCAACCATCAACAGAAGCAACAGTTAGTCATCTAGTCAACTAGTCGTGCACATCTCTACTAGGTAGTTTGAGTACATTTTCTTGATTATAATAATATACTGCCACTAAATATCGCACTGCTTATCTGACTTTTTTTCGTCTTCTGTACTTTTACAGCCAATCAGCAGGGAGCACATGGCAGACTGTAGCTGACATGGTTAAAATGGAGACACACACCATCACCGGCCTTCTTCCCAACACCGTCTACCTGTTCATCGTCCGTGCTGTCAACACCTACGGCTTGAGTGACCCAAGCCCCATCTCTGAGCCCGTCAGAACACAAGGTCAGCCTGCACCCCCCTTTCACCAAATACAGCAAGACTCACACCTGGAGTTGTTAGAAACAGTGACTGTGTGTTAATGCGCTGACAGCATCACTCTACAGGGAGTGCAGAATTATTAGGCAAGTTGTATTTTTGAGGAATAATGTTATTATTGAACAACAACCATGTTCTCAATGAACCCAAAAAACTCATTAATATCAAAGCTGAATGTTTTTGGAAGTAGTTTGTAGTTTGTTTTTAGTTTGAGCTATTTTAGGGGGATATCTGTGTGTGCAGGTGACTATTACTGTGCATAATTATTAGGCAACTCAACAAAAAACAAATATATACCCATTTCAATTATTTATTTTTACCAGTAAAACCAATATAACATCTCCACATTCACAAATATACATTTCTGACATTCAAAAACAAAACAAAAACAAATCAGCGACCAATATAGCCACCTTTCTTTGCAAGGACACTCAAAAGCCTGCCATCCATGGATTCTGTCAGTGTTTTGATCTGTTCACCATCAACATTGCGTGCAGCAGCAACCACAGCCTCCCAGACACTGTTCAGAGAGGTGTACTGTTTTCCCTCCTTGTAAATCTCACATTTGATGATGGACCACAGGTTCTCAATGGGGTTCAGATCAGGTGAACAAGGTGGCCATGTCATTAGTTTTTCTTCTTTTATACCCTTTCTTGCCAGCCATGCTGTGGAGTACTTGGACGCGTGTGATGGAGCATTGTCCTGCATGAAAATCGTGTTTTTCTTGAAGGATGCAGACTTCTTCCTGTACCACTGCTTGAAGAAGGTGTCTTCCAGAAACTGGCAGTAGGACTGGGAGTTGAGCTTGACTCCATCCTCAACCCGAAAAGGCCCCACAAGCTCATCTTTGATGATACCAGCCCAAACCAGTACTCCACCTCCACCTTGCTGGCGTCTGAGTCGGACTGGAGCTCTCTGCCCTTTACCAATCCAGCCACGGGCCCATCCATCTGGCCCATCAAGACTCACTCTCATTTCATCAGTCCATAAAACCTTAGAAAAATCAGTCTTGAGATATTTCTTGGCCCAGTCTTGACGTTTCAGCTTGTGTGTCTTGTTCAGTGGTGGTCGTCTTTCAGCCTTTCTTACCTTGGCCATGTCTCTGAGTATTGCACACCTTGTGCTTTTGGGCACTCCAGTGATGTTGCAGCTCTGAAATATGGCCAAACTGGTGGCAAGTGGCATGTTGGCAGCTGCACGCTTGACTTTTCTCAGTTCATGGGCAGTTATTTTGCGCCTTGGTTTTTCCACACGCTTCTTGCGACCCTGTTGACTATTTTGAATGAAACGCTTGATTGTTCGATGATCACGCTTCAGAAGCTTTGCAATTTTGAGACTGCTGCATCCCTCTGCAAGATATCTCACTATTTTTGACTTTTCTGAGCCTGTCAAGTCCTTCTTTTGACCCATTTTGCCAAAGGAAAGGATGTTGCCTAATAATTATGCACACCTGATATAGGGTGTTGATGTCATTAGACCACACCCCTTCTCATTACAGTGATGCACATCACCTAATATGCTTAATTGGTAGTAGGCTTTCGAGCCTATACAGCTTGGAGTAAGACAACATGCATGAAGAGGATGATGTGGACAAAATACTCATTTGCCTAATAATTCTGCACTCCCTGTATGTGTGTGTTTTCCCTCAGATGTGAGCCCTACAGGTCAGGGAGTGGACCACAAGCAAGTGCAGAGGGAGCTGGGAGAGGTGGCTGTTCAGCTTCAGGACCCTGTGATGCTAACAGCAGCTTCCATTAGAGTATCCTGGAACGTGAGTGGCACATATTTCCCTGCTTTTTGGGGAACAAGTGTTCATTTGGGGTTAGCAAAGAGAGAAAAATAATCTTCCATTTCCTCTCCATCTCGCCGTTCCGTCATCTTCTCTCATCTTCCCCCAATGCGGACCTCAATTTTTTCCAGGTCGACCGTCAGTCTCAGTACGTCCAGGGCTACCGTCTGTCCTACCGGCCCAGCGGGGGAATGTGGCTCCTCCAGGACATCAATTCCCCCTCGGAGCGCAGCACCGTCCTCACCGGCTTACTCAAAGGAACCGAGTACGAGATAAAGATCCGTCCCTACTTTGATGAATTCCAGGGCAAAGATAGCAGAACGTTGCTAGTCCGGACCCCAGAAGAAGGTAATAAGTCTGGTAAATGAAGAAATGAGTCTGTAATCAAGAAATCTTCAAAGAAAAGTGTTTCTAATAAACTGGGCTTGGTTTTCTTTGACACTGCAGGGCCTGTACGGCATTTTCATTAGCCTGTATGACACCACATCTCCGTTATTTTGAGGTTAATTTTATATCCTCTGGAATTTAAGTTCATCTATACTGATCACTGTTTTCATTAAATTCGTGTGCTGCAGTTTTGGCAGCCAGGGGTTTATATTGGTTGATCCAAACTCCAGAGTAAAACACAAGGAAGGAGGCGTATGTGCCATGAGCACTTATGGATTGACCTGCCTGAATAAGGAACATCTTTAACTTATATACATGTGTCTTCTCTTTTATTACTTTATGTATTTGTTAATAATGACTGAGCTATAAATATGTGAAGGGGTTAGGAGCACACAAGTGTTATTTTTTCCCACTCCTTTTCAAGCGCAGGTTGTATTTCCATCCTGTATATCTGCTCTATTTTGTATACATATACATATGTATTAGGGGTGGGTTTTGATTATCGATTTATCGATTAAAATCGATTCTAGCTTGGATAACATGATATCGATTCATTAAAATCCTGAATCGATTTTTTTAATATAAAGTAGGTTAAGCCTCACAAAATTTCAACAACCACCAAACAACTAAAACAGAAAATGAGAGCAGGTACACAGATTCTGCACAAAGACATAAAAACAAAGCGCGGACCCACCAGCGGATCAGAATCAGTGAGATGTCGCCTTTCTCACCCGACGGCTGAAAGCCGATGGCTGGCTGATTCTGATGTTTCGGCGGGTTCGCGCTTTGTTTTTACGTCCTTTTTGCGCTGATTCTGAAGCTGTAGGTTTTATCTCTCTCCAAACTATTTGACTGAACCAGCAGCAAAAGAAGATCCAAACTACGCTTCACATAAACATCGTCATGAATTCCCTCTGACTTTCACTGTTTTGCTTCTACCATGATAAAATCACACTTCATGTATAGCTCTCGCTCTCTCTCTCTCTCTCTCTCTCTCTCTGTACTTCAAGAACAGTTTCCCGTCTAAAAATCTGTTTTCTGCATTATTCGCTTGCTTATTACGCACAAGTCTACCGTTGTTTACAGCGCAGTTGGCCGCTGTTTTTTTTCCCTTTTACTTCCGAAAAGAAAGCCTCATTTCTACTGTTCAGTAGGCTACTGATCAAATTTAAACTTTTTAAAATTATGCAAAATTGCATAACGCTTAGCTGTGTCTCTAATCAAACCTCTGTAACTTTGCTCTGCTTCACTTCAGCAGCATCAGATAATGTTCATATGTTGATTAATGGTTTTCTTTCGTTTTTGATCTACTGCAGAATATTTTTATAAAATCCCAGGCCAGGAAAGTCGCCTTCATGTTTTTCTGTGTTTTATCCTCAGCTACTTTGACACAAAGGCATCTGCTGTGATGCTCACACCTTTGATAAAGTCCACTTTTTGATAAAGTCTCGCAAGTGTCAGCTTTCTTGTTATAGATATAAAAATATGGAAATGTACTGATGCATGATCTGAATTATAATATTTCTAAATCGAATCGAATTGAATCGAATCGTGGATCGAATCGATTCGGGACCTTGTGAATCGGAATTGAAACTATTCTAGAAATCAGTGACGATACCCAGTCCTAATATGTATATGTATCTATATGGGTGTATGTTCATAATTTATTGCGCTCAACTACTCTGCTCATCTTGATGAAATGAGAGAAATGTTCCTCCCACCTCTCACAGTACCCAGTGCCCCTCCCAGAGCTGTTACAGTGTCAACAGTGAAGCTCGGCAACAGCTCCAGCTCCAGCATCAGTGTCTCCTGGGAGCCGCCACGCAGTGACACGCAAAATGGCATCATCCAGGAGTACAGGGTAAACAACCCTCAGCCTAGTCAAGTCACATGTCTCACACTCAAAGTGCCTTGAAGTGACTGCTGTGATTTAGTGCTATAGAAATAAATAAAATTGAACTGAATTGAATTAAATAAAGCTATAGTGGGGGCAGCACTGTGACTGCCCAGGAGCACCTCTGCAATGTGTAGTAACCACTCTCCATTCATTGCCCAGACACTTCACACAAGAAAACATCATAGCTGACATGTAAGTAGTGCCTTACACATAAAATGTGTACTCACTGACCCAAATGTTAAGACGGTTCTCTTATGAAATCACTGCTAATCCCATAAGATATAGATAAAAAGGAAACACTGGGTAATTGGTGGATTGTGAGTATGATGTTTTCTTCAGTCAGGATAAATGGGAAAAGAAAACTTTACATATAGAAGCTCGAATGTGGTACAGGAAAAATATTTGACTCTGATGTAGTTTTAAGCAAAAAAGGACAGTAGTTAACTAGTTTATCTTTGAATTAAAATGTGAAGTATTTAAAAAAAAAGTTAATGGCAAATTTTTCTGTATGCAAACAGGTTTGGTGCATGAGCACTGGTGGTGACAACCAGACCCGATACTACAGTAACAAGACAGTGGATGGAAACACGTTGTCCACGTTGCTGAAGGGCCTGATGCCCGGAGTGCTTTACCAAGTGGAGGTGGCAGCAGTGACTAGCGCCGGGATTGGCACTCGCAGTCAGCCGGTGCCCGTCCTCATCAGTGAGTCCACAAAAATAATGAGAATAAAAAGTGGGCCAAGGTGCGAAAGTAGATGAATTAGGTAGACACTAATCCCAGAGGACGTAGGAAAATATTGAAGTCCATAGTGCGGCTCCAGCAATCACATGCCTAAAACATCCAAAAACTTGTTATTAGAAGATGCTAATTAATGTTACATCTCAGGTTATGTCATCATCACCTACTTCAGGTTTATTCAGGAAAGAGGTAATTATGTCCACGGTTAATAGTTTAGTTTAGTTTCACTTTATTAAAGACACACACAGTTTACTGATTGCTGTTTTTTGGAGTATGAAAACTAAACAAACCAGCCAAAAATAAAATGGTTCAGTAATCTTTTGTCTTGTTTTTCTCCTGTAGAGCTGCCAGCTGAACAGCCCTCATTAGCAGGTGGAAGCGGAGGCAGTGGTGATAAGACCAATGGTGGTGAGGAGAGCAGCGTGAGTCTAGCTGAACAGATTACAGATGTGGTCAAGCAGCCGGCGTTCATCGCAGGCATCGGAGGAGCCTGCTGGGTCATCCTGATGGGTTTCAGTGTCTGGATCTACTGCCGCCGCAAGAAGAGGAAGGAGCTGAGCCACTACACGGCCTCCTTCGCCTACACACCAGCAGGTAAGGATGAAGGATGATGAAGATGACCTGAAGCTGGGATGATACTTATGAAGGAAGTCGAATCCAGAATGCTGCCATTGACATATTTACAGCCAAATAAAAGGAAAAACTTACAAATAGTTTCAGTGTAATTCCCTCCTAGGCTAAATTTGGGCTTGAATACTTAATAATCTTTATATATACCTACTATTTAGGTTCTGTTCTCTGTACTGCAATAGTACAAGCTTTAATACATGACTAGAAGTTTAAGTATGAACTCACATAATTTTGAGTCTAAACAAAAAATAAAAACATAGATGCACTTTTTTGTGCTTTTGGTGGACATGAGAACAGCTGACTCTACATTATTAGAATAGGATATAGACTGAAGGATACTGTAAGAAGGATAACAGAATAATTTGTTTGTGAATCCCTGTTCCTCTGCTCATCACTCTCTTGCTTTTGCAGTCGGTTTCCCTCATGGAGAAGGACCGGGACTAAATGGAAGGTAACTGGTTTATATCCTACTAGTGCTGTTTCTGTGTGAACTAGTAGGATAGGGTCGCTAAGCAAAGACATACAGACATTTCTAGAATTATATCTCTGAACTTTGTGATATTTTATTATGTGAATCTTTTTAAATTCACACCACATTTCTCACTGCATGCATGCAGCTTTTTCTCTGCCACTCTCTAATTCCATCTGGACAGTTATACTTGATGTTGTACTGCCCCACTACGACTTCAGCTAATGCCAGAGTGTCTCTGTAGGCAAGGAGTGCTTGGGGGCAACATGGGCAACTACCCATGGCTGGCAGACTCTTGGCCCACCACCAACTTGGTTCACAATGGCAAAGAGGCCGTCAACTGCTGCCCGGCCAATCCCGACACAGCTGAGAGATACTACAACGGTAGGAGTGTCTGTTTTTGTGATGCTGTGCTTACAACAACAGGAGCTTTGCTAAATCCTACCTCCATCCCTGTGTAGAAGCTGGCATCTCCAACTACCTGAATCAGACTGAGAAGTACAGCATGGGAGGCTCCACCGAAGGTCCCATCTACAGCACGATTGACGCCACCAGCGAGGACCTGCACAGTTTCACCTACGCCCAGCACAACTCCACCACTCCTTACGCCTCCACCTCCATCATGCCTTTCACCAACCAGACACAAGTTCCACCCCACGGCGGTGAGCAGCAAGATGACGGCCACTGGATTACCCAGCCCGGTCCATCTGGAGCTCAGTACGCCCAGCTGGACCGCTGCAGTGGTGAGGAAGGATTTCAGTTCTGTGAATTTGAAATACACATCTCTGTCTCCTGTCGCTTTGATTACTTAGAGGAAATAAGAAAGAAACAGTGAAATGTAAACCCAAAATATGCCAAAAATATGGCATTAGATTCCAGTGTTTCCTTACTTTCCTTCCTTACCTTCCTTCCTTTTACATGGATATTTTGTCATCATTTATTGATATGAAATCAGCTCCACCTTGGTGTTCCCCCGGATAAGCTGGAGGAGGTGGCTGGGGAGAGGGAGGTCTGGGCTTCTCTGCTTAGGCTGCTGCCCCCACAACCCGGCCACGGATAAAGTGGATGAAGATGGATGGATGGATTATTGATATTAGATTTGAAACAGTCTGCATCTGCCTTCAGAATCGCTTCAGATTTTAGATTGTTCTGCTTTTCTAATGAAAAATACTAATCAGAAAATAGTGTTTTTGTCCTTTGTGGGCTATACAGAGAGGCAGGAGCAAATTGAAAATGAGCATTTAATTCTGAAAGTCCAAAATACACAGAACCAAGGTGAGCAGGGGAATCAAAAGCTAACAGAATCACAAGGAGAAATAGAATAGCTGGGAAACTCGAAGCAGGGAGGCACAGAGCGAGGGTACACACAGCTGTGAAGGATGAGGGACAATGCAACAAAAAACAGAGGAAGACAGAAACAACACACACACTCACAGATTAACAAGGGGAGAGATAACAGGTGGGATGCAACAACAGACATAACGAGATGACGAAGAAAACTTGAGACACGGAGAACGACCATTACCAACGTAAAACAGGAAGACACATCCAAATGGGGATGAAGCTGACTCTGGGCAAGACAGCAGGAGTGGACTTGGGTAACAATGAAAGACAAAGGAACACAAAAACAAGACCGAAAGAGAGCAATCGTTCTATCTGCAAACGTGATAGATCGAAAAGTTTTCAATGAATACTGATAAAAATTTGTAGGGGGGTACAGTGGGCTTGTGCTAACAATCCATGAAAAGTTGCCTTACGTCCACCAATGGTCCATCACGGTCAACTGTATTTATCTGTTTATTTGGATATATTGGTTGAAAATTGACAAAAAGCATGTAGTGATGTCCCTTTTACATTTCACACCTGCCTTTCTTGCAAACTTCATAAGAAAACAAAATGAAAATGTACAAAATACAAAACTACTCCCTTAGAGAGTGAGCTAAGGTTTGTGCTCTCCTTGTTTTTAATATTTATTCGTGGAAGCAGTTTGGCCAACATGCACTCAGTCGTGCTACAAATCCCACTTTGCTGCCTCCGTGTTGCTATTTGTGAGCCACAGGCCTGCTGGGGTATGTGTCAAAATACGGTCATGACGAATCAGCTCATTGTGCCAGAACCTCCCCTTCAATTGAATCGCTGCATTTATTTATTTATGTCATTTTTTTTAGGTAAGCCCAAGCAGAAGGTGATGGGTAAGGCTGTAAAGACCCCATCTCTGACCTGGATGGAGTCCTTGCCCCCGCCTCCACCCATAGAAGAGCTGAAGCAGTGTGAGCAAGATGACGAACTTCCAGAGAACATGGACCTAGGGTGAGTCACAGTCCTGCCTCCTCAGATGCACATCTCTCTGAATTAGTATGACACTGTTGTATCATCACTTAGACTTAGTGTCACCTCTAACAGCTGCATTAAGTATAAAAGCCAGCATTGCTCTTAAGGCCCTGCCCTTAACAACTCAATTATCTCAGCCTTGGTCAACTCCTTGACTGATTTAGCTGTTTTCCCCACCCATGAAACGCAATTACCAATGTTGACCCTTGCCACTTGCACTCTGCAGCCTCATAGCAAAACTCATAGCTGCAGTACCATTCAATGGGAAGCTTAGCCTCCTGCAGTTTTGCCGTTGGCGAAGCCTCCTAACTTGAAAGAACATCATTAATCTTTAAATAGCCTCTTAGCTAGTTGGATTTGAAGGTATCACTGAGTAAACAGGTTGTCCTTCGACAATAATTATGCAACACATCGAGGTGTAGAGCCGCACACGGCCTCGCTGAGCTGTAATCTGCTTCACTGTGTATCTAGATCGGATGAGGAATGGTGTCCACCCCTCCCTGAGAGGACATACCTGATGGAAGGCTGCGAGGACAGACCTTCGCCCCCTCAGAGGAACAACGCTTCCTCTCCAGCCACCTCCTACAGTCACCAGTCAACTGCCACGCTCACTCCGTCACCGCACGAGGAGCCCCAAGCCCACCATGACCTCCCCCGTCAGAACCAATCAAACAGCCAGCAGTTGTCACGGTACGTGCTTACTGTATTTTCTAAAGGTTGTGTCCATTTGACTGCACTGTGTCAATGTGTTTAAGTTCAGCAAATGTGCTGATGGGGTATCATGTCACATTCTGACTGTTTTGATGGAAGGGGATTTCTCTGCTAATCACAGTCATTTTACTGCTTACTGTTTAGTGCTTCATTCACTTCTCAGTAGAAATCACAATTACAGATAAGCAGCCTAGCTAAATTGAGTGCTATTGTCAGATGTGACAGACAGAATAAAATAACAAAACCAATAAAATCACATTATTAATCATGCCAAAAATCATGTGTTTAGCTGTATAGTAAACCTCACTCCTAAACATTACAAGATTTAGCTTCTGCTTCAGTTTATTTTTTGCTCCAGTAACATGCTGCCCTCACTTCCCAAAGCAGAAGGTTACCCTGCGGTCCCATGCCAGTTCCCCAGGCACCGAGCCCGCTGCTCACCCAGTCCAACCCCAGCCTCTCCGGCCAACAGCATCACAGCTCATCAGAGGTTGGCATGCTGCAGTGCCAGAGTCCTGCCCATCGCTGCCTCCAGAGCCAGGGCCCAGCTCTGAATGAAGACAGCATCAGCACGACCACACCAGGTAAAGTGGCTGACGTGCACACGCGTACAGAATACAGAGTAGCAGCCCCCACCCTGGAAGCTGATTTAAAGTTGATTTAGTGTTTGTCATGTGAGTAATCCTTCTGCATCGTCTCCTTGCTATTGATTATTTATCCCTTTTCGCCCACAGTGCACAGTCGCTCCTCCCCCGCTGATACAAGTACTCCACCAAACCAAAAATCAAGAGTGAAAAAAAAAGTGTCTAAGACTTCAGCTTACAGAAGAGACATACAAGGAGGTGGGCAGATTCAAATATGCGAATCACAGATACTGTGACTGTCCACAGCTCTGTTAGAAATGCAAGATGAGAGGCTGGCATTCCTGACTATGGATGGAAATTGTAATCTCAGCTTACAGACTGTAATATGTTTACTGGATAAGCATGATTATTATCACTGGAAACGGAAATAAAAATCTGAAATTGCAGTCCAATGTGAATCCATAGCCTTGGCAGGAACAAGAACAAGACCTTTCATCTTAATAAGTGAATAATCATTTCAATTTCCATCAAGAAATCAAGACTGTAAGTCTCTTCACTTTTCTCAATTAGCAAAGAAAACAAAGAGAGAAATGAGGAAAAAGCTGTCATTTTTTGGAAACTAAGAAAACTGTTTTTTAACAGAAACCTGACAATGAAAATGGAAACAAAAAGTTCTTTCTTAAAGTTTTAATGCTCTTTCCCTGTATCTCATTTTTTTTAGACCTGCCCCCTCCTCCAGAACCACCCCCAGAAGAGGGCAGGTTACAGGACCCCCAGGGTTGCATGGAGGCCAACTGTGTGACAAACGGCACCCTGTCCTCCCTGGAGAGGACTGAATATAGCATTAATAGCCAGCAGCGAAAAGGCTCGGGACAGAGACACACTGACAGTAAGTGTGTTGTATTTCAGCCATAATGCAGTTTAAGGTTAGACAAATCAAATTTAGGACAGAGAGTGTGGGCTCTCTTGGAAATGTTGTGCTTCTTGCAGAAGAAGAAAGCGGAAGAAAAGGCAGCACTTATGCACTCGGCTGATGAAGCCTCTTCCACATAATGATGCACCATGGTCCACTACTGCACTGCAGTATTACACGGGAGAGTGAAACGGGTCTGTTTGCAACATGTCATTCTTTATAAATGACTTTGCAAAATAACCGTGAAGCCAGCTCTCCTGGCCATTGTCAAAAACAAAAGGCATGGCTCAGAGAATCTAAAAATCCTGCAGTGTGTATCCCTCACAGAATATCATGTGAAAACTCAGTGTTGTTTTTCCATACCCAACTCCAAAAAAAAATCTGGGTAAATGTGTGGTTATTGAATTCATTTGGATGGAAATATATTCAATTCAATTTCAGTTTAATTATATAGCGTCAAATCACAACAGCAGTTGCCTCAAGGTGCTTTATATTGTAAGGCAGGGGTGTCCAACTCCAGGCCTCAAAGGCCGGTGTCTTGCAGGTTTTAGATATTACCCTGGGTCAACACACCTGAATCAAATGACTATGTCATTACCAGGCCTCTGGAGAACTTCAAGACCTGCTGAGGAGGTCATTTAGTCATTTAAATCAGCTGTGTTATATCAAGGACACATCTAAAACCTGCAGGACACTGGCCCTAGGCCTGGAGTTGGACACCCCTGTCGTAAGGTAAAGACCCTACAATAGAGGAAACCCCAACAATCAGATGACTCCCTATCAGCAAGCACTTTGGTACCAGTGGGAAGGAAAAACTCCCATTTACAAGAAGCCTCAAGCAGAACGAGACTCAGGGAGAGGCGGCCATTTGCATTGGCCTTTTGGGGTGAGTGGACAGGACAAAGATACGCTGTGGAAGGGAGCTAAAGATTAATGATTAAATGCAGAGTGGTGAATAAACACATACTGAGTTAAATTTGTGAGTGAAGAAGACACGCACTCAGTGCATCATGGGAAACCCCCAGCAGTCTGGACCTATTGCAGCGTACGGGGACTCAGGGTCCTGTGTTCGCCCTTATAGCCTGACCCTGATCCAGCCCTAACTATAAGCTTTATTAAAAATGAAAGTCTTAAGCTTAATCTTAAAAGCAGAGAGGGTGTATGTCTCTCGAATCCAAACTGGGACTTGGTTCCACTGAGGAAGGGCCTGAAAGCTGAAGGCTCTGCCTGTTATTCTAATTCTGAATACTCTAGAAAGCAGCAGTAAACCAGAGGTCTGAGAGTGAAGCGAAGCTGAGAGACAAAACAATAAGATTACGGCCATGTCCACACTAATACGCATTAGTGTGGACGCATCGTTTTCTCTCCGTTTGGCCTTCTGTCCACACTGAGACGGTGTTCATGGTCAAGGAAAACTGAGCTTTTTGAAAACGCTCTCCAAAGCGGATACATTTGAAAACGCCATTTTCGCGTTGCAGTGTGGACAGCGTAACCGCAGGCTTTCGGAAACGATGACGCATTTTAGTCATATGATCCAGTCATGTGACCAATTAAACTAAGACTGCGGAGGGCGTTGTTTTGTTTGCTCTCAATTTTGACAGCCCTATTACATCAGCCTGTACATGCTCCAGATAGCTTTTCTTCAAATTCTTTAATTCTCACTCACTTTTGCAACTGTGTACTTTTGTGTTACTCGCAGCAACACCTCCACCTCATTGTTAGTCCATTTAAAAAACCTTTCCTCGACATTTTGCCACGGCGTTTTAAAGAGCCGGAAAGTAAATAAACAGCAGACAGAAATACCGCAGGTCAAATCATCTTACGTTTCACGCATGCGCAATAGAGGACCATAAGCGTTTCAGTCGTTTCAGTGTGGATGAACAACTGTTTGGAAACGATTAAAAACGATAGTGTGGATGTGGGGCGTTCTTAGACGAAAACGCCGTTTTCAAATTTATCCGGATTAGTGTAGACGTAGCCTATATCTGAAAAAGTGTTGTCCAGATCAGCTGCAAAATGTCCAAATGCACCTTTATTTTCCCATTTGCATCTGTCTCTCCAGATGAGGAGATGATCCTGTACAGCAGTAAGGCCGGTTACCTCTCCAGAGGTCAGATGTCTAGTAACTGTTCAACTACAGGAAGTTCCTCATCGAGAGGCTCCACAGGCTCCCGGGGGCTCAACTCAGCCAGGAAACACAATGAGGTAAAATTCTGCAAAACAAACAGTTATAGAGTTTTGTGCACCTCTAATAGTTTTAATAATTGATTATTTTATATATTCATGAATATGAAAACAAAGCCTCTTCATGGGATTCAGTTTAATCTACATATCATTACTAATATGTGAAGGCACTTCAGAGAGGGCTTCTACACTCCCCCCCCACACACACTCACACCGTCATGCTCTCAGGCTCATTCATACAGATCTGCCACTACCATTTGCTTCAAAACCTTTACAGTAAGAAACAATGTTAAGCCTACACAACCACTGCTCTCTCTGGAGTGCACTTCTGAGGGCACACTTAACTGTGGGAGCACTCTTTTAAATGCACTCCCTGCAGGCTCCCTTGCGACGTGCCAGTGTCTTTTATGGTGGAGCACGCTGTGCCAGCTGAATGGAAGGCTCTGAAGGGAATTTGTGCTTACAAAGTTTGACATTACTGTTGGTAGGCAGCAAGCTGGGTAACCCAACAGGAGCTTAATCCAAAGTGATGGGAGCTCTTTAAAGTTAAATTCAAATTGTATGTAAATTCAGTTTGTAATCTGTGTTTTGGATTGGTTAACTGCACAGAAAAAACTGAAAAGGTTGTGTTAATTAATTTCATGCAGGCACAATGCTGAAAAGGATCAGGGCAAATATTTTCTTCTATGTAATTAAATGGATAAAATAGCTTTCAGCCACAACTTTGACTCTGGTTACTTTCAAAATTCAGTGTTAACCTACATACGCAGTGGTTTATGAGACATGGTTAGTGCAGCAGCTTTGATGCATTCCTTTAATGCTGTAGCTGTTAAGCTTACAGCTGTAACCCGAGGCATCACTATAAAGCTGCATGTGTGAGGAAACAGAGAAAGGATGGCTCTGTCACGGGTCACTTCTCAGTGCACATCAGACATGAGTGTTGCAAAGCAACTTGTAAAAGTGACACACATGCACAATCACTCTTTTCTCTTGCCACACACACAAAGGTTCCTTATATTCCCCTCCACCCCCTCAGTGGAGAACTAAAGAACACCTCACCCCTGCTCCACATGCTCCTAACTGACCCACGCTGACCTTTTTCACACCTTCCCAGGCACATGAAAGCACAATCCTCCTTTGCAATAAAGTTACAGGAAGCCTGGATTAGGTTACCTCTTCCTCATGTGGTGTTATTGCCTGCTTATCATGTGGCCTTTGATGCAGACGGCCAGTCTAGGATGGGCGACGGAAGGGCAGCAGATGTCGTCAAGCCTGTTAAAAAATGCTCCGAGGCTAGGAACTAAATAGGCCACTGTAACAGTGGTATTAGAGAGGTGTGTATGGACGTTTGAGACACTGAAGTTTTTTTCATACTTTTTATATCTCCTTTTAATTTCATAGAGTGTTTTGTGAAATCCATCCATCCTGACCTTTGTATGAAGTTAATTAGATTTTTGTTAAGTAGCATCACTTTTGATTCTTTTGAAACAATCTTTCTGGACTGAATGCAGAATAATGACAATCAAAATGCAGTACATGACACGATCTTCAGAAACTGGAACAACTGGCAGTGCTTTAATATGTGTTTAATATGGGGAACCTAGTCTGCTCAAGCATAGTTCACATGATTGTTTGTACAGCACTTTGGTCAATCTGTGCTGTTTTTAAATGTGCTTATAAATAAATTGATTGACAGTCAGTAAAATGCACTACATACATAAAAGACTGCCTCAGACAAGCTGTTTTACCTCCCTCTGCCCTTTGAGCTAATTTTCTTCTGATTGGCTGCCCCACAGGCTTTTGGTTTACATCCATAACTGTAGCAGTATACTGTATATGTGATTAAAAAAAATAAGAAAATGCATTTTAGATCCACTTGGAGAGGAATTCCTGTTTGTAGTAGCAACTTCACTGTGATCAGCATGGAGCTGAAAGCTTAATTTTCACATTAAAAGATGAGTATTAAACATTGCATCATATTATTTGCAACACTTGCATGTGTTTTGTGTTACTGCAGCGCTTCCAGAAACAGCTTTTAGCTGGAAGCTGTTTTCAGCATCCTCCGGTACATCGTGGAAATGTCAACAAGTCACTTAACTTCCTGTTAAGTGGTGCTGACCCAAAATTTACAAGATAGGTGATTACTGCAGGAATGTGGCTCAGATCGAGAGGAAATTGTCTGAAGTTCTTCACCCTGACAGCTAAACAGTCTTGATAAAAACTGATTCAATCTTCATGGATGGATTAAATTGGCCCTTAATACCAAGTTACTGCTAGAATAAGTTGTGTACTACAGTGTCCTGATAACTTGTTCTGTAAGACTGATTGTTTAAGCTACTGATGTTATATTTCTCTCTTTCAGGAATTAAGATAAAGAAATTCTATCAGTGTACCTTTGATGATTTGATCACCCTCCTGCTCCCCGCCCATCTAACCACTGTGGAGACAATAAGCTGAACAAGACATGGAGCTTAGGGTTTCAGGAACCTAGAGTCAAACCTATGTTATTGCTGTAAACAGACTTTACATTCTGCTTTTGGTATTGCTCCGAATATTTATGAGCCACTCAGATCACTCCTCACCTTTGGTTTGTAAATACCTGTGTCTGTATTTTGTGAGCTCTGGATACAGGGGTAAAAGATGTATATTGTATTTATGAGGATTAAAAAAAAACACAAACGTCTGATATTTAAAAAAACAAACAAACAAAAAAAAAGTCTTCTTGAATGTGCCAACTTTTTTTCTCAAAATGTATACTTTTTGGAAAAGCATTAACTACTGTTGCACTCTTGTTGTGATGGCAAAACAACAGAAAATATGAAGCACAAAGTGTGTTTTCTGGTCAAGAATGAGGGGTTGGGGGGGGTCAGAAAAACCAAAACGAGCTGGGTCTCGCTCCCAGATGGACGTCTCCGCCCCCCAGCGCTTCCCCACCAGGATCCCTGCTGCCATGTTGTCCGCTACGAATGTCATATTTTTCTATGTTTCCTCTGGTTTCTCTGCTGCAAAGTGTTCCACTCTGCAGACAGACTGACAGACAGACAGACTTTATGAAAGTTTGATTGTAATCCCTCTGCTTCCCCTCTTGTCTGTCTGAGAGGCTGTTTGCTGCATTTGTCAGATGAAATGTCAATACACTCCCTCCAAAACAAACAAACAAACAAACAAAAAATGTCTGTGGACTGACTTTTTTGTACTCTTGTTGTTTTGTAAATGTACAGTAAAACACATTTGATGACCTCTGCCTGTACTCATTCTTTTTTCAGAAAGCATAAGACAGTGCATGCATTTGTTTTTTTTAACTGTGCCACAGTTGCCATTAGTTGCCTCAGTTGGTGGCTTTTTTAAAACTCTATATCAAGGGTATTAAGACTTTTTGTCTGCATTTAGCTGTGTGTGTGTGCATGCATGTGTGTTGGATTTTTTGTGTTGTGTTGCAGTGAATGACAAAGTTACCTTAGGTGAAGGTAAGTTCTGTCGCACACCGAGTCAGTTTCTGAAAGGTTTTCACTATTATTTATTTATTTAATGACAGTGCTTCATAACTGATCTACATCGGAATCTAACCTCAAACACTAATCAGTTATTTAGTAGAAAAACTATTTTATGCAAACTGGCATCATAACTTTTCACAGGAATTATAAGAGCTCTATGATATTTTTTAAGTAAATCAAATTAAATTCTCCCCCTCAGTTCAACAACATTCAACTCTGTGGATAAAAACCTTTTAAAAGAACATTTTTAATTATAATGTATTACCACATCACTATATCGCATCATAACCTGTAATCTCAGGTCTGAATGAACGTATAACAATAGCTTGTGATACTCACTGTAACAATAATCCTTGTGCAAATCTTTTTTCTGGCCTTAATATCAGGTTTATACTTTGGGCTTGTTAGTACCAGTTGAGCCTCATTTGAATGCCACAACATACCTGTGTGCTGGTGCTGACGTTGCCTTTCCTTTACGACCACTGTACCAAAGTCACAATTTTCTGGTTTCTTTCTGATGTGATAATGAGTTCACTACTCAAATGGGCTTCACAGTCACTAATTTCCATCCAATTTAGCACTACTGGGATGTTAATGAATGGGAGGTTCACATCAACTCAAATCATGATGAATCTGCAGTATGTGTTCTAATGTTATCATGAACATATTATGATGAAACCTCTGAGGAAGGTTTGAAGAACCTTGTTGAGTCTATGCACTGGATATTGAACGCACTAGGTGGGATACTCCCACTAGGTTTAAATCTGGGACTCCCCACCATTTGACCTTAGAACTGAAGCATCAGTTGAACAGTATTGTACTGCAGAAAGTAGTGTGATGCTGCAAAAATGGTGCGATAAAGGCAAATAAAAATGGAAGAGAGACAGACCATCATAACACTTAAAAATGTAGGTCTTTCCAACAGAGAAATTGCAAAGAAAGTCAAGATGTCAGTGAGTGCAGTTTCCTTCACCATCAAAAGGCACTCAGAAACTGGGCCAAACTTTGACAAAAGGAAGAGGTCTGGCAAGCCACAACTGAATCAGAGGACATTTCTGAGAGTTAACAGCTTGCGTGATAGGCGGCTCACAACAGCTTGAAGCACAGCTTAATAGTGGTCATAGTAAGAAAATCTCAGTTTCAACTGTGAAGAGAAGACTTTGAGCTCCAGGTTTGACACGGCCATTGGACTACTGAAGACGGGAAGAAGGTATTATGGACGGATTAATCAAAATCTGAAATCTTCGGTTCATCATTCAAGATCTTTGTACGCCATCGAGTAGGCGAAACGATGGCTCCTCAGTGGGTGGCATTAACTGTCAAACATGGAAGAGGAAGTGTGATTGTTTAGGGCTGTTTTGCTGGATTCAGGGTTGGTGACTTCTACAGAGTGAGAGGCACGCTGAACCAAAACTGCTACCACAGCATTTTGCAGCGCCACACAATACCCTCATGTAGTTGGTCAGGGGTTCATCCTACAGCAAGATAATGACCCAAGACATAAGTCTAAGCTATGCCAGAACTACATCGGGAAAAAAGAACAAGATGGTAAGCTTGAAAACATGGGGTGCCCAAGACCGTCTCCAGACTTAAACCCCATCAAGCTGGTTTGGGATGAACTGGACAGAAGAGTGAAAGCAAAGTAACCTACAAGCGCCACATTTATGGAAACTTCTGCAACAGATATGGGAAGAACTTTCTGAAGAATATTTGATTTCTATTGTTGAAAGAATGCCACAGGTGTGTTCAGCTGTTATATCTGCCAAAGGTGGCTACTTTGATGAGTCAAAAGTTTAGAAAACATTTTGGTCTAAAACTTGATTCACTAATTTCTGTTTTCACTCCACACTCTAAGAAATGACACACTGATGTTGGTAGCATTATGTAAATGTTTTATGTTAAAACTAATGCCACCAATTGATTTTTAACTTTAAACACAAGTATGTGTTTTTGAATTTAATTAACAACATAATATTTCAATACAACAAAATGCAGTAAATTAAATCCAACGTACAAAGTTCATTTAAAATGAAGAGCACTTTAATTTAAAGAGGATTGTCCTAATAGGCTCTCCGTACTTGAGTTTGCAAATGTGCAGTGTGGAAGTTTGATCATCGCCATTTTCAACTGAGACTTGCATATGCTTAGTATCCTGGATAGAATCCATCGTCATCTGAGGATTATTTGGTAAGTACAACAATTTAAGGATGTCAAATTGGATTAATGTATACTAACTGATAAACATCTGACACTTTTGGGAATACTTTTGCTTTTTTTTTTTTAAACAAATGATGCCTGGTAAATTTTTTAACACTCTAGCTTGTACACCTCTCTCACGTGTTAGAAGTATGAAGACATTTAACAAATATTGTTGAACCTGCTTCGGTGTAATTTTCCAAAATCTTTTGCGATTCCTGTTCAGGTGAGACTTGCCTACTAAGACCTACAGTTTTAAAATTACTCCCAACATCTACCGCACCTGCTCCCTGACATCAGTAATGACCACCGGGAGCGCCAGCGATCCTGTAGTTTGAAGAATGAAATGAATGTATAGTGTATTTTAGAAATGTGCCTCAATTAAGTTGCTACATTGTTTGAAAGAATTCGACTCCATGTTAATTTCTGGTTTAGTGTCAAACGCTGGGGATTTAAGCGATTAACAGTTTGATTTGTAAAGTATAAGACATGCGTTCATCTGTTGTCATTGAAGTGCAGAATAATGTGTAATACTGTTATATATAATGCATTTAACTCCTTGTATCAGGTTCCATTGGCTATCATCGCCACCGAAGACAGGAAATCATCAAAGACATGCCATTCATTGCAGGGGTCAAAAACAGATGGCCTGCCCTGTTTTCAGAGACTGAGGTAATTCTTGCTAACTTTGTTATTGCAAGTCATTTTCATAAGAACTTTTATTTGAAGAAGAACAAAGTACTGTAAATTGTTAATTTTAAAAGATACAAAATGTGTTTGACTGAAAGTTGTAACATTCTTGCATGTGGCCTCTAATAAAATTAATAGAGAATACTCTCTAGTTGTAATTTTTAATATGTTTCAGGTGTTTGCAGAGTTCGCCCGCATCACCATGGTCCCTTTGTTGTCGACTTTCATGGCCAAGCTGGACCACTACGCTGACCACCTTCTTAGAGTGTTCAAAAAGAAGGGGGGAACAGCTAAACGCAATATCAACTTAATCATGGCAGCCATGGATGGGGTATGTATTTTAGTTGACCTTGATTGAGCTCTGAAATTATTTGAATGCTTCTTCAACTTCTGTGTCTGTCATTAATCAGATTTTTTTTTCAACTGAATATGTGTATATTTGAATATTTTGTAGATACATGTGAATCAGTGACATGCAGTCAAGTGAGACACCTTAATGAGAAGTAAAATACTAACAAAAGAGAAATTCAATTTGTACACTAGATTTTAAATTTGGTTTCTGTGTGATTTCAATATTTTTATGGTCAAAATTGCTGTCATTGCGGATTTTCTGTTCAAATACAAGGTAAAACGCTGAGAGGAGGCAATGATGATGCTGTGTCTCACCGCGGACACACACATGCGCAATCCCACTGCTGTTTCTCTAAATCGCCAACGTACATGTTTGATTACACATGTAATACAGATGATGACTTGATGCAGACTACCTAATTTATTTGACGAATGTGTGTTACGTGTTTAATGTTATTGGTAATAAATGTGCTGCAAAAATGCATGCAGTGAGGCTGATGGAGGGCAGTGCTGAACCCTAAAGGCAACATGTATAAAAGGTACACGTATATGGATTCACAGTGTAATCACATTACACTGAGAGCGCCATTGACACAGTGGATAAAGCAGCACACTTGGGGAACATCAGTAAATTTCACAAAGGACAAATTGACACCAAATCAGTCCTAAGCAATGAGACGCACCAATTTTATTTCAATGGATCTCCTATTTATAAATTAATAAATTGATGTAAAATGAATGATTTTTCTATAATTGTTTCCAGGTCATTTGACCAATTTATTTACTACACACAAAAAATGAGACACACCAAACCTAAATAAATTTTAATGCATCTTCTGTAGGGCTGGGCACTTATTGCATCGCTTATCAATATTGTGATAACACACGTCCTATGTGATTAAAATGATAGACTGCTTTCAAACCTCTAAAAAAATATATGATAATTTAGTTGAGACTATTACTTCCATTAATGCCAAACTTATCATCAATTCAACAAGATAAATAACTGCTGGTTTGTCTAAATAGCACATTTGCTAAATTTAATTTGCAGTATTTGTATTCGTGAGGCTGCATTGATAGATTTATAGGCAAAAATACTATTATGATCTTTTATTGTAACTCTTATTGTTAAGAAGCTTGGAAAGAAAAGCGTCTGGACTTCTTTAAGTTGCTTGAAGACGTTTCATCTCTCATCCGAGAAGCTTCTTCACTGAAGAAGCTTCACTTTTCTTTCCAAGCGCCTTAGACTACGATGACCTGGATGACTGAGAACCTTAACAGGCTTATTGTTTTCGCAAAAAATACCACAAAATGTCATGATAGGATTTTAAGTCCATATTGCCCAGTTCTAATCTTCTATTTAATTTTAATATTTTTAGGGGCACAATTATTAAATATATTGTTGAACAATCTAGAATTGATTAAAGCAAAAATGAAAGCTTTCACGTAATGTCAAAATTGAAAAGCTTCGATTTTTGAGTTCATATATTTGTTTATCTGACTCAGAGGAGTCAGTGCCTTACCAATCATGAGCCTCACTGCACGTCACTGATGTGAGTTATGAAACATTGCTTAATCACTTATCTGGATTATGTGTTAATATTTTTGACTTTGTTTTGTAAAGAGGTTGAAAGGAACCAAAATAGGAAACTTCTCTCATATTGAGTTCTTATCTCCACCAGAATCCCAGCGTTGATGTTCGACGGGAATGCGTTCTAAAAACTATCTGTGTCTACTTAAATGAAAAGCCAGATGACTTGTTCAAGGAATTCTTGGTAAGTTAAAAAAGGAAAATGATCAGTTATTTTCCTTTTTTTAATTTGGGATTGGAAATGGAAGGTGGACTTACTTGTCCATATGTATATGTATGCAATTAACTTATCTTTTTCTTTTATTTTTATTTAAAGGACGTGGATCTTGGAGCAAGCAGAGAAACGGAGCAGCTGACTTTGGGAGTCTATGTTGTCAGACATGAAGGAGCAAACTCTGCAGATACACCTGAGGACATTGGTGTCATCATAGAAGGATGCACTGTGCTGCAAGCTCTTAGTGATGTGGCAAAGGGTTGTGCCCTCCTGCTTGGACTAATCTACAGTCTAAATCTGAGCTACCCAAAGCACCTGAAATACACATTTGAATTTCTTCAGAAGGTGCTGATGGAGTTGAATGGGAACAACCTATCCATGAAGGTGCAGGTTCTGAAAAACAAACTGCTTGAGTGAAACAGCCTGCACTGAACTATAGAGGACACTGAACTTTAAGGTTCTCGAACCCTTCTCCTTGCACTTCATAAACTGTTCAGTTTGAATTGCCACAAGAACTTCTGCAAGGCCTTTCACTTTTCTGCGTTCTTTGTTCTTGAACCTTTACCAACATCCAACTACACTTAAGTTTTGAAGCAAAGGTTATTTTTCTAAATATGGACAAAAATGACACAAAAGTAATTTCTACCTGCTGTTTGCAGGGCTGTATTGTGGGCTTTTCATTGTAGCCCAATCAAGTTTAAATTAAGCCATATTAATGTTAAAAATGTTGGAATCACAACACTTTCCAGTTTTAATCATTTGAGTTTAACATGACATTCTGTATCTTGTCTTCCTGCACTTAAATATATGTAAAGATTGTTTAGGAAAAAAGATCTAGAAGCATTTGAATTGCTCAAAGTGTGCTTCAACAAGTTTTACAGAAAGTGTTATTAAAGTTAGGTTAACTGAATAAACTTGTGTTTGATTTTTTTTAATTTACAAACTTAAATAGAGTAAGTTGCAATTCTGTTAAAGTGATTTAATCCTATAGTTTCAGTAGAGCGTGTTTTGGGTGAGTAGATTTATCAGATTTACTTAAAATTTGTTGTTCAAATTAAATATATCGTACATTTTATATTTCACTAACCCAGTTGTGTGGAACCGGTTGACATAACTGGGTGCAGTAAATACAACATTTTATTTCTTAAAGTAAGTAGAGCTTGTTTTGGTTGAGTAGGTTTTATTTAGTCTTCTCAATTTAAATCAACAAGGTTAGTTAGATCAACATTATGATATTCAGCTAATACAACATGATTCTTTTGATTTGCATTTAATTATCCAAATGTTATCAGATGTACTTAAAATTTCTTGTTCAAATTAAATGTATCATACATTTTATATTTCACTAACCCAGTTGTGTGGAACCGGTTGACATAACTGGGTGGAGTAAATACAACATTTTATTTCTTAGAGTGCAGTTGCTTATTTGTAAGTTCAGTTCAGAGCCCAATTGACATTAAACTGCATAATTTTCAATAAAAAATTGGAAAAATTGGAGTGTTCTAAAACTTTTGACCCTAAGTGTATAAGAACCAGTCCATTTACCATAAAAGCAAAAAACTGACCCCTGTTAGGGTGAAGCTCTGTGTCCATGCTGCTCACATGACAAACAATTTGGGACAATGTTTCCTGTTTCCCCACATCTCATTTCTACTCTTGGGGATGTGCACGAAATACAAGTGCCATCCATGGAAGACCACTCTTACACCTTCTGAGACTTCCTGACATCTGCTGCTAATGTTGGTGTCTGATACCATAAGACACGGGTTGGAGCTGATTTTGAGGGGACAACTGCAGCAAAAAAACAAAACAAAAAAAAGAAAATAAGGCCACAATGGACTTCTTTCAGGGGCTGCTAAAAAGTCATACTGCTGGGGCATGTCTGATGGTGTGAATTCTTGAAAAGACCTTTCAAAGATAGGAAAGGTAATTTTCTTAGTTTTCCAGCCATACTCTGGTATTTCACTGCCATTCTTATGGGATTTTCCTGGATGTGCAGCACATTCAAGTAGATTTCTTGACATACAGAAAATAATCAATACAACAAAGGCTGAAAATTATTTACTCTGGTGCAAACTTCTAAAAACATGCATCATCTAAGCATGCAGTCTTTAACTCCCCATCCACCACTTCCAGCTAGAACTACATGAATAAATAAACAAAAGCTCTTGCTTATTGCTGAAGTTCTGTTTGCTTCTTATTCTCCTAATGCCTCATTCTTTCTCCAGCTTCACAGTGCGTTGCACCTGGGTGAGTACTGTACACGCCAAAGAGCATGAAATTGGCCAAATTCACTTCTTGGAGAGTTCAACACACTCTCCCCTCTGTCCACCAGAGACAAGGCATGCATTACCCTCCACTGCTCTACAGATGCTCGCTGTGTCTTGGCATCATGGCTTGCAGGCTCAGGCACACATGAACAGCCAGGGGTATACTTCCTCTTTCAGAGCTCTTACCTGAATGGAGCACGATAAGATGCTGCAGCATAGCTTTGTTGACTTCCACAGATAAAGATGCTGGAGGTGGAAACCAAGTGAATACATTAAGAAATCTTCTGATAGATGCAGGATGAGCTTAAACTTGATGAATGTGTTGGTGTTTGACTGGCAAAAACTACAATAACCCACACACAGTTACAGTGTATTCTTGTGAGCAATGCACACAGCCTTAGGGGAACATATTGTAGGTGCTAAATTGATTTTTCCATGCTTATTAAGATGGGATTCTCAACAGGCTTTATTTCATGATGGTCTCAGTTATATAAAAACAGATTTGATTCACAAAAATATAGATTGCTAAAGCTTCTGTTTTAGATTGTGCTGAAGGACTTGCATAAATCAGATTTAGACCTGATTTTGCAAAGCAGAGCAGCTTTACAGAACGACTACAGATGAAATGCATCAGGTCCGGTGAGACCGGCTGTATGAGAAATTCTAAAAAAAAAAAAAAAAAAAAGAACAAAAAGCGAGCTGCTGTTGAGTTCAACACGAAAAAAATGAATTCCAAAAAGAAGCATAAACGACAAAGTCCAAAAGAGAATCGTAAATGAATCTAAAGCACAGGGAAACACATGGGGAATGAAAACAGACACTGTCAGTAATATTTAAATCCTTCTACTCACAGTAGTCTTCAGTAGTCATGTGTATCAGATCACCAACCACATCTGAGAGCACTTCACTCTCAGACTTGTGCTTCCCAGGGTATGTAAAAGTAGAATGGGAGGCCTTCAGCTTTCAGGCCCCTCTTCTGTGGAACCAGCTCCCAGTTTACATCCAGGAGACGGACACCCTCTCTGCGTTTAAGATTAGGTTTAAAACTTTCCTTTTTGATTATAGGCAATAGGCCGCTGGGGGCTTCCCATGATGCACTTTCTTTTTCAATTATTATGTGTTTATTCACCACTATGCATTTAATCATTATCATGAATTATTATTCATCTCTGGCTCTCCTGCACAGTGTATCCTTTGTCATGCCCCCCATCCACCAGTCATTATGGAAAATCCACTCTGGAGACTAACTGAAACTAAACTGAACTGAAACCAAAAAATCTAAATGAAATAATTTGTTTTTCAAAAATAAGATATAAGACTATAATAGCTCTGGTAGATAAACAGAGATGACAGAATGATACACAATCTTGACACAGAAAGCCACAAGGAGAAGGCTAAGAAAATAACACGAGACTTAGCAGAATACAGCAAATGAAACAGTGAACTAAGATATAAAGGGGCATGATCAACAAGTATAAACGTATATAGCTGAGATCAAATAGAACATCTATATAATAACATAAATTAATCCAAAGTCCACAAACCAAGAACCCAGGACCCCGGCAGAATGGGGCAGTATCAGGTTGGAAGTTGACAGTGAAAAGTATAGACTGAGGAAAGTGAACAAAGGTCATAGACAATATACTTGATAAACCATGAACGGCAGCATGAATAGGATGTATTACTCCAAAAATAATGAATAATGTTTTATTTCTGGATCTTTGGAATATACTTTTTAGTTTAGTTTGAGAATGATGTGCTAGTGAAAGAAAAAAGTAGAGACTTCTAATCAAACACAGCATTTTCATGGCTAGCTGAATACCATCAGCAACATAGATGTGTTCATGCTGGGTCATGCCATGGCAGAGCTAACAAAAGTGGAAACTTGAAACTTTTGATATTTTGTGGTATCATAATGAACTGAGTTTATACATGCAGTCTTGATGAAATCAAAATTCAATTCAATTCAATTTTTATTTATACAGCGCCAAACCACAACAACAGTCGCCTCAAGGTGCTTTATGTTGTAAGGAAGACCCTACAATAATACATACAGAGAAAAACCCAACAATCATATGACCCCCTATGAGCAAGCACTTTGGCAACAGTGGGAAGGAAAAACTCCCTTTTAACAGGAAGAAACCTCTGGGAGAACCAGGCTCAGGGAGGGGCGGGGCCATCTGCCATTGGGGTGATCAACACATAGTGAGTGAGAAAGGTGACTGAAGGAGAAATACTCAATGCATCATGGGAATCCCCCAGCAACCTACACCGATTGCAGCATAACTAAGGGAGGATTCAAGGTCACCTGATCCACCGCTAACTCTATGAGGCAGATTCATGCCCATATAAATGCCTGAATAAATTCCAAAATGAGTAATGAGTATATCAAAGTATCTATATGGTGGTTCCTGCTAAAGTACAGTGTATACACACATACACATACACAGTGAATTTTTTAAATGATTGGAAACTTGCTGCCTCAGTTATAAACTTGGTTGTCTAAATTTGTCCTCCAAACACACAGGATGCTTTTGTTTGCAGTTTGTTAGCTTTCATTAGTTCTTACACAAGCAAGCTTGTTGAAACAACAGAGAGCAAAGGACAGCCGCAGATAAGAAGAAGATTTACGCTACTGACCTTCTAGTATGTACTGACCTTCTACCACTCCCCCAGACTCCCCTCCATCCTCCCATCCTTCCCTTCTTTCTCTCCTCCTCTACTATAAATCACCTCACTCATTCATTAGGTCAGTGTCAGGGCTGTAACGCCCACTGAGCCTGAAGGAAGAGGGGCCGGCTGCCCGAGAGCACAGAACCACCGACCGAAAGAGGAAGGATTAAAAGAAAGGGGATGGCGTCGTTAAAAGCCACATTCCCATCTTCCACAATACAACACACCAATTTCCATGTTAATTTGCTTTGTGACAGCAGAGATGGATGTTAGTGACTGGCTGGTTGATGGGATGCAGCAATAGAAGAGTTCAAATGAAGCTATTAAGGAGGCTGCTAGTTCACTGAAAGTAGGACGTGTGTGTTGTTTGTATATGTGAGGGAATATTCAACATTTAGGGGAAGTTGCAAAATGATCAATATTTCACCCCCATGTATTTTTTAACCATATAACTGTTTAGAAGCCTAATATTCACAGTCCTACTGTACCAGACAAAAGCAAACGACAGACAAAACACCAAGAAATGGGAAATGGCACAAAAGAAAGAAAAAGAATGAAAGCTGTGAGCTATTTTTCACATGACATTATGGAAATATGAGGGTTTTAGAGGACGCAGCAAGTAAATATGAAAACGTGGATGCATGTGTTGTTGTTGTACTGTACAGCAGCTTTGAAAGTGAGGACATGTCCTATATGGAAAAGAAATAGAAAAAACTTGCATCAGATTTGGCCTACTTCATATAGTGAATCATATAAGGCTTATATGATTTACTCATGAAAGTGGCCACTTTCATATATTGTTTTAGTAAGTATCCAAAACATACAAGTTTACTTATACCTGTTTTCACTCTTGTATGCTTTTCATACAAGTTTCACACAAGACAGATACAAACTTTATACGATTTAAATATATCTTTTCCATATGAGGTGTCAGCGAGGGTACTCACAAAGATAGAAACGTGTGTGTGTGTGCACGAGTGTAGCGGTGTGACTGACAGAGCAATCTTGAAACACACCACCCACATGGCTGCCATTGATTTCCAGTTAATTGAATGATTACCACTTTAGCATGCACCACCACAGCCAACCTCTGCTGTCAATCAGCATGAATGCGTCGCTGCCACCTGAGCTGCTGTCTGTGCAACAGCGAGAGCAGGTTTACATCTCACATGTGCAAACGCTGTAGCTGGTGTGTGTTGCCCCAGGCACATGCTGCTTATAAAAGCAACTTATCAAATCAATATGCGGTGAGTGTGCTGTATGATTCGAAAATGTACTTTTGGGTGATTACTGTGCTAGTATTATCGCTATGCCTATTTTCTCCTTACGTTAGGTTCCATTTGTGTTGTGTGTACATTCTCTTTTACTGTGCTGTTTTTTATGACTGTAAATGAATCAATAAAGCTCCACTGTATTGTTTAAGCTCTCGGTCCTGTAACTGGATCCAAATGTGGCTATGGATTCAAACTGAGGATTTAGACATAATCTGGTAATACAAATACGTGTGACACAAATGGTAGTGTCATATCCCACGATGCTTGATAGGCAGCTGAAGTAAAACAATTAGAAATCCAGCAAATAATACTCTACCTGTGTCTACACGTCTGGTCTTAGAATGGTAATTATCCATTTGTTAAAATAAAATAACAGACTACAGGGAAGGGATACTGTAAATCTACATGTGTGTGTTTGTGTGTGTGTGGTTACAGGCCATGTGTAATATGGGTCATTGGTTTGCTGACATGCTATATAAAGCTGGTATTTTGACATGGGCCAAAATCTGTGATGCACAAATCCCAAAGGCAATGTGCCTGTGTGTGTGTGAATGTGAGCTAATAAGACAAGAAAACATACAGTAGGCTTTGTGTCAAGATATTTTTTTAGTTTTGTGATTATGTTTAAGTTGTAGCTTCATTTTAAATGTTTAAGTCTCTCTCTTTTTCTCTCTTACTCTCCTTTTAAGGAAATGTTTAAGTTTCTATACATACCAAGCTACCTCCTGTTTCAGCAGATAAGCGAACAGTTTTTCTCCTATTATGGAAATGTTTTTGTATTCTGAACATGACACTCCAACTTCCTTGTAAGCTTGCTTGGTATAAATAAAGAATACTCTGAAAGCCCTGGGCGGTTTTTCTGTCACATCTGTTGTGCGCACTTTGACAGCAGAGCAGATCGGACCGTGACCGCCCATGCGCATGTAAAAAATTAGATATCTGAGTGTGACTTCATTTACCTTTCTAATAATTTTCTCTTCACACTTTGATTCATTACTATGTAAGTAGTGTGTGGTCTGTTCTACCAGGAAATGTGTGCCTGCGCCGCTCAGTGGAGCTGGGGGCTTCATGTAGAAAACATATGGTCTTTAGAGAGGGAGACAGATGAAGGATAATCCCTTTGGCAGTCTAGCACACACACACACACACACACACACACACACACACACACACACACACACACACACACACACACACACACACACACACACACACATAATCTAGTCCTGCATATGTGTGCTTTGCGAGTTTAACACCGTTTAAAGCTTGGTCCTCGAAAGGCTGCTTTTTGTCTTAATTACTTGTTTTTTCAGCCTGCTTTAGCTTGCTGCTCTGCTGCACTTTATCTGACAGTAAATCAAGCAGGCTGATATGAGAAGAGCTCCAGGTTCTTCCTTTTAGATTTTAGGATGGAACTAAAGAGCCTTCCCCATTCTTTGCATAAAGGAAACACTATAAATGACCCCTGTGCCTCATGCCCCACACTTTTTTCTTCATACTCCACACATTAATTCTGATCCCGACGCACTTGCTACTGTGCAGCTTAGAAATGGAACAGACAACAAAACGGCTCTTAGCTTTCTGCGGTCCCAGTTTGATTTGACCAGGGCAACACAGATACAGGCGTGGGTTACATTTGAAAAAGCAAATAAAAGGAGCACGCTGTGATTTGTGGCTCTATTGACTCATCCAGAACTCAAAGTCGTTGAGGAAATCCGATTCCTCGTCAACTAAGCTGAACTTTGACTGAAACATCAAGTCAAAATGCTGCAACATAATCTCCACAATCTCCAGGGAGACACCACAGGAAGAGTGTGGGAGAGTTAAAAATTACACTCTTCCTGTTCCCGTCTAAACACAGACATATTAAGCTTTAATTATTCTCTCCAGTGGCTTTGTAATTAGAAGCCAATATCAGGTAGAGCAGCATTATTGGTTACTCAAGCCAAACAGATGAGTTCTATACATCACCCTTCCTGCTCTGCACAGCTATGAAGAACAGCAGGAGGTCAATTAAAAATCCAGCCCACAGGCCAAAGAGGGGCAGTCTGAAGTTAGCCAACTCACACTCAGGCTGCTCAAATTTCTGATGACTAAGAACCAATTCACGGAGTCGTCATATGACTGAGAACATGCACACAGCAAGACTTTTAGTGTTTGTAATGTGTCTGTGAACAGGAATCAATGAGGGAAGCCATAAACAGAATCAATAATGGTACTGGTATTAATACAATTTCATCAATATACTATTTAAAGAGCATATGAAGATCATTTTAGCTTGATTTGTTACTACTAGTGTCAAAGGAAAAGCAGCTTCAGTGAAATATTGTTGAGTAGAAAAATGATTTTATTTCACAACTTATTCTTGTGGCTTTCAATCAATAAAATTACTTTATTCCAAACTATAAAACCATCTGCAATGTAACGTGAACAAAATAAAATTCAAAATACAAATACATTTCTGCTAGAATTAGTGGAATACCTGCATATATAAAAGGATAAACTATGCACGCAGCATTTTCATTTCAAATACTTCAAATCTTACTACAGTTCCAGGTATTTGGTGATAAAAGGTTAACTCGATTAATTACTTTAACTTTTTTTCCTAGTTCTGTACCTACAGCTTATTGCAAACAGGGTTTATAAAAACAACAATAAACTCAGGACATGCAGTGTCTTGGATTTCTTTAAATAATATTTGCTTAATATGCTGCATTTATATATATGTGCATATATATATATATACACACATGTTTGATCAGTGAGTGAAATCCTCTGTCTCATACGACTTCAGCACCAAATAAAATGTCCTGCAAAAAATACAGACATGTGCTGAGAGGGAACCTCCAGCACAGGATCTCTGCCTAATGACTGCTTTCTGACCATCTAGCAATCCTGCCTTTGCATTTCTCTGGCCTTTTCAAAACACACTGGGTGAGAATATCCTGAAGAAAGTATCTCATTATTGCTTCTCTAATGAGCGGAAAGGATGTAGAGAAGGAAAAAAGAGAACTTCTTCGACTCTGTGGAAGTCATTTCAAGGATGCTACCCTGAGATAAGTGGGGAGAAGTATTTAAAAAAGAGAGGCATGCATCTGCGAAGGTGTCCCAAACATATACAGTATGAGCTATATGAAACCAGATCAGACAGAAACAAAAATAAAAACCTGAATAAACGCAACCGCGTAACTGTTACCAACACTTCTGAGAACGTGAATGGATCAGTGTCTGTCCCTTGGTCTTGGGAGGTGTATCTGCAGCTCTTAAACTTCAGCTGTGGTAGTTCAGTCACCATTGTAGCAGAGTCCCTAACTGTTGAAGGGTCTGGTGTTTCTGCCAGGATAGTGTTCTGAGTACTGGGCTTCCATTTCCTCCATCCAGGCCATGCTCCAGTCCCACGCAGAAACAGGCTCCAGTTCGCCGATTGAGTCGCCTTCTGCATGGAAAGATGGGTACAAGGCGCTGAGGGGGGAGGCAGGCGGAGAGAAATCTAAACACAGGAGAGGACAACATGTTGACATTTCAATATCAAGCATGTGTCTGTATGTGCGTGCGTGAAACTCTATTTGCCTTCGGAGAAGCAAGAGTAAACATTTCGAGCCCTCTGAGGAGCACCTTTCATGATGATTCTCACGGGTGAAACGAACATTTCGAAGCTTCTTTGAAGCAGCAGTTTGTCCCTGAAAATAAAACTTTTCTAATTTGTTTGAGGCTCTGATGCAAACCGAGCCAATTCACACCAACCACTTTGTGCAGTCCAGTGGTAGCAACAAATTTAAAAGAGCTCCGAGCTCACGTCCAGAAACAAAACACAAAAACGACGCTGAAGCCTTGAAGCTATACAGGCTCTGCCAATTAATGTGAGAGTGTGAAAGTGCACCAATCTGTGACAAGCCTCTTCCTGCTGTTTTCTTAGGATTAATCCACACTGTACCCTTCAAGCTAGGTCTCAGATAAGTACACTGAACCTGCGTGTGCACTTAACTGCACAGACTTTTTTTTTTTTTTATTGGTAACTGTAAAGCAAAATATTTTAAATGTTACTGAAAAAACAACTGATAGGATGTCCTGAACACCCAGAAAATTTCACTTGACATACAATAAAATGAACCCATGACCTGATTCCATCATTGCACAAATGTTAAAAACGGGTACGCTTTGGTGTCAGCTGGCTGCATGTGATCCACAGCTTTGTACTCAAAGTAACTCAGAGTAATTGCGAGGGAACATAATCAGCTGCAGAGAAGCCACTTCAAGAGTTTTCATACTGTGTGATAGTGTGAAAATCAGCCAAGGCAGAACATTGCCAAAAGTGAGTGTAGTGAGTGGAATAAAGCTGCACGGACCCCGAGGGAGGGCAGGGTGACTGATGAGTTGACAAAGAGGGAAGTAGATGACTCATCTGGAGGTTCAATCTGCTGAAAGGTCCCTAAGTAATTCCTGGTACCACTAGATATTAGACTGAATGAGTTTTTGTCTTTGCACAGGGGGCACATGAACCAAAGCAGAAAGTCTGCTCAGACACGTTTCCGCACACAGTGAGACATCAGAAATATACGAAGAAGGCCAGAGAGGCCAAGCTACTTCCACAAAGCATTTTCACAACATTGTAACCCTCCATACCAACTTAGGGCTGCTCTGCCTTACCATTGAGCATCTTTCATAGATGAAAGGCCCCATCTAGTGGGGGAAAGTGGTAAGTACAACAGCGTTAGTGGTTTTGCACTTGTTTGTTTTCAGCCATTCCAATAGTGACTAAAAGCAGCAGCTCATAGCTTTGTTTATGTCACATGAAAAATCAGGGATTCTGCACATGGAACCTGAACTTTTGTACTATGAGACAACAGCACATCAGCTGGCAACTACACTTTATCATTTCAAAGTTCAAAGTGTTTTTTTAGTAACTGAATCATTTGATCTTTGTTTATTTATAATTCATAAATAAATAATAATGCTCCAAAGGATAGAGCAGTTTATGAGGAGTCACTGGTAGGAATGAACTACACCAAACCAACGAAGAGTTACACACTTGCTAACAACACTTGTCAGTGTATTGAGACACTGCTCTGTATAAGTTCTGTGTGCTACAGGGCTCCATTGTGCCTCAGGAGGTACACTTGACCCTCTACTATTTTGAAGGTCTGTAGTTTGATCCCCTTTTTCTTCGAGTCCACATGCTAAAATGAGACACACACTTGTTAGAGTGTGTGCGTCTAATAATTAGCAAAAGCTTAGGGCATAGACTAAAGTGCTAAATGAATGAATGAACTAAAAAGTACGACATAAACATGAGTCTGTTTATCCTTTAGTAAAAACTATGAGCCACAGTTTATGCTGACTTAGGTATTTCTTCTTCTTAGGTATCTTTTGCCCTGATACTATAAAAACTAAAACGAATCCTTCAGAAAGCAGCCTCCAAATTGTTTTCTTAAAATATAAACTTTTTAAAAACAAATGTTTTCGTGAGTAAATGAGTTTAAAACACAGACAAAATATAGATGGGTGACAACACTGAACACACTGATGGTTCAGGACTACAATTTGTTGAAAGTAGCAGATTTAAAAAAAAAACTCCACAGGATCACTTGTGGGAGTTCTGTAGTTTTTTAAATAGTATTTTTACTAGTATTTTATAACTTAACCCCACCCACTAAGTGCCGTGGGGTTAGGTTAACTGGTCATTCAAAAAAGCTCACATAACTGTGCGTAGTTAAATCTCATTCATTTCCACCATCATCTCATGAAAACGGATGTTTTTATAAATTTTTTTGCCACAACTGATTTTCCTATTTCAAAAGTGACATTTCTCCTGTTTACCTGACAAAGAGGCTCCGCTCATGCTCTCCGCTGCCATGGCCAGGAGATGAGCAAAGTTGGCACTGTCATTAGTGTAGCAGCTGTCCACGGAGCTGATGAGGCTGGTTCGGGCACTGGACAGGTTGCTGTCCATGACTGAGCTGATCGTGTTCCACAGAGAGCTGTCCCATTCGCTGTAGCAGGAGGAAGGCGAGCTCTGACGGCAGGCATGACGGAGACTATTTAATGGAGGTTCGGGCTCAGTGAAGGCGTTGTGCAGCTGAGCAGAGCGAGTCGGCCCGCAGATGTAATTCAGCGTCGAGGCAAAATGATGGGACAGGGAAGGACGCTGCTCTGGCAGGGCACTGCTGACACAAAGGAGCAGAATGGTCAGCTACAGTAACTGTGCATGCATCTGTATGTAGGCTGCATACAGGAGAAACTAAGCCGATACGCAGAATAATATCATGGAATAGTCATTATAGTGTTCACCTTTGCTCAGTGGTGACTGTAAATGGATTCATTATGGCTTTACCTCCATCTCTCTGGTTTAGGAGTGAGCTCCAGGTACTCGGCAGCTTCCTGTGCTGTCAGCATGCTGCCCTGTTCATTACTCTGTGACACAGAAGATAATGCAGTGCACAGGTGGCTGTAGGATGGGCAGCTGTTCTTGTTGCTGGGTCCCAGTTGTCCATGGGGGCCTGATGCAGGACACACTGACTGAAGAGAGCCCATGTCCATTGTTAGCTTTGTGGAACGACTAGAGCTGAGGGAGACGCAAACAGACTGTAAGACTTGTGTCTTTTTTTTTCTGTCAAACAACCTTTAGAAATACAGGAAACCACTGTATACATCACACTGTATAAATGGTATCACTGATTTTTATGCTTTCTTCTCACATTTTGTTAAACATAATGTAACACAAGCTTAACAAAATATATCATGTAAGACTTAATGTATGATTTTATTGAGGTTAGAAGTGCTCGTAGCTGCAATTCATAGTCACAGGAAGTTTTTTTTTTTACATAAAATATATTTATGAAAATGTGAAATTAGATAGCTAAGTTAATAAAGTGAACCACCACTTGTTCAGAAAAATTGTTGTTGCTGAGTTCAGTTGTCCTGCTGAGGTCAGACACAAACACAATTCATGCCAATAAGCTTATTCTTAGCTGTCTTTATCTTTGTACCTTTCTATACATAAAAGTCTACCAACTACATAAAGAAAAGAATAACCATTCAAATATGATAAAAGAAAAAAAAACTTCAGAGCTTTGACTTTTCTGCTCTGTATAGTAATTAGGTTCCTACACAGGAATGGTAAATGGTAAATGGCCTGTATTTGTATAGCGCTTTACTTAGTCCCTAAGGACCCCAAAACGCTTTACACTACATTCAGTCATTCACCCATTCACACAGTGACTTGTAGGAAGTGACTTGTAACAGAGTGCTAAACAGAGAGCACAAGAAGTCAGTGACAAGAAAAGACCACCACGTTAAACTATTCCATGTTTCAAAGCGAGTACCTAGTACAAGGGCAAAAAGAACCTGGTATGTCTGTGATATAGTGTAATGCTTTGTAAGCAAGTACAGAGAATATAAAAGATTTCTTTAACATGCAGCTGAACATTGATCTGTGCGTTTGGCTTCTGCAAATTAAAAAAACAAAACAAATATTTGACTCTATTCAACAATTTAGTGAATTTTTTGCTAATTATGAAATATTGAGTTAATCCTTTAATATGTGACACGATGTCAAAGAAGCCTTTAACTAACAAAATAAATCAGTTCATCCTCATTTATGTCCATGCAAACCAATATCTGAAACAACTCCCTGAGGTCCTTCAATACTAGACTAATACAGAATAGACTACTACAAAAATAAACAAGTAGTTGAAATGATCAAAATGTTCTGCATCAGGCAGCTTAATTACTGGAAGTACTGGGATCAGTAACAACCACAATTATAAATATACAAGATGTCATCAATTAATGACAACTTTACTGGTTACCCTTCCAAACCAGCAGTCTTCTTGTGTCCTGTGTTTTAAACTCAGTGTTACACATATCTGCAAATAGGATCCTTATCATTGTTCTCCTTAAGTGTTTCCACTAAAGTGGGCACTTTCTGGGACAGAAACATACTCAAAGGACGGAAGTCTAAGTCATCGCTGGCCATTAATGGAAGGCTAAAAAAATAGAAGATACATGGCAGGAAGCAGGAAAACTTTGCTCGATTTTTTAACATTTCTTCTAGTTATTTGCATAAAACAACTGAAACACTGCATAGAAAGAAATATTAAAATACACACTACTGTAATGCTTTGCAACCAGAGGGGCAGGACATATCCAGGAGGTATGAGAGAAGGTGGGAGGATTTGTACTGTTGTACGATATTTACAATATAAAGTGAATTGAGGAAATTGTTGTTGTCGTCTGGTGCTATGTAAATAAAACTGAACTGAATTTCAGTCTTTCATTCTGGACTAGCTAGCTAACATTTTCAGATGGCTCAAAGTTCCCACTGTGACAAAACTAAAGCATATTACTGTCCAACTGAGTGAACCACAATCACATCTATTTAACAATTTCAGAGTTTGAACAGTGTGTCCCAAACTGACTTGAGGGTCATATTAAGGTTAATCTCACATCGCTTTGTGACAGTGACAGCTAGTGTCTGCTACAGATTAGTAAATACATTCTGTTTTTATCAGTGGAATTGGAGAGGTTACAAAAACAGAGGTTTTACTGTTGAAGAGTTTATTGTTACTCTTCAAAAGTACCTGAACAAACAAACTCACAGCCTGCCTTAGAGTTGAAGGTAGTCTGCATTCTAGCTGCACTATAGGAAGGAAATATCCTGTATTATATAGATAATATACTACCTTTATGCCAACTAAACTATCCAAAAGACTGACGTATACACTGGTTTTTATAGGGTTATCTGAAAACCTGCATTGTCAAGTCTAATTTTTCAGTTGCTGATGAGGAGTCAGAAACAACTAAATCTGTTTTTTTCTTCATTATTCCCCTTCTACACAGCACCTGCATTTTCCAGAACAATATCTCCATTCAAGTGTTTATCTCACCCTCCATCTGAGGTGAGGCTTTGCGTGTCAGTGGCGTCCTCGGTGGGTACTGGGGGAGGGGGCAGCAACATGTCCATAAGATGTAGTGATGCTGAGTAATGCAGCAGACGAGGACAACCCACAGGTTTACCACTGTCTGGATGTCCACCTGGATACACCATAGCAAACCATAGCAAAGTATAATTATCCAATAATTCCTTTTATTCCAGATTCTATAAGCATCATTTTAAATTTCGGGACTACAAAAAAGTTTGATCTGTGTACAAAATGTTTCTTACACATCCACTAGGTTTGTGGACAATAATGATTTAATTACACAGATTTAAAGTACCGTGCTGGAGAGCTGGTATGTGACTATGTCGCTGGGTTCTTGTTGAAAGTATAGGGACACTGCTCACTGCATGCAGCTCTGTGGAGAAAACCAATTGGCCAATTCACGTTACTCAAGAAAGAAAGAAATTAACACTGCATTTCCAGCTATCCACTGCTCCATATCTACCTTGCTTGCTGTGGTTCTTTTCCCATGATTCCCTTAGCACACCCATCTTGGGCTGGGGTCGTATGGCCTGTTTCCATGGCAGAGCCTCCCTGCTGATGATGGGTGAGGGCTTGCTGACAGGGTGAGTAAATATCTGGATAGTTTCGGGTCCTTCTTTGTGGGGCAAACCATGAGACATTTTAGTGACACGTCCTGGACTGTTGAAGGTCTTAAGACCACTGCCCATGAGGTCCACGTAAAAGGTGCCGTAGACACCGCAGCTATCGGTCACAATGGGAACGGTCGACTCCAGGCAGCTGCTGTCCTTCTTGGATGAGACTGGGAGGCCTAAGAAAACAGAGAGATTTATAAGAACACAAGTAGAACAAAAGGCTGCATCCCAAATTGCAAAATACTGTATGGGTTTAAAAGGTTTCTATGTTTCACACATTGGGCCACAAAGTCAAGCTCGGCAGTAATCCCAGGAATGAGTTGAACAAACACAGCTGTCAAATCTTATATAAGACGCGCTATCTGAGCAGCTTTAGCCTGCACACAGATGCCTAAGAATCTTACAGATGTAGCACCTTCAAGCTGTTCTACAACCATCACCACCCGGGCACTTCTTTTCAGGCTTTGTCTTTCTAATCACTGTAGTAGCTGTGGCCATTAAGGCCTGTTCTGTTCTACTCTGGGTCTTGCTGCTGCTTTCCCTTCTTGCAGCTTCATGTGGCACAGCCATAAGGTGGTTAGCAGTGTCACTTCCTGGTTTGAACCCCAGCTGGAGTTTGCAACTCTGTGGAGTTTGCATGGTCTCTCTGTGCCTCTAGGTATTCTGGCTTCCTCCTATAGTGAAAAGGCATGCATACTGGGTTAACTGGATATTCTAAAATGACTGTGGATGTGAGGAAGCTAAAGACGGTCAATAAAAGAAGCTCTACATAAATGTGTCTGTTCATCTCAAACAGTGCTGTCATAAAGCTCCTCCCATGTTTGGATCCAGTCTTTACATTACTGCCATCTTGTGGCTACATTTAGGTATTGTCACTGAAAGCTGTGCTTATGCTCACTGGAAACTGAGCACAAAGTATACCGGCTCAGCTATCACTGCTCTGGAATCAGCTAGGATCTCCACTTTGTATGAAAACACAGTTTGCATTAGCCAGTAAACATGCTTTGGTGATTCAGCATCAGAACAGTTTCAAATTAACATCCAATTAAATGTCTGCCCACCTGCTGTGCCAACACTCCACAGTCATTTTCATTAATATTTGGATTCCCCGCATAGATATTGACAGTTTACCATGTCACACACGACTCAAAGCTTTTAATTCATCTGATCTGTTGTTATTAATACATCTGGTCCTCAAAGGACAGCCATAATACAAACATATGCATTAAAAAAAGGTGATGCTGAACATTAAACAGAATCTAAAGTACTTAAAATGAGCTCAATATTAAACATATCCAGGATTAATAGTAATTCTTTTAACACCGATGGAGTGTTTACAGTGAAAATAGAATATCAATCATATATATTTCATTTTTGTTTGAGCAATTTGTATATATTAAAGCCATTTCTTATATTTTGTAAACTGTGTAATATATATTGTATTATTTAATTAGTTCAGTCTGTTACTGTTATTGTCTTGAAGCAAATGTAGCCAAATAATTTCCTCAGGGATTCATAAAGTATTCTGATTCTAAACTGCCTTTCTGTACCACAGTCACCAAATGCCTCTCGTGTACATACAATGTTACATACAGTGTAATGTCTATGTGAGAATAGCACATGTTGTAGTCCAGTAAATTCAAGCCAGCAGCACAATTTCAGACAATGTCCTAACCTAATTCTCCAGATTGTTTTACATGACGTCTGAAAACAGTTTATGTAGCATCATCAGAATCATTGGTTGATTTTTTTCGTTTCCTCAACAGTAAGCAAAAAATCTTTGGTGGATTTTAAGAGGTCACCACGAACCCAAACAAGTAAATCTAGTCAGGTCTGCTGTAGGACAGCAGTTTGAGGGAGAAAGAAGTCATCATCAGTCTACTGTTTTGCAGTCCATACTCACTGGTGCTTCGGATTCCTGGGTGATGCTGACCTTGGGCCCATAGGTCATGGTACTTTTGACTCAAAGAAGGTCTCCAGCCTCCGGGGATCCACGGTGAATCTGGAGCTGCCATCCTGGAGAGAAACCAAATCAAACCAAAATGAACTCGCTGTAACCAAACGTCAAATATTAGAGACGTTTTTATGCTGTAACATAGACTCATTATCTCCATATAATATTTATAAGAATCTCACTTTGTGTTCTCTACCATGGATACCGCGGAATTCTTGTTAACAAATGGCTTTTTACTTTTGAATAGTACAAAACACTCTGACAGTGGAGGGGAAGATGAAGCATGTTCGATCCCCGTCTGCTCCAGTCTGCATGCAAGCTACTAACCCCGAGCTGCTTCATATGAATACGTGTGAATGTTTGGTAGGAGAAGTGCTTGTGCGAGTTATGTAAAGCGCTGTAAGTGCTCAGAGTAGAAAAGCGTTATATAAGAAGCAGTGGTGCTCTAGTATTTACCTAACCATAGTCATGTCAGAGGCTGGCACATCCCGAGTTTGAATAAGAAGGCAGCAGTACTGCAAACCATGCAATGATGGAAGCAAGAGAAAAAAAATGAAGGTAACTTGGAACAATTTTGAACTTTTTTTTAGAGTGAATGCAGCCATCGAGGGGTTGGTGAGTTTATTTTCTACTAAAAGTTGTAACCCCATTTGGTGGTTTCTGTTCAATATTTTGTGATGCTCATGTTTCGAAGGGTTAGGTCACTCAGTAATTCCTGTGTAAAGTATTGAGTCAGTAAAAGGAGTCTTTCCCTTTAAAGCTCACACAGATAGATTTAGGAAAGTACTGGATTGAGGAAAAGTAAAGAGGACTGGTTCTTACGTAGTGCTTTTCACTAACATTCACAGATGAACACATTACAGAGAGTTCAGTATGCTGTCCAAAAATGCTTAGTCATTAAGTTAAGGATCTGACCATCAACCTTCCGATAGGCAGAAGACCTGCTCTACCTTGTACCTTCACTACCCCCCCCAAAAAAGTAAAGATATTCCCTCCTTTACCCTACCTAAACTTTTTTTTCCAGGTGAATACTTTTGGTGGTGGTGAAAACAGATTTTGCTTCTGTTCAGCCTACTGCTTACTCCCTGTGCTTCTTCAACGCGCCATCAACTAAAAGCAGTTGTTTTTTTGTCTGTAAACAAACATCTAAGAGAATGAATGTGATACATTTAACCAGTGGTTTGAATGTATTCCTGTCACTTTATTGTCGTAACAAAATCAAATATGCATCTTCTTTTCATTTTACCTGTGTTTTATAATGAGATCTTCACCGGCTAGTCTTCGCAAACCTAAAAATAAAGGAAGATATAGTATCAACAAAATATGCATATTATTGTTTATCACAAAGCCTTTGTGGGTATATTGGAGGTTCAGCTTTTTCTTTTTACTATGGTGAACATTAAAGCCTTAAACTCATACCTTTAGCCTTGCCAGGTCTTGGTATCAGCTGACCGGTCCTGCTGTGGCGTCTGAAGAGACAGATCGCTGCACCCATCAGAACACACCACAAGACAGCGCCGATGCTGCCGAGCAACACAGGGTCCTGAAGAAAGGCCAGGACCGGGGACAAACGCCGCCTCTGGCTATCTGACTCGGGTAGTCCACCTAACTGTGAGTCTGAGCAGCAGAATGGAAGCACATTATGAATGAATACAACCCAGTCTGAGAACACACGCTGGTCTTTATCTGTCCTGATACAGAAATAAAAAGTTGACAGCTGTATTGCTCACTGATGACAAATCCATGAGGGTCACTCAGCATTCCTACTCCAGCCCCATTGACTGCTGCTATGGTGACCCAGTACTGCTTCCCTTGTTTGAGGCTAGAGATATGAAGGCTCAGTTGGCTACTATCCACAGTCCAGTTTTGGTACTGCTGCTCTTCGGGCTCCACACACCACACCTGAAGAAAGTTTGCATCTTTAAGAGTGAGATTGAAGCTTGTATCCACCCCATACATGATCAAAATCATTTGTGTGGATAAAGCTTTAATCACTAAACAATTCATCAGCTGCTCCACATGGACATACCAGTAACTGAGACTCCAGTTATAACAGAATAAAACATTCCTACTAAGAACCATGTGCTCTTCTTTATTAAATATTTAATTTGTCTACAATACAACACATTTCTTCCATCACAAAGTTTGCCTCAGAATCTTAGTGCACAGTGATTGGTTAATCTGTTTCTTGTTCCACTTGCTGATTAATTCTTCCATATATTTGTATGCAGGACTGTTTGTATCCCATGTTTCCCTCTTAAAATGACTCCAGCATGATTCATTACAATCTGTAAGGATTTATGTTTCCCTGAGGGTTTCAACAGTCTGCTGAGCAGATAACTGTGTCGTGCTGTCCTACTGTAATTACCTGGTATCCCTGTAAGATCCCATTGTGGGTGACAGGAGGAGGAGGCTCCCAGCTCAGATGGATGGTGTTATTCTGCTCATGATTGACTGTTACTGACACAGCCCGAGGAGAGGCACTGGGCACTGTAAACAGAGCACTTATTATTACCAGCAAAACACAATGAATATTCTCACATCACAAAGATAAAGTAAAAACCTTTGTCACCTGTCTCAGAAACTCTCAGGTGCCGGGTGTTGCTCTCCCTCCCATATAAGCCGCTGCCATAAGGCCGAACTTTGAAATCATACTTGTAGCCTCTCTTTAGGGGGCCCACCTGAGCCTGGAAGCTGGGGAATGTCACCTTCTCTGCTGCCCAGTCTGAGCTGGCAGTGAGCAGAGAGCGATACAGAACCTCAAAGCCATCAAGGTAATGCGGCTGCGCTGGGAGTGACTGGAGCTGGTCAGGGAGAAAATACAATGTGGATCGTGTACGTGTCATACTCCTGCATTCTTTCTGACACGTGGTGCAACAGCTTTCCCTTACCTTCCACTGTACGAAGGACATGTTAGAATCAGGGGCCATGACGGTGACGTTCTCCAGAATCACACGCAGGGATGACAGCTCTTTGTGGAGGTCTTTCTGCTTAGTGTTGGCAGCCTCTGGAAACACAAGTGGTTTATTCAAACCCATTGCATTAACCACAGATGACTGCAGCAGTGTGTGAGGACCTCTCTGTTGCTGGCCAGATTGTGCAGTGAAAATTCACCAGCCAACGTTAGCCTAGAGCATACTTGTTTCATGAATTCATTCACACAGCAAGAATCTACCGCTGACATAGAACTGCAAGGTTTCTTTGAACACAAACATGTTCCTAAAGACTCTAAACTTACATTACAGTCTTTCCACTGATACTTCAAATCCCTCAATTGCTAACCAAAGGATAAACATCATTCTTCACCCTCATTTGGTGCAATGATGATGGTAGGGAGATTACTAAACCCTCACAGCTGTTCAGATGGACTGAGATTTTGCAGTTATGAAGACCATAACATATGATTCACATGGTTCCCTCTCTGTTATTTTTCATTAACTGCTCAAATCTATGAGTAAACATTTTAACATCATGTGCATTGGACAGTGCAAAGATAATGATTTTTTTATGGAGAGGTGTTTAAGAAAGGTGTATGAGATAAATAAATATCCACAACTGTGGCATGCATAAGCACTTTAGTATCTGCAAGTGAGCATATTATAATGTCTGAAGCTGAACTAAGGTATTTTTTGCATCATATTTTTGCATATACAATTGTGGTAAGTTATTTTTCAGTTAGACAACAGGTACTCCATGATAAAAAACAGTTGATTGTCATGGACAACTCCAACACGAGTTTCAAAAACTGCTTCAACTCATTCAAATGCAAATGTATGCAGCAAAGCACGCCCACAGCTTATAAGATCTTACTCCAGAATGAGCAGCTGTGGTTAACGTTTCTGCTATTCTTCAGCTATTTACTGACCAAATCAGCTAATTTATGAAAAACACCTCTGCCTTTGCATCCTGTATATAATGTCACTTTGTTTTAATAAAAAACCTACAGCACTTTCTGGGAAATTACTGTTCTCTCCTTCATGTGCAGACCTTTGAACAAAGACGAACAATAATCTAATCACAAACCTACCTCCCAAGTGTGGACTTACTACAATCACGTCTAAATTACAGAATTCAGAAGACTACAACTAAAGTCGTAGACACCACATGATGAAATGAATTAGTTTCAGCATATCAAATCATAACAATCATTTCTAAACTGTGGCTCTGACTGCTGTAAAAGAGAGATATGTCACTGTGTGAAGGGAGCACTCATTTCCTACACTTAGAGTAATCGTAGGAAAACATTCTGATGGCCCACTCTGAAGCAGAGTGTTTTTAACATTCATCGAGTGATTGTAAAACACATGACACCAGATATATTTTAACAGCATTATCATGTAACCTCACCTTCAACTAGTAGCTGTGCACTGGCAGTGACCACACCCACATCATTGAGAGCAGTGCAGGTGTACTTCCCGGCATCCAGGGCTGTCACATAATGGATCTGGAGAGTCTGGTCTGGGTTTACGATGTACCTGTGCACACATGGATTTGAAATTTCACGTCCCCCTCATCTCGTCTAAAAGAATCAACATTTAGACATAGCATAGATTCAACTGATTTCATTTACAAGCCTCCATATAACTTAACAGCTTGATGTAGACAAAGATTAAGAATAATTTGGACTTTTGAATTTGAAAAACAAAGACTGCTCTGAAGCGCAGTGCTTTTTGGTGTTTTGTGTCTGTTTTACATAAAATGTTAACACTTAAAATCGCCACAGTCTGCAATGTTTCCACACCCATAAAGCATAAATGAATATTAGCCAGTGACCATATGAAAGGGTTCTATATTACCTGCCATTGGGCAGTGGTCCCTGCTCTCTGCTCCAGACCACAGCAGGTGGAGGGTCACCTTTAGCTTGGCAGTAAAACTGGGCAGACTCTCCCGCTCTTACTGATACGTTTTCTGGCTTCAGCACCAGTACGGGCTTGGCTGCAGTACAACAGAAGAGAAACTCAGAACTATGCTTTGCATGTATCAAAGTGTTTTGTTTGCAGAAGGAAAACTTGCACAGGGTAATCTTACAGAGGGTAATATTGCTTTGGAATCCTGACATTGCATTGGAAACTAGCGATGCTAACACAGTGATGAGTTGTTTTCAGTTCCTGTCTCACCCAGCACAGAGAGCCGAGCTGCCCTGCTCTCCCTCTCCCCCACAGTGTTGATGGCCGCACACACGTAAGCACCAGAGTGACTTTTCTCTGCAGGACCGATGATAAGCTTCCCATTCAGCTCCTGCAGCGGAAGCACAATGCAGACAGGATGTGGAAATCGCACAGGATCTATACACATATGTACACTTGAAACTGGTGACTTGAGACCATAAACTCATTAGTAGAGGTCACACAACAAAACGGCCAGAAGATTTTCCATCAGACTTCTTTGTGGAACCAGGAGTAACTCCCTGCTGGAAATGTAAAAGCATGCACTTTTTAGACCTCAAAGCTAAATTGATTTGTACTGACCTGCTTTCACAGGCAAACCTCTGCAAATGCATTTATCGAGAATTTATAATCTGACTTTTTTCCAGTTTTTTTAATACAATGGTGATTTTTAGTGAATGAATTCAATCCAGTACTATGCTCTTATCAATGCAAACAGTGTTACCTTAAGAACCATGCATTTACCTCCTGCTGCTGTTGTTATGTTAATCTGACAGCAATGTCTGCACCTGCATCTACAAGGCTGATTTCAGTGCCAGTATTCCTCATCTGATCCGTTTCTACCCTCTAGAGCGTTACTGTCAAACGAATGTAATATTGTTGTCAATTTGATGAGAATTACTCCAAGAGCTGGCTGCTGTGTTGCTGTTTGTTGGTTTAGCCGACGTGACAAATTTCACACTGATACTGGATTGTTTTGACATTCACCTATTTGGATCCAGCTTTTTCCTGCCATAGAAACTGCCCTGAAAGAGGTCCTGCAGGGTCATTAAAAGGGTTGGAACATGCACAAAGGTGTGGATGCTAAAAGTCAGAGTGCAAGTTCTTAAGAAGAAGCATCATGTGACGGTGCCCTTTGCATTTGTTAATAGTTGTGAAGTTCCATTTCAAACAGTTGTAAGAATCTATTTTACACAGGTTATATAGCTGTAATAGATTTATTAGGGGCAGACAGCTCACAGTGTAATGATGATCAGCACTGCTGATGGGCAGCCCATCCTTCTTCCAGACAACATTAGGTTCCGGATGTCCCACTGGGGGGCTGCAGGTTAAAACAGCCATTTCCCCCTCTGCCACTTCCACATCAGTAGGCTGCATACTGAACTCCTCCTTCAACACTGCAAAATCAGAGAGTTCAGGTTAAGCTTACCTGAGACCTATAACCATAAAGGATCTTTGAATACACTGAGAGATAAACTGTCTGCATGAGATAAAATGTCTATTTCTGCACCTGTCCAACCCTCAGCTGGGCTAAAGTGATATTTCCTCATATTCAACCACAGAACAGCCTTGACTCACTCGCATGTAACAAAGATATGCAACAAGCATGCAGTGTATTTTCTCTCAGTTTGAGCTTGTGAATGTGTCTGAAACCTTTATGAGAGGCATTCCTCTCTGTACTGCAACTTTTCCAGCAAGACAAATTCATGTGTCTCACTGCTCCCATCAACTCCAATTCATATTTTCTGTGGGCTTTACTCATCATTACTGAACCTTTTTTTTTTTCCAAGTAAAATAACCAGACATCTACCATAAATGACCATCCTCTTCAGTGTTATTGCTTTTTACTTTATAATAAAACTTGTTTGATCTCAACATTTTTAACATTTTCTCATTAACACATTTTATTTTTTAATTTATTTTGAATAAATTTTCATTTAAACAGAAATCACATTAGTCTGTTTATTTAATCAGACAGTTGACCCACATGACATTTTGCAATTTTAGACACCAGAATATGAAGGATATTATCTATTATATTAATCATATCATTATATATTATATCTATTCTATGAACATAGTGAAAAGCTATACAAACATAGAATGTTTTATAAAATAAACTCCAAAAAGGAATACATTATTTTAACTACAAATAATGCATTAATGAACATTCATGAACAACCATCAATCTGACTGCGACTCATGATATAAAGGCTGATGAGTCAGATCTAGCATGTGATGCTATATACATGAGACTGGAGTAAGACGAATAGGTAACAGGATGGCTTAGGGAGTGATATTGAGCCAGGTGGTTTTAAATGTTGGGAGTTCTGGTCCTCATACTGTAGGGACTGTTGTTGTGAAGTGGTGCTGTATAAATCCAGCTGAGCTGAATTTACCTGAAGTGAACTGAATTAAATCAACAGCTCACTGGGACACTGTTTGACTCCAGCAAACACTGACACTGTCTCTCTGTGACTGTAACCACGCACGTCTTCATCACCTCTCTGTATGAGTATCTGTGTGATGTCTTTATTGCCCCACCTCTGTTCTCTGATTAGGGTTTCATCTATTGTCTTTTTTAGAGAAAAACAAATTATAAGCGCATCTAGAAACAATTTTTAAGATGCATGCATCCAGCCAAACACTTGTCTGTACTCGGGCGAGACTTGAGAATGGATGCTTAAAAAGCATTCCGATGTTCAAAGACCCAGAATTCTCCTGTGGAAATAAGGCTGACGTGCTTGGAAGGAATTCTACTGTCAATTAAGTGCTTTAGCAACTGAGCATATCAAATATCTCAGCTGCTAAAGCACTTCATTACTGATTACTATTTTTGCTAAAAATGGAGTTGGAAATAAGTCTAGAAACAAACCAGAACAGGAGACAGGAAATGTGTTTTGATTGGTTCAGTAATGAAACTATGTGAAAAATATAGACATAAACCCCCTAGATCAAATTAATTTTACACATACCGCCCAAAAGTGGGCCAGACCTGTGAAAATCCCATTTCTTGGAGTGTGAAGCAGTTTGTCTGCACATTTAGTCCCTGACATATCTCAATATAAGAAGGAAACAAAAGTGCAATTTCAACAGCGTCTCTCACTATGCCGTTTTTCTACGTGATAAAGAAATGATGCTGTAGTAAATGAAAGGACTCTGTCCGCATGACTGTTAGGCTTGAATTGTATGAAATAAATGCATAACATTAGAGAAAAGTTTAGTTAATTTCGTTAATTCAAAGAATATTTCCTATTTTATTCATTTATTTATGTCTTTAACTGGATACATTGTAAAAAACAGACACTGATAAAGTAGAGACTGAAACAAAAGGAACTAATTGCTTATCTGTTACTTCATTACTCTAATGTGAATGACTGTGTGTGAGGTGCTTATCAGTAGTAAAATCCTGATGGAGTCCAAAATGTATGCCCTCCTTCACATTTTCCAACGGTGTCCATTGGCCCAGATAGGAGCCTTTGCTGGCACCTACTGTTTGACCGCCTGCTCCACTCCTGCTAAACAGGTGAAAATAGATTTACGAACGACAGGACTCAGTGCCGAGTCTTTAATTTTATTTATTTTCTGCTGTGTTTTACTTGCATCCATTTGAAAGAGTGAGTGTAAACACAAAACATTATTTTATTTTATATGCTGGACTGTGCAGAAAATAGGTTTAAAGGAATTTCTTCAAGTCAAAGACTGTTGCATATAATTACATTTTTGCTTGATGCAATGTGCATAAAGTTAAAGGATTAAAACTAATAAAACAAGTTTTAAAAAGAGACTTTTTCATTTGATTACATTTTATATGATGGAAATTAAAGGTGTTAATTTTTATTATTACTCTCAGTTTTTTTGCAGTATTTGTATATTTGAACATTCAGTGTCATTTTGGTTTTCATTTAACTTTATGTTGCTTTTAATTCAGTGTTTCTATGCTGTGTGGTGTCTTGTAATGCACTTCATAGGTCTTGTATTTTAAATGTATTATATAAATTATTAAGGTTGTTACTACTCATGTTTAAGGCAAACAACTATTGATACGTTGTAAAAATATAAAATAAATACGAAATATGACTACAGTGTAGTTGCACTACGATATGATTACATAAGGACTACATCTTTGCATGATTCATACATACACGCAGACACCAGATGTTCTTGCAGACCCTCATTTATCTATAAGGCCAACCACCCTTTAAGCCAACTTTCTTCTGATTGGTTACCTCGTGCACATCATGTTTCTGTGGAGCCTTGTATATGAAAAGACTAATCTAATCAAAGTGTTTTAGTTGTCAGTTAGACAGACAGTTCTTTTTATGCCTGTAGGGAAATATTTTCTGTGGTACAGCAGGTCCTATGAGTAGCCACACATGTCCCAGTCTCACCTGCGATAAACAGTGATGCATTACGGCTGGTGTCCTTCCCCGCACTGTTCCTAGCCACACAGGTATAGACACCCTCATGCGACTGCCCCTGTCTTCCCCCTTCCACGCTCAGAAAGAAGAGGCTCCCGTCTGAAAGGATCATCGGCTGCAGCTGGCCATCTCTCTTTGCGGTCTCTAGCGGCTGATTGTTGCGTAGCCACTCAATAGTTGGCTTCGGACTTCCGTCAGCGCGACAGGAGAGGGTGGCGGGATTGCCAACTTTCACCACCACATCAGAGGGGTGGTGGACAATGCGCGGAGGTCTCTCTTCTGCTCGAACCTTGGAACCTAAGGAGGATAAAGAGAGAATCGGTTAAGCAATGCTGCTCACGTTAGCTTTGATTTCCTGATTTTGTTTCTGTGTGTTTCACAACAGGAGATTTGGTGTAAATTACAGCACTTTTCTCTGTAAGAAGCAAACCTCAGCCCTACACATCGCCACCCCTGAGTTCCAGCCACTAGCAAAACCCACAACAAACAAATGTATGCTCTGCTACCAACAAACAATGTGTATTTGCAGCCAGTCGCAATGGAATGCCATTGTTTGAGCTTCCCATGAGACTGGATACCCAAAGACGGTGCACAGATGGTGATCAGCTTCCTGACAGGAGCGGAAGTCAGAGGTTCTCAGGAACATCCAGGCCAACAAAAGCTGATGGGAACTCCCTCCGCAACGGGACATCCGCCACAGAACAAAAGACCATCTTCAAGAGACACTTCCCACTCACTTTTGAAAACTTAAAATGTGGGAAGACACAAAGTCCTACAAGCATGTTAAATTACATCATTAAATCATCTTAGGTTAGCAAGGTTTGGGAAGGCAAGTTACAGCACAGACGCTGCTTCTTATTTAATTTATACTATGAAAAACACATACTTTCAATGTAATTTATACCAGCTGTGTTTAAAGAAAATAATCAGAAAAACAGGAAACTGAATTCACATCTAAACTGAATATTATCTTAATCTGACCCAACATTTTGGGAGTCTGAAATGGGAAAGGACAATCAACAAAACAGCTCTTGTCCCTCTTGAGCTGTTCTTTCATTTACTATAGGCGGAAATGCCTTCCCATTACAGCTAACAATAAGCTGTCCAACCTCATTGTCACTGTGTCCTTTCACATTCAGAGCAAAGGGAGGAAGCAGTCAAAATACCAGCATGTCATGGTCAAAACACTCTCAGGACATTTCTAAAATGCTTTATTCTTAGGAGGTAGGTTGTAATCAGGACGCTCCTGAACGTCACCAACATTTCCATTCAAACAAGCTGCACAAGCGGGGGAACAAATTATGAATTTATAAACTGTTAGAGGTTTACCCAAAGATCAGCTGGCAACAGATTCATTATAATTGTAACTATATTTAAAAAACAAATCCATTCAGCTCATGCGGCAGAAGCACAATGCAGACAGGATGTGGAAATTACACAACATCCATACATATATGTACACTTCAAACTGGTGAGTAACTTGAGACCATAAACTCATTAGGAGAGGTCACACAACAAATCGGCCGAAAGATCATTTTCCATTACACTTCTTTGTGGAACTGGTCTGTGTGGCCTGTTAGTGACTTTGACACATTAATTGTCTTACAGTTTTTTACAGTTTATCTGTGCATTGGTGAAGCTGCTAGAATTAAAGCAAGTGGAACCCTGAACACAGACCCCGCAGCAGTATTACAAACATCCCCCTCAAAACTCTAGGTTAGGTCTTTTTAGTCTTTTCATTTCATGTCAAGGATTCAAAGTAACACATTACAGTTAAAAGGCATGTTCATCTTTTCTAACACAGGTTGTTTAGTTGACAGGAAGAGTTCCAACAGTACTTACCGAGGAGGAGAACTCCAAACACGGGTAGAAATATCTTCTCCAAATAACTTCTGCTCATCATTCTGAGCAGCCAAGTCAACAACCAGGATACTTTCCTCTGATATTTAATTTAAAGCTGACCTGTTACGTAGCATTTACGCCTCATTTTCACAAAATTGGCATTTGAGGGTTTTTTTTTTGTTGTTGTTGTTTGTTTTAAAGTTACCGCAACTATATATATATATATATATATATATATATATATATATATATATATATATATCTTAAACTTAATTACTGCTCTATAACGATTACTCCCTCGCAGTCCCAACTCCACACAGCTGGGAGGTGCAGTGAAATTTAGCTTCCTGATGGAATGGTTTTCAAAATAAAACCACGAAAGGTCTCGAGGCACGAGGCTCAATCGTCCCTGAAAGTTGATTCTGTTCACCGGGACATTCCGTTTTCCTGGGAAGACCACGAAAAAAACCCGCTATGTTAATATAGAAATTATTATTAGTGTAGAAATAACTATTATTATTATTATTGTTATTATTATTATTTGGAAATAAATAATACATTTATTTGCTTCATTCCATAAAACTGCATTCTATTAGTGATTTTAATTGATGTGATTTTAATTTGTAGTCAAAATGGCGAGGTTTGTTTCCGCTTTTCTGACCACAGAAAGTTAAACGCTACATTATATGAAGCAAACTACTATCTAGATTAATGAATCTGTGTCCCCTGTGTTTATGTTATAGTAAGTTCTTTTCTCTCGTTGTATCTATTGCAGATACTTTGCAAGAAATTCAGGGTAAAAAGAAGTCAGGGCCACATGTCATCGTGGAAGAAACGTTTCATTACTACAACCAAATGTAAATCGCATAACACTATCAGAAATACCTGAGACCAGCAACGCTCTTTGGATTTTTACATGCCACAATATTACAGAATATAACCAGCTATTGAACAAAGAAAAGTAATGAATAAATGAAAAGCATGTCGAATTAAAAAATATTTGCCAGTGATTCTCACAGCACTAATTTATATTCTGTGGAGTCAGTTATAAAAGAAATAGAATAAAAGAAAATACATTTCTGATGACCACGGTAAACACTGCTATAAACAAACAAGCAAAACTTCACACTAATATTAATATCAATTTCAACAGTAGAGTTTGGTTTTGCCTTTAAATATTGTATTTTAGGTTTAATCAAAGGAATGGAGGAGGAAGTATTACATTTTCTATTTAATCATGAGCTGTTGTCCATTTTCAGCTTTTGTGCTAGCACTCCTATGAGGCAGGAAGTTCCGAATCTCTCCATGTTTTTATTTAACAATAGAAGGAAACTGTACATCTGCTCCTCATTCATTGTGTCCAGCAATTCAGCTTGAAGGCTTTGTCACAGTAGGTTTTACTATAGCTTTTTGTAGATATCTTAAATTACTGAACTAAAAACAGGTAAGAGATTTTGTACAAATATACAAAAAAATGAGTTTTTGATTATAAAAAAACCCATGCCATATAAGAATAAGTTCTACTACATCTCCTAAAGACAGAAAACAGTCCTGATGCTGAGTTACTTCCAAGTTTCCACAGTGAGGACAACTCCCAAATAAATGGACTACCACTAGTTCATTCTTTCTAATGGCGCACATAAATAAAGCATTGTGTAGTGAACTGTGCATTGTGAAGGTCAGAAAGGCCCGGGGCTAAGTGATGGATGTTTATATTGATCCAACAACTTAGGCTGGATGGCCTCGGCATCGGCAAGCTTTCAGCCTATAACAAAGGCTTTAGAGAGGATGAAGGATGAGTCGCCCCTGCAAAAACACAGCCCATGGGAATGGTGCTGGGACCAAGATGTGCGGAGGGAAGGGACCTCTTTCAGGCTGTAGACCAAAAGGTCAGAAAAGGTGTTGGAAATGAGGAAAAGAGGGTGGGAAGGCATTAGAAAAAATAAAGAATGTGTCAGCTGTAGTGAGGAATGTGACAAAATGTGACTTCAGAGTAAATTCGCTTGTAAAGGAATTAACAATCACTGTCAACACAAAAGGCTGAATTAACTTAATTTAACCCAAAATAGGTTGTCTTTTTTGGCGGCTTAAGATAATAATTAAAGACTGAAGACAACAACGAAATGCCGATCTTAATACACTTAATAAATCTGAGCTGATGTAACTACTATGAAGAAAAAATATAGATGCGACTTTATTACATACAGCCAATGTGTTTTCTCTTTGATGAGACTTACTTTTAAACATAATTGTGAACTGACTTTTTTGCTGTGACATATATAGTACACATCACAAATTTTAAATATGTTTTGTTTAGTAAAACAGTTAGATTTAAGTAAACATTGGATTACATTTACAGTTACATTACTTTATCTGGTCATTAACTTAATGCATTTATAGATCTAGAGTTTAAAATGTAAAAAAAAAAGAGTAAAAAAAGTAAACATTTTGAAGAAAAGTTATGATGACTTTTGATTTTCAATACTTACACTTTATGTAACAAGGATGCAAAAGGCAATGTTAGTAACATAGAAGACATTTATCTGTTTTAAAATCAAAACTTTAGTTGCAGCTCTAAGCCTGTCAGATGCACTACATGCCAGCCTATAAGGTGCTGTCATCTACCTTCTCACTTAAAGGTCTTGCACGAAAAGTTTCAGCTCTTCTGCAGCAGAGTGCTGTCTGTCAGCTCTGTGAGTTTAGCACTCACCTTTTCTCCGGTGTGCCCTGTTCCTGTGAGGTGTGTGCTGGTGTCCCCCACTGTGATGAGCACGCTCCTTGAACAGGGTCTTTGACCTCTTGTCTAAACCTGGCTCTGCTGGCATGATGCCATGGCACTTGCACCACTTGGAGTACTCTGCACAGGTGCAGAACCAGGACACCCAGAGAAGCCACACACAGACACGCATCTTCATGCTACGGGTCCAGGATGCAATTCCCCAACTCCTTACTGTGGTTCGGCTGTATCAACCATCCCCTCAGTCTACTCTCTACCGTGGCACTCCACAGACATTCAACATGTGACCTATCTTACGCCCCACTTCTTATTTGGAGATTTATGTTTCTCCATATTCCTCAGCTCCTCTTCCCTCCCTTCTTACTGTGGTTGCTCTCACTCTCTCCCTCCTCTTTGGTCTCCACCCCAACCCCTCTGAGTAGTAAGAAATTGGGAGATGTGGGGTTGGGTTGGGGGCAAACAATGATAAAAAAAACCAAAACAAGTTTCAGACCTCATGCTGAGCACATAGTGAGGAGAAGGGGACCAGGGGGTACTGTCTTGGGATAAAGAGGGAACAGAAAACAGGGCTCAGTGTAGGGTAGGAAGGAGGGGAGAGAAAGATGAAATAAGTGGGAGGTAACAGAGTGAGGCCTGTGTTCGCTAAGTCAGGTCACTTTCATTAATCAAATGTCTACCTACTGACTGATGAAATGCAGCGTAACAGTGTCTAAATATGGAGATCATCTCATAAACAGAATAACTGGACCTATTTTGATCATTCTGAAGCTGAGGCTTATAACTTTCAGAAAATGCACAAGAACAGACAGAAAGTTATTTCATTTTGTCAGATATTAGAGGAACCTTTATTTGGACTGCTCAAAGGCACATCTGAAATATTATTTTAAGTTCACATGCTCAATTGTGAATTATAACACCAGAGGAATGCTGCGTCGCTTGACAAACAATAGCTTAAAAAAGGACAAAAACGGGCACAAAGGCTCCTTTTTCTCTCACTGCTTTGCTTTAAAGTGACACTCCCCCCCCTCCCAAACACACACACACACACACACACACACACACACACACATTCCATACCACCATCAACACCACCGTACACTCCCTACCCAACCTCCCACCAGCCAAGTAGCCAAGCAAATTTGTAGCTGCCTGTCTGCACAGTATGAGTCTCATACATCATCTTGGCTCGCCCACAAGAGGCAAACAAAAGTACCAAGTCAACCTTGTCAGAATGTTCTGCTTGCAATTCAAACGCAGTCAGTTCGCCTGCTTTGAGTGGCCTCCCAGAGTGCACAAAGAATACACTCCTGATTTGATTTGCATTACATCAACCTATCAACAAAAACAAATGGGCTTCCAAACAGAGAAGCACAGATAGGTAGCAGCTTGGGCCATTTTTTCTGCTCTGTACCAGTTCCTTTCAGTATGTCTGTAATTTGTGACAAACAAATCTCAAATTGTGACCAAACTCAGACATATTCAGTGTATTTATCTAATGCCTGTGATGGGCCTTTCATTGCCTATGCACAAGTCTAAAAATACTGCGTGAATAAAAATAAAGAATTTTGCAAGAAGGTTGGTTATAATTATTTTCAAGTTGACTGGAAACTCTGCTCTCCGTCAGATCCAGACTGCACTGTACAAGTGCACTTGTCACTTGTGTTTCCTACAGAAAAAAGTTATCTTTATACTTTCTGTTACGACCAATCATAAATTGTATAGAAACACCAGAATTACTGCGAATTGCAACATCTTTCTGATGTGCGTTTTGTTGGCCTTCACATCAATCACCACCTCTATCTTGACAAATATGTTCATTTCTGGCTTTAAAAAACATCCCAAAAAGTCAAGTTGAAGGATCAAAGGTTGTTTTGTGACTAAAAATTGTTCCTATATTACAAAAAAAAAAATTTTTTTAAATCCCACAAACCCTGGAATATCGGAATATGTGTGCCACAAGGCAGTTAAAAACTTAAAGCAATCAACTTTTTGGGATAGCTTCTAAAGATCTAGATAAATTCAGACATAGGTGACTTTGGTAAGAGCTAAGCATGTGCTGTGCAATACCAAGGCCACCCATGTGGCCTTTGATTTCTGTAGCCATTGCCTTTCTACACCCAGCTAATATTCAATAAGGTCTTCAGCATTGTCAGAATGGAAAATAGGCCAAGCTTTGGCCCTCAATGAGATGTCATGTCCAAACAGCAGAGGGCTGTTCGTGGGCAACCTGACCCCCAATTTGGGCCACCATCCTCTTACCAAAGGAAAGAGCTATGCATTAATTCATTCCTGAGCAAGAGGTAAAAGGCTAAGTCCACACTAGGATCTCAGTTTGAGGATTTTGCCCCCCTAGTGTGTATTGCAATTATAGCATCCCCTAGCGATATACAAAAGTGCACAATAGGGCACAACCAGGCAGTGCTGAGAAAAAAAAGCCCTCTTCTTGGCCCCAAAACGGCATAGTTTGTTGCTTGGGCGACAAGGCTTTGGTTCATTTTCACATTCTATCACAAACTCTCTCATACCTCAGTGAAAGCCTCAGACAGTGAACTCTAGTGTCTTCAACAGACACTGCCAGACACCCATGTTGGCTAATCAGTCCTTACCTAATTCAAGACTTTATAAGGACTTAAAATGACCCTGCTCGTGTTTCCCTTCGAAAGACTCATCGGGTTTTATTTACCAAACTTGCTGAAAGGATAGCAAACATTGCCATCTGCTTGATTTAACACGAACTGAATGTCATTCTTTTGGGATAAGTGCATCAACTTTGCCTGAAATCTTTAATGGATTGTGAGTGTTGTGGGAGCTAGGTGGGGTGGTGACAGTGTCCATATCACAAACAAAGATGGCTAAGGATGTGAAGGGCAAGCCAGAAGTTCTGCTTGAGTGCATCTAAATGCAGGATCTACCCTAAGGAGAGCAACCAGCCCCTCTGCAGTTTCAAAACCATGCTCACACCTCTTTGCCCTTGCATAGCTTTCTCTTTCTGTATCTCTCCCACCCCCCATCTCTTTATATGTCCAGCTGGCTGCGCCACAAAGACTGCATCTCCCAGCTCCAAATGATCCTTAAACCCCCACATCCTTTGTTCTGCTCATTTTCCCACTCCCCAGAGATGGAGTTTAACAGCAAAAATTAAAATGAGGAAAGGATAGAGGATAGAGAAAGATTAAAAAGGTGAGGTAGAGTGAGAGGGTGTGTGAAAATGAGAGCCAGGGAATACTGGCTTCTTCAAGGCCCAGACTTAAGGGAATGTAAAACCTTGAGCGTGGAGGCTGCAAAGGCAGTGAGGAATTGGTGTAAATACCTTTTGCATTATGACCTTGAAACAGAAACTGCAGCGGAATATTCTCAAAAAGACCATTCTGTTGATAAGTAAAAGGAACAGATCCAAAAAGTTTTCAATCAAGTTAAAGTGAAGGTCTTTGCCAGCTAAGCCTCTTCTTCAATTTCACTGCTTTTAGAGACACTCAGTGGCACTTTCTACCGGGGCTAAGATCATGTTTTGCGGTATTCATGCGGTCAATTACAGCCAACAAGTCCCTCCAGGTTGAAAAGATTTTGGATCCCTTACCCCACCGTGATGAAATCCCCCCAGTTCCCCAGGTTGTGCGAAATCATGCAGTGGATTGTTATGCAGAAAAAGGACCATAGTATGGAGATGTGGGCTGGAACTAATAGGATTGGTTTTGATTCATTAGATTCTCTTTCATCGGCCTGGTTGGAATTCCACTCCACGTCTCCTCAGGCTTCACACTTTTAAAATGGAGGCGGGAGGGGGGTAAGTGTTTATAATTGAGCCTCTGGACTGCAAAAGCTCATTACTCTATGGAATCATCCGCTTATTGCGACCCTGTGGAATTGTGTGAATGCATCCCCCTGTTCTTCAGTGTACTGACAACACTTTACACGATATGATATGATTGACTTATCCAACACTTACATTTAAATGTGTATTTAGAAAATCTTAGTTTAGAAGAGTATCATTGCTATCCTCAACAGCTAATCTCCAAGAGTGTGTCTGGAGTCTTTTTTTCCTAACCCAACTTTCTTTAATGTCTGTTTGACATCAGAGCACTCAGTCCACGTCTGTGGTCACTAGACACTGCTGCAGCAAAATCCTCCAACAACCAGCCTGCATCACGATCAGTTCTTGGTGTTCCCTGATAGCTGGGCAAGCTTATGTTCAGCAACTGGTGCTAGGTTAAAGTAAACCCAAATGGCCTGTTTTACAGCTCCGCCTAATATAGTTACAAGGTTATGTTTTGCATTGCAAAGTCTAATTATAGTTTGCCTTGTCCTATTTAAGCTTTTTCAACTGTCCAATTTACGAACGCTTCTCTGGAAAACACAAGTCATATTACGCCAGTATACATTTGAGCTTTAAAGCAAAAGAACAAAAGGCAAAAATAATCCACACAGTACTTTTTCGATTGCCAAATATATACATGAAACTGTCTTTGTGTTTTCATGACAGTGTCAGACCATTAGACTGAGATAAATTCAGTGGAACTAAATTAACCAAGAAGATGTAGGCTACAAAAATGGTCGATGCATCAAAAATGTATCCAGTCCAGAAATATTACTGACAATACAAAACAAAGGCATACTGAATAATTTCGTGACAAATCCATGACTTCTTTTCTGGTTATCAGTCAAATTATAGACTTTTTTTTACTGGCACCACATGAATCAGATTCTGTAAAAACAAGCTAAATAATGTGGTATATCAACAGTCGGTCTGTTTGAAAAACTTCCAGCTTCAGGCAGCTGTAAATGGCAGATCGTGTAAAATATGTCGAGAAGTTTAATGAGCAATTTTCACTCTGGGCTAAATGTGCATCATGTACCATCACAATTATCAGTTACCGTACTTTGAGAGTACTGCAGAAATTAATCAGAAGCAGAAAACTTGAGAGTCATAATCACATACTTAATTATTTATTTATTGTTGGATGAAAAAGTTGAATGACAAAGAATTACTGGCTTGTTCCATACATGCATCAAAATTTAAAGGATGTGGTCATTACTTGTGCTAAGTGATACAAAATATGAAAACTTGACCCAAATATATCAATTTATATTGTTGTATACAAAATCATGAAGACACAAACAGCAGTGCTAAGACAAAACTGGATCTTCCATTCACATGTGTTCCGCAATCTATTGTGAAGGCAGGCTGGGGTCTTCAGGACTTGTCAGACTGGGTAAATCAGCCTGTAATTCAGGCGCCAACTCTAGTGTGTTTTTAAGGGCTTGGCATACACTGGTTCCAGGAAATGAAAGGGAAGCAGCACAAAGAATGCCACCAGAAAGATGGTGCTCACCACAGCCAGAAGCACGTAGCGGCCGATGAACAAGGTGTCCACTATCTACAGAGCAAAAGAAAGTAAATCCATTAGAAGTTTGTAGTTTCTAGTGTATGGAAAACACAGGGTTATACATAAAGTTCCTCTATTAGCCACTAGATGTCATGACAGGGCTTTCATAAAGGCCCAAGTGCAAATTTCTCAGTGAGAAATCAAATTTAGAAGGTCACTCATTTAACATTTCTTAAATTGTTCTATGGATAGTAAAACGTTATCTGGATTTCTTTTTGTCGAGTTAAGCTTAACCTGGCCTTCTTTACCAACAACCTCACGACTGCTGTCAGCTATGGAGGCAGAGCAAAATTGAGCATTTGACAGGAAACACAGTTTGATTTGGCTTCAGGTGGCCGGAAATCACTGAATTCCCCAAATCGGTGCTGGATTTATTTATTTTTTGCAATTTTCACATTTTTTTCCCCCCAAATTCAGATTGCATTGCATATTCTGGAACAATCTGTGCTTTCACCTACTTCAGACAAGTTTGATGAGTGTTGTAAGCAGTGACACGAAGAACGATGAGCAATAATCAAGAGCACCTGTATCAAAGGAGTGGGATGGACTAGCATTTGTATGGTGGTTTGTATGGTGCTTTTCTAGTCTTACCAAGCACAAACCACTGCTCCATATGCTATACATTTTCCCTTCATATACAGAGCAAATATGGCTCCACAATAGCTTTTAGTCTCTCTTTATGAAGAAGTACTGAAAAAATGACTTGAAGTTTATTAGTATCTGTCAAGCCCTATTTGTTTAAAGCATCCATGGAAACAACAATGAGATCCTTGAACAGTAAAGCCTTTTCTGACAACTACATCACTCCATAACTCAGACAAGCCTGAAACATTTGGTTAACTGTGATGCTATAAATACATATAGTATTCAAAGATCTCTTTCTAGTTAATTTGGTGTTGGTGAACATTCAGTTTAGTTCACTATATGGCAGATGGGAGAAAACCATGATGCAGGCTGTGACTCGCAGGCATAGAGACAGATCTATTTCTTGCTGGCTCTGGCCTACGCTCACTCACAGTGGTGAACACTTTGTGTGTTCACAGTGTTCACCACTGGCTGGCTATTAAAGGCAGCAGGTAGTACAGTATTCAGTATATAGTGTGATATAGTGTGACCTTCTATGGGTTCAGCCACTTTTGGGGTTCAAACAGTAGACAAAAAATCCCTGCTGTACTCTTGTTTCTCTTTGCATTTGGAAACGATCATTTACCAATAGTTCACTATCTGACACTTTTAGTGCAATAATTAATTTGATGTAACGCACGGGTGTCTGTGGTAAACTGACCTTCTTTAACAGACTGCACAACAACCAGCTGCACTTTTTCATATTAAATGCTGTCTCTGAGTCCCTGCTGTCACAAAGCTGTCATTATATAAGCTTAGAGACTCTCATTAAAAGAAGTCCTGTGCACATTTAGAACTTATCCAGCCACACAGCCTGTTATTATCTTACACATAGAAAAATGATCCCAGATAGCATAACAAGAAAATCAGTTCAATAGGTGGAATAGGTTGAACATGCTGGAAGGGTCATGTCACTTTAAACCACTGGCCGAGAATTGGTCATCAAACCTCTGACGCTACGTTTGTTCACGGAATAAGCTGTGACTGAAAACATGTTTGTTGTTTCGCTCTCACACAACTTAATGCTGATTCGGGCTTCTCTTTATTTTGGAATCCTGCTGTTCCCTATCTAGACAGATGATCAGCAGGGACACCAACAACACAGCACTGCAGCTCACCCAAGCAACATGTCAATTAAGAGATGTGAAGCGAGCAAGATGCAGGGCTCAGAAAAACAACACATCTGCCACACTGATGATGCTGTTTTGTGGATAAGGGGAAGTTTGGACTTTTAAAATTTGCCATCAAAAAGATTAATGAGCACGTCATTAATGGCTGCATGTTATAATTTGGATCATGAATACAAGAAGACACGGAGAAAACACCCTTAAGCTAAATAATGGGAGGAGAGCTGCAATTCTACTGCAGTCTTAAGCAGGATTTCACAGAGTCTGCTGTGAAATGAGAGAAGGTGTGTGTGTGTGTGTGTGTGTGTGTGTGTGTGTGTGTGCACGCGTGTAAACCCACTGGTGTGCATGAGGTGGGGTTGATGTATGCTGTTTCTTATAGGTGCATTTAACACATCTCACTTTTTAATTTGCCAATTACGCAGCAAGCAGGAGCCCAAAGTGCGGCCCATGTTTTATTAATGTGCCACAGGACGCACAGTGTGAGCATGCAGGCGGTGGGGGAGGTGGGAGAACTATGGGGTGTGGTACAAACCACCCCCACCCCTGCTCTAAGACTGGCCTAATTGGCACTATGATATTTTACTTTTCTTTAACAGGAGGCTAGACATTCTTTTCTCTCACTTATCTTTCTGCTTGCAGATAGGTTACAAAGTTTTGTGTGTCTTTGTGTGTATTAGCTAAAAATGAGTGTACATCACAACATGATACAAACACAAAAAGTCACTAACTGTGCCCAGTAGATCAATTTATTACCTTAACATGCATATCTGCCTTCATTTAAATACCGTTTTCGATCCTATGGGGGAGGGTAGATGATCTGTTTTCTACAGGTGTTACTACATACTCCAAAGAACGGAGATGAAGACGTTCTTCACACCTCTTTTTCTTCTTTTCTTTTCTTTAAGCAATTTGCGTCTTGCTATTATAATATTTGAATTCTGGTGGCATCTTTCTGTTTTGAGGTTTTCGTAAAAATGATGATGAGAGAACCCTTTTTAGGACTTGATTTTTTAAAAATCTTTATCTCAAATCATGGGAAATAATGTGCGTCTCAATAATGACTTGAGAAGTAAGTAAACCTGTGTGTGATAATTAGTCAGCATAGGTTCATTTTATTTGGAAACCTTGTACAGAAATCCAGGAAGTCTGATTTCGCTGCCTCCCCCTCTCTCTGTTGTTGGTCTGGTATCTGCCTTTGCACAAAGGATATAAAACATGAGCTGGCCAGAATGCTGCTCTGCTCTGCTATTTCTATGGGGTGGCAGCTTGCTTGGCAGATCTAGCCGGCTTATTGGCACGACCCCGAGGCAGCATGGGGGAGTGTTTGTTCTGTGTTGCTGCTGGTCTAAGATAAAGCAGACCAGGCCTTTTACGACAAGCACATGCACAGAAGTGCACACACTGACACTATTTACAGGCATACAGTGTTGTGCAGATACTGCCTTACATTACAGTAAAATTAAGCTTTCATTCTGGATCGGCTGTTTATATACACTCACTGCATCTTAAAGCTAAGTAGAATGTAGATCTTTAATTAGTACAAATGAATGTAGCGAATGCTTTACTTTACAACCCTGCATGATCAGAGCTTTGCCATTTAGAACTAAATATAACTCACCTTTCTACATAATAACATCGTCTATGATAAAATTGTCTTTGAGAATTAGGATTGCAGGCACTATAATTAACATAATGTATTGAACATGAGATAAACATTCAGCTAAAGCTTGCTGTTAATTTGTGGGCTCTAAATCCTCATTTTTCCCTCTGCACGCAAAAATGTTGGCTGGAAATGAATGCCACATGGCCTTACATCAAGACTGATGACATCGCAGACCCCCATCATTTCTAAATGAACTACATTACGTTGTCATTAAGCAGGAAACACAAGTAGGGACACACCAATTGTAAAGTTCTGGGACCTTATTTATTTAAAAAAAAAAAAAAAGTACATCTGATTTCTACAACACATGTACACGTACCTGCATGCATTGTTCTCTTAATAAATCCGACTCCGACTGGACCAGGTGTGGATGAACCTACTGATCAGGGGCTCTTTTAGTCACATTGCCCTCTGTCTGTGACAGTGCAGGCATTATGCAGTATTACGTATGAGTGTCACCTCACTACTTCCATGCTTACAGCAATCAGACTCTCTGAGCCACAACTTTCTATTATGATTAACTAAAACTAAAATAAAACTAAAACTAGATGTTGAAAAAAAGGATTTTAAATAACTAAAATAAAAAAATAGATTCTTAAAAAAATTAAAACAAAAAAATTCTGTGAACTTGGTAAAGGAAGTAAAATAAAATTTAAAATTAAAAAAGGAATTGATGGATGTGTTTATTGCGACTGCTTATGTCTATAAGACTGTGAGTCAACTGCTCGAAAAAAGCCATTATAAAGAGTTTTTTGGAATAACTGCACTGATTTTCTGAACTGAATTGTACTGAACTATTAAAACCAAACCAGAAGCAAAATTTGTAATAACAAAAACTAAACTAAAACAAGCAAACCCTACTCTGGCAGGCTAACTGAAACTGAGCAGCCTCCTAGTAGATCTACCTCTGTTATTAGTTTGAAAATCCTACGTCACTTTGTTCTCAAGTTATCACATTTACAAATTTGCTTGTCCACACTGCCCACCTAGCAGGGTGACAGCAGTATCAGCCTTTTACAGTTGAGGGATACTAAAAAAAAATCAAAATTCAAAAATACAGAACTATTGAATGTCTAGCCTAGCCCACAATATCATAAGCACTCAAAGATATATGGTGTAGTGTAAAGAGTGCTGTCAGTGGCTTTATTGCCAAACTATAAATTTATAGTGCATAAGTGTGGGTTATAACAACATAAGCCGTTCATTTAAACCATTTGTCATAGCCACCAATGACCGGCTCTTTCTTCTTTGCTCTAGGGCAATATGATTCACCTCTTCACCATCTTTGTTACCAGTTTACTTGTCTGCAAAATATTCTTACATGTGTGTCACTCTTTCCATACCATGTGTTTTCAAAAACTGCAATCTCTGTGTGAAAAGACATGAAAGTTTTTATACGACATTACACTGGCCAGCTGAAATACATCAATGTGAAAACATTTGGATACCTCAGTGAACATTCAGCTCTTTATTTAAAAAGGTTTACATATTAATATCGAATCTTGTTTTTATTTATCTCTGGGAAAAAAGTGCTTTAATTGCAGCTAAACACCAAAAATGAACCTTGTTTTATGTTCTAACTGAGGAAAAGGTTACCCCACCACTTAATAGACAGTTTTCCCCCTTTGACTTGGGCTAAAATAACTTCAGAGACGCTTTTTGTAGTCATCCAGCAGTCTCTGACATCAGTCTGCAATATAGCAGAATACCATCAGTGGTGGCAGACTCTCAATAGCCATCTCAACAATTAATAGGTCTTTACGATGCCACCCCAGGACTCTCAATTTCTTAGTTTTCAACCAGTTCTTGGTGGATTTACTGGTATGTTTTAGGTCAGTGTCATGTTGCAGGATTCAATTCTGCTTAAACTCTTTAAAGATGCCCTCAACTCATAGCTTCAAATTCAGCTACTGGTGAAATATTATTGGTGAAAATCAGCAATATTCACCTCACGGGAAGCCACTGAGATGAATATTGTTCAGTATGGTGGATAACTGCAGTACTGATCTGTGACTGATCAATCAATGCATCCCTAGCTAGGTTATATAATAATAGCAAATGTGTTTTTGTTTTAATGAATACATTTTCAATAAATGGTATCATGTTCTGTGTTTTCCTGACATCGATTTTGCAGCAGATTTACAGTAAAAACTAGTGAACAAAATGATGAGTAAAATCATACTAATTATTATTCCAGACGGCACATGAGACTTGAGTTGAGTTACCCAATAAACAAAGATACAGACACTGACACACTCTTTAATATTATGTTAATGTGTCTGTGATTAGTGAATTAAGCTCACCTCTATATCTTTGAAAGGCAGAGGTGTCTCTGGGCTGCGGGGGAAAAACACCAACACCAAAGTGATCGTGAGAGCCAAGAGGAAAACAGGAAGAACTCCTAACCTGAGAAGACACATGGGATTCAAAGACAGAGGATTGAGGATGAGGTCTCCACTACTGAGTTAATGATCTGTAAGACATGCAGGGTTACCTGAGGCTAATGTCATCATAGCCAATAGCAATCTAAACAATGGCAGCCTTTATTGTGGTTTTCAAAAGTTGTTAACTTTCCAATCAAGTAAATAGCACCATGTTTCACACATTTAAACTTTACTGTAATTGCACAGTGTTTGGTGTTACAGGAGTTCAAATTTTACTGACTTCAGTGGTATAATGGTCCAATGTTGAGTAATTGCACAAATGTTAATCAGCAGGGAGTGCAAGGTGTATCGCTGCAGCACTCAACCAGTGAAGCAGCGTGTGTTTTGTTAAAACTTTGATTGAAAAGTTGATTTTTGCTGGTCTCACTGAGTAGCCTATAAAGCAAAACAATGTCTCAGCATGTCTCATGGTGACTGTGCAAAAATCCCTTCCCTTGGTGTTAATTAGATTGTTTTTGAGCACTTAACACCTCCTCTGTCCCTCGCCTCCTCTCAAACACCCAGCTCCAGCCCTTAATGATATTTGAGACATTATAATTTTTGTAATTTTAACCCAGCTGACGGGGGTGGGACGTGGCCGCAAGTCAGTGAACTAATACTGGCATTAACGCATTAAGTCAACATTATCATACGGTGCCTTTCTCCAGGGACCAAAAAGCAGGTATAATAGGGCACTTAGGAGGCAGAAAAAGGAAAGACAGAAATCTGGAAATGACTCTAGGAACTATAAATTTGGGGACAATGACTGGTAAAGTGGCTAACAGAATAGAAAGACATAAGGTAGATATATTGTGTGTGCAAGAGACCAGGTGAAAGGAATGCAAGGCCGAGAGTATATTGAAGTAGGAGTAGTCATGAAGGATGAGCTGCTTCATTGAAGGGGGGGGGGTAAATTTATAGAGACAATCAGAAGGAGTTGCACCGTGTTTTTTTTTTTTTAGTTCTATAGAAACGATATAATAGGGTTCCAAGAGAGGAACTGTGGTACTGCATGAGGACGTCAAGAGTGACAGAGAGGTATGTGAGGGTGGTGCAGGACATGTATTACAGGTATTATAGGTATTACAGATGGGTTCAAAGTCTGAGCCCCTTCTTGTCTGCATTGGTGTAGGACAAGCCGACAGACGAGATCAGGCAGGGGTTTCTATGGACTATGATGTTTACAGAAGACATTGTAATCTGAAGTGAGAGTAGAGAACAGATGGAAAAGAGCCTGGAGGGGTGGAGGGGTGCTCTAGAAATTAGAAGCAAGGTGTAAGGAGTCCAGGTAGTAAAGGCAAATGAGTTTAAATACCGGATGTTTACTATCGAAAGCAAAAGTGAATACACAAAGAGGTGAAGAAACAAGAGCAAGAAGGGTGGACTGAGTGGATACAAGTTTCAGCAGTGATTTGTGACAGAAGGATAGCAGCGAGATTGAAAGAGAAGGTTTCCAAGATGGAAGTGAGACCTGCTATACATCACATACATCTGGCTGTAGACACGCCAGTGCTAACAAAATGACAGGAGGCAGAACAGAAGGTGAAAGAGTTGAAGATGCTGGAGGTTTTTGTTAGGAGTGACCAGAACGGACAAAGTTAGAAAGGCACGCCTGACAATGTTGGGACATGTACAGTGGAGGGACAGTGGATAAACTGGACGAAGGATGTTTCAGATGGAGCTGTCAGGCAGGAGAAAAAAAAAGATCTTTGGCTTCATGCATGTAGTGAAAGAGGACTGAAAGACAGCGGAGGATGCTAGGGAAAGGGTGAAATGGAGCCAGATAACCCGCTGCAGGTCCCTAAAGGGAGCAGCGGAAAGCAGAAGACATTTTTTGGGATTACACTGTGGTTACTGTGTGATGCAAAAGTATGCCGAATTTACAAGGAAGCCTCATTAGTGGTTACAACGTGTTATCTCCTAGGTGCACTTAAGCCCACCTATGAGACAAGTGGCGCAAATTTCAAGGAAATGCGGCGCCCATTGAGATAAATGTTATCCCGGCTTTTCGTTATAAATATTCCTATATTCCATCAGAGTTAAGCCTGTGTGTGTGCTGTTATGCCACTCACGTTGCGGACCCTGACGCCCTCAGCAGCAAAATCCCAAACACAAGAGCAACAATCCAGACCGCCACAATAACGAAAACGCCGGTACCGACTTCAAGGACAGTATTTGCCATTTTAAAGCAACGTTTTTAAGGGAGCTAACTCATCACACCGAACGCCCAATCCTTTGTATTTATGAAAAATGCTAATTGTACACTTAACGACGTTGTGCGGTATCGAACTACCGACAGCTGCAGCAGCTAAAGGTAGTCGAGGCACTGCTTTACAAGTAAGTTCGCTGTCTCTACTAGCGCTGAGACAGACGGCTTTAAAATATCAGGCCGACACAGTTGCGAACTAATGTTGCCAGCTAACTCGCCATTTCTCATATAAAAACGAGCCGAGCATCGGTTAAGCCTTCTCTATGGCTTCATCTGCTTCCTGGTAACAACAAACTGTAATGTAATTGGATAAATGAGCCAGACGACTAACCAATCAAATGCGTCGTTACTTAAGCGTTAAACCCCACCGTGAAGCTGCCACACAACACCAGAGAAGAAGAAGCAGAGCCTTCTTATGCGAATGTCGAACTTTACCCCATTTATTCCGAGGAAGGGTCCCATTTTACAGCCAGGTCCTTGCATTATAGCCAGGCCACGTTTCAGCGCCTTATGTTAGGTTCGGCTCACTGAGGTAGATTTCCTTAAAGTTTATGAACCGGCGGTGTTTGAAACACTCATAAAGTATTGTATGAATACTTATCTGAAGGTATCCCCAGTGTAAGCCCAAAAGAGTATTAGTATTATTCAGTCTTGCACAAAACACATTTAATTCAAGGGATTATCACACGTGTTCATAAAGTATCCCGCCGTATTTTAAACTCCCGTTTTTATTCATAACAATATTCTGCTCCTTGATCTACAAAGTGTATTAATAGTAGTGACTGAATGTCTCACGTGCACTCCGAGCTAAGATTTATTATGGGTAATATTCATGGTGACCAACAGGGGGCTAGCCAGGTCCGCGATTCAAAGGCATGTGCATTCTAGCGCGCGCGTGTGAGAGAAATTATGAATATGTCGCCTTATTAGATATTTACATTTTTTAGAGCAGTTTAAACCGTTCTTTGTGTTTTGCCTGTGCCTGCCTGACTTTCCATCGGGCGTTTTGATCTTTTCTACACTTTCACTGCAATCAAACAGATTAAAGCGCACACAAACGTCTCACTTTCAATGTTGTATCAAAGTGTCCAGGAAGGGGCGATTCTGGGATTAGACCTTGAAGGAGGCTCAGCCCCCTATCATAATGACATGCACAGACTTCCTTGCAATTAATATTAACGGAATATTCTGCTTGTAAACATGCGCTGCTGTCCTTTTCCCCTTTACAACCCTCAGTTCAAAGGAATGCACATTACAATATTACCTTCAAAGCAACCCAATTAGTTGGAATGAATAATCACAGTTTTCCATAGGAAACACCAGTCTTATAGCGGGCAAACTGAAGGCAAAGACTCAATTGTGTTCAATTGTTGACCAGAAATTACCACGGTACATTAAAGAACTATTTGTAACAAAGCAGATATGAGAAGAAACATGCACAGCCTTTTGTCACTCTCTTTTTTCAGTCTCTTAACCACGTACAGGCAGTTCAGTTTACTTCAATTAAATTGCAATTAAAATTAAAACATAAAAAAAAAAAAACATCACTCTGCCACCCCATACACCTGGAGTTGGTAGAGTTTATTTTACACTAAAGTTTCCAAATTCATGCAAACCCTTCATTTATTCTGCAGGACACATGATATCAGGTCCTCTGATCCAAGAGTGGAGAATAGATTTGTAATGGCATCCATCCTGTTCAAGCCATGTTTAGCGATGGGAATCCTATTCATTTTGTATCAATTAATATGTTCTATTTAGAATGTGAAATCATTATTAATGAATGTGAGCAAAGCAGAAGCTACCATGGCTTTGTAACTTTTGTTGGCTTTCACTACATATTCACTCTTAGCTGTGTTCTCTCTGTCTAGAGGTCTGCTTTGCTGTAAACAAACACTGAACCCGGGTTTCACCAGAACAGAAGTAGGAAATTGATAAAGCACATGCATATATACCAGCAGACCTAAGGCTCAGAAAGCTAAAATTAGCTAATAGACTCTAACAATATAGCCTACATTAACATTTTTGATGGTAATGACCCTGTTTTATCAGGACAATTTACACTTTTCCTTGCATGTTTACATATTTAGGTAATGTGTGTTTTCAATCTTCACAAGTGAGTGGTGTCATGGAATGACCTCTTCATCTTCTTTCTGTCAAAATAACACAAATCTTACCTATTAATAAAAATCCACACTGTTGATGTTGAAGCATGTATGAGTGCACTGTAACATCATGACATTAGGAACACTGGATATCTAAATCTGTGCTTGTTATAACCTGCACTGTCTCCAGCAGACCAGGTGGGAATATAAATGCAAAATTAGACAATGATGACAGAACATTTTTTAGGGGTTCTATGTCCAAATTCAGGGGTGCTTGAACATTCCCGATAAAGAAGGTCTAAACTAAGGTCTTTTCTGTTTGAACGAAGAGCTGTAATCAGTGGTAAACCTGAACAAGTGAGGATATAACAAAAAGAACGAGGATAAGTGGTGCTGTGGTGACTACAACTGAGACATTTAACATTGAAGCAGCTACCCACAGCTGTAGCATAGCATAGCATCTTTATTTATAACGCACTTTACATCCAACAATGTTGGCCAAAGTGCTACAAATATAAAACAAAGAGAAAACAGTTTAAATTACATATAGAATATCTTAAAATTAAAAAATAATATAATTAATTAGAAACATATTAAGATACATCAACAAGTCCTGCTGTGCTGAAAGCCGAGGTAAATAGATAAGTTTTAAGACGTGATTTAAAAACAGATAATGAAGGTGCCTGTCTAACATGTAAAGGCAACTCATTCCACAATTTTGGTGCTGCCACAGCAAACGCCCAATCCCCTCTGAGCTTACGATTTGTCCTGGGCACGCTCAGGAGGAGCTGGTCTGCCGACCTGAGGGACCGGGAAGTTATGTATGGATGAAGACGCTCAGACAGATACAGAGGGGCAGCATTTGACAAACACTTAAAGACAAATAAAAGCAGCTTAAAATGGATCCTAAAATGCACGGGCAGCCAATGAAGTGAATATAAAACTGGGGATTCCTGTAGGGAGTAGAACAGCAGGAAATCAACACGCAGTGAATTAGGTTTCTTATACTAAAAAGGTTAAAGCTTGCCTGTAACTGGACACACTTTCCTGACAAAGGCTGTCACATTATGTTTGTATAAAGACCAAAAGCAAAGAGGATGACCGAACAGATGTAGGTCACTTTACTTTTCAGGTTTATAACAGAGTCCGCCCAAGCTCAATGAATGTGTTCATATATTAAATCATTTCAAAATGTCATTTAAATGTTCACATTTATGCGTTTTAAGCTGGTCCAGACTGATTCTCTTGATTCAAAATCAACTAAATTCTTTAGATTTTTTTTTATTGAAATGAACTGTTGTTTGCTGTTGTTGTTACTGTGATTGTTCTAAACGAGTTGCACCACTGTAACTCGACCGCAAATGTCAATGCGCTCTTCTGGGAGGTTTCGTCTGTTTGGAGCCCTACACCTGATTGCGGTATTTCCCATGGACACTGGAAGGCATCAGCAGCCCGGTGTTGGGAAAACGGGGAGCGGAGATGAAGATGGAGGTGGGAGGGGCCTGACATGACTGACGTCAGCGACTGTGTGGAGGAGTATAGGCTGTGCTGTCAGCCCAGTGTCAGTCTGATGAAGATTGGCATGCAGGTAAGCTGTCATTCATTTTCAATGTCAGTGCATGGGAGCAGGGCTTCAGCACTCCAGCGTCCTTTTTCCCCCTTTCCCCCCCTTCATTACAAAAGGCAGGACATTATTCATACAGTCAGACAGCCAGCCAGGCCAGAGTGAGGGAGAGAGAGATAGGAAGGGAAAGAGAGACAGAGAGAGAGTGAGGGAGGGAGAAAGAAAAAAAAAGAGAGAGCGAGAGACTGAGGGAAGGGAGGGGGCCTAGAGGAGGGGGTGAAAAAAGAGAGAGGGAAAGGAGAGGAGAAGCATTTTTGTGCTGGACTCAAAGACCAGTGGATTTTTTTTCCTTTGCTTGATGCGGCATTTGGATTTTTGAAATTGTCGCGGTAATGTTTGTGATGCGGTTATCTCAGATTTTTTTAATGTATAAAGCGGATGTTTTAGTGCAAATGTAATACTTTAAAGAGAATAAAAGCAGTAAAGCGTGCAGGAAGCTGGCGTTCTGTTTGCTTTGATTTCTTTGTCAAAAAGCTTCGGAACGCCTCATCCCAATCTAATTAATCGCAAATTAACACTTCATTTTACGGCGTGTCTGTAACGTGCAAAAGGCGTGTTGTGTTGTAATGTAATGCAATTTTCTTGATGTTGAAGTTTCGTTGTTGCGCTGTTAAAAAGGCTTTTATTTTGACTGACCGAGTTAGGTGAGGTGTAAATGGGGGGTGTCATGTTGCACACTTGTAATTTGATGTAATTCACTGAATTTTATTATTATTTTTCTTAATGCTCCTGAGTTTTGCGTGTGTAATTATTTTGGTTTGCAGGAAAAATAGATGTTTGCATGTTTTTCAATCTCAAACTGAAAAAAGAGAACTGTAGTTACCTTTAAAATTACATTATTTTGCTGATGACTTACAAAAGTACCCAAGCTTTTCAGTGAAATTAGTGTAGCAGCAGTATTTTAAAGTAAAACAAAAAACAAACAATATATAAAGCTAAAATATTACATGTAGTAATTTAAGTTGCCCTCATATGGGGGCATGTTTGACTTTTTATTTTCTCAATCAATGTTTGACTGAAGTGAGCTCTAAAGTTTACACTCAGCCTACCCAGCCCTGCAAAAACCTCCCTAGTCTGAACACTGGCCCTCTTTGTGTGCCGCTCACCACTTTCTATTTCAGATGACTTGTTTATTCCACAATTGCTTGAATGACGGTTTTGCTCACCGTAGATGTTTGACTGGCACAAAACACTGTCTGCGAGACAGCTAGTTTTCAGCACTGCTAGCCTGTATGATTTGACTTAAATCCTTGAGTTAGAGAGGCCCAGATTTGCTGGTCATTTGCTCTGTCTTAGTAGTTTTTTCGAGTCAAATTCAGCCAACTCCTGTGTTCCTTTGGGCAGTATTTCATATAGGTAGGCGCAGATTTGATAAACACATTTGACTTAAAAACAGAAACGCTTTTCTTGATATAAAATTAAAACTGACAACTGACACAGTTGTTGTCTCTCAGTGGTAAAATGCTCTGGCTATACAAAGCTAACTGAGGGCCTAATAACTAAGGCCATAGTGTGAACATCAAGAGTACATTAGCTTAATTAAATATGCCTGAACCATTTGTTTACTAATCATCTGCTTCCCTGAGAAATCACGATGGCAATTTGGACCACTTTAGGTCCCTTTGTCAGACACATTCACCAGGTGCAAAATGCTGAGCATGAAATCCCACGAGGGGCTAAATTTGCACCCACTGTGAAAGTAAACACTTTGTAAGATACTGCTGTTGTTCTGTGAATTGCTGTTGAAAGAGCAAGAGAAGCCCTTTTACCTTGTACACCGTTCAAATCACCCTTTGTCAGTAGATGATTTACCTGCGAATGGATCGAGACGGCGTACACAAATACGCAAGCACACGAGTTGATACGCATCACTACCAGTCACCCTCAGAGATGTTTGTTCTTTGTTGTTATGTACCCCACGCAGCTCTACATATTGTCAAAAGGCGGTAATGCCAATTTAGTTTATCCACCAAACCCTGCTGAGATCTTAATTGATGATTTGTGTCATTGGACAAGCAGCCCAGGGGCACATTTAGGGCTGCACAATACTCTGGCACCATTTGCATATTCCCATTCTTACTATATGGGTAAATTACATGATGAGATGTGATGCTGTGCATTCCTACAGCTTTTTGGGGGATAATCACTAATAAAGTGAGTCAGTCACACTAAATGAAGGAAGTAAACAGAGCGAGGAGAGCATATGTTACAAACCAATTTAAGCATTTATGTATGGCCATAAAGCAATTGAGGAAATTAAACCATGAGCGAATGTCTTGTCATTTTCTTCGCCTTTGCTGCTAATTCCTCCCTGCATGGTGCCAGTGGAATCATTTTTGGAGACAGTCTTTTTCCTTTCTTTCTCTTTTTTTCACAGGGTTTCTTGTAAGACTAATAGGGCTTACTTTGCAGGAGTCTTTTTTTCTAGCAATCAGATTGTGAAATATCTAATTTGTTGTTTTTTTTGAGGGCCCGGATTTTTAAAATCAGGCTGGAAAAACAGCGGATGTTTTGAATTATTCATAGGGTTTTAGTCTGCTGGGTATCCTCAGCGAAGTGAATATAGCTCCTGTTCTGGCCCATGAGCAAAGTGATGTAGTCTAGTTTTCTCATGTTCGATAGCGCGGCAGTTCTTCAGACAATTGTGTTGCGCTGCATGTTTTGGTCCTGTCTGGGCCCTCGTAGGTCATGCCCACTAAGCCTGCTTGATCCCTATTGCTCTCAGGAGGAGGCAGAGACCTTTTTATATCGTCAGATAGCACAGGTTAAGGACAGCCCTTGCATGCTTACCCATGCTCATTCCGCAGCCAGTGCTGTGCTGGCACGGCTCTAAGTAAGCCACCGGGGAGTGGGCTTCGGAGAGAGATGGATTGGCTTGATTTATGCTTCAAGAGGAACAGCAGGCAAATTTAGCGATTCTCCATATACTGTCAACATTACAGACTTTGTTTCTGGAAAGACATAAACAAACTATAATGAATAGGCATGTTGATTAGAACTGTAATTTAATTTAAAAAGGGAATCAGGCAGTAACGGCATACAGTACTGCTGAAATGTATTTTAATATAAACGCTCAACAATGAAAAGAGTGTGAGGCAGAAAAAGCGATTAAAACATTTTACTTTAATAACAATAAATAACTGATGTAGTCTGAATAGTGGTATATAACCCCATGGTAATCAATAACATTTTGACTGGTATTTATATGTAATTTAACATTTTTGCCCCATAATTGCATCTGAGAACAATTATGTTTATTTTCATTTTTATTAAAATACCAAACAACAGTACATTTAGCTGGTTCCTCCCCAGTGCCAGTTGGTGATCGGTATAACAACAGACATCCTCTTAGTGCCTTAGCAATGAGTGTTTCCAGATGTATGTCTTGTAGAATTTACAAATAACTATGCAAAAGCAAACATTAAGGAAGCATTTTTAAGATAAAGTTAGTGAGAAAATATGAATTAATATATATTTGATACCATTTACACTTCATAGTCACTTTTTTAAGACTTTTACTTACGAGTCTTGATGTAAAACAGTATTCCTAATGACTATTTAAATGCATAGATTGTTTTGCTTCGTTTATTTTTTTAAAATATGAACTAAAAGTGATTCCATTGCACATGAGCATGTGGAGGATTACATACTTGTCTACACGACACAGGCTACTCTTTTTTTCTTGTGTTGTTTTACTCCACAAAATGTTATTACAATGTTCTCTCAGTATAGCACTGCTCATCTACAGCTGGAAAAAAGTAAGAAAAATCCATGTCTGCCTCCAGACTGCTATTCACTGAATTATAGTGTGTAGCACATTCAGTTTACCCTGCAGATCGTTCTTAAACTTTTAGAAATACTCTTCTTCACATAACAATCACAGATGTGTGCTTGAACAGTGAACACGACAGCATGGAAGGAGTCAAATAAGGGCTTTAGTCATTAGATAATGATTTTAGCATCAGTTCTCTGATTGCATTCCTTTTTTCAGACAGAGGAAATGAAAGCCCAGCAGGGACACATTCCCTAAAATGAGTCAAAGTTGTGGCTTAGAATGGAAAGTCCAATACAGCTTAGTTTTTCCACCAGCAGCAGGATGCATGTGCATTGTTTACTGGGGGGTGAAAAGTATTTCAAAGATTCTTCAGAAACAGGCTGCGGCCTCTCTCTCATGTCCTCAGTATTCAGTAGTGTTAATATCAGCTGCTTTTGATGTCATTATTTTTGCAGTGAAAACAATTAAAACATAATATTTTTAGACATTGGTGCTTACTATTCAAAGATCAAGCGTGCAATCAAATTAGCTACAGCACATTATATATTCTGCATTTGAAGACCTTTAGCAAGACTCTGAACCTCATTGTGCCTTTGCTTCTTATCTCTGGTGGAATGTAGATAATCCGAATAAATGAGTAGAGCTTCTCACAGAGAAATATGAATCCTGCCAGCAAATCCTGAATTTATTATATTTCAGAGTCCTGGTAACAGCTGAGCTGGGTGAGGTTCAAAATATTTGATTTGAATTCAACAGTAGATCACAGCAGAGTAAATCCGACCAAGTACTATGTGGCTGCATATTGAGAATGAATACATGAATAAATGCATTGGCCAAAATGCTGTTGCCACTTTTGAGAATTTCACACACTGCAATATTCTATAAAACATATTTAAGTTTCCTCAGAACTGTTACTTATTTTGATAAAGCCATCTTCACACCATGCACTGATACAGAGGCAGGAGCTTCAATTAGCTTTATGCAACTATATTGATGTTGCTTCAAAAATTGCTGTTTTTATTGAAACTCCAGCGTCTTTTTACTGCAGGTACAGCTCCAGCTGGTTTTCGGCACTGCAGTGCAGTTGCCATTAAGAAAAGCGTTGTCTCCTCTATGTGATGCAGATCTGCTTTTATTAGTTTTACAACCAGGTACACAAGAATTCAGGCTGTTTCTGTGAGCACTAAGCTATCTCAAATCACTGTTGTTGTTGTTGTTGTTGTTTTTTTTTTTTGTTTTTTTTTTTACAGCTAAATTAATATACAGATGAAATAAACAACAACACATTGAGATACAAGGCAATAGGCAAGAAGATGAGGAAATTAGCCTTTTTGAAATGGTGGTTGATGATCTTTAGATATCAGCTTCCTTTGATTATTGGCACAGCAGCTCATTGAAGTCTGCTGCGCTGTGAATAGAAATACACCAACGCTAAAGCTGTGACCTCCAAATGGCTATTTACTGGAGTACACTTCCATTTTCCACAGTCCTCTCCAAAGATATTATTCAAGTGTGTTGCTCTTTCTGCCACTCATCTGAATGTTTCAGCCTACTGCACTCTAGGACACCATTGATCTGAAGGACAATATTTTTACTCAGTCTATAGCTGTTCCTTTATTCTTGGCATTAGAGTTGAACAAAAGCAGTCGTCTCGTCAAATCCATTTGTATACCTTGCTGTTAATCTCTATGAGGTCTTTGAAGGCACCCGGGGAAATTCTTGTTAATGCACAAGTTGTTAGTTAAAACTGTGACTTATCAGCAGACTAGTAAGACTAGTAAAGACATTATGCAGTGGCAAGGACACAATGATTTGTCCCAGTGCTTTTTAGTAATCGTTCTTATTAGCTGCAAATGACTTCCTTTACATAGTCCAGTACCCTGCTATAAAAGTGCCATGATTTTATGACAGTACAGGCTTGAGTCTAGGCGCATTTCATTTTCCACAGGAAGGCTATATCTGTCACAGTGTTTCATAAGACTTGTCACTCCTAAAATGTGAAAGGAGCACTACACTCTTTGATTCCTGTATTATATTTCACTAAACATCAGCCATCTTGGATGTCGAACTGCTGCTAAATTTCAGCAGCTTTTTCATCCAAAGGGATGCTAATGGTAAAGTATAAATAACATTTTATATATATAACTACACGGTAACCTAACAAAATGGCCAGTCCCCTAGCAACTACATTCATAAAATGCATTATGTTAAATTATTAACTATTAACTATATACATATGAGTGAAATACTGCATTCTGTCATCAACACTATACATGCTAATATTGACTGGTTTTGTAGACAGACATGTCTGATATAGGTGTTCTGTCATTCATATATTTTTTTCTATTCCAAGATTGCAGTGATTCATCCAGTAACTTGAATAATTCGACTATTAAAAAAAATCCTCTATGAAAATTCTTTGCTTCATACTTTGTTTAATCCAAGGCTCTGTAGCATTTAGTTGTCACCACGGAAATTGTTGTTTCTTATTAAAAACTTTACTAGAAACAGTCAGCAGGAGTCCGTTATCAAACCACATCTTTAGCAAGCTCCAAATAAATACGATATTTAAATTAGCTTGCTGAAGGCCGACTACAGGCGTCATGCTTTCTATTGTAGTGATACCAGCAGCAAGCTGGGGTGTACTAAACCATATTTAAGGCTTTTACATCATTTTTTTCATATTTAAAGTAAACAAAAATATCTTAAAATATAAAATTAAAAGTGGTTTTTCACAGGCTGATAAAAATGTACCTGTGCCAGTAATACTCTGAGCCTGTGACCTATTATTGTTAGGGTGGACACAGAATTGTTATTAAGATTAATCATCAGAGCCTCTGTTTTCAGTAAAACACACACACACACACGAACATCAAAAAGATGCAACATAGAACTCTGTTTGCCTCGTACTAATGTAAGAAAGCTCTCCAAGGAGAAAGAGCAAAGGCAGTTTTATTTTATGCCTTAGTTTAGATTTCATGTAGACCTTATTTTCTTTGACATTACCGCACTTAAGATCATTTATTTATTTTTGCATTTAAGAAAATTAACAGCTTACATAAAGACAATGAAAAGCTTTAGTTTTTTGACAGATGTTGTTTGCAGATAAACTATTAAAAACCTTAAAATTTTTAAAATGGAAACCGCTGAGAACATATCCGATTACTCGATTCACCTATGGAATAATCAACAGAATATTCAGTTGCTAAAATAATAATAATAAGATAATAATAAGCTGCAGCCCAACTGTTATCTGTCTTCAACAACCAAAAAACAAACAAACAAAAAAACCCCACAAAACCAAGTTTCCATCTCATCGGTCAATTCACCATTTTTTCCCCACCAGCATCAGACCATATTTCAAATAAAACTTGTTTCCATCCTCTGCTCTTGTGCTTCTTTTTTCCAAGTCTAACAATAGCCGACTGTAACGTCCTGTAATTGGTGAAAGGCTGAAACATCAAAAGAAAAATAATAAATCATGGATCAGTTTGATTTGGGAGCCACCAACATTTGACCATGATCCACTTCTCAGTCCACTGAGGTCTCACACTTCATTTTTGGTTGATATCAACGTGGAAATTCTCAAATTCGGGACTAAACAAGTTGGGTGTGAAAATAATTAACTGAGTCTTATTAGTCAGAGTGTTAGATATGTAGGAAATGTGTAGATGTAAAAACCTGTCTCACTTTAAAAAAAGACCAAGTATTTGTCTTTTAACTTACCCTCACTTAGCCTCAATTCTGATGCATTGGGATAATTCTTTAGCGTTCAGCTTTCAACATGGAAAACAATAAAAACCTACAAAAGTCTGGGTTAGGTGGGGCGGTGGATGACATAAATACACACCCTCTAAAGAGAAGAAAACAGCCAGACAGGAGTTCTCCTGGGAAACTCTTCTGTTCTCCTGGTTTTGCACTTTTGTTTTTAACTCCACATTCTTTCTTTTTCTGTTTGGTTGGGTTTAGGCACCAAAATAGCTTTTTCGGTTATAGAAGGAAAGACCACAGTTTGAATAAAAGTACATAGTTTTACAATGCTAAACACACATTACTGCATTAAGCACTTCCTTGATTACCACTGTCCAGTGACAATGACAAAACATGAGTTTTCAGCTCATAAGTGTAATCTCCTTTCCATGATAAAATATTCATTTTGGTGGTTATGTTTTGGAGAAAAACATGCAGATTAGAAAGATCGGGTTTTTGCGAACTTATCAAAGAGTCCAAGAATAACTTGGAAAGGACAAGTCTATTTATTAATGTGGAAACCTGCATCTTTCCTAATCTTAACCAGCGCTTTTGGGACCTAAACCCCACCACACTTGGGAACCAATATGATAGATCTAGTGTCAAATTGTCCTGTACACACCCCAAGCATTTACAACAGCCTTATTCTAAAATTACATATTGAAAACATGTTGGTGAACTTATTCCTGGCAGTATATTGAAAATGATGTCTAAGAGATGATCAATGATTTAGTGAAGTCAACCAAGAACAGTCTATTCATACTCCTGTTGAACTTTAACTTAAGGCAGCAGTTAAAACTGGCTTTATGGTCCATACGTCTTTCTTGTTTTATTTGGACCAGAGAATGTCCTGTTTTTAGAGAGCTGAAGTAATCTTCTTTTTCACTGCAAGCTTGTAATAACATGGATTAATGCCCCTAAAAAATATCCATCAAAAAATCCATGAAAATGTTTTCCAAACATCAGCTGTTCATATGAAATGCATGATATGCAGTAGCTTCCGTCTTAGCCGTATCCATCGTCCTTGCTTTCTCCTTTCCTCACTTCATTGCATTTAGAACATTATGACTTTGCTGAGTGTGTAAGGAAACATGAGCACCACTGACATTAACCTCCAGTTTAAAGTGACAGAGCACACAGAGAGCCAGTCCCTTTGTTCAGACCTGTGTGTAGTTGAAACAGGGCGGGATCGACACTGATGGAAATGGAAATTGAGCTGATTTGAAAAACCTGTCGAAACTGATGCAGTATTGTTTTTAAAAGCTGTCTTCTGGATGGTTCTGGACTCGTGTTTGGCCTGAAGCTTGGACTCTGCAAATAATTATGAGTCATCTACAGGAGTCCACAGGAGACTTGGTCCGGGACACGGTTGACGGTTGATGAGTGTGACCATGACGTGTGCACTTCTGAGTCACTTTAAGTTGGATTTTAGTTTGAGGTCAGAGACAATAGTCCTCCTTTACGTAGCACAAAATTTGCATTAGCACCTGTTTTTTTCCTCTCTCTCTCTCTCTCTCTCTTTTTTTCTTTCTCTCTTCTCTTTTGCCCCCATTTAATTATCGTTCCCGTATCTCCTTATTTTGGCCTGCAGCAGTGACTCAGTCAAGTTTGCTTCTCATTTAAAGACATTACGAGCAACCGTAAAACATTTCTTTCTCTGTCTGTGTGAGCATGCCGACACATTAATCCACATTCAGCACCGTTTCCAGGCTGCCACATTCCGTTACATAAAAGTTTAATTCATAAGAAGATTTGAGCCAAAACAGTCACAGAGAAACAAAATTACTGCTGAGTCTCTGTTTCCTGTGATTTGTGGTGGCAGGCACATAATTTGTCAAAGAAAGCTGCGCTGTGTTAAGTGTGTTTGTACAGTGGTGCAGGCTAACCGCATGCCAGCTCTGATTTTAGAAGTGGTAATATTTAATGACTCTACAACACCCGTCTGATTTGTGAGTACTTGACTCTGAGCACCACTCCTTCCTTTTGGTGTCCTTTCTGATTTGCTACTGCCGATGAAAACCAAGACATTTAGTTGCTTTGCCTTTCAAGTCGTAATGTAAACATGTCAGATTTATGGAGTTTGCTGGGGGGGGTGAGCGCGTGCAATTATAACAGAAACATCACTGTAAGTGGATATATCAGCAGCTGAAGCAAATTCTGGTCTACTGCAGTTTTACTTTTTCATTTTGGTCAATGAAATGCCTGCTAAAAAATAAGACTTTAAATCACAAAAATATCCCTTAAACATTATCTGGGAGTGTAGACATGATTTCACATGTTAATTGCAGTACTAAGTAAAAAAAAAAAGAAAAAACAGACCGAACCCCCTTTTTCTCTACCGAGACTTCTTTCCACTACAAAGAATAATTACTTTTCCCAACTCCCGTGCCATAATTGGTTACTACTCTTTTATCTTATCTATGTGCGCATAATTATCACAGTCATCATATTAGATTATTTCATGCATAATAAATGAACTCAAACTGTGTGGGTAATTAGCATGTTAGGATATGTGCCACGATAAGAGGTTCGCTCTCTCAAAGAGGCTATTGTTCAAGACATTCCTGAAAAGTGAGAAATGCAGAAAGAACTGAAATATTGGAAGATCACTCTATAAAGTGTCTATTTATTTTCTCTGTGTGTGTTTGCACTCACATTTCGGGTACATTTCTCATAAGAAGTAATGTTATCTTGGACTCCAGGTTTCACACAGAGAGTAGTTAATATGCGTAAGATGCAAAAAGACATGGCAGGAAAATGGAGACTACTGTAAATGCTTGACTTTGGCAGCAGTCTGCTGTATAGATCTTGTTCAGTCCAAAGGACAGATGTGCAGCACTTCAGTCAAGCTTTCAGTAAGTAGGTTATAGTGTGCTGTTAATATAATAGGCATTTAATATTTCTTAAACTTCTTGACATTTTCAGAATATTTGTAGGTTGTCTTCAAACAAGCTTCCATTATAATACAACATTACTTATCCTGCCTTTTACAAATAAATGAAAGTCAGTCAAAGGCTAATTAAAAAATAACGTTGTGATACAGCTGTTAGTCATGAACAACAGCAACTCTTTCAATTGAAATAAGTAAACCTGCTGCTGGATGCATCCTAGTTTAATGCTGCCCGCTTGGAAACAGTTCAGCTATTATTTAATGAGGGGAGCCAATCAGGACGGCAGTTTGAATTGCCTATAAAGACACTGGGATTTGTGAAAATGCAATAGCTACAAATTTTACTACTCAATTAAAGCCCAATTTTCAAAAAGTGTTATTAAAATGCAGTGCCTGTTACGTAAATAAACAGGGGGAAAAAAACATGAACTTAAAATACAGTTGATGTCACTACTCTGCAGAGAAACCATCATCGAGCCTAAATTTAGACTGTTTCGTTTACGGTATTAAAATAGTTTTATGTATTTAAACGCAGGAAATATGCAGCTACATTAATTGAAAAAGTTTAATGTGTCAGTATGTGCTCATAAATCAGTATTTCAAGGATACTTTCAGGTACATACTTTGTCCTGCAATATTTTTGGCACTGACACCTGTCTAAAAGTGCCTAAAAACTGTAATACACTGTAATAAGGAGTTATATTTTGCCATAGCAAAAATAAAAAGCCATATCCATATTGTGCCCAGTGGCTTTATTTGACCCCTCCCCTCCCCCGATAACAAAAATCCCAAAAAGAAGAAGAAAGGCAAACAAAAAAATCCTGAAAGTTTCAGAGTTTGTACAATTAAAATCAGCGTGTCTTCTGCTATCAGATATAATTAACTCTGTAATAAAATGTTGTGTGTGCATGTGTCGGGCTGTGGGTGTGGGTGGTACAACATGCAATGTTTCCAATACCTAGCTGAGAAAAATTTTCCCACCTATTTTCCACGTAGACATTCATAAAACCCACACTATTATACATTATTATATTTCTAAATGAAAACAACATTAGAATCTGACAAACTCCACTGAGATCAATCCAGACAGAGAAGTTTTCAGCCTAAGAGGTGAAAAAGCACCTCAGAGGAGTTCATAGGAAAGAGCACTTTAATTACCAGCGACTAAAAAAAAATTGAGTAAAAGAATGAAAAATGACACATAGTCACGCACCCACACAGCTCTCCCACGCACTATGTGACTTCATAAAGGTTCATCTCCAAAGAGTGATGATGGTTTTGTGCTAAAAGTGAGTTATAAACAGCTGTGGAACTGGCGGGTGGGTAAAGTCTGGAGACGGTACAGAGTCAAGTGTGTTTCTGTATGTCTGGGCTCGAGTCTGGGAGAGGAAAGAAAGCTATCCAGATCCCCCTCCCCCTGGCTGCTCTCATCTGGTCAAGGTCTCCATACCGCTCTGCTGTATCTATGCCTGGATCCCTGCTGGCACTGCCTTGGCATTGCTGTAATGTTAGTGTGGTGTAAATGGGAATTTGAAATCTGATAGTGCTGATTGTGGATGAAATTTGTTTTTTTAGTTTAAAGAGCTTTTCAGAGGGGATAAGTAATTTGGACAGCCTCACTGAAATCATCAGTGTTTCATTAGTACTCTGTGCTCACACCTAAAGATTACTGTATGTGACATTGTTTTTAAATGTGATTAGTACCACACATCTGAACTTTAACACTGGTCTTGTACCCGGACTGTAAGGGGATTCTCCAAATGGTTCAAATGGAGACCGTGTCTCAGTCTTTATCTTTTTAGAACAAGTTCAGCAACAACAGTCTCATAGATTCATAAGGCTCCTGTTAAGTGATTTATCATTTGGATTTGGTGGCACAGAAGTTTTTAAAAATGTCTCTCTGGCCTGGTTGGGGAAGCATTAAGTAGCCAGAGCAAGTCCTGTAGTTTATCCAAGATGTATGAAAACCCAACCATTCTGGTTGGTAGCAATAACTGAGTTAATGCCTCCAATAATGAGCCTTTAGCTCTAAGAACTGAAGCCTACAGTATGCCTCTTTCAACTCGCCTTTATGTCTAAAACAATAATTGCACAGATTCAGACCACACCACTGCTAATCCAATTGGCCTCATTATGGAAGACTTTTTTCTAGATTGCAATCTTTCCTCTGAAATAAAGTTTCTTTGTTAGGAAAAAGCCTTTTAGATATGTTTTTCTGCAATAGGTCAATCATTTCTGTTCCATGTTATTACCTGTTATATAGTAACAACAAAAACAGTCTTACCAAGATGTTCCTTATGTTGTAAGGGACAGACCCTACAGTGATACAGAGAAAACTACCAAAATCTAGACAAGCCCTTATGAGCAAGAACTTAGTGACAGTGGAAAGGAAAAAAAACTTCCCTTTTTTAAACAGGAAGAAACCTTCAGCAGCACCAGGCTCAGAGAGGGGCAGCCATCTGCTGCAACTGGTTGGGAATTAGGACAGGGGACATGACAAAAGACATACTAGAGACAGAGATTACTAATAATGAATGATTAAATAAAGTATAAAAACACAGTGAAAACAAACAAGTGAAGAAGAAACACTCATGGGAAGCCTCTGGCAGCCTAGGGTTACCTGATCCAGCCCTAACTATAAGCTTTTTCAACAAGGAAGGTTTTAAGGCTAATCTTAAAAGTAGCAAGGGTGTCTGTCTCCCAAATCCAAACGGGGAGCTGTTTTGACAGAATAGGGGCCTAAAAACTGAAAGCTCTGCCTCCCATTCTACCTTTGTAAATAAATATCCTAGGAGCCGTAGACAAGCCAGCAGTCTAAGTGTGAAGTGCTTTATTGGAGTGATATGGTACTGTAAGGTCCTTAAGATAAGACGGTGGCTGATTATTCAATACCTTGTATGGGAGGAGTAGGAGCTGAAATTAGATTCTGAAATGAACAGGGAAGAGAACCCAGTATTAGAGAAAAATGCTCCCTCTTAAAGCATTTGGATCAACTGAAGGTTTTCCATCAGAGAACTCATGTTGGAAATGATATATTCACCAAAGGATAGAGTTTGGAATATTTAAAATTCTTTCATGTTGCAAAATTCATCTTCAAGTTTACTCACTCCTCATTCCCATTTGGAAATTGACAGCTAAGGTTGCTTTGCAATATCATCTTGAAGTCTATTTATGCCCACTGTTAAGGCACAGGAAGCCTCTGCAGAACGATAGGTGTCGCCACTTAGACAATACTGCCATATAAGTGATGTTATAGGAAGAGAAAAACTCAAAACTGTAAGCAAAGAGTTTGCCAAGTGTTTTTTTGTTGTTGTTGTTGCAAAGTCTTGTGGCGCAACACGCCAGGTTACAAAACTCAAGAGCTACACAACTGGCCAAGGTGACATGATGTGACATCAAAACTGGCATGTGACACCTGGGACACTGGGCTTGCATACAAACAGAATAAAATCATGTGGGTCTCCTGGATCCTGGATCTCCTGCTGGCTTTTGCTAAGTTTCACTTGTTGTGAGTTGCTTTTTACAAATTTTGCCAAACTAAGTTCAGTGCCTGGCTGCCAGTCTCTTATAGATCTAGTGGTAACCTAGATAAGTCTTCTTATCTGGCTTTTAGAACATTTGTAACACATCCATCCATCCATCCATCCATACCTATATTTGGCACTCCACTTTTTCTGCTGAGAACCTGAAAAAATTGTAAATAGAATCAGTGAGAGAGGGCAGCCCTGGTGAAGTCCGGCATCTACTGGGAATGAATCTGACTTATTGCTGGAAATGTGGACCTGGAACACGTGATTTTAGCTGTGGTTGCTTTTGTTCTTGTTTTTTTCCCCATTTGTTCAGAGCAAAGTTGACCAATGGGCCACTCTCAAAAAGAGACGCGTGGTTAAGCTTCTCAGAAAGGATTGGCTGCAGCGTAGTGTCAGTTGGACTGTGAAGGTGAGACCCACCATGACAGGAGATGAGGGATGACTTACACCTGCCTTCTTGATGCCCTCTTCAAAACAGGCCTGCTTATCTTGCCAGGATATGAGAGTGTGTTTGTACAAGCTAGGGCTGGGAAATTGAGAAAGCGGTTTACTGTTTTGAGGTTTTCTTATAAGTCTTTTGTGTCAATCTCTCAATCTCAGTGAAGCGGCATGCTACTGTTCTTCTTCTCCCCCGTGGTCAGTGGTATTTATAAACCATCACCAGCCGACATTTACAGACAGAGAAGCACCTTCAAGACACTATTTTCTGTACTGGGAAAAGGACAGAAAGTACTTTGTATTTAACTACCTGGATATGGAGCTGGATTGTGGTGGTGGCGAAGGGGGGGTTAAGTGGTGCATCTCTAATGTGTGGAAAAACATTGTGGAGGCTACAGAGAGAACCAGGGTGTCAGTAAATTCTGCAGCCTCAGTCCACAGGAATGTCATGAATTATTATTAGGAGCTGTGCACTCTGAACAAACAACTGAAGCAGACATTCAGTGTGCCAGTGAAAGAGTTAACTTTCTTCCTTTGGACTCTCACCAGGAGGGAAGAGTCAGAAAGAAAAAAAGAAAGGTTAGTTTGCTTCAGACACTGATGGGGAATTCCTCTCTGTCTGTTCTGCCTTTGCCGCCTCTGCCAAGTCCATTGTGCTTCTGCCTTCCCGAGCTGTTTCATGCTCAGACAATGAAAGAGTGTTTAAATTTGCAGCAAAAAAAAGTGTTACCTTTATTCCTACTATGGCCTCATTATTTATATAATGGGCAGACACTGGCTGTTTAAATTCAGAGAGAATGAGTCTGCTTTAACCGAAGCTTTCTTTGTGCTTCCTTCATCCATCTTCTTTAATGTACATATGGGAAGCACTTTTTTCTGTCTGAGAGACATTGAAAGATTATGTGCAAAATTTACTACTGCTATACAGCACCAGGCTGAGGAGATTATCAACATTCTTCACTACATTTATGACTTTGTCATCAGCGTGTACTGTAGTGCATAAATTTCATTCTACCACATGACTCTGACATTTTATACAAGATGGACATTAAAATAACAGATCATGTCTTCATGCTTTATATCATTTATGTGCAAGATGTGAAAATCTGTAATCTGTAAGTCATTTTATGATGCATTTTTGAAATTACACATCATCATTATTAGCAACAAATTTAAAAGCACCTTTTAATATTTTAGTTCTATTTTGTGCCACCAAAACAGCCCTAAGGCATGGGCCTGGGACCTCTGTGCATGCCCTGTAGTGTCTGGAACTGTGATGCTGGCAGGGGATCCTGTGAGCGCTGTGGATTGGGCATGTTCCAGCAAACCTCTTGATCAAATGTGCTTGTTGAGAAGCTGGGTGAAAGTATTGAGCGCTTGTATTGGTCCAATACACCCAATAACATGCATTTTGATGCTGTGTAAGGGCAACTGCCATCGGGCAGTATCCAAGTTGCCCCGGATGCATCCAATGGAGTGTGAATGTTAGAAAGTGCTTACGCGTAAATAAAAGTGTTGTATGAATGTGTGTGTCATTGGTTGAGATTATAGTAAGAAAGTGCTTTGAATGCTCAGCTGACTAGAAAGGTACTACACGAGCACCTTTCTAGTCCCTAACATAGGTTTAAGCAGTAAAACCTACCTTTATATGTTTGGGAAAGGATATGAGTAACAGCAACCAAAGGTTTTCAAGCAGAACACTGATTGTAGTTTCATAAAAAGATAATCAGAAATCAGTGATGTTCGTACTGCAGTTGATCACTTCATCTGACAATGAATGTACCCATATAAAATAATGTAAATTGTGGTCACAGCAGTTCCATTGATTTATCACAGAGGCCACAGCTTAAAGATGTGATTCATTTCACTGACTTACATGTACATCAGTTAGGAGTTTTCAAAATATATATTTTTCAAAATATATCTAAACTTGTGCAGTCACATTATAGAGATACCTCTGCAGGATATTGCATAATATGAGCCAAGACAACTTCTTTTAACTGGCCTGCTGTCTGTCTGGATTGTTTGATTCATTTTTGTGAGAATCAAGGCAGGATTCCACCTGGGAAATGCCTCTTGTGTCTCCTCTCTGTGTGTTAGATCTGACAGTCTGACAGCTGGAATGAAGTGCAAACACATCCTTTATGTTTTCAGTGTGTTTTTACCTGTGTGTTTGCCTCAAAAGAAAATGCATGTAAATCTTGATATACATTTTGCATAACAGATGCACTTTGGTGCCTTGGGATATAAGCTTTTTTGGGCAAGTTTTGAATCGGACATAAATGTATTCTCAAGTAAAAATATTTATCCCAGTACATGGAGGCAAGGCCAAGTAATATCATGGTATTAAAAAAAATAAAAACATTTTTGCCTTCCTTTTGACGTCTCGTACATAAGCAAAGAGTAAAGATATAGTCAGTTTCATTATATTCTCAACTAGACAAGCAGATGTGTGATGTAGGTCGAGAGAACAGTGGTATAAACTTTTGATACCTATAATGACAGTTGATAAGGGGCATTTTACTAGTATCGTTTCTTAAAGGCAAGTTTCTCAAATTAAATACAGAAATTAATATTATGTTTTTCAGGGCAATCACTTTTATCATATTCATCTTGTGATGAAGCAGTTTTATTCTGAAGTTGTCTGGTCTCTTCAGAGATGACTGGCACCAATCCATAGGGCACGACAGCTCAGTGAATAGTTTGGTGATAAGAAGAATTAAAAATGATGCCCCTTTTATAGAAACACCTTTAAATGAAGCACCAGCAGCACACCCTCAGCAACTTTGTCAACTGCGTGCTCCTGTGCAGTTTTTCAAATGTTTAATTACTTCTCAGCTTCCTTTAGCATCAGTGGTACTTTAATAAAACTTGTAGCTTTGGACTCCCAGATAGCTAACCCCAGTTAGCTGTACCCCTGCTACTCCACTAACCTGTTCATGTTTCAAATTGAATTTACCCTCTCATGAGACACCTGCCAAGCTAAAAACTCTAGTCTGTGAAACATAACACTAGAGACTTGAGCAGCCATAGTTGATTCTGTTCCTGGGGTCATAGTAGCCCCCCTTGAAGGAAATATAAAACTGCCAACTAAGAATAAATTAGATTTTGCAAGACTGGAATTCACTTTAGCAGTAAAGCACCTGTTTGCATTAATTTTGAAATTACTTAAGTCACTCAAATTATTACTGATTAATACTGAAACTGACAAAGTGTGTAATTTTGATTTTAAAAAAATACCAGACTTTGCTCCTCTCCATTCAGAACAGTAGTGACATGCTTAGCTGCATGTTTTTCTTAAACCACTGGCTGTGTCATGTTCAAAAAATTGATGTGGTCCTTTTAGGAGAAATGGCATCAATTCCACTTTACATCGAGCAGCTCTCTTTTCTAGTAATCTCGTCAAATTATTGAGCCCCCAAAGTGTGATTATTCAGAGTTGGGCACACAAAGCAGAGTTACACACATATATACTATGAGTCTTCTAAAAAAGAAAGCTCCAGATCAAAGTCCTTGGTATAACTCACAAATGCACACCTTAAAGCAGATAACCTTTAGCTGAAGAGGAGGAGATAATTTAGATAATTTAGAAAACCTTTGTCTGGCTTGGAAAAATAGTTTTGTGCTCTATAAAAAAAGCCCTCTGTAAAGCTGGGACATCTTCCAATTCATCACTGATAGAAGAAAAAAGAATAATCCCAGGTTTCTTTTCAGTACTGTAGCCAGGTTAACAAATATGGAGGACCACAAGAGCCATGCGCATGGAAATAAAGAATTCTGTGCTTAAATAATGAATTGTAGAATAAATTCTGCATTTGTAAATTCATTTTTGAATTCCAATTTAATAAACTGATTTTTAAAATGCTTTTTAAAAACTTCATTTCAAAAACCTTTTTCGAATTGCACTTTAATAAACTTCATTTCAAAACCCTTTTTCGAATTGCACTTTAATAAAGTGATTTTCACAATGCTTTTTAAAATGGCGATTCCACTCCTCATTTCAAAATCCATTTCCCTTTCCTGTTCGCTCAGGGATTAACTTTTGGATTAGCTGTTGGATTAGCTGTTGGATTAACAACTTCTTTTTAAAAATCCTGCGGCTATTCAAATTAGCCACACCGTGGGATGTAATGAGTGAAAATGTGATGTCCACATATGTGGACGCCAGGTCCTAGGAGGTTAAAGCTGGAACTGCACACGCTAGTTTAAAGGCTGTAGGTTGCAGCCATTGCTCTAACACTGTGTAAATGTAACAGGGCTCAGTGCTGGTTCTAATAGTCTGAGCTGCTTCCAGATTTATTTGTGAAGAGCACAGCAGCTTACACAACACGTAGCCAGCTCGTACAGCTGTGACGTAAAATTTTCACAAGCTAAGATGACCTTAAAATAACGGGGCGGCGTGCGGTGATGCTAGCGTTAGCCATGTTAGCACGTTACCTTCAACAGGTGGTCAGACTGAATAAACAGGCACTCAGTCAGAGGTTGCGCTGTCTGTTTCGCTGCAGGGTCTTCACATATCCGTGTCAAGTCGAGTGTAAATCCTGAGGCTGAACGGCCTTTGTACAAGCACACACGCTACTTAGCAGGGCAAAGCTATGAGCTAGAAAAATCCAGGCAGACAGCCTGTGTCTGTCCAACCAATCAGAGAGCTCCTTACAGCCCACGGTGTGGCTAATTTGAATAGTCGCAGGATTTTTAAAATGAAGTTGTTAATCCAACTGCTAATCCAACAGCTAATCCAAAACTTTTAAAACAGCTGATATTTATTTAAACTCTCTCTGATTGTTCTGTTCAGTAATTACTTCCTTCAAACCATCAATGTGTCTATTACACTCAGTTCCTTCTAGACTGCTGAAAGAAGTCATACCATTAGTAGTCAATCTATCTCTGTTAACGGGTGGAATGGAAATTGCGATGGACCCAACCACATAGTTCACTTTACACACTTTTATTTCCCGGTTGTTGGCTCTTTTTCAGCTGCCATCCACACACAACACAACAACAACAACAACCCAGTCGGGACCCAGTTCATCATTCTAAGCCGGTGAGACGTGATCGCTGATGCCTCTCAGGTGTGTCCGCCTCCCCCGCAGCGGTGCCACAGCCCATGCCCTGCCACAACAGGTTACATACCACAGGCTTTTAAGATGGTGGTATTAAACTATTACCGTACTTTCTGGACTATAAGCCGCTACTTTTTTCCTAGGTTTTGAGCCATGAGGCTTATACAAAGGTGCGGCTATTCTGTGGATTTTTCTTCCACCACTAGGGGAACTCTAACCAGAATTAGAATAAAAAACAAGATAGATGAAAAATCAATGCAAAGAAGAATACACTACTTTTTCTTTAGGAGATAGAACACGCACAACAAATTACCAACTGGTAATTATTTTCAAATCCTCGCCCCTTCATCATGGAAACCACACGAAGAAGTTCGTATGATGCAAGTTTTAAGTTGAAGGCCATCGATCTTGGTATCCAGGAGGGAAACCGCGCTGCTGCACGCAAGCTTAGCGTCAATGAGTCTATGGTGAGACGTTGGAGGCGACAGCGGAAAGAGCTCATGCAATGCCAAAAGTCGAGAAAAGCTTTCAGAGGACATAAAAGCAGGTGGCCTGAACTTGAAAATGTCCTGGAGGAATGGGTGAACACACAGAGAGCAGGTGGCCAAGGTGTATCCACTGTACAGATCCGACTGAAAGCCAAAACAATCGCCCGCGAAATGAATATTAAAGATTTCAAAGGTGGGCCGTCATGGTGTTTCAGATTTATGAAACGTAAAAACCTGTCCATCAGGGCACGGACCACTCTCTGTCAGCAACTCCCCCCTGACTATCAGGAAAAAGTTGAAAACTTCCACAAATTCATTGAAAAAAAGATACAAGAAAACTCCATTGGACCAGACGACATAATCAATATGGATGAAGTACCTTTAACATTTGATCTGCCTCTGACCAGGACCGTTAACAAGACAGGTGCATCATCCGTGTTGTTGAAAACAACAGGCCATGAGAGGACGCACTTCACCTGCGTTCTGGCATGCACGGCATCCGGACAAAAACTTCCACCAATGGTGATTTTTAAGCGCATAACTATGCCGAAAGAACAACTCCCAAAAGGCATAGTGGTCAAAGTTAACACCAAAGGGTGGATGATAGAAGGTCTAATGAAGGAATGGTTAACGGAGTGCTATGGGAAGCGCCCGGGAGGATTTTTTCACCAGAAAAAAGCACTGCTTGTTTTGGATAGCATGAGGGCCCACATCACAGATTCTGTGAAAGCAGCGATCAAGAAAACAAACTCCATTCCAGCTGTGATTCCTGGAGGTACAACAAAGTTTTTGCAGCCACTTGACATCAGTGGAAATCGGGCATTTAAAGCTGCACTACGGGTTGAGTGGGAGACTTGGATGACAAGCGGTGAAAAGTCATTCACAAAAACTGGCCGCATGCGAAAAGCATCCTTTTCTGATGTCTGTCAGTGGATCCTAACAGCGTGGAGTGCTGCGAAAGAATCCACCATCACCAATGGGTTCCGAAAGGCTGGACTGCTGCGCGAAGAGAGCGGCGCACCTTCAGAGCCAACTTCACCGGAGGATGACAGTGACACGGAGAGCGAGACTGATGGAGACAGATGTGATGAAGCGCTTCTGAGCCTGTTCAACTCCGACACTGAAGAAGACGACTTCATGGGTTTCAGCGAAGATGATTAAAGTGACTTGTGGTTTCAAATGCAGGAAAAATGGAGGTAAATAAATAGCGGTTATTTTCTCTTGGTTCTGTTCCGTTTTAATCAGCAAAGTTGCTGCCGTGTTAAAAGGCATTGTTCGGAAAGAATCTGTTCAGGTACATACATGTACATTTGCAGTACAAGATTGTTCTGTACATGCAGTAAATATCTATTTTTTCATCATAGATATCTGCGGCTTATAGCCGGGTGCGGCTTGTATATCTTTTTTTTAAAAAATTTTTTAAAAATAGAGCTGATGCGGCTTATATACAGGTGCGCTCTATTGTCCAGAAAGTACGGTACTTAAAAAGCCTTTACTTTACCCTCCTGTGTTAGCGATTTATAGACCAATCTCCAACCTTCCTGTTATTTCAGAAATTATTAAAAGACTAGTTGTAAAAAAGCTAACTGACCATCTGCAGAGGAATAGCTTATTTGAATAATTTCAGTCAAGTTTCAGAGCTCATTATCAAAACAGAAAGCTGCTAATGACAGTCTTATGGTTTCTGACAGTGGATCTCTGTGCATTTCATGTTAAACCTCACCTAAGTGCAGTGATTTGATATTGTTAACCATAATATTTAATTACAAAGCAGAACACCATATTAAAGGAATTATGGTTTGAATCATATCTATGTAAAAGAATAACGGATTTGTTCGTGTAAATGTGAAGACTTCTTCGCACACAGAAGTTCGTCACAGACTTCCACAAGGTTCTGTGCTGGGACCACTGCTATTTACATTATACCTGATCACCTTTCATTGCTATGCAGATGATACCCTGCTTTACAGTGCTTCTGGAAAGTATTCACAGGTCAAATTGTTCCACATTTTTACTATGTTACAGCTTTATTCCAAAAATTAATTAAATTCATTTTCACCTGAAAATTCTAGATACAATACGATAACAAACTGGGTAATTATTTTTAAACTTTGACTTAACAAGAAAAAAAAGAGCAGAGTTTATGAGATTTTCCTTTCCACTGTTGCCAACTGCATGGTCATAGGGGATTATTTCATTGTTGGAGTTTTCTCTCAAATATTTTAAGGTCTTTACCTTACAGTGTAAAGTGCTGTGAGGCAACAGTTGTTGTGATTTGGTGCTCTATAAATCAAATTGCATTGAATTGAACTGAAATTGGACAATCTCTTTTTATCCCACTAGTCTATAGATTATCTTTTCTCTCTTCTCGGTGCTGCTCTCATTAACTAGAAAGGACTCTGGAAGTTTTTTCACTGAAAGGCCAGACTGTAGGAAATTAGACGGGTCTCTTTTTGTTTGCTCAGTCCATCCTGACTCATCACTGTGGGTATTTTTAGCTGTAAATTCCGGTTTGGCTTTCCCCACACCGTTCACAAGGCCTATCATATTCTTTGAGACAGAGAGGAATAATCAATGTCAAATATCAGCCGAATGACGATTAGTGGTGTACATACAAAGTTAAAAAAACCTTGTGTTTCACAGTGTAGCAGCTGGATAACATGCTCACATCAGTGTGCGAATAGGCTGCCTGTGCTGTGTTTTGTCTGGCACAGCTGCCTGTATCTGCTGCATGCTCATTAAATGCTGGGCTTAAACCCGTGGTGACGCCATGCCAGCTCCGGTTACTCCCTCAGGAATACCTACTATTGTCATTCACTGGCCAGATTAAAGCTATAAAACTAAACTCTAACTAACTGTTGAATATATGTAAAGGAACAATGAGTGTATTTAAGTAATAAAGATGTCCTCCATTGGTAAACCTCAAGTAGAACTGGGGCTGGTTCTTGACTCTGCGCAATACTTTAATCTCCCCATACAATCAGATTCCTCACTGTTGAGGAGGCCAAGTGACCTGATATCCTGTTTGTCAGGGGAACAGAAATATTTCTGATTGTTGCACATCCTGCCGGTTAGCGATCTGTGGCAAATACAGCTGCCGGGCATGAAGACATATTTAGCCTCTATTGTATGAGTTTGGACACAGTCATGCTCTGTACTAAGCTTATCTTTAACGCAGAGGAATGTTTTTGAAATGAGATGTTGCTGGCTTGTCAATATGTGTGGGAGATTCTTGTAAGTTTTGTACATATGAGCTGCTAGAATTGTCGTGCAAAATTAATTATTTCCTATTATCCTTTTATGTGCCCCTGAATCTCTGTGCACCAAAAATGCTGTCTGTGTTTTATTGAAATGAAATTATGCCATAATGTCACTTTTGCTATTAGCACCGAGAGTCTGTGCATGCCAATTGAGCCTGCTGTTGTCATAGCAACATGAACCACTAAACCTCTGCGCAGCTGTTGTTATGAAAGCCCTCGAACAGCTGGGGGGCTATAGCTGTGGAGGGATTGTGGGAAACAGGTCTTTTGGTCCTCCCTTCACACCTTGACCCCAGAACCTACTAGCAAACGGAGGGGGATTTAGATATCTTAAAGATGCCCATCTGGAATTTTTTTGCTCCCTGTACAGAGATTCCATATGATTAGAGATAAAGTTTAGTCAAGAAGTTGTGAATATTCACTCATTCCTGTGGCTACCCAAAACCTGCTTTGCCATGAAAGCGAACAGTGAAAAATGAATGAACCAAATGAGGCTACATTCTCTCCCAGGGTTTGCCTGATGCATTGGAGCATATCCCATTATTGATATGAGCAAATGTTGTACACGGTGCAACAATAAAGCAATCATTTTACAAGGAGCACAACTTGTCCAGGGAGTAGCACTCTGTGAGCCCCACTCCTTCAGTCATAATAAACCCTGAAACGTGAACCAACAGCAAAGACTCATCCTCCCACTATTTGATTTAATGCAGAGCTGACTGGGGAGGTGTGAACCTATCACTACACCGAATACTACCTTTTTGTAACTCGTTCAGCATTACAATGCTTTTGCACATATACTCTTTTGAAAGCAAGTCAGAATCTTTACATATTTACAGTAATTGTACTCCATATTTATCTTTTTGGACTCTGCTAGACTAGCTTTGCATGATTCCCAGTTCAAAATAATCCTTATTTCATCTGATTCAATCTGCGAAAAGGGCCCTTTAAGTTCTTTTTGGTTGCCCCTTACAAACAGAAATTGTAAACAGGTGCAATCTAAATTTCATTCTGGCTTTGAGTTGGTTATTGGGAATATCAGTTTTAATGGATAAAGGGGAATGGTGAGAATTCTAGTGCTTTGGATATTTAATACTTTATACGTTCCATTTAAATAGACATTTAAAACACATCCTATTAAAAAATAGGATGTGTTGCTGCACTTTCCTTGCAAAATTGCGACAAGCCTGTTGGAAATTCTTAAAATGAGAGCTATCCCTTCTCACTCATTGAAAAAAACATAAAAAAATTAACATAGCCAACATGATGTAACCAACTGGTTTCTGGACAAAACCTCAGCATTAACAATTTGTCCCCTACTATGTGATTAATGACTAATCCACAGACACACATTATGGAGTAGCTAAGTAGTAGTAGTAGTATTAGTAGCTCTCCTTAATCCTAAAAAAACACCTTGAAACAAATGACCCCCCCCCCCCCAAAAAAAAAAGACAACACCAACAAAAACAAAACAAAACTGCTGATTAGTACTAAAGGTACTAAAAGTGCTCCGAAAAGTATATACAGCACAAACACATTCAGGTGAAATTCAGTAACATGAATTAGCAGAGGTGGGGCCTAGCTATTGGCTGCCGCTGCTCCACATGTCAAACCAACTTTAAGCTTCAGCTGTATGTAATGATTTTTACTGCTGTAAATTTTGGAATTTTAACATAGGAGTCTGTTGGGATTAACTTGCCTTTGGACCCAAGCTTAAATTGCCCTGAGAGGAAGAGGAACAACAATTTTTGGCTGTTCGGTGTTGCTTCGTTTTCACTTTGCTGCTTGGTTTACATGCCTGGACAGCCAAGACTCCAAGACTGAGAGCAAACTTTTCTGTTTTATAATGTCTGGTTGCAAAAATAATTTTCTTGGGAAATATAAATCTATACTGAAGTAAAATGTTATTTTCCATAGAGGAAAATGGAAGTAGAAAAGCGCAAGTACACATCGGGCGATTGTACCTGATACTGGGCAGATTAAGGAATGCTAATGTTTCTCTTGTGGATTTTGTGAGGAACAGGGTGATTAGACCTCCACTCTCCTGGGTGGAGACCCTCGCTGCTCTAGCTTCCACTCTGATTTTTCTTTGACGTCGACAGGAAGGTCAGCTGGGTCTCAGAAGGGCCATGGAGCGAGAGGAGGGGAATGGTGTGCACGGTGGGTTTTGGTATAAAGAGATTCCCCTCTAGGATCACACACAGGGGCCAGAGGGATCACCTAGGGAGGAAGAGCCATTGAGCTTAGGGAGGGCTCTGGGAAGGATTACCATAAGGCTAAAATGTTTTCTTTGTGGCTGAAGGAAACCTAAGAAATGCTCTTACCCAAATCTCTGGTCTGAAGTGGCTGCTTGACAGCGAAACTCAACCTATAGTACTAGGAATAAATATCTGCTCCTCCCTTGAGTTCTTCAAATTTTCAATATTTGTCACATTTATATGTTTCAGCAAACAAATTTTAATATTAGTGAAAAATATCTGCCACCATGTAAATATAAAATGCAGTTTTAATATGGCAGCAATTACTTTTTTACATATTTTTTCCTAATGAATGAGAGCGTCATTGAAAAACTACATTTTGTATTTACACAAATTATTTTTGCAAAATAATATAATTTGTTTGATGATATGACACATTTAAATGTTACAAATATGCAAAAACCAAAGAAATCAGGGGGAGGGGAAATTACTTTTTCTTGGCACTGTACATCCTCAACATATTTGTTTCCCCCCAGATTTAAGTTTTTCTTTACTATCTCTGTTTTCTGATACACCCCCCTTTTCAGAAGCAAAAACCCCCCAAAACTTGATACTCAATTACACACAGTTTTGAAATTTATAAATGATCCAAGTTGACTTTTGTTGAAAATAACATTTGGCGCAGTAACAACAGTAACATTGTCAAAGGTGTAGAAGAAAATGCAGTGAAGCGTCAGGAGTGTTATGTGACAAAAGGACAGCAGGAAGAGCGAAAGCAAAGGTTTATAAGATGGCAGCGAGACCTACAGGAACATTAACCAAAAGAAAGGAGGCGGAGCTGGAAGTGGTAGTGTTGAAGATGTTAAAGCTTTCATTTGGAGTGACAAAACTGGACAAGACTAGAAATGAGTCTAACAGAGGGGCCGCTAAGGTTGAGTGTATATCAGAAAAAATTAGAGATGCAAGGCTAAAATGGTATGGCTGTGTAGAGGAGGGATAGTGACATGGCTGACAAAGGTTTTATGTAGCTTGAGGTGCCAAGCAGAAGGAAAAGAAAACCACCACAGAAAATATTCAAGGATGCAGTGAAGGAGGACAGGGAAAGAAGAGGATAGTAGAGAGATTGTGAGATGGAGGCACATGTTCCCCCAACGGGAGCAGCTGAAAAAAGAAGGCCGCAGCATTATTAAAGTCTTGCTGCTTCATTTTCCTGTATAAAAAGTAAATGTGTTCAACTTATTTTGATGTATTTTATCACTGGAGTGGCCCTATGCCTATATCTATATCACAGCCCATCCCCACATTGTCCTTTTTACATTAACAGGCTTGACATTTTCAAGTTGAGAAAGAGCTAATAGAAATAACAAGTTCTATACAATTGAAAAAAACAACAACAACAACAATAATAATCAGGATTTTCTTCCTTTTTGAATCGTCATAGGTAGCGATAAACTAGATGGATTATTGAAATGAAATGGGTTTTGGATGACATGGCAATTTGCCCAGTAAAATTAAATGTTAAATTAAATTAACCACTTTGTTTGCATCCTCAAAATAAATAAATAAAAAAAAAATCTCTTTCCATTTTCTTATTGAGACTGATAAACTTTAAAGTGAGAAAAGTGTCTGGGCTCAGACATCAGCAGATTTCATACCAGTCCTCCCTACTCATAGGGTGGTACCTGCATACCACACAGAGTACTCCCGACTGAGCTGTGTAGAACTGGATAAATACCATCCCTTAAGAAGCTCTGTGTTCACAGATTGCTGGAGGTAGGTGGCCTGCTGTGAGGCCCAACCACACTCCCACTGTTCTGGGGGAGCTTTAAGTGAAAGATCAGGTGTCCAGGCCTGAATGCCTGATTGAACTTAAATCTTTTACATGTGCACCAAAAATGCTCCGTGTGGATCAGTCACAGCCAGCCAGTCAACTATTCAATGGAATTTTAACCACAGCCATTTACTGATCTCCCTGTTTTCACCTCTTCGATATTATAATCACATTTGTACAGGGTGGGCCATTTATATGGATACACCGTAATAACATGGGAATGGTTGGTGATATTAAAGTCCTGTTTGTGGCACATTAGTATATGTGAGGGGGCAAACTCCTCAAGATGGGTGGTGACCATGGTGGCCATTTAGAAGTCGGCCATCTTGGATACAATATAGTTTCACTAGTTTTAAAAAGGACAACTTGTTTTAGACCAGTTTTCGTAGAAGTCGATCTAGAATCTGGAACAGTCTGGCTTTATTATTTTAATGTGACAGTTTATGATGCAGACTGGTTTTAAGAGGTTAAATCTAGTTTGAATGACAACTTTATATCCTTCTTAAACAAACGATTGACCAGTTGCATTCCTGCTCCTATTATTTAATAGTGTTTCAGTATTAATAATAACTTTTGCTAAATGTTTAATCATTCTATAATGTCTCAATAGGCTGGGAGTGGAGGACAGACAGACAGAAGATAATACAACAAGGTGCTGCGTTGTTGTGGGCAAGCTAATTGTAAGGTGCCATTTTCCTGTTGTGTGATGTTGGATATTATTATAAGTATCAGAAGCAAATCTATGTGCGGTTTTGTTTTGTAGAGAAATGTTGAGAAAGTGGCATCAAGATCAGTTCTTGTAATAATTTAGGAGCACAGAGTCACATGTAATTCATACTTTACACATGGTGGCATATTGTTGTTGGGTACACTGTGAATGATTACCCTGCTGAAGTTCAGTTTAACCAGTTGAATTTCAATCACCTGAGCAAACTTTATCCCTATTTCTTCAACCCCTGAATTGTTATGTTTACTCGCTTCTTGCTGTAGTTTCAGTCTGTGGTTCTGTTTTTTGAAGTTGTTGATTATCATGATTAATCCTTTAGTAAATGAACTGTTTGTGCACATGTTACAAGTAAACAATAGAGTCAGTTACCAATGACAAATCCACACAAAAGAAAACCTGGGTTTTAGGTAACTCACTTATTCCATGTTCTTTCCTTTTTTGTTTATTACTGTTGTCTTTAGCTACTGTTTAGTTAGTGTTAGTCAACAAAACTATTAAGTTTAGGAACAGATAGTTTTACTTAAATTACCCACTTATCAGCCTCCTCTGTCAGGCTTTTGAGACATACCACCCTAGGTGCATGTGCACTAAGAAGACAGCAAGAGGTCACCTGAGTAGTAGCCATTGCTCTTGTTATTTTACTGGTGAGGTCAGGCTTATATTAGCAATCTCATGTAAAAATGTGACTTCCTTTTCTTTAAAGTTGTACTAGTTAAATATAAAGTGTGTTAAAGTGTCCTAGTCATGAATGATAAACTAGAAAAATCAGGTGATGGGAAAAACATATATTTTCTGTATGTTGTTTGTAATGTTGAGCAGAAATTATGTGGCGATGGAAACCACCATCTTTAAAAAGACCATTACTTTCTAATGATACCTGGACCTCCCGGAGACCAAGAATAGGGCACTTCATTGGTTTCTAAGAAACAATTGTCTGGCCTTTGAATGTTACTTTGGTCTGGATAGTGGTTCTATATTACATTTACATGACAAAACAACCCATTAATGCCCTCAAATTGTTTTTTAGATCCTCATGACTGGAACTTCTTCCCACAAAACACTTAGTTTGCTGCCGAGTCATTGAGACAGCAAAGTAAAATTGTAGCGTTCCACTTTTAGTAAATTATAGGCACTCATTAGTGTAGAGTTCATTTATCTAGTTTTTCACTGGGGACATTGATATCAAAGGGGTTGTTGGGAGAAAAAAACAGGTTAGGTTATTTTCTAATTAGCTATTTTAGAATTATTTGAGGAAAATGGAAAAACTCAGTAGCATAACACCAAAGCCAGTATAGTACATTCTGTACTGGACAGCTTTTACTCTAAGGCAGGTAAAGACTATGTTTTGCCTATTTGTGCTGTGAAGGTACTTCCTATAATGAAGAAGTCGAACTTTCATGGTTTTAAAACAGAGCAGACATGTACATCTTGGAAAAAAAAGCCAACAATCAACAATGTTGCCATAGTGGGTAACAACGCTTTGAGCTGTAACATTATTTCTTTGGCTAGTAGGCTACATTTACCAGTGGCTTAAGTTACTTTGCCCTTGGAATAATTTCAGATTCTGTCTCTCTCTTTGATGTAAAAAATACACTAACTGGTGTTTTGGTTTGTCAGTTTCGTACGTTGGAAGAATGGAAATGATCACAAAGCACCACACTTTAGTCTCAGATTTAGCCATTCTTATATTTTGCTTGTTTTACGTTATTGTATTTTTGCACAACTCTGTTGCTTGTGAAGCTCGCACACAAGAATTTCACTCACATGTACTGTACCAGTGTACCTGCACATGTGATGTGACAATAAAAGTGATTTGATTTGATTTGAGCATGCTACAGCATTACATTACAGCTGTACTACTGCTACCCAGTACAGCAGTAGTTTAGTGCTATTTCACGCAGGATCAACTCTAAAATGTTTGTGAAGCAAATGGTGAAAGTCATAGTCCTATATAGTCATAGTCCATATAAGGATAGGATTGTAGTATCTGGGGGTTGCATGTTGTTATGGTGGGTAGAACTATATGCTCAAGTCAAGAAGAGATTGACCCAGGGGCCCTTCTCTATGGAGTCGGCATGTTCTCTGTCACATGTACTGGGAATTGGCTACAGCTGTGAATGTGAATGTGAATGAATGCCTGTCTCTAAGTGTTAGTTGTATGTCAGATTGGCAGGCTGTCCAGATGATATCCTCTCCAGCCACCTGTATTCCACCAAAGGAAGGTTTCAGAGTCACTCTTGATATCGTTCATCAAGCCTCCAGTTTGAAATGTCTGATTCTATATTTTAGCTACTCTATGTATCAATTTCTATAAATGTACCTTCCCTAGGAAGAGCTTAGTTAAGAAGTTAAGAGTTAAGAACTAGAACAATGGAGGAGCTGTACACACATGGCAATCTAGTTTTTTGCCAAGCGGTGTCTGGTTATACTAAGCCATTTGTCTCCTCGTACACACAGGCAAGACTAATCGCACAGCCAGTCTTCATGTCCTCTCAGCCCCTAAGTGTCCCCCACCTCCTACCCTCTACACCCAGAACCTCCACCACGATTCCCCACCAAGGATTGTTTTACGCTTAATTTTGTTAGACTTAATGAGATTTCACTAATTAAATCTCCTCCTGGTTGGAGGAGACCCCCTACCTCCCTTTACATTACCCCCCTTCCACTTACTATCACTGCTGCCCATGGAGATTGTGCTCATTTTAGACAAATAAACTTTTTTTTATGAGGAACAGGACAGTGGGAGTTTTTCAAATTTGATTGGGTTTGTAAGGGCAGGAAAAGATGAGCTGCAATACAATAGAAGTGGCAGTTTTTGTGTATTAACTTCAGTACTGCTGTTCTTCAGCCATATTTTGAAGCACAGTAGCCAAAGCTTTAAAGCAACTCCAAGTGACAGGTCATCACAGCCATGCACACATGTTCCAAATACATGTCCCTAATAATAATCCCTGCTTAGCTGCATTGGAGTGCTAAAAGGGAAGTGCTGAAGGGTGGGACTCTCTCAGTTCAAGCAGTGAGGCCTTGGAGGTCATTGTTGACAGCAGCCGGTTGCCCTGCTATTGTGGATGACCCAATGGGACTCTTGCAATGACTATAGTGGGAGCCAACCTCCTGTTTCCTGTTTGAGTCCCGGACACCTAGTGCCAGCTTCGCCGCTTGGCTCCCTGGCCAAGAAGTCCATTATACCCCTAACACTCCCCCATCTTCTCCCTCTGATGCCTCTGTGTCCATTGTAGCCCTGCTCCCCCATCCTCTGTCTGATTTATGCACATGCACATACACACCAAACAGCCTCACATGTGTGCTGTGGCCCTCGGGTGGGCGAGTGGGCAATGTGCCCGTTTCAGATGTGAGTGCTTCCTTGATGAAGGCCCATGCTGATCGGATTTCTGCCACCTGTCATTCAGTTTAGGAGGCAGGAAAGGGGGCAAGATTGCTAGTGGGTGGTGTGGAGTGAGAGGGTTGGGGATGGACTTGGGGGGTGGCAGCACAGGAGAGATGCCATGGCAATCTGGCTCAGGTCCTGCAGCCCACTGCTGTTTCAGTAGTCTCAGAGCCTCTCAGACTCAAGCGGTCCTTTTTGGTCAGTTTATTTTTTTCTTAAAGTTCCTGCACAATAAGGTACATATCTTCTCTATGATTGAAAGAACACAATCAGTGCAGTTCAGTGGACTCAAAGAAAAATCCATGTTGGTTATTGCCAACGTTGTATTTGCTATGATGGCCAGAGGCTTTTTATTGCAGCCTAGCAAATCTAGATGGGGTTTTTTTGGCCATTCTTTTCCAAAAAAATATTATACTATTAATAATTATCCCTTGGTGTAAGTCATTCTCAGTAGCCCAACATATTTATTATGAATTAGGTGCTTATAGATTGTTGCTGGTTTAGTTAAACTAGCATGGAAATGCTAATAGACAGTGCATATTATACATATCTACTTTATAACTACAGTTACTGTAACTGGGGGAAAAAAGGACAAAAATGTTAATGCTGTATCTATTACAGGTATACCTCGTGTCGTTTAGCTGGTTGCTTTTGACAGATCTGAAGCTGTATATGTGCACTGTAGCTTTCACAACAGACTACAAATAATAATGCTGATATTTTAAGAAGTAATGAAATGATTTTAGGTACTAGTTGGGCAACAAAATACAAAATTCACCTTCAGATAGATATTTTCTTCCAAACTTCTGTGACTTGAATGTGTTTGACACTTAAGTTCTTCATTAATATCCTCACTATGCTTTCCCCTTCATCACATTTGCTACCTCTGTGCTTAACCAACATCCTCCAATCCATCCATATCCATTTCTCCCTCACCCGGGCTCTTTACCCTACCAACCCTAATTGTAATTACGTTGATTTAACTTAGACACATGTGGCTCCCTCCCTGCCATCTGAATGGAAGCTTATTAGTTTGAATATTTTTTTTTTATATTTATTTATTCCAATTTCTCAGGGTCCCTGTCGGCATTTCCAATTACTCTTGTCGTGCGGCTGTAATTGCCTCCATGCTAATGGCCGCCAGACAATCGTGCTAAATGAGGTGAGGCCGAGAGGCTAGGAGCCTGACTTCATTAAGATCTAATGGGATTTTATAAGGGGGACTGAAGACCCAGCTCATCAAAAAGAGGGAGATGGAAGGAAAACAAAACAGATGGAGGGGGAGAACCAAATCACCACCACACTAACTTAGCTTGCTCCTTTCCATGGCACTCCGATGACAAAAAAGAACAGGTTACTCTTCTTGCACACGAATACTACCTAATTATAGAGAAATGCAATGCTACTGAAAACTGCACAGTGCCTTACAATGAAAAAACAGACGCTGCTAAAGAGATAAGTGCGCATAATTTCTCTGGTTGTCCAGTTGATCATAAAAAGCAGCAATTTTATGTATCTCAGGCTGTTGGAAACAGTCTCAAGGCAACTGTTTCTTTATTGGCAAAGTAACATCGTATATATAAATGATATATTTGTGGATAGACTAGAAAGTCGAGGTCAAGTCCTCCCACATTTTTCACACGTTATTCTCACAGAGAAAGATGCGAATACATAGCATGCACACAAAACCATGTTATGAGACCAAAGCAATACTGTAAATCTGCATACAAGTTAAATCACGAAACCAGGAACTAGAGAGGGCACGCATAATATTTCAGAGCTGGTATTGTGATTATCTTATGATGTATTGTTGTAAACATATGTACTTGGGTGCAGGTTTCACTTCATCATTGGGGAATGTACATCAAGTTGGTCTTAGAGGTCCTTTTCCAAGAAACGTTAAAGATCAAACACTATTTCCTACATTCTGAGGATTTTTACTGCAACTCCTTTTTCTGCATCAATGTAGTGGTTAAAATCTCTACATTTGGGAGAAGGAAACAGGTAACAGTTCAACATATAATAAAATGCAGTAAGGCTCTCAGGCATTCTTTATCATTTTCACATATAGAAGTGCATAGATACGCTTTCTAAATATCAGAATAGAGGTGTCTCCTGTATCTTCCTCCTGAAGAATGCACCTATGTATGGAAGAAGATGATACTGGTCATGCTGTTTCTTTCCTTCACATGTTTGCTTTGGTAAAAAGGACCTCAATTACAAATGACTAATCGTAGATATGATCCTTGATATGTTGTCTTGGAAAGTGCAGAAACAAATTCAAATGTGCCTCCACGGCACGTGATCGCCTACAAGTTCTCTTCTCTGCCTTTAACGTAATACATATTTGACCCGTCTCTAGTCACCTACATAGAACCTGATTAGGTAGAATTGCAATATCCATCTGAGTCACTGTATTCAAGATACTCGAGCAACATGGCAGCTTTCAAAAACCAGTGCCCCCCTCCTATGTATTTTTAGTTGATAAATTCCAGGTTTATGAGAATTAACCAATAATTCACCTCTCCTCTGGTTGGAAAAAAGTCCAGTTGTGTGGAAATCCATATAAAAACATCTATTCAGCTAATGTTATCTGTAACCTTGTTAAACATTATCCTGATGAATTTATTGGTTCAATTGATTACTTAGTTTTACACAATAGAAACATTTTTTTTTTAATTTTCTGAGGTTCTTTTGTGTGTGTGTGTGTGTTTGTGTGTGTGTGGGTCAGGCAGGGGTAATTATTATGTTTTTCATAATTTTTCTGAAAAACGACAATTACAAAACAAATCCAACATTATGCAGCATAAACTTTATAGTGGGGTTGTGAGTGCTGCACTGAGACATACAAGCAATTCTTGAAAGATCTGCTGTCAACTGGTCGACTGTTTCTTTTTTAAAATTAATTTTAGTCATCTTGTTTTAGATCAGAGACAATGCAAATGTATCTGTTCTTTCGACAACATGCAAATATGAATCCCAGAACCGCTATCCAGGGAAATTCAGTGATATAAATAGTGGTGAAGAATTGCAAAGTGTATGTGGACACAGTGGAAATAAGGCCAATTATCCAGAAGCTAGATCTGCTGTGGATTCCAGAAAGGTAAAATTGAGTTTTTATTTCATTTTTTTAACAATACAATGTTGACTTTATTTCATTTTAAGAACATAATGTTTAGTTTAAAACTGACATATTAAATAAAGGTTAAAGGTTAAAATATCTGATCTGATTATCTGACAAAACCCTTCTAGATTCTCAAACACTTCATCAAATATGTATCCTCAGCTCGTCACACATATATTCATATGACCCGTTTTCCTCCAAGAGGTTTATAAATCTGCCAATTTTAAGTGCTGGGAAGAATTCCTGTTCTCAACTTGATAAATTTGCTATAACAAAAAGCTTCAGAACTGTCCTTATTTTTAAAATGTTGTTTAAATACATGTTTAATTCCAAAAATGGCATAAAGCCCATAGAGAAAAATGTGATTTACTCCAAAGCCAGACCTTCATTTCTGACATTTCAAGCAAAAAGCACTATTTTCTTACTATTTCATATTTTTGATCTAGGAATCCATCCTGTATTAGTCTGAACAGCCACAATATAAGGAAAATCATGAGTGCCTCATCTGCCTCAGTCAAACTTATTGCCTAAATTATTCTTTTCTCATTCAGTTTTACCTAACAGCTGTCTCAAGGCACTTTACTGTATATTGTAAGGTAAACAGTAATCAACAATAATAATAATACTAAGAAAACAGTTGAGAACAGAACCTGCCAAAGTTGAAAATTATACTACTCTGTTATACTTTTTATTCTTATCTCTTTATTAACCAAGATTCACACAAGCTAATGGACTTACTTTACTTTTACTTTTGCTTTAAAATAAAAAATTCTCATCTTCCAGTAGCAATTAGAAGTTTCTCTCTAGGTCAAAATGGTTCAGGAGTAAGGTAATGTGAAGCACAGATGGTAAACTCTGCTGTGTTCAGACAGCAGTACCTCGTGAATGCCTTGTGTGACTATGATACATTAAATATCCCAATGAAACTCATCTTCTTCTTGCAAAACCATGTGAATTTTGTCTCTACAACAAACACTAATGGAGTTACAGCCAGTTAAATAAAGCTTGTAAAATGGGCCCAGCAAAAGGCCCATGGTAAGGGTTAAAGTACTTACCGGTACCAAATCTAAAGCGACATGTGAACTGATGCCAGTTTAGGATAATGCAGTAATGACAGAAATATAACTATGTCCTAAAGTTTCACAGTCAGCTGAGCTACCAGGTTACATTATTTATATAATAATATAGTGACTAACAATGTAAACAAAAGCTAAAAGGATCATTTTCCAGATAGAAAAAAGTCATACTGAGTCATACTGAAATATAGAATAAATTCAGTGTGAATCTTTTGCACAGACTTATCGTGAAACAAACAGATGTGTGTAATCGTTTGGGCCTTTTCAGTGTTTTTTGTCCCCTGATATGTTGTCCTGGCTGCGCTCATGGTGGGATGGTGGTTGTGGTTTCAGGCTCGATCCTGGTAGGAACAGCTGTCCTACAGCTGCCATCTCTTCTGCTTCAGAGGGGGAGGTGCCAGTGGGGAGGCTGAAAAACAGTCCCAAACCTCCTGGGTCAGAGCCCTGGTATGGCGGTCTCCCTGGCAACCAGAGCTGAGACTGACTGCGGTCTCGTGTGTGTGTCTGTGTGTTTGTGCATGCGGTACATGTGAGTTTTAGGGAGGTAAAGGTGCCGAGCTGTTCCTTACTTTTTTCAGTACCACCTTTAATATAACGATCATCAAATGTTTCCCTAAGATGATATGGAATGAGGTCAACAGAGTTCATGAAGTGTAAAATTTCCTTCCCTTAAAAAAACAACAAACAAGCCCGCTGAAACCACACAGGGATGATTAATATTCGGTCTCTCCCTCTGTTTCTCAACATAAGGGAATGTGAAGCTCTCTAAGACCAAGATACTGAGAACGGGAGGAATAGGGAAAATGGGGGAGGAGAAAAGCAGTGGAAAGAGGAAGATGTGAATTTAGAGAAGAATGAAGAGAGAATATTGGCGAGAATGAGAAAGAAAACAAGGGGATGCAGAGGAGAGGAGAGGAGAGGGCTCTGGAGATGGAAAAGCAGGGGGATGGACAATGATGGTACTTGGCTTTGGCCCCATCAAAATAGCAGTTGTCATGCTAACTCCACCCCCTTTCCTCCCTTTCTGTTTCACATAAACTGAGGTGCTCCTTCATCTCCGGGCCTCAGAGCTCTCAGACATTGTCTAATCACTTACTATACCTTTAAGAATGAATCTTTTACTATAAGTGGAAACAAGTATATTGCCTTAGATTAGTTTGTTGTCAAGAGTTCTTTCTTCTTTTTCTGCTTGCTAAAATGTCATGTTTTGCATTGACTTGAAAATGCACTAACTTTTACACAAATGCTCCAAGAGGTGATTTCAAAGTTTTAGTCACTGCTGTGTGTGTGTGTTTGTGTTTGTGTCTTTTTCCTCTAAGCTTTGATTTATATCCAAGCTGTCTGTGCCCACTCCAGTCAATGTATATTGATACAGTGGTTGCTGAGTCTTGGCAATTATCCTATACAGTGCATCCTGGCACTTTAACTTGAAATTATAGCGCCCACCAACCTTCTGTGCAAACACATTTGTTGAGACAGGTGCGAGTTTGTATTGTGTTCAGTGGAAGATTCTGTACAGTCCGTTACAATAAGCTCACAAGGCAAAAGCACAGTAACAGGTGTTAGCTGTGACACATGAGCAGTATTGTGTATTGGCTGATCAAGGTGTGAGAGGAGTGTGTGTGTGTGTGTGTCTCTGTGAATGTGTGTGTATTTGCGACAGAGAAGTGCTTTTTTTATTGACACTGGCAGCACATACTGTACTTTGGTGCAAAATGAATTTCAATTTACTTCACTTTTTCTTTCTTTGCTTCCTTTTTTTAAGCCAGCAACTTATGAAGAGAAGCACATTTTAGACTGAAATGGCACAATGCTCATGTTTAAATGGAAATTTCTGCAGTGGCTGTGACAAACGTGTTTAAAGCATTTAATGTCACTTGAACAAGACAACACTTAAAGAGAACATATTGTTCAAATCAGCTTTTACATTGTTTTTAACATTGCTACGTGTCCCCAGTGTATACTACACCACAAAACGACCTTCTTTCATCAGCCAGAGTGTGTCTGAATCTGCTGGCAAGCAAACTGAGCCTTAAATTCCAAAAGAGCAGCTGCCACAGCACACTAGCTGTATTTTCTTGATAAAGATGCAAAGTCTAGAATGTCTATAGGATGGACAAAAGATACTTCATGAAATCTAAAAGAGCAAATCTTTTATTATTTGGCAATGCCCAAAGCTGATATGCTCATTAATCTCTTATAATAAACTGCGTTGACATGGAGAGCTGAGGCCTAGCAGACACCAACATTCCAGTGCACAGGCTATAAGGAGAGAAAAACACCCACTGTACTCTTAGCATTTTTTAAGCAATGGCCATTATGGAAAGTGCAGTTTTGCTATTAATTTTTGAAGCCTGCAGGTTGCTATTTAGAGTGTATATTAATGTATCATGGGCTGTGTTAATGTTCTGCCTAACCCTTTGATGTACAGTGTATTAGTTGAAGTACTCAGTGATATGCCAACAATTTTATAATGAATTATATTGTTTTGATTGCGTGTTCAAATCAATCTGCTGGATTGCTTCTTCTTCTAGAGAGCTGAGTGTAAAAGCAGAGCTCTCAATTTACCAGTTGACCTACCTTCACCTATTGTCACAAGCTGTCGGTAGTGACTGAAAGAATGAGATCGTGGATACAAGTGGCGGAAATTAGCTTCCTCCGAAGGGTGGCTGGCCTCTCCCTTATAGATATGGTGAGAAGTTCAGACATCTGGGAGGGGCTCAGAGTAGGGCTGCTGTTCCTCCACATCGAAAGGAGCCAGTTGAGGTGGTTCGGGCATCTGACAAGGATGCTTTCTGGGCACCTCCTGGCTAATGTGTTCCGGGCATGTCCCACCGGGAGGAGGCCCCGGGGCAGACCCAGGACACACTGGAGAGATTATATCCCTCAGCTGGCCTGGGAACGCTTTGGTGTTCCCCTGGACAAGCTGGAGGAGGTGGCTGGGAAGAGGGAGGTCTGGGCTTCTCTGCTTAGGCTGTTGCCCTCGCGACCCGGCCACGGATAAGCGGAAGAAGATGGATGTATGCTTCTTCGTTTTCTTTTGACAAAATGGTAACAGAAGTTGAATTGTTGCCTTCTGACAGTTGAAAAGAGAATAATTAGTCTTTGCAAACCAAAAGAGAAAGATGAGATCCATTTACACAGAGCTATCAAAAATGCTTGTGACTGCACTTCCTAAACAGACACATTAGATTTGTCTACCAATTATCCATGGCACATGTTAATGCTGAGTGTGAACGTGTGTAAAAACGGATTTTAGTTATTAAATGTCATAATAGTTTTAATAATACTGGAATAAGCTAAGTAGTATTTCTGCAGTGCACCTTGTTGGTGATACCTGTATCAGATTTCAAATGGCTTCTTACAATGACGTCTTGTTCTTCTGTATGTTATATCTGTGCTAACAACTGCAAAACGTTGGCTTTATTTTAGATTTACACTGATGAACTGCCACTTCAAATAAATCACATATACAACCCCAGCTGGCTGCAAAAAAAAAGACAAGAAAGGAAAAGTGGGTAACCCACAGTAAGTCTTATTTGACGAAGACGTAGAGTTGAAATAATAAACTGAGGGATCTATTTGTAAAACTGCTAGAGTAACTATGTCACTATATCTTTGTCAACCTGGATATCTTTAGTATCCATTTTTTGGTAATTGTTGTTTTGGAAAATACTTTTATAACAACTCAAAATTTCTGCTGCAGTGTGATGCACAAAAAACCAGAAATGAAATCATCATAAAACATGAAATTTGTATGATTTCACATCCACAGGACTGCAACATTTTAGGCTTCAGACATCACACACGTGTGTTTACCATATATGGTAATTTATGTGTGATGCTCCATGCTGCTTCCCAGGCCTGTGGCTGCACACCAGTGGAAACAACAAACAGGAGACGGATCTTGAAATGTGCCACATTCTTCTTCTTAGTCACAAGTGGGCCAGTTCTGACAGACCGGTGACAGGAAAACACCAAACGTAGATGGGCTGGACGTTGTTTCCATAGAAACAGACCTCATGCGAAAAGGTCACTGTCAGAGGATTTTCTGAGAAAGAAGGCACGAGGATTATAGGTGGTGAGGGTATGGGGCTGTTTCACTATCCATTTTTATACACTCAACCCCCCTCCCGACCAATATTCCAACAATGATAAAAAATGTAGGATTTAAATAGCGCAATTACATGGCTGCAAATGGTGAGAGCCCCTCTCTTTTTATTAGTATTTCTTTATTCACTTTTGAAGTCGAGAATTGAAAAGGGAGAGTGGTCGACAGCCTGCGCGATGCCTGAGCTTTGTGTTTCAGTGCAGATACGTCGCCTGCCTGCCCCCTCAATCACTGGCAGATTCTTCTTCTCTCCCCTCCCTCTCAAGTCATTTTAATTAAGTCAGTCTCACTGGCATGGTAGGCAAAGATAATTGGAGAGGGTTTTTGGATGCCATTTACTCTAAATTACGCCTGTTTCTTCCCATTCTCTCGCCTTTTCCTCCACTCCCACAGTTTCTCTCACTACTCCCCTCCCCTCAGCTCCCCATCTCCTGGCAAAGAGTTACCTATCTTCCCTTTTTCTCTTTTTCCGTCTTATATTCAAACGCGAAATATGGATTAACCTCTTCTGTGTGGCTGAGGGGACGACTTCCAGTGAATTGCAAATTTTGGCCAACGCTGCAATTTATTTGAAATGGCAAATCAGGCAAAGCAATTTACTGGAAATGAGGAGCTTCTTTGAACTTTCCCTCTTTGAGAAAGTTTGTGTTTTCTAATCGTGTGTAGGAAAGACTCTTATAGACTGGTCCATCCTGTACTTTAATGAGAAAGTACAATTCTGGGTTTTGATTTGCTTCATTATGTCTGTGAATGAGGTGTCGAGGATTGCTGTAAAAAGCTTTAGTCACTGCATGTTGTCAGTGAGGATCAGAGTATCCGTGTTCCTATATTACTTCCACATGTCAGGAGCTTCCATTAAACCAAGCTGGTTTGTGTTTAGTGTCGACATGCTTGCTTCAAAGTCACTTCACTAATATATGGCCTAAATCTGCAGGAATGTACAGCACATAAAATGTATCAATGGATGATTGATAGGCCAAATTGCACACACTGAAAGGAGCAAAAACATGTGTTCAAATTAATCCACGTTAGCAGCACTACCGGTGTTTCAGTGGTCTATGGTGTATGTCAGCCATGTAGGATGTGTGTGAGTGTTAAGTGTGCATGTGGGGCTCCCTCTATCAATCAGGAAGGGTTGGGTCCTGCTGCTGAAAAGGGGCTACAGTGGGCCACCCATCCAGTTGAGCGCTCTGGGGAGATCCAATGTCCTCAACGCTTTAATGCACTCCAGATGTCCCTTCAGCTGAAAGAAAGAGAGACAGAGAGAGAGAAGTGAGAGGGGGGCAGAGAGAGAATTGGAGGCTATAATCCTCAAAGCAGACCTCTAGCTGTCTCACAGCCTATAGCTCTGGTTTGGGGGATTCTTGCCGGTGCACCTGGGGCTTTGCGCTGCTGAGTTTCATTTCAAAATAATAGTGATTACATATATCATTTTTTGTCTTTAACTTTGTTTCCTTCCCATGACATCAGCAGACAAACAGCTAAGTATATAGTTGCTAAGGGTTGGGGGGGGGGGGCGTTGTCGAACTGTGACAGTTATTTAACACAGTACTCATATGGTACTCTTGTTTTGGTTGCTGATTTTAATGAGTGCAGTTTTCGGAGAAGTTTCTGAGTTTTCCATCCATCCTTGTATTTGATATCTTATCTGGGGCAGGGTTGTGGGCGACACATTCTAAGCAGACTTTTCCCAACCACCTCCTCGTGCTCTTCTGTGGTGAAACTGAGGCATTGCCTGTCAGCCAAAAATCCCTTCAGAGTGTCCTGGGTCTGCTTTGGAGACTCCAGTCAATGTTGGAAACACCTCACCTAAGAGGTGTCCAGCAGACATCCTAATTAGACGTCTGAACCACCTCAACTGGCTCTTTTCAGTGCAGAGGAGCAGCAGCTATACTCTGGGCCCTCTTGAATGACCAGGTTCCTCAGTCTACTCTATCACACTCTCTGCATCCAAAAGTCCCCCGGGGTCCACTGGTCCACTGGATGGACTGGTCCATGGAAACCTTATTTTGCAACTCACTAACTGTGAGAGTTAATCTGCTCTCATTTTTAAATATCACACCTGGAGAATTCAACTGTAACAAGTCTTTTCCAACATCTATGTATTAGGTTTTCACTTTTACAATACTGTGAAAAAGTATTTTCTGATTTCTTTACATGTTAGTCACAGCTACATGTTTCAGATCCATATATCAATTTTCTTCTGCCTATCCAATAAAGGCCACAGGCACGATACACCATGGACGTGTCAGAAAGTCTGGGACAGGGTTAACACATAGAGACAACCAGTCACATCAACAGTCAGTTTAGAATCCCCATCAAACCTAACCCCATGCGTGCTTTGAGGGGACTATGGAGTACCTGCGATAACTGGCAATGTGAATTTCACATTACTCTGAAGAAATTTTGTCCCACTTTTCTTTGCAGAATTGTTTTAATTTAACTATATTAAAGGGTTTTTTGTTTGTTGTATGAACAAGATGTTTAAGGTCATGCCAAAGCATCCCAATCTGACTTAAGCCTCAGCTTTGGCCTGTCCATCCAAAACCTTCTTTTTTTTCAGCTGTTCAGAGGTGGATTTGCTGATGTGTTCCAATTATTATCCTGCTCCACAACCCTAGTTTTCTTGAGCTCCAGGGAACAAACTGATGGCCAGACATTCTCTCTCAGAATTTTCCAGTATAGAGCAGAATTCATGGTTTCATCAATTACAGCAAGTTGTCCTGGTCCTTAAGTAGCAAAGCAGCTCCAGATTGTCAGACTTCCACACGTATCTTTAACTACTTTAGATGGCGTTTTGGGTTCTTCACCTCCTGGATGTGTTATTGTTATATTGTTTCTCATCTGTTCTTGAGTGTCTTTAGATCGTGACGTGACTTGTTGCTTTTTAGTCTACTTTTATATCTTGATTCAGTGGGTCTGGCAGCAATTAGGACTGGGTGTGGCCGGTAAGACTGAACTAAGGTTTCTAGCAAATGTTGTTAATTGTAGTTAATTCAATTACTTTTTCACATAGGGCCAAGTACATTTGGGCAGCCTTTTCCATTAATAAATGTAATCATCATAACCTCAGATGATCTTTGTGTGATATTAAATCTAACATTTGTTCGATCATCTGAAACATGCACATGTGACAACTATAACCCAGAAACAGGGCAATTGTTTTTTCACAGCACTGCACTTTGCCAAAACTGTGATGTGCGTAGACTTCACACCATCTGTTCTGCATGAATGAGATATTCACTTTTTGCAGCAGTGGCCACAAAAAGCTGTGTGATACTCAACTTCATTTCAGACCTGTGCACAGTAACGTTAAGCATTACAAAAGCAGGGGTATGACTATGACTGGTAAATGCCCAGAGTGCCTCTCTTCTGGTAGGAATCCAGTTTGGGGGCCTACATAGTGACTTTCATTTGTTCGGCGTGTCTTTCTACTATGACCGTTCTTATTCTTTTCTTTTTCACCTTTTTCACAGCTTCTCCTCTACATCCTTTGCGACCTTGCACTCTCCATTTCCCTCTGGACCTTTTCCCTATCCTCCCTTCACAGCCTGCAAACATCTTTCTCAGTCTCTTCTCACCTTCCCATCTCTATATTTTGAGCTCTTTACCTACCTACTTTGCAGTGTACCTTCGCCTCTACACAATGAGCTCCTGCTGTCCTCCTTTCTGTCCGTCCTCCCTGTCATATTCAGCCCTCTCCCTAAAGCATTGCAGAGGAAATTTAATATGGGTTTATTTGGTGTTTCGAAGAATTCCATTCAGCTGCCAGCTCTCTTTGCCCCCCGACACTAAGACAAACAGAGCCTGTCCAGCCAAGAGCAGCAAACACTGCTGGTGTTGGCTTCATTATTTGGTCTTCACATTTCAGATGAATCCAACAGCACTTCATTTTCTGTTTGTTCCCTTCTTATGAGCATAGCTTCAGTTTTAGATCTACTTGCACCTGCATGTCTTATGTGAGCTGGTCTGTGAAAGGAATTAGATGACATCCATATGGTATTTACAGTTTATAAAGTGCATGTAAGACAGTTTTGCTGCACATTAAAAACAGCTTCATATGTTACCTTCTTAGGATGTAAACAGGATGTTCATCCTCTGCTTTCCATTAGTTTTTATCAGAGTTGTTGCGCAGTGAGTAGTAATGCTTCACTGATGATGTGCAGCTGTTATTTTTACTTGAAGCTCTGATACGCTTGTGGTACCCTGATACCCTGTGTTATTCAGTTGGAAATGTACAAACTTAAATACAAAATGACTGCCCCAAAAGTGCAAAACATGAGCGCCTTGCAGTTTTCTTTTAAATGTTCTCCCCCATCTCACTATATTCTTAATCCAGTGTTTAAGAAAAATAAAACTATGAAGTTTTGATCACCCCACTGTTCCCTTCTTCACTTTGCACTTAAAAGCTCCCAACTGGAAGTAATGAAACCTGATGAAAAGTTTGAAATAGAAAATGTATGTTTCTTTCTTTCGCTTTTTACTCACGTCCAATGGAAATACACTTAAATGATCTAAGATAAATGTGTGATGCACTGAAGCTTGCACTCTGGAGAGAGAGAGAAATGTTAAAAAGACAATGAAAAAATTAGATTTGTGAAGTGTTGAGCAAAGTAACCTTCCTCACATCAAAGCATGGAAGTCTGATTGAAATTATTTCAGTGATATTATCTCTAGCTTCTCTTGTTTATTTTGACATTTAACAGTGGGGTGTTGTGGGGCGGCTGTAGCTCAGGAGCTAGAGCAGGTCATCTACTAATTGGAAGGTTGGTGGTTTGATCCCTGTCTGCTCCAGTCTGCATGCCAAATATCCTTGGGCAAGATGCTAACCCCAAGTCGCTCCCCAATGCATCCATCAGAGTATGAATGTATACGAATGTTTGGCTGGACAGACTGTTTGTGCTTGTATGACATTAGACAACTTGCCTCATTCACCCATTCATACATCCACTGTGTGGGAAAGCGCTTTGGGTGCTCAGCTAGAGAAAAACAGTGGTTTATTTACCATTAAGTATTAATGAGCATTTTCTTCTGTGACTTTTGTTGGAAATGAATTAAAATCACTTAAAATTAATTCAGCAGAATTTCTTGGAATCCACATTTGTTTAGAATTTAGCGGATTTAGGTTTAGATTTAAGTATCGAGTTTAAAAATGATTTCCCATAACTAAGCTTTATTCTCACTTCTGCTTCAGTTAAAATATATTCTGTGTCGTCAGACCTTCTCATAGGAGATAATTAACTTTTCCAATTCTTGTTGTATTGTTTTTTTGTACTTAAAAAGTTTTTTTCTCCAATGTTTTCATTTTCAAACAAAAATCCAATCTTAAATACACTGTGTACTTTTTATCACTTCCTTTTTATCTACACGAGTCAAAGTAAATTCACATTGAAATCAAAGCTCTTATCTGCTACAATCTACTACTACATGAAATACAGAACTGGCTTACTGTTGAAAAAAATAAAATAGAAACAGGTTTACCAAACCAAGATCCCAGTTGCCTTCGCTCCACTCTCTGCTTTGCATGCTCAGAGAGTATGACCTGTCATTACTCTGGCCGGGCTTCTCAGTGCAGAGCTGTCATACGTACCAGTCTGCTCACTCATCTCAGTCTCTAGTTCAGTCTGGCCACCAACAGCTCTCTTTAAACCTACTCCTGCCTTTCTGACTGCTTGCTATCCTTGTCCCGCTAAGACAAACTCAAAACAATCCTGTCCCTAACCAGAGCTATGCTGACACTCAAGTGGCTAACACTACAGACACACACACAAATACATAGAGAGAGAGCCACCCACCTTCTAATCCCCTTCTCATTAATCCCCCACTAGTCTCCTCAAATATTCCCTTCTGCTGATCTCATTGTTAGGGCGTTTGTGTGTGTATATTGTGGGGGTGGTGAGGTTGTGCAACAGGGCCTTCTGCAGGTGGCTCCATTCATTAAATTTCACTTTCAAACATTAGCTGAGCCTCTCAGAAGAGTCTGATGTTCAGGACCAGTAATAATCAGCTACCTATTTTATTTTCCATTGTTTTCTGTATGGTTGAGTCCACACATTTCCTTAACAAAATAAAGATATCAGTGCTAGTTCATGGAAACTTGAACTTTTTTTTGAAGGGTTTACAGCAGAGGTGGAAGCTAGAAAAAAATGATTAACCTCAACTAAATTTTTTAAATCTTCAAGTAAAATTGACTTCACAGTTTTCATAGTAAAGTCAGTTTTTGTAGATTACAAACACATTACATTATAATTAGTCAAACGTGCTCATTGCTCATTTGCCCACAGCTGGTATCACAAGTATTAGATTGCAGTACTCAAAATTAAATGATGACATGTGGGAGAAAATAACTAAATAATCTTTGCACCATTGCACAAAAAGGGCGTTGTGCAAAAGCTGTGAGATATCCCTCATTTCCTTATATTTTACTAGGAACAGTGGAATAATTTATTGAAACGTGTAAATATACATGATTTTAAATACTGCTTTTGTCATAAACCATTGTTCTTCAACACCGCCTGAACTGTTGTAAGCTCTGTACACACTGCAAACAGTTTGCAGCAATGTAGTGACCACCAAGCAACCGGAGCCTGGAATGTCTACAAGCAACCAGCTGGCAGCTTCATAGCAATGTGTGACAGCGAATCACGCACAGTGTGTACGCAAATTTAGGCAACCGTTCTTGTAATTTCTTTGAGTAGTCCAGGTTTCTAGAGGGAAAACATTCTTTTTTCAGTGTTGACTGCCTTTTATTTTGGTGTCTGTTAAAATGATCCTACTCTGCACAGTTTTGTATGGCTTGTCTTCAAACTTCACAACAATATACTAGGCCTTGGGGGACATGAGTATTTGATGTTGACCTTCACTGTTAGATCCCAAGTTCAAAATTAACTTTGAAAAAAAAAAAAATAATAAAGTAATGTATCCTAAGGGGAATGAGAGAGCTGTACTTGACATCACAATGACATCACAATGATGTATACACTGCATGAATATATCATTTACAGTTTATAGACGCCAGAGATTTCATCCAGTGCTGCTCCAATCATATGGATAAGGATGATAAAATTCACCATCTTAGTATGTAATGCTTCAAGGTCATACGTCAAAGGTCAGGCTCACATGAATTAGGAAACAATTTAGTTTCCATTGAATCGTACTTTAAACCAATATATCCCTTTAAAATATTCTTTTTTCAATACAAGAAATAATTGACCTCACAATGAAACAAAAACATTAATATACTACCCTGTCTTTTCATATTAAAAATGCTGACATCAACACAAGTGATCTACAAAAACAATGCAGATATCATTATTGAGGTTTCCATATTACCAATGCTGATAAAATAAAGAATAAAAAATACCGAATACAGAATAACATACCATAGTTTTAGTACAGCCCTTGCCCTTTTGCACTCTCTGAGTGCTTTTGTTTCTAATGAGGCTTCGGTAAACACTCAAATGAAGAGCCAGATCCATCTCTCAGGTCCCGTGTCAAGTCTTTGTTCATTTTGTTTTTTATGATTTCTTAGGTCAGATACAGTTTATCTGAGATGTCACTTCCTCTTTGGTCCTCTAGTTGTCCACACACTGCACACCATTCTGACAGGTTTTGAGCTTTTAGCGCTTTAGGAATCACCTTATTGGTGCAAAAATGCTACTTTATACCTAACTACAGAAATAAGAACAAATCATTAGTGTTTTTGTGACCAGCTGTTAGTAACAAAGTGCTAAAAATATATTCATAATTAGTTCTTTGGTAAGTTGTTATTATTTGTGGGCACAACCGTAGCTCATCCGTCGATTAATAGTTCGGTGTTAGGGTGCATAACAAAGGAAAAAACTGTCTCCTGAAAATGGTCAAGTACAGGGACTGAAAATGAGTGAAGAAGCAGCCTGTGTCCCAAAGACAACTTTGAATGGCCTTCATTAAGCCTCGAAAACTGTAATAATAATAATAAAAATTTACATTTGTGTAGTGCCATCCATCCATCTTCTTCCGCTTTATCCGGGGCTGGGTCGCGGGGGCAGCAGCCTAAGCAGAGAAGCCCAGACCTCCCTCTCCCCAGCCACCTCCTCCAGCTTATCCGGGGGAACACCAAGGCGTTCCCAGGCCAGCCAAGAGATATAATCTCTCCAGTGTGTCCTGGGTCTGCCCCGGGGCCTCCTCCTGGTGGGACATGCCCGGAACACCTCACCCAGAAGGCGCCCAGGAGGCATCCTTGTCAGATGCCCGAACCACCTCAGCTGGTCCTTTCGATGTGGAGGAGCAGCGGCTCTACTCTGAGCCCCTCCCGGATGGCTGAACTTCTCACCCTATCTCTAAGGGAGAGGCCAGCCACCCTTCGGAGGAAGCGATGTATCTGCGATCTCATTCTTTCGGTCACTACCCACAGCTTGTGGCCATAGGTGAGGGTAGGGACGTAGATCGACTGGTAAATTGAGAGCTTCACTTTTACACTCAGCTCCCTCTTCACCACAACGGACCGGTGCAGCGTCTGCATCACTGTGGCCGCAGCACCAATCCGTCTGTCGATCTCCGGCTCCCTTCTCCCATCACAAGACCCCGAGATACTTGAACTCCTCCACTTGGGGCAGGAACTCATCCCTGACCCGGAGTGGGCACTCCACCCTTTTCCGGCTGAGAACCATGGCCTCAGATTTGGAGGTGCTGATCCTCATTCTCGCTGCTTCACACTCGGCTGCGAACCGTTCCAGTGCGAGCTCGAGGCCATCACCCGATGAAGCCAACAGAACCACATCATCAAGTATCCTTGAGAGGATAAAGAGCTGGTCCAGTGTTCCGCGACCATGACGACATTTGTGTAGTGCCTTTCGTGAAACCTAAGGACGCTTTACAAAGAGTATAAATAAACAAATCTCACTCAAGCCACAACCTTAAAACCAATATAAAAATTAAAAGAAAGTCTGGCTGCTTGGAAAAATATTGAGAAATGCTACAAGTCACATTTAAACATACATATCCATGTGTTTTCACAGGAGAAACTTTTATACTGATAGAACATATATTAGTAATTAGTAAATAATAAGACAGCAAGTCCTTGACTTTAAAAATTATAAAGGTTGCCTCTACATTCTGACATGACCTTTAGGAGCTTAGTTATACATGTGATTGGAGTTGTTAATGACCGTGGCTAAAAGAAACCATGTTTACTATCAGTTTGAATTTATGACCCTAAAGTCTTGCTGACATACACTTCATTATCACCTGTAGACACAGAATAAATATGCAAATACTTGCAGAAGGCCATCTTCTCTGTCATCACACTAGCTGACCTAAACATGCTCAATGACACAAACAGAGAGCTGGTAATCTAGTAGCTGACTAATTTTTATTAGTGCTGTCAGCGTTAATCTCGTTAAAATTACGTTAACGGCATAACCGTATTAATGCGGCAAATCTCCGTTAGCGAGTAATCGTGGATTGCCCCGTCCATGGGGCTGGACGGCACTAACACGTTAACGAGCTAACTACGCTAACTCCATGCACATGGTGATCCACGATAACTCGCTAACGGAGATTTGCCGCGTTAATGCGGTTATGGCGTTAACTTCATTTTTTGACAGCGCTAGTTTTTATATAGCGTGTTTCTTCTGTACACACTCAATGTGCTTTATAAAACATTAACACATACATTCATAAACGTCTTAGTGCTTTCTGTCTAACATGCAATGAAAGCATCTTGTCCAGGGATACTTTGGCTTTGGCATGTAGACTGAAGAAATCAGCAACTTCTTTTTCGCTGGCTTCCAGTTAATAGATGACCTGCTCTACCCCATGAACCAAAGACACCCTGTTTACAAAGTGTTTTCAGAGAAGACAGTCAGGTCATCAGACCATGCCTGATCAATAAATAATGACATATATAAATTACTGATGAACTAAATCTCTCATTTTGATAACATATTCCATTGTGGCCCTTTTTAGAGGTATCCAGGCTGACTTTGTACTTGTCCATGATTTTCAAGATGGGCCTTTGGAATATGATGTTCAGTGTCAGTCTGTTCTACCAATTCTGCCAGAGGCTGGAAAACCAAAGCCATCTTTCTCATGTCACAGGCCTCATCTTGAGATGAGAGTTGGCAAAGATGTGACCATGTCTGTAGCATTCCTTCAGCTTGTCAGCAGATTTTACCCCAATCTTTGTGGCAAAATTCCTGTCTGGGTTTTCCACCATGCTGCATATGTTCAAGGATGCTCTTATATTGTCCTAACTAAACTAGTTACAGTGTTAAGGACAATGTCAGTGCCAATACTAAAGTTATGGTAAATGGCCTGTATTTGTATAGCGCTTTTCTAGTCCCTAAGGACCCCAAAGCGCTTTACACAACCAGTCATCCACCCATTCACACACACATTCACACACTGGTGATGGCAAGCTACATTGTAGCCACAGCCACCCTGGGGCGCACTGACAGAGGCGAGGCTGCCAGACACTGGCGCCACCGGGCCCTCTGACCACCACCAGTAGGCAACGGGTGAAGTGTCTTGCCCAAGGACACAACGACCGAGACTGTCCAAGCCAGGGCTCGAACCGGCAACCTTCCGATTACAAGGCGAACTCCCAACTCTTAAGCCACGATCGCCCAAAGATCCAACAACATTGTTGGAGACAGTAGCAGAAACAATTACAAGTGCAAGCTCCTCGTAGTTCTCTCTAGCTAACAAGATATATAAGGTACAAGAGTCAGAGGGAGATCGAAACATTGTGAATGAGCCAATGAGTCAACATTCACAATGTGTGCAAGAACACCATAGCTATTTATTTGAAAAAGTAATGGTCTAAGCCAGCGGTCCCCAACCCCCGGGCCTCGGACCGGTACCGGTCCGTGAGTCGTTTGGTACTGGGCCGCGAGAGTTGAGGCTCAGGTGTGAAATGTATGGTTTTCAGGGTTTTTATCGGTTTTCAGCGTTATTTTGTTATCGTTTTTATCGTTAACTCGGTTTTCCTGGGTCTTTTCACGTGTGTTATGAATAAATCTTCTTTTTTTCGGTACCGGTACTAGTTTTATTTTGTTGTATTCATCCGCAACACCTTAAAGGCCGGTCCGTGAAAATAATGTCGGGCATAAACCGGTCCGTGGCGCAAAAAAGGTTGGGGACCGCTGGTCTAAACTACTTAATCCAGAGAATGCACGCACTATGCTGAGGGTATTGCAACCATGTATCGACGGCAAAAACCTCATTTTCGATCCTTTGCTAAAATGGTGGGTAAAGATATAAACATAACTAAGAACTGAATTTTTTCCGGCACTTCTGGACTGACTTTATTATTCAGACCCAAAAGTAGCTTGCTACTTAGTCTCAATGGATCTTTAGCAATGGATCTTTAGGAGAAATTTAGAGAAAATTGGCAAAATATTTTCTAGTGCCTGCTGTAAGTAATAATCAATATTGTCAAATAACCAACCGCTCTATCTGTTCAGTTTAGCAAGCTCTACTTATGATTAATACCAGAAAAAATAGTTATTGTAATAGAACTTTTATTCCACCCATTCTTGTTTTTAGTGGTCAACTTACATTACATTGCATTACACATAGACATAGTTTTTTCTGTAGCCAATTAAGTTTTTAAACAAATAAGCGGCCATGCATCCTGTACAATTTATTAATCAGCCGCGTTACACTGCCAGTACCTAAACTTGTTCTAGGATTACACAGATGGCCCCACTCACTGTGATAGGGAGGTATCCATAAAAAAAAGAACTTGACAGACGCAATGGCAGATAATCTACACAATGTATGTGCCAGAAAACATGACAGTGGAGGATGAGGAGGAGTGAGTGAAAAGATGGTGGTGGTGGTGGAGGAGGAGAGAAGACAAGCATAGTGTTGGGGAAGGATTCAGTGGGGAAAGTCTTGTAGATTACATTTACACAAGCTTGGGCATTCCAATTTCAGCTTGAATTTTCTACCTCCAGTGTTCTGATGGTTATCAGCTAGCAGAGGAAATGTTGCTCCCATATGTGCATCTGCGTGTCAAGTGCAGACACTCGGCCACGCAACACCTTTCAACATCAGAATGCCTCAGATGCTCTTCTTGGAAAACAGCTCAATGGCACAAATGCATTTGTATATGTATGTTTCATACTAAAACCTCTATGAATAACTTTGTTAAGCTCAAAGTCAGGACTTGAGGGGAGTTGTTAACATAATTACTATTGGATGATTATTTAAGTAACCCAAATGTATCAATAAGAAGGTAAAGGAACTCTGTTAGATGGCCTCATATTGCCTTCATCATTCCCTCTAACTTTAGGATATTGCCATCAGGGTTTTATACTTTCTAGTCATTCCATCTTAAGGGTTTCTGAATTTCCTTTTTTGATTATTTTGGAACTGTTTCACAGATGTGATTTGCATGCCCAGCTTACGCATTTCAGTTTAAACAAATGAATGTCGCTCATGCATAAATCGTAAATACAATGTTTCTTTTGGTAAGTTAAAAGGAAGTGAGACGATGTTTTTGGTTTACCACCCTGGTCCAAGCTGAAACCCTTGGAAAGTGTGACATAACATGTTCTGCATTCCTCAAAAATGTGATCCTGAGTTGAATGTCTCGTGAATTCTGCCCTGCACAGGCCCAGAACAGTAGCTAAAGAAGAAAAACTACGTAAAGAGCAACACATTAATCAATGTTGTATACATTTAGTTTCATTCCATCACTTTTATCTTAAGACCAAAAAGAGTAGAGACATTAATTGAGCAGTTTTTGAGTATTTTTAATACCCATTTGCCTGATATGTACTACACATACATAAATAATATTTTTTTTTTATTTCATATATTTTCATTCTATGGACTACCTCTTTAGTTCTGAGTTCAATCTACCACATAGCTGACCCAAATTTCATACATTTAAGCAAGAAATGAATTTGATTTATATTTAAAGTGAGTTGGTTTAAAGAATAACTGCTTGACAGCTGTTTGACCTAATGGGACGCTATCAGCAGCTACTGGGAAAATGGGTACGCAATCAAGCAATTTTCATTTTGCAGTGACATACACTATATAAAGTAAAACACAATGTTCATTTTTTTTTATCACTCATCCACTTACGGAATTCAGTAGAGTCATCAAATGAAATGACAGCTACTAAGATCTGTACATTTAGGTGGAGTTCTGTGCTTTTTCTTTATGTGCAGTGTTGGGAAGGTTACTTTTAAAATGTATTCCACTACAGATTACAGAATACATGCCCCAAAATGTATTTTGTAACGTATTCCATTACGTTACTCAATGAGAGTAACGTATTCTGAATACTTTGGATTACTTAATATATTATCATGCTTTTTTAAAACTACATGAATGTCCTATTGCTGTGTGATTTATTACTATTACTGAGGGTTACTCGCCATACCAATACCAACTACATTTTTAAATCTTAATATAAAATGAGTAACAGTAGTGTGGACATTAGGTAAGGCTGCACTTTTTGCAGCGATCTCGTATAGAAAACTATTCCGCGCGTATATAAAACAGGTCCGCGACTAGGAACCGTAGTAAAGGGACCTCTGGCTAATACGTCGGGTTTGTGTCGGGCTCGTAGCCGAAAACTTGCTTTACTTTGTTGTCTGGGTCAACTTTCCATGCAGAGACAGAGAGAGGCGTTGAAAGGCTGCTCCAATGGAACTTATTGTTTCGCAGGAAAACACGAACACAGTGAAAAGTCGAGTCTTAATAGCTTACTTACAACTGGGCTCGTCAGGCACTTTTCTTGGCTGCAGTGGTTATTATTATATTTACATGCTTCCATCTCCCGTTTCTGCTCGGTGACAGCTCGTACTTTTCCACTCTCCTTTTTCTCCCTCCCTCACGCTCACAGACACATAACCGGTATGGCAGTCCATTCTCCCTGCAGCATGGACTACACTGCCCATGAGGCTACATTCTTTAGGGCGATGCCTGTAACACTCTGCCTATTGCCTTCATATTAAATCATTTTAAAAAATATTTCTTCACGTCATTATGAGACGTGACATTGAGACACAGGCATTAATGCGTGTTTTGTTTGGGTTTCCACCAGTGTGGAATTACCAAAAATAGAGAGGGCATAACCTAACATATGAAACAGGAAAAGACCGCCGTGTAATCCCTTTATTTCAACAAAGTAACTGTATTCTAAATACCACCTTTTTAAGTGGTAACTGTAACAGAATACAGTTACTCATATTTTGTATTTTAAATACATAACGGCGGTACATGTATTCCGTTACTCCCCTACACTGTTTATGTGAAGTTAAAAAGTTTCACTTCATCAAACTAGTTTCATTTAAATTTGCAGACAATAATGAATGATGAGGGTATTCATTCATATATTTGAGTGATTTTTAGTATTTTCTTGAATACCATGGTGCAAAGCTATTGTTTCATTGAGCTCTATGCCACAGAAACATGTGATAT